>NW_027208350.1:0-600000 GCF_964237555.1 Oryctolagus cuniculus
AGCCAGGACCTCTTCAGGGTCTCCCATGCAGATTCAGGGGCCCAAGGACTTGGGCCAACTTCCTACTGCTCTCCCAGGCTATAACAGACAGCTGGATGGAAAGTGGAGCAGCTGGGACTTGAACCAGCCTCCATATGGGATGCCCCCACTGCATGCAGTGGCTTTACTGGCTACACCACAGCACTGGCCTCAAGACAATGCTCTAAAATGATGCATTAATTATTCCCAAATATTGAAAAGTGGCATGGTACACATTTGAATGTGTTGTTTTGTACTAGTTGTAGAAAGTTTAAAATATATTTAGATTTAAAAATGTAAGCTTTGATCTAAAGGTTTACTTTCCCCTAAGGTGCCTGTTCGAAACTGAGAGATCGTTGAAGTCTCAAGATAGAGTACAACTGATCTTATCCAAGCCTCCTTTATCACATGAGGATGCTAAATGCCAAGGCCCAGAGAAGTAAAGTGAATTGTTCAAGGTCACACAGGTAAGTTGTAGCAGGGATAATTCTGTATTAGCATTAGATATCCTGATACATAGGCCACTGTTCTGTCAATTTCATACTCCTTCTGGAGTTAAAGATTCTAAGTTGTGGAAAATTAAGTTTGGAAATTTAGTGGTTGCTATGTTGTTATGGTGAGAAATTTCTGTGTATAGCTATGAGTTGCTTAAATTTTATTCAATATATTTTTCTAGTATGTTTGCTATTTATTTGAAATGTACAACAAGTAGCTTCATCTATTTGCCAAAAGAATTTTTTAAAGATTTATTTATATTATTTGAAAGTCAGAATTACACAGACAGAGAAGGAGAGGCAGAGAGAGTGGTCTTCCATTCACTGGTTCACTCCACAGTTGGCCTCCATGGCTGGAGCTGTGCCAACTGGAAGGCAGGAGCCAGGAGCCTCTTCCTGGTCTCCTATGCAGGTGCAGGGGCCCAAGGACTTGCACCATTTTATAATGCTTTCCCAGGCCATAGCAGAGAGCTGGATAGGAAGTGGAGCAGCCAGGTCTTGAACTGATGCCCCTATGGAATACCAGCACTGCAGGTGGCAGCCTCACCCACTATGCCACAGTGCCAGCCCTTGCCAAAAGAATTTATAGAAGCTATTCCATATATACACTTAACAATTATTTAGTTACTTGACATGAACTATCCCTGCATATTTGAAAATTTTGAATGGTATCACTTGGGTTTTAAGAATGTTATATTTTAGGTCTCTTAATATTTTTAGTGATGATGTTTTAAAGGCCCTTTCTGTTTTATGAAAAATGATAAGGATCTTGTTTTACAATGGCCATAGTATTACCACTTAAAGCAATAGATTAAATAACACTTTTAAACAAAGTCATTTAATACTGAATTCTAAAACACTGGTATATTTTAAGTGAGAAGCCGGATTTCTTTCAGATATTCTAAATAAGAATGATAATCAAAATTGAAGACATCTACAGTTTTTAATCACTTGTTTTAAATATTGGTCATAATGGTCCAATTTAGAGTTTTAATTTTCATTAGCTTTTAAAAGATTCAGTACGGTTCATAGAAAAAATTAAGAGAACATAATTATATATTCAACCTCCCTCCCTTCTTTTTCCTTCTTTGTCATTTTTTTTTTAGCTTATGAAATGACATTTTCCATTTACATTACATTAAAAAGGGTTGTTGAATCAAGGGACAAGTTTAACAGGCAAAAAGTAGAAAGATCGTAATTTAGAGGGAATACAGACAATGGCTCTAAACAATATTTGAATATCACATCTAAACAATATTTGAAGAAATTGATAAAATAAATATTTTAATTTCTCCTACTAAAATGCTCAGAGAAAGTCTTTCATTATTTATCAAATATTAGTGCAAAATTATGGATTTAAATGATCCCAAAAAGTGATGAATTTTTGTGTAATAAAGTCCAATTTTTGTCAAGGCTTTTTAACAGTCTCACAGAAAACTTATGTTTGTGAATGGGAAGAATAATATCAAAATGTCCATACTACCAAAAGCAATTTGCAAATTCAATGCAATCCCAATCAACATACCAACGATGTTCTCAGAGCTAGAAAAAATGATGCTAAAATTCATATAGAAACATGAGAGATGCTTAACATCTAAAGAAATATTATAAAACAAAAAAAAAGCTGGAGACATCACACCATATTTTAAGACATATTACAGGGGTCAGCACTATGACAAAGCAGGTAAAGTCACCATCTGCAGTGCCGGTATCTCATATGGGTGCCAGTATGTTTCCCAGCTGCTCCACTTCGTATACCCCTCTCTGGTATAGCCTGAGAAAAAAGTAGAAAATGGCCAAAGTCTTTGGGCCCCTGCACCTGCATAGAGATCTGGAAGAAGCTCCTGACACTTGGATTCAGATCAACAGAGCTCCGGCCATTGTGGCCATTTGGGGAGTAAACCAGTGGATGGAAGACCTCTCTCTCTCTCTGCCTCTACCTCTCTGTGACTCTGCCTTTCAAATAAATAAATAAACTGCAAAAAAAAAAAAAAACACAAAAAGAAGAAGTGTTAGCACTGATATAATAACAGACACATAGTTCAATGGAAAAAACTAGGTAGCATAGAAATAAACCCAAATTTCTACCAGCAACTCATATTTAACAAAGGAACTAAAATGAACTGGAGAAAGAAGAATCTCTTTCACAAGTGGTGCAGAGGAACTTGATGATCCAAATGTAGAAGCCTGAAAATAGACTCCAACATCACTTACACTATGTGAAAGTGAACTCACAGTGAATTAAAATGTAATCATAAGACCCAAACCCAAGTAAACATAGGGAAACTCTAAATATTGTCAACACACAATAGCTTTTGGGTAAGATTCCAATAGCAATAGTCACAAAAATAAAAACAGAGACATTTGAGTATATCCAACTAAGATACTTCTTCACAACAAAGTAAACATCAGAGTGTAGATACAATGAACAGATGGCAGGAAAAATTAAAACTCTGAATGTTTACAGATTTCCAGAACATTTACATGAATTGGAAAAACTCCAAAAAATACAGGCAAGGATCTGAATAGACATTTCTCAGAAGAAATGTAAATGGTCAAAACATGTGAATATGCCCGATGTCACTAGCCATTATGTAAATATAAATCAGAACACCATATCAGTCTCCAACACCTGTGGGAGAATACAACACTCAGGTGTTTGTGTGTGCAGCAAGTGGGTTTAGAGGACCCTGTTCACCTCTGGAGAGCAGAGTCTACGGGGAGACAAAGAAACCTTACTGCTTTCCTAATGGGCTTATTAAGTTCTTGACCAGTGCCTGTTAGTCTTGCCACAAACTTTCTAGTCTCACTACTTTCCTTCTTCTTCCTCTTCTCTGTGGCTTGTAAAATAGTATACATTCTGTATACTGTGGATACTTTAGATTTATTTTATTCCTTCGGTCTCCTATGAAGTTCCTCCACAAAAACACAGCCCTCAAAATATTCATTCATTTATGCAGTCTGCAGATTTCATGAGCTACTAAATTCCAAATAGTATGTTAAAGGCAAGATCTAGGCCTAAGAGAAAAGTGGTCTGAATTCTGTGCCTAGAAGAGGATTTGGGACATAGTAGAATTTCGGTGAAGTGCTATGTGAATGACATGCACTCAGTAAATGAGTAATCTAAAGCATACACTGCATTCAAGCAACACAGCAGCCCTACTCACCTCAGGTAGAGCAATTGAGAGGAATAATGTGAACAAAAATAAGACATCAATAAGTTGAATAATAACAGAGAAAAAACAAAATGAGATAGATGCCAACATTACTGACCTATTTTTGAGGAATTAAATTGATAGAGGGGCTGGCATTGTGGCTAAGTGGGGTAAGCTGCAATCTGTGAGGCCAGCATATCATGTGAGTTCCACTTTGAGCTTAGGAATCTCCACTTCCAATTTAGCTCACTGCTAAACACCTGGGAAATCAGAAGAAGATGGACGAAGGACTTGGGTCCTTGCCACTGATGTGGGAGACTTGGATGAAGCTCCTGACTTCAGCATGCCCCAGGCTCAACTTTGAAACTCTCTGGGGTGTGAGACAGCAGATGAAAGCTATCTCTGTCTTTCCTCCTCTCTCTAAATCCACTTTTCAAATAAACAAAGATTTAATAAACAAATTAACTGATTTCAAAATACACAAAAACATGAACAATACTATATCATCTTGATGCCAAACTGATAAAAAATAACAAATGCTAGAGAGCACATGGGAAAAGAAAACCATCATATATGGTGGATGAAAACACAAGTTAGTACAGATGTTATGCAGAACAGTATGGCCATTCCTTAAAAAGGATAAAAATTGGGCCGGTGCTGTTGTGCAGCGCCTGAGGGGCCAGCATCCCATTTGGGTGCCAGTTCTAGTTCCAGCTGCTCTTCTTCCAATACAGCTCTCTGCTATCTCCTGGGATAGCAGTAGAAGATGGCCCAAGTCCTTGGGCCCATGCACCCATGTGGGAGACCCAGAGGAAGCTCCTGTCTCCAGGTTTCAGAATGGCATAACTCTGGCCTTTGTAGTCATCTGTAGAGCGAACCAGCTAATGGAGGACCTCTCTGTGTCCCTATCTCTATTGTAACTCTTTCAAATAAATAACAAAAATTTAAAATAAGATAAAAATTGACCTACCATGTGAGAGTTATCTTGCTCTTGGCTATATAGAATAAGGAACTTTTATTAGAAGGAAAGGAGAAGAGCATATCAAAGATACAGCAATTTTCCCATAACACAGCCACTATAACACAGTTCACTGCAGCCAGGATTTGAAACCAATCTAGCTATCCATCAATGAAAAAAATGGACAGGGGAACTTCATTTAGATTCAAAAAAAACCAAATATTATTAAATTAATTGAAATAAGCCAGAAGCAGGAACACAAATGTCACCTGGTCCTTGTCACATGTGGAAGTGAGAGAAAATAATGGATCTGAACACAGAACTGTGATTACTAGAGGCTGAGAAGGGAAGCAGCTAGGGATAGAGGGGGATTGGATAATAGGTAACAAAATACAAAGAGGCAGAAAGAACTTCTGGTGCCCCATAATATAATGAGATGACTACATTCAACCATATTAGGTTCTGTGTAAAGAACTGAAAGAGAGGAACTGGTAGTCTCAAATCATGGAGAAGAATTAGAAACTGTAGTTGCTTGGGGGCCAGCATTGTGGCACAGTGGGCTAACACCCTGGCCTGAAGCACCAGCATCCCATGTGGGTACCAGTTCTAGTCCTGGCTGCTCCTCTTCTGATCCAACTCTCTGCTATGGCCTGGGAAAGCAGTAGAAGATGGCCCAAGTCCTTGGGTCCCTGCACCCAAGTGGGAGATCTGGAAGAAGCTCCTGGTTCCTGGCATCAGATTGGCATAGCTCCGGCCATTGGGCCACCTGGGGAGTGAACCGGCAGAGGAAGACCTCTCTCTCTCTCTGCTGCTACTTCTCTCTGTAACTCTGTCTTTCAAATAAATAACTCTTTAAAAATTAATAAAACTGTAGTTGCTTAGCTTGATCACTTTTTACTGCATAAATGTGTGCAAATATTGCACTACACCCTGTAATAATGCATGACTAGGACACATTAATCACAAATTATTTCAATGAAATTTTAAAAATTAGAAGCATTTCTTTATATTAACAATGAACTATTTGAAAATGAAATTAGAGAAACATTTCCATGCATAGCAGCATAAGAACCAGGAACCAATGTCTTCAATGTTATCAGTGATGAATCAGATTCACAGCCCCCAGCACTCAGTTTTTGCCATAGACCTTACCATGGCAATTGTGGGCATATAGTAGTAAATCAATGGACAGGAATCCTTTGTCTCTAAATCTGCTAAATAAATAAACAAGGAATTCATCAAAGAAAAAGAGATATCAATTTGGATGCCAGGTCACAAAAACACATGCACTTGAGCTATCCTCCAGTTTGTGATGCCAACAAATCTTTCAGACATGTTACATTTTCAGAGAGTTTTCTGTAATCTTGCTAAGCTTTCTGGAACTCTGCCTTATAGCAAAGCGATTCCCAATTCCATTATACTCATGATTTTTCTTTTGTGTGATATATTAGTTTACCATCTAGAGATAATTTATGGTACAAAACTTTTGTATGCATGCATGTTTTCTCATTTGTGAGTCTATTCATGGGAATTGAAGACTGATTTATAGCAGAAATACTTTTTCCAAATTCATTGCATAGACTTTTGTTTCTTATGAATTCTCTGAAGTCTGTTGATGTCTAATTTCTGGCTAAAGGTTTTATCGTATTTACAGCATGCAAAGACTATCACCTTTTGTGAATTCTGTATCTATACAAGCCTGAAATAAAGAAAATGTTTTTACACAATCGGTATACTCCTAAGAAACCACCTGTGTCAATTCTCTGATGTACCATTGACTTCTGACAAACAACCTTTTCACACTAATAATATTTATAAGCTTTCTCCTTTACATGAGTCTCTGTTGGATAGGATGTGATTTCCAGCAAAAGGTTTTGTCACAATACTTACATGAATTTTGGAGAAAAGCTCTTCCACATTCATTATATTGTTAAGGTCTCTCCCTTGTTCAAATTCCATGATGGATTATGAGGCATTACCTATGTGAAATGACTTTCTCACATTTATTTCATTCATTAGATATATATGTTGTGCATTCTGATATAAGGAGAGATTTGGGCAGAGCTTTCCAACACTCATTACACCCATAAGGTTTCTCTCCCATGTGAATTCCCTGTTGTCTTATGAGGTATGGCTTCTAATTAAAGGGATTTTACTTTCAAAGGAGTTTTTCCCTATATGAATTTGATGATGTACAATGAGGGCTGAATTATGGTAAAAGGCTCTGAGTCATTACATTCATAAAATTGCTCCCCATGAGAATTCTTTTATGTTTGATGAGGTCTGATTTGCACCACAAAGGCTTATTCACATGTATTACATTCATGCATTTCTCCCCTTGGTGAATTCTCTAATATTTCATGAGATATAACTTGCACAAAAAGGTCATGTAGAAAATTCCTTGTGTGGATTCTCTGATATCTTATGAGTTATGAAGTACAGCAAAGAGGCTTTCCACCATCCTTCCATCCATAAAACCTACCTAAATTGAGCAACAAAGATATAGAAAACCTAAACACACACATAACCGGATGGAAATGATATCAGTAATAAAGATCCTCGCCGCCAAGAAAACCCAAGGACTGGATGGCTTCACTGCTGAATTCTAACAGACATTTAAAGCACTAACTGCAATTCTTCTCAAGTTATTCAAAACAATTGAGAGAGAGGTGATTCTCCAAAATTCTTTCTATGAAGCCAGCATCACCTTCATTCCTAAACCTGAAAAAAGTGCAACAAAGAAAGTAATTATAGACCAACTTCCCTGATGAACATACATGCAAAGATCTGCAACAGAATTCTGGCCAATTGAATCCAACAATGCATCAGAAAGATCATCCACCCAGACCAAGTGGGATTTATCCTTGGTATGCAAGGATGGGACCAAAGGCTTTTCCACAGTCATTTCATTTATAAGCTTTCTCCATGGTGTGAAGGCTCTGATACTTTCTGAGGTTTGACTTCTCAGCAAAGGTTTTTCCACAGTCATTGCACTCATAAGGTTTCCCCCAGTACAAATTGTCTGATGCTTTGTGAGCTTTGACTTCTCAGCAAAGGCTTTTCCACAATTATTGCATTCATAAGGTTTCTCCCCTGTGTGACTTCTCTGATGCATTTTGAGTTGTGATTTCTGGCCAAAGCTTTTTCCGCAGGCATTGCATTCATAATGCTTGTCTTCTGTGTGAATTCTCTGATGCTTTCTGAGGTTTGAATTCTGGCCTAAGGTTTTTCCACAGTAATTGCATTCATAAGGTTTCTCCCCTGTGTGAATTCTCTGATGCTTTCTGAGGTTTGCCTTCTGGCCAAAGGCTTTTCTGCAGTCACTGCATTCATAAGGCGTATCCCCTGTGTGAATTCTCTGATGATTTATGAGGTGTGGCTTCTGGCCAAAGAGTTTTCCATAGTCATTGCACTCATAAACGCTTATCCCCTGTGTGACTTCTCTGATGATTTATGAGGTTTGACTTCTGGCCCAAGGTTTTTCCACAGTCATTGCATTCATAAGGTTTCTCCCCTGTGTGACTTCTCTGATGATTTGTGAGTGTTGATTTCTGGCCAAAAGCTTTTCCACAATGATTACATTCATAAGGTTTCTCCCCTGTGTGAATTCTCTGATGATTTAGGAGGTTTGCCTTCTGGCCAAAGGATTTTCCACAGTCATTACATTCATAAGGTTTCTCCCCTGTGTGAATTCTCTGATGATTTATGAGGTGTTTCTTCTGGCCAAAGAACTTCCCACAGTCATTACATTTATAAGATTTCAACCCTGTGTGAATTCTCTGATGTCTAATGAGATCTGACTTCTGGTGAGTGGTTTCTCCACAATCATTACACACATGAGGGTTTTCCACTTATATGAGTGCTGTGATGGAGGGTATGGCAGAATTTAATACTGAATGACTTCCCACAAGGTTTACATGCATAGGATTTCTTCCCTATATTTGGTCTATGATTCAGTCTAACATGTGATTGGTAAATAACAGGTTCCACAGGCCCAATATACTTATAAACGTTCTCTCTTTTGGGACTTTGTTGATGTATACTGAGGTTAGAATTCTTATGGAAATCTTGTACTATTTGAGTTGTCTTGCCAATAGTGGCAATTGACTTATTACAGGTTTCTACCATAAAAAGCTTCTCAGATTCACAGAATATATTCTTGCTTTTGAAGACTTTCCCTTGTCCAATTTGTTCAAGTGCCTGCTCCTTGATCTGAATATTGTGCTGTTGATTAAGAGGTTCACAGAACTGGAGAGTGTTCCCAGGTACCTTAGTAGCACAAAATTTCTCTCCAGCTTGTAGTTGATCAGGCCCACAATGGGGACACATATTGTGACATATACTGCATTCTTCAGGTTTTATTCCTGAATAGTTTCTCTTTTTGATACTCAGTTTTGGAATATGGCTTATACTTAAATTAAGTGTTTTTCTGAATTCAACTCCCTTGGGAGTTAATGTCTTATTATTTGTCATAACATCCTGATGCAGATTTTTCTCCAGACTTTTCTGGTTGGTCTTAATCAGTTCATCCAGTTTCATGGCAACTGAAGTGAGAAAAAAATGATGTCACTACATCAAATATAATTGTTTCTTCTAGCATACTCGTGTAAAAGGAATGAAGTTACTTGTATTTAAGAGGGATAAGATGTTAGGAAAAGTTCTGCATTTGTGCCTCCTCACACAGGGCACCAAAATGTTAGGAAAAGAGTTGTAGAATAGAGGAGAAAGTGTATGAATTTACAGCCAGACAGAATTTATTCAGAGAAAATTAATCCACAGAGGTGGGTGACCAACTGCCTGTACAAGATGGAGCATGAAGGCCCCAATTCCCAGGGGCCAGACCTTTTTGAGGAGGGCTAAGGCTGGGCATGAGGGTAGGGGGCAGCAGTGGAGGGGAATTCCAGGAACTGGGTGGGGGCCTTAGGAACCTGGAAAATAATGCAGGGTGGGGTATGAAGGCAATAGGCTGTGAGACCCAATTGAGTTTCAAGGGCAAGGAATACATTCCAAAGTTTATCTACTTTGGGCAATGAGGGAGAATGGCTCAGGCTTATATCCTCATTCCATCATAAGATTTTCAAAAAATGATTAGAAGATACATATTTATGAATATACAGGTTTTCTCCATTATACATTAATATATTAAATTGTATCCATAGATTTTCCAATGTTCATCCATGATCCTGTTTACTACCAGAATTTTTTCCAAGTATGATTGAATGGTTTTTGTGGTAAGATGTCTTAAATCACTGCTTGGGATGCCTGTATCTCAAAACAGTGCCAGTTTAAGCCGAGGCTACTCTGCTTCCAATACAGCTCTGAGATAATAGATACTGGAAAGCAGCAGATAATGGTTCATGTGCTTGGGACCCTGTGATAGAGATGAGTAGGTGAAATTCCAGGCTTCTGGCTTCAGATTAGTCATAACTGTTGATAGTATTTGGGGAGAGAGTTAATAGAAAATCTATTCCTCACTGTTTCTCTCTCACTTTCTACTTTCACAAAAATGAATAAGACTTCACAGAATGGACTAATATTTAATAAATATATTCACCTGTAATCTAGAAACCAATTTTTCCCTGTCCATTTCTTCAGTTCATTTTTTAATGTATTTTTATTTCTTTATTTGTGAGAGTTAGACTGTGAGAGACAGAGACAAAGATCTTCCTTCCATTGGCTCACCCCTCAAATGGCAAATACATTTGGATCTATGCCAATCCAAATCCAGGAGCCAGGTGCTTCCTCCTTATCTCCATTGTAGGTGCAGGGGCCCAAGCATTTGGGCCATCCTCCACTGCCCTCCCGGGCCACAGCAGAGAGCTGGACTGGAAGAGGAGCAACCAGGACTAGAACCCGGGGCCCATATGGGATGCTGGTGCTGCAGGGGGAGGATTAACCATGTGAGCCACGGTGCCAGCCCCTTTTTCAATTCATTTTTAGAAAAATTGTGGGTTTTGTACTTCTGTGATATTTCAACCATAAATATGGGGAAGTTTTACTAGATCATTTCCTTGAAGGTAAAGAGTGAAATGTGTCTATACTCTAAGCAGGATCACATTCATGGGACAAGATTTGAATATGTGGTTGTCTTGTGTTCTGTCTTCCCAGGCAAACAGCATTTGTGGGATTTTTCTAATGAAAATCTCTGTTTTATCTGCACTATTATAGTTTCCCCATATTTCTAAGGAAACCTGACATCCTAATCTTCTAATAACTACAACAGTTACAGAAAGTTCCAATATACCACCTTGGCTATACATTCCCACCAGTTGAAATAATTTATTCCTGCAACCCAGAGTCTGCTCAATTATTGAAAATTGATTTCTAACTCATTGTGAAGACATCAGCCCTGGTTGCCTCCTCTTGTTTCTTTCTATAAACACTCCTCTGTGATAATTTGAGTTTCTGGAGGTTTGTTGATTTTCACAGAAAACTTCATTTCCTTTGCCTTTACCAGAGATACTGATCTCCATAGATACTGTAGAATGTCTGTGTCTGAATCACAGGACCAGCTGTCTTCAGGAGTAAGACTTGGGAAAAACTCGTGGAAAGAACACCAGTCAATATCTGTTGCACTGCTTCTGCTTTGGCCTCCCTGCCCGTTATGTACACACTGATATGGAAGGCTCTGATGTAGGCATTCTTCCCCCATCCATGGCTCTGCTCCTTGCTCCAACTTGAAGATCAAGTCAGGTTTGGTCCTGCAGTGCCCTACTAATGGAAACAATATAGACTTTGTGAAATCACTATCTTGGGTTAATGAAAGGAGTACAGCTTGGTCCAGGAGCTATGCAACAAATGTTCCAATGTGAAATCCTTCCCAGGTGATAGATATTCAGATTCTTCATGGACTCAAATTCTATACCTGTCCCTCATTCAACTTTATGAATAGTGCTCACTTAGTTGTCAAATAGCAAGAAAATGTTACCATTGGGCATGTGATGAGTGTCACTCACCCAGGGAGAACAGGCTGCTGTAGGTCTCCAGCATCACATCCCTGTACAGGATTTTCTGAGCTTGGTTCATGTTCTGCCATTCCTCCCAGGTAAAGTACACAGCCAGGTCTTCAAATGCTATCATCCCCTGTGACAGAACACTCCTGGTCAACATGTCAACTCTGTCACCTAACAAACAATGGCAGTTGTATATCTTCTACATGGGTATGGATGAAGAAGCAAGAATGCCATTTCATTTCAGATTTATGAGCATTTGGGCAGCCACACAGAAGCATTCCACAGGGGATCAAACCTATGGTATAAAGGCTGTGAAAATTGCCCAAGCTGGAGGGAAACAGGAATTTCTGTTCACAAAGGCCAGACTATGTCAAGGGCAATTGCACAGTAGGCTGAAAGGGGGACAAGAGTCACTCTGGAATGAGCAGTGTTCAGAAGAATGTAGAAGTATTCAGGAAAAAAGACAAGAAACCATCAGGGAAGTTATGAAGGGATTGAACAATGAAGAATTTCCAGAAAAACACTATACACAGTCAATGCAATTATGGCAGAGAAAAAAATTTTTAAAAGAGACAGTAGGCATTTAACTTAGTGTTTATGATGCCAGCTCAGATACTCTCTCTCTGCATCAAATTTCCAAAGTTGGATTTCAGTGCCAGCTCCAGTTTCCAGCTCCCAGCTAATGCAGACCAGGGGAAGCAATGGTGATGCCAACCAAGAGGGAGGCCTAGATTCCATTCCTGACTCTTGGCTTCAGTTGTGCCCCACCTCTGTTTGATATTTTTATTTAGGCAGTGAAGAAGTGCATGGGAGCTTTCTAGCTTTCTCTCACTCCATCAATTTCTTTCTCTATCAGGCTCATAAATATTTTAAGTAAGGGAGGAGATTCAAGAAAGAATAGAAAGTAGCTTTTGCTTTTTCTATAATTATTCTACTCATAAACATTTAAAGAACTGAAATAACATGATAACAAATTAAAGTAAAAGCTATGGAGTTATTTACCCAAGAACAGAACCTGAGAAATTCTGTACTATAATCTGCATTTGTGACTGAGGGAAATACAGAGAGCTTTGAGAACCTGCAGTAGGCACCAGCATTGTGGTACAGCAGGTAGATCTCCACCTGCAATTCAGGCATCCCATGTGGACAGACAATTTGAGTCCTTGGTGCTCCACTTCCAATTGAGTTCCCTGCTAAAGTGGCTGAAAGAGCAGTGAAAGATGGCCTGAGTATTTGGGCCAATTCCACAAATATGGGAGACCCAGATAGAGTTCCAGACTCCTGGCTTTGGCCTGGCCAACCATTGTGGCCATTTGTTGAATGAACCAGCAGATGGAAGATATCTCTTTCTCACTACCCATCTCTCCCTATCTCTATTACTCTGCCTTTCAAATAAGTTAATAAATAAACCTTGGGGCTGGCACTGTGGCACAGTGGGTTAATGCCCTGGCCTAAAGCACCAGCATCCCATATGGGCACCGTTTCAAGACCCAGCTGCTCTAATTTTGATCCAGCTCTCTGCTATGACCTGGGAAAGCAGTAGAAGAAGGCCCAAGGATTTGGGCCTTTGAAGCCGTGTGGGATACCCAGAAAATTCTCCTGGCTCCTGGCTTTAGATGGGTGCAGCCCGGCCAGTGCAGCCAATTGGAGAGTGAAATGTTGAATGAAAGATCTCTCCTCTGTCTCTTTCTCTCTGCCTCTCCTCTCTCTGTGTAACTCTTTTAAATAAATAAATAAATTGTTAAATACAATCTTAAAACGTGAAAGAACATGCAGTAGATTATTTTCCCCACAGTGTTCTTACTCTAGCTGGGAATCAAGTTCATCTCCTCAAACTATTAAGGACTGCATTACTCTAACAATTAAAAAAAATAAATGCAGCCAGCGCCGCGGCTCACTAGGCTAATCCTCCACCTTGTGGCGCTGGCACACTTCATTCTAGTCCCAGTCGGGGTGCCAGATTCTGTCCCAGTTGCCCCTCTTCCAGGCCAGCTCTCTGCTGTGACCAGGGAGTGCAGTGGAGGATGGCCCAAGTCCTTGGGCCCTGCATCCCATGGGAGACCAGGATAAGTACCTGGTTCCTGCCATCAGATCAGCACAGTGGGCCGGCTGCTGTGCACCGGCCATGGTGGCCATTGGAGGGTGAACCAACGGCAAAGGAAGACCTTTCTCTCTGTCTCTCTCTCTCTCACTGTCCACTCTGCCTGTCAAAAAAAATAATAAATGTCACTGATTTGTGGTTTAGCCCTAGGTAAGTAATTCTCTTGCAGAATGCTAAGTGTTTATTTCCAGGGTGGAACTAAAACACTGCCCACTACATCATCTGTATAACACTAAAGAATGTGTTGGACATTATGACCCCCAAATTTAGAATATTATCCTTGACTTCAATTGAAATCATATAACAAATATATATTTTGCTATGGCAACAGAAAATGAGAGATGACATTGCCTTTTCTTGGATAAATGCAATGATTGATAGTCATGACAAATTCATCATACATCTTGTTTCTATATATTCCCTGAGAATAAAATTTACCTTCCTACATCCATTTTCATTAAGAAATTATTATAAATCTAAAAACAAAACAGACAGAAAGCTGGGAATAATTAAGAAAACCACTTACAGGGGCCAGTGCTATCGCACAGTGGGTTAAAGCCCCAGCCCGCAGAACCAGCACCAGATATTAATTCCCACCAAATCAGGTGTGAGTGCGATTTTCAGGTGAATTCAATCAGAATTCCACAGCCATTCAGCTGGGAGGGGTGGATGAATCCAGAAACAGCCAGTTTACATGGGACTAAATCAAGCCTAATATCACAAAGGACTCTTGCATTTCTTTGGCTTTTTTCACATTTGTCTTATTTATCATGATTTGTAATGAATTTTCTGATGTGAGCTTTAGTTTTCAGACTGGAATATGGAGTCCAGGGCACGGGAGGAATGGTCTTTTTCAATCAGGGCACAGATGTTGGCTTGCTCCAATTCTGGCTTGCTGTCATTGTTTTGGGTGCCTCAGCCAATTTTTGGTTTTGAGCAGCAATTTTCTAAATGTTTTCTTGGTCTGAGTTTCTTTTGCCTTCTTCCATCCCAAATTTTGTATTCTGATGCAGTACAAACAAGAAGTTAGACAGAGGATCCATTATGAAATAAAAAACATAATAAATTGGCTTTTCAGGCTTAGAAATCTACAGGCAGGATAACTAAGATGAATTTTTGTGTTTTGGAAAATGAAATGGAACCAATTTGCTGTGGGGACAGATATTAATTTCCTCCAAATCGAGTTTGACTGTGATTTTCAGGTTAATTCAATCAGAATTCCACAGCAAGTCAGCTGGGAGGGGTGGATGTATCCAGAAACAGCCGGTTTCCTTGTGACTAAATCAAGCCCAATATCACTAAGGACTCTTGCATTTCTTTGGCTTTTTTCACAGTTTTCTTATTTATCATGGTTTGTAATGAATTTTCTGATGTTAGCTTTGGTTTGGAGGCTGGAATAAGGAGTTCAGGGTACAGCAGGAACCGTCTTTTTGAATCAGGGCATAGCTGTTGGCTTGCTCCAATTCTGGCTTTCTGTCACTGTTTTGTGTGCCTCTGCTAATTTTGGTACTTAAGCAGCAATTTTCTAAATGTTTTCTGGGTCTGAGTTGGTTTTGCCTTCTTCCTCCCAAGATTTTGTATTCTGATGCAATACAAACAAGAGTTCACACAGAGTAGCTATTATGAAATTAAAAAAAAAAAAATTGGTGTTTCATGCTTAGAAATTTACAGGCAACGCAACCAACATGATTTTTTGTGGTTTGGAAAAAGAAATGGAACCCTTTTACTTAGGGGACAGATATTAATTCCCTCCAAATCGAGTTTGACTGTGATTTTCAGGTGAATTCAATCAGAATTCCACAGCCAGTCAGCTGGGAGGGGTGGATGAATCCAGAAACAGCCGGTTTCCTTGTGACTAAATCAAGCTGCTGCTCCCTGTGGACTTGTCCTCCTCAGCCTCTGACTAGAGCACAGCCACCTCTCCAATGCTGACATCCTCTGACACATGTTTCACTCTTCTGTTCTCTCTAAACTGCAGACTCTTGGGCAACATATGTAACTCTAATGCATCAACTTGCATAGAAGCACACACCTGAGGACTCCAGAGTCTTGGATTTCAGGTTGTAATTAACTTTCCTTTTCAGAGGACTGGTGAAAAAACAAGTCTGGAAGCCAGGGTGTAGCCTTGTGGTTCAAATGCCTATGTCTCATATTGGAGTTTCTTGGTTTGATTCCTGGTTCCAGTACCTGCCTCCAAATTCCTGATAATGTAGACCCTGGGAGCTAGCAAGAAATGGCTCAGATGATTGGGTTCCCTACTCCTGGGACAGCCCTGGCCACTGGGGACATTTCAGCAGTGAACTAGAGGGTAAATACTACTTCTCTGTCTACTTGTTCATTTCTTTGCATCTCCAATTAAAAAACAAAAAAGTATGTTTGTATCATCCATTAAAATAACTTCCTCAATGGAAAAAAGTTTCATTGTTAAATTGGGGAAAAATAATGCTTCTTGGTTGTGATATTAGAATAATGCATAACTGTACATCGGACTTCCATTGTGGACAAGGAAGAGAAAGATGGAAGCAATAATTTTTGCTTCTGGCTTTGGTACTTGTCATGTAACCTTGAAAAATTCATTTAAACTCATGGTGCCTGAGTGTCCTTAAAATTACAGGTTCATCTAGTTGAGGCAGGTGGTGTAAGGGGAGGTGGCAGGAAGCTGAGAGCTTTCCTTGTTTCTGTGCTGACAGAGCTAAGTGACATTAGCAAGTCATTTGACCCCTCTGGATCTTCCTCCCTTGTGAGATAAGATTGTCTTTATAGTTAAAGGATTTATTCTACACAGTCCTATCTTATGGTTAGGCTCACATGACTGTGAAGTGTTTTATAAACTGGCAGTGTAATAATCAAGTTGGCACTGAAGATGAAATGCTAAACAGCATAGAAATTCTAAAGCTTGTAGTTCTATGAGGAGCTACACAGAAACATTCAAGTTCATGGGCATTTTTAAATTTAAAAACAGAATCATTGAATCACTGTTCAGAATCAGTATAGTTGCTAAAATTCTTATTTATAATCACTGAGATTGGCAGTGTAATTACTGATAGCATACTCCTAGTGTTGTATATTTTAGTTTATACAATACTCAGACTATATAAAATATAGGTAGCATGGGAAGTGCGATACACAGCAGTCTTGTAGAATGGCAGATGTCCTAAACAGAACTCTGGACTCAGAATCAGCCCTTAAGGCACTCAGATCTAGCTGAAGAGCCTATGAGAGTATTTTAGGTATGGAAAGAAACTCTGGCAAAAAAAGAAAAAAAGAAAAGAAAAGGACCTAAATAAAAGATCTCTGTGAGTGAGATCCCAGTAGAAAGAACGGGCCATCAAAGAAGGAGGTACCTTTCTCTGAAGGGAGGAGAGAACTTCCACTTTGACTATGACCTTGTCTAAATAAGATCGAAGTCAGTGAACTCAAGATGCTTCCATAGCCTTGGCAACTCATGACTAGAGCCCAGGGAGATTTCTGATGCCATAAACAAGAGTGTCAGATTGTTAAGTCAACAACAGGAATCACTGTGTGCTTACTCCTTATGTGGGATCTCTGTCCTTAATGTGTTGTCCAATGTGAAGTAATGCTATAACTAGTACTCAAACAGTATTTTACACTTTATGTTCTGTGTGCTGCAAACTGATGAAAACTTAATATAAACTAAATCGATCTTCTTTGTATAAAGATGATTGAAAAAGAATCTTGATGTAAATGGAATGGGAGAGGGAGTGGGAGATGGGCGGGGTGCTGGTGGGAGGGGAGTTATGGGGGGAAGCCTTTGTAATCCATACACTGTACTTTGGAAAATTATATTCACTAAATAAAAGTTTAAAAAAATTAAAAAATAAAAATATAGGTAGCAATATTTAATGCTTCTCTTACTGTTCCTGGATTGGATTATAGCATACATTAATAAACCTTTTTTAAAGGTTTATTTATTTATTTATTTATAAAGAGTGACACATAAATAGAGATGATCTGTCTGCTGTTTTAATCCCCATGTGGCTGCAAGCAGCTGGAGCTGGGCTAATCCAAAGCCTGGTGATTCTTCCAGCTCTCTCACATGGATTCAGGCACCCAAGTATTTGGGCCATCTCCTGCTGCTTTCCCAGGCACATTAGCAGGGAGCTAGATTAGAAGCAGAGCAGCTGGGACATGAACCAGTGCCCATAGGGAATGCCAGCACTGCAGGTGGTGGCTTTACCTTATATGCCACAGTACCAGCTACAGCCTATTCATTTTAAATTAATAACTAAAGATTATCTGCTGTTCAGCCTCCAGGCTTTGGCTTGGCCCAGCCTCTGCTGTTGTGGACATTTGGGGAGTGAACCAGAGGTTGAAAGATCTCTCTTCTTATGTCTCTCCCTCTCTAACCTTGCCTTTCAAATAAATAAATGAGTCTTTGAAATAAAAATACATGCATACATACACACACACACATACACACACACAAACACACGGTACCAACACAGTGGGTAAAGCCATGGCCTGCTGTGCCAGCATCCCATATGGGTGCTGATTCAAGTCCCAGCTGCTCCACTTCCAATCTAGCTCCCTGCTAATGTGCCTGGGAAAGCATCAGAAGGTGGCCCAAGTGCTTGAACCACTGCATTCATGTGGGAGGCCTGGCAGAAGCGCCTGGCTTTAGATTGGCTCAGCTGAGGCCAATTTGGGAAGTGAACCAGCAGATGGAAGATCTGTCTCTACCCCTTCTCTATAACTCTGCCTTTCAAATAAATAATAGATTTTAAAAATGGGGGAAAAGGGCAGTTTTCTTGCCTTCCCTTTACCTAGAGTGACATAATCAAAATCTGTTAGGCAAATGAATAAGGGAAATTCTGAGATCATGTATTGACCATAGAAGAGAATGGATTCCTTGCGCATTTTCTGGAAGCCCATGCTAGTTGGAACCAAGGGAAGGATAACAAAAAAGGGGAGGCCTATATCCCTCTTATTTGTCTTCTTTGTTCATTGGAGCAGTGGAGAGTTGAGTAATGTAATATTGGTGTTTGTCTCCATACAGTTCATGTCTATTTAGCTGGTTCTTTTTATTTGCATTTCTTTTTTATTTATTTTAAGAGATTTATTTGAAAGGCATAGAGACAGGGGTCTTCGATCTGCTGGTTTGATTCTCCAATGTTTGGGTGAGGCTGAAGGCCCATGAGCCCCCTCCCATCTCCATGTGGTGTGGGGTCCAAGCACCTGTCCATCACCACTGCACTCGTTGGCTGGAGTTGGAGAGGAAGTAGGGCGTCAGGGAATGGAACTGGTGCCCATGATGTGGGCCATGCAGGCTGTGGTTGCACCCCCATGCCATGAGTCCGTCCTCGATGAACCTTTCTTTAAAGTGGAATTAAGGGTAAAAATGGTCTGAGGTGCATGCACGTTTCTGTTGTGAGAGAGGCTGAGGCCCCTTGGGTGCCTGGGGGCCAACAGAAACACCTGAAGCCTTGGCCCCCAGGTCCCGGTGTCTCCCCTCTGCTTCTGCCCTGCCTGCAGGCCTGGCCCCGGGCTCCAGTGGTGCCTCAGGGATTTCGGCACCAAACTGGTCACTTTAGGTCACTTTGTGATGCCTGACTTCTGCCCAAAGAAGGAAGCAAGAAGGGGCCCAGCAGGCTTCCCCCGACCTCTGGAGCCCCGAGCCATGGTGCTGGCCCACGACCCAGGTAGCCCGTGATGATTCTGGACCAGCCATTGGGACCCACGACCCCTGACCCCAGGCTCCAACCCCTTCGAGGTCACCACCGCAGCCTCCTATTTAGCTGGTTCTTAATCCTCAAGAAGGGATTTAGGTCAATGTTCTATTCTCATCAAATACCTTAATGTTTAATTAAAGATTCTGTTAGTAATTTTAACCCTGGGTCGTTCTAAAGATGTGCTGTGACTTAGGTTTAGAAAAGAGCATCTTCCTTGCCACCCTCATCTCAGCTCTGGGGGCTGTCAGTTCTCCCTGCACAGATTCAGTAATGCATGCTTCTTCTCTACTACAAAGATCTTATGTTGGTCATATTTCCAGTTACAAAAATCAAATCAACTCACACCTGGACTCTGAGTATTCAATGACATTAGTTATCAAAATAAATGTATTCAAATATTCAAAGACCACTTCAAAGCTTAACTGCCTTCAAGAGTGTTTGGCACTTGGAACAGCCACTGTGGTTTTCTACACATGAGCACTCACTATTTTATATACCATTTAACAATTCAAACATCACTTCAGCTTCAGCAATACACAACAATAGAATGGATGATTCTACATAATAAACATATTACATTAGTTTGGACTTAAAACCTAGAATTAAAACCATGTGGTAATATGGATGGATTTAAGGAAAGATGTAGAGCTAGGTAGCTAAGGCTACAGAATCCCAGACCTATTGATTTTAAGTGAGTCTGGAACAACAGCATTCCATTGCATTATCTTCCATCTCAGAGTCCTGCTTTTCCAGTGAGACCCACCCCACTCAGACCACGTATTTCCTGCCTGTGTCTTCACGGTGGTGGAAGCTGTTCTGATACAGGCATCTCCTGGACATTCACCAGCTTCCTGATTTACTACCTGAACTGGAATCCCCAGTTGCGAGGTATATTTCCCAAACACCCAGGCTGAATTGAATGTTCGTCTCTGGCAGTCAAAAACTTCTGCCGTAGGAAACAGAACATGTCCTCTACTCTGGGACTCCTTTTTCTTCTCATGGGGTTCTGTGGTGATCTGTGGTTTTCAACACAAGTCCTGGGAGCATTCTGACTCAAAAGAAAGACCAGGGATAAGAGTTCTTTCTGGGGGCTGGTGTTGTGGCATAGCAAGTTACACTGCTGCCTGCAGCACTAACAACCCACATGGATGCCAGTTTGACTCCCAGCTGCTCTACTTCTTCCACAACTCCTTGCTGGGTAAAGCAGCAGAGAATGGCCCAAGCGCTTGGTCCTCTGCCCCCACATGGGAGACCTGGAGGAAGCTGCTGGCTTCAGCCTGGCCCAGCCCTGGCCATTGTGGCCATTTAGGGAGTGAGCCAGCAGATGGACCGCTGTCTTTCCCTCTCTTTTTCTCTCTGTAACTCTGCCTTGCCAATAAATACAACTTCAGAAAGTTATTCTCCATCAAGCAATACACCCTTTTCGAGGCAGTTGTAAAGCTGGGAGTCATAGCTTCTCTTATATTTTGGATAATAAGAGTTTTGGTTTGAAAGCATGTTCATCTGAAACAAAGATCACTCATTATCCTTTGTTAGAAAAGGGGGCTCTGCTCTTTGAAAGTGGAAATCAGAAGCTGTAATGTGTGATGAGCTCCACCTGCCAGGTCTGGGGAGACTTATTTGAAAGACAGGATACCAGGAGAGGAAGCTTTACAGATTCCCTGGCCCTTGCTTTAGTCTTATGTCTTTACTTCTTTTGTTGCTTCTTGATGTCAAGAGTGTACACTTTATGCTGAAATGAGGAATTGTGTCTAACCTCTTTTGGGCCTTTTTCTAAGCAGAGTGTATATATTTTTCTTGCATATAAGGATAGCTTCTGGGGTGGGTGGATTTTTTTGGAAGTTTTCACAAGCTAGCCAGTAGCCTATATTTTCTTCACAGAATTCAGTTTTTAAAAAAGCTTCCAATACAGCCAGACCATCTGTATGTAGGGAAGAGCAGGCAGAAAAATAAAAAGAAACATGAGGAATATAAGGAAGCTAATGATCAAACATTCCCTTGTGCTTTTCTAGTACTAGGATTAGCTATTCTCTTGTTTTTACTCAATCCTGTAATCCTGTGGATTTAGCTCTTTAAAGACAAAGATGCCAGTAGGCAATATACTTAAGTTGGTTCCATACTACTAAAACAGAAATACTTCAGTTTGTTTTAATGCCAAAAATGTATTTACAGGAGAGGCATAAATCCTCAGGGAACTAAGTCTCTTGCAAACACTGCATGCAATGAAAAGCATCCTCAGCCTCAACCAAGAGCACTGCCATTGCAGAGCTGAAGGGTGATTTATCTTCCCCACCTGGTGTGAATATGCTGCAAAATAAGCGGAGATAAACAGACCTTCTAGGTTAAGTCAAATTCTCCTTGGTGAGCTGCTGATTTGAGGACACAGCCTTTCTGCACTCTTGTGATACTTGCAATGGATTCAATTCAAGCCTAATTCACAATTGCTGGCCAGCAGCTCCTGGAATGCTTCTGACCACAACAGTGCTTCCTTCGGGGAAGGTCTGCAAGAACAGTTCTCTAATGAGTTGTGCTCAGAGCAGTTCCCCTCCCAGCTCAGCAGTGAGCTCTTCAGATTGCAAACACAGGAATCTCAACTTACTTGGTGAAAGCTTGCTACCTGCTTTTCTTGCCAATTGTGGCCTTCCCAGGAATGGTGGAGTTTTGCCATAGGTAGCTCAACCCAGTCTTCAATACTCTTATTCTTACAAAAAAAAAAAAAAAAAGACAATTCACTAAGTGGTCATCCTTGAATACACTACTGAGCCTGAATGCATTTTTACCAAATAAAGTCGCCCAATAGCTATAAACCAAAAGCCAACAACAGGCTTGCCCACCTAATATTACACTCAGCCCCGAAGTACTGAGCAGTTTCATCACTTCCTCAGAATGTAACTATGCTGTGAGGACTATAGATAGGGATGCCCAAATTTTAATTATCAATACACTGCACAGCTAATAAAGCAGATGCTGTCACTTGCCCACAAAAGGAGACAGTTTCTCTGCAAGGTTAACCGCAATCGGGAGACATTTTGCACCTAATGGAACCCGCAGCGGGACTGCTTTGAGCCAGCTCCTCTCCTTCCCTTTCCACCTTCGGTCCAGGATGGGACAGAGACCATGCACAGGAGGTGCCACCAGTCACCCGTTTCCCCCTGTCCACCTGCAATGCTCCTGGGAGGCAGATGCCACAGAACAGTGATTTGTTCCATGATTGTCACTGTGTGAGATCAGCCCATCATGAGAAAATGACCATGGATTCCAATGAGATATCAACCACAGAAGCACTTCCCCCAGCATCAGTGCAGGAGGGTGGATGATGGAAGGCACAGCATGGCCAGGATCTCTAGGGACCCCGCAGGACTCTGCTGCCCTGGATGCCTACAGCAGGCAGCAGCACAAAGGCCCAGTGCACCTCCAGCACCCTTCTACCAAACCCTTCCCCCTGTCTGCCCATGCAGACCACACAGATGCTGTGTCAGTGAGTAAATCAGCACCGCGCACTTGGTTTTCCTGCTGAGACTTGGCCTTCATTGCTTCCCCAATGCAGCACGTGCTGCAAGCCTCAGCCAGCAGGGCTGGCAGGAGAGGTGGGCAGTCACACTCACCAGGTCTGTCTCTTCTTCTCCTGCCCCTCCTGACTCAGGGGCCACCACCGGCATTTTAGCCCCAAGGCACGAAACGGGACAGCCAAGAACCTAACACCACCCATGTCATGCGCACACACTGCAACTACCAGCTGCCCACCAATGTCCACCGCCTCTATAGCCAGCCTAGCATGGGGCGGGTCTTGCAGCACTGGTCCTGCCTCAGGGCAGCAACGATTGTCCTGAGGCCCCCTGCTGGACTGAGCCTGAACTGCCCTGCAGCAGATTCTGGAAGCAAGAGAGCTGCTGATGGCTGAGGCCCTGGCTCAGAGTACACTTAGAGAGACCCTATGCCTGGCAAGGGCACTGGGGCCCTGGACTTTCCCAGGCTGCAGTCCTAGGGTGGAGGCTGGCTCGGCCCTTCCACCCCCAGCCCTGCCCACAGGTGGAGCGGGGTTCCCACGGGGGCATCTTCCTTTGAGGGAGAGCGGGTGAACCCCAAATGCCATGACACCCGGTGCCGGGTGCTGGCCTGCAGCCTTCCGGGAGGGAGTAGGTGACAGTGACTTTGTGGGGAGGTGACACTTAAGCTGGGCCTGTATTTTGGGTTAGTTCTGGACGCACATCCCAGTGCACCTGGACCTGCGGGTCTGCTGCAGGCCTCCTGGAGGCTCTGGGAGCCGGGCATCCTGGAGGCAAGGGCAGGAGGGTGGGAGTTCAAGGTGCTGAGCTCCCTCTGGGTGCACCAGGCTCTTTGGAGCTGTTCAGAGTAAGGAGTTGAGGTCACCTCCTGAACCACTGCTGGTCCCAAACTCCTGGTTTGGGATTTGCCAGAACCCTGAAGTAGGGGTGTGGTGGGGGTGGTAGTGGTTGGCTTCAATGCACTGTATTTGTGAATTCTTCAAACACAGCTTCTCCCTACTCCTGCAGGCTTTCAAGTGATTGACGAGGACAGAGTCCCTCTGCTGCAAAGTGACTGAAGTTTGGAAACTACGTCCAGAACATCACAGTGTGTATTCAGGTGGTCATCCTTCAGGCCTGCAGGTGGACAGCAAGAGCCACAGTAAGATATTAATTACTGTAGATACTCTCCTTTCTTTCTGGTAGACCCACCAAAAGAGAATGGGAGATGAGTACTTGAACATTGGAACCAGTCAGCATGCTAGGGTGAGCTGCCAGTACTTGGAGCTCAGGAGTGGACATGGAGAGCAAAACATGCATTGTTACTAAAGAGGACAGCTAGGTATTTTACTGTGAAAAGGGAAATCATTTAGATGTGAACAAGACACCTTAAGAAAAGGTCTGTATAGTTATTTTTGTTTATTTGCAAGGCAGAGAGAGCCCTTCCATTTCCTGCTCATTCCTCAAATGTCTGCACCAACCAGAGCTGGGTCAGGCTGAAGCGAGGAACTCAGTGTGGGTCTCCCACACAGGTGGCAGGGACTCAAGTACTTGAGCCATCAGCTGCTGCCTCCCAGGGTTCTGTTAGCAGGAAGCCAGAAGCAGAAGCAGGGCTAGGGCTTGAGCCCTGAGCATTCTGACTGGGATGTGGAAGGCTTTACCACTATGCCAAACACATGCTCCAGTAAGCTGTTTCAACACGTTTGCAAAATGTAAGAATGTGGTTTTAAATATATGCTCTTCATCTTAAAAATTTGCATAATCTTATATTCAGTTTCATATGATTCAATACTTATTATTAAATACAAGTAACATTTAGACACATGCTTTCCTCACCAATACAAACCTCAGTAATTTTTTCACTTAGAACCTTGAATATTAGCATTCATTCAGATGAAGTTCACTCATAGGCTGGGAATTCTGACAAAGAGACAGTAGGGAAAAAAATCTAGATGTGTATCTGATACCTAATAAGATTCTGAACCTGACTGATAGAATCTGAGTAACTGTTCAGAGAGTGACTTCATACCTCTCCCCTCTGTAATGAGAAGACTGTGTCCTTTGGCCACTTTCACATGATGTTATGTAAATCTTACCTGAAAAGCCTTTTATAAATTCTGAAGTACCATACAGAAGCATATTATGCATTTCCATATGTGTGAAAAAAGGCAATGTCAAAGGCATAGCTATTCCAGAGAGAAGTTAGGAGGATTAGCTCAGTTTGTAAATGTGTAAGTACCATTAAATATCTACATATTTGAAATAGATTTATAGAGTGTGGAGTTCAAGATAGATATTTAATAAATGCACTCTGGATAATAAGCAAATATCAGAAATAATGCCACACCCATCAGTGTTTAAACTCTTCAGACAGCTCCATGCCAGGGAAGTGCAGTGATCCCCGTAAATTAACAAAAATCAATCTGTGTATACCCATGGAAGCCACTGGTTTATATGCAGTCTATACTAGAGGTTTTTGTGCTTAGTAAAATTACTTGATTTTTTAATGAATGTTTTCAGACTGATACCTGATGCTGAGTGGCAGACAATTTTTTCTGAAAAGTATGTGGTTGAGAAATATAAATATAAATCAGTTTATAATTTTTGTGTCTGAAGATTTTTCTGCATTGAAACAAAACCTGCAATAATCAGAAGACTTTTCCTCAACAAGTTGCTACATTGATGCATCTTCATTTATGTATGTAATGTATGCTTAGGTAAAAGTAATAGAGAGAGAGATCTCTATCTTCCATCTGCTGGCTCACTTCCAGATGGCCACAATAGCTGGGGCTGAGCCAGGCTGAAACCAGGACCCTGGAACTCTGTCCCAGTCCCCCATGGGGGTGCAGGAACCCAAACTCTTGGGCAATCTTTGTTGCTTTCCCAAGCAAAGAGCTGAATGAGAAGTGAAGGTGGTGAGTCTCAAAGCAGTGCCATAAGGCATGCTGCTGTTGCAGTTGGCAACTTACCTCTTTGTACCACAATGCTGTCCCTGGATTGATGACATATTGAAGTGCTGCCACTGGCTTTTGGCTAAATAGGATGACTTAACATGTGTTCCACTCTGTGGAAGAGGAACAAATAAGGCAGTTGGTTGTAAAAGTTGCCCATGGAAACCACAGCCTGAGAAAGATGAATCAACTCACCTTGCATTTTCCACCTTGCATCTACACCACCCTTTTCTGGACAAACATCTGATGGTATGCCCTTGTGATGGAGGTTCTCAGGGTGCTGGAACATTTTGTAATTTTTTAAAAATATAGATTAAGAAGAAGGCAAATAAACAAAAAATTACAAACTGCTGCCAATAGCAAGAAGAGATTATTGAGAGTAAAAGGTCACCTGTTGGAGCCAGCACTGTGGCACATCAGGTTAAAGCCCTGGCCTGAAATACAGGCATCCCATATGAGTGCTGGTAGAGTTCCGGCTGCTCCACCTCCAGTCCAGCCTTCTGCTAATGCACCTGGGAAAGCAGTAGAGGATGGTCCAAGTCCTTGAGACCTTTTGCACATGTGGGAGACCCAGAAGAAACTCCTTGCTCCTGGCTTCAGTTCAGCTCAGCTCTGTCCATTGTAGCCATTTGGGCAGTGAACCAGCAGACAGAAGATTCTCTCTCTCTCTCTCTCTCTCTCTCTCTCTCTCTCCCTATCTATATAACTTTTTCAAATAAATAAAATAATTTTTCTAAAAAAAAGGTATCCTGCCATACTTCTTTCTTCCCTGTTAATTACTAGGAATTATAAATTGTTATGGGGCCAGCACTGTGGCAAAATGGGTTATACCAACAACTGCAGCACTAGCATCCTCTATGGGCACCAATTGCATGTTCTACTTCTGATCCAGCTCCCTGCTAACATACCTGGGAAAGCAGCAGAATATGGTAAATCCTTGGGTCCTGCACCCAAGCAAGGGACCTGGATGAAATTTCCCTGACTCCTGGCTTTTTTTTTTTAAAGATTTGTTTATTTATTTGAAAGAGTTACACACACACAGAGAGAGAGAGAGAGAGAAAGAGAGAGAGAGGGAGGGAAGTCTTCCATCTGATGGTTTACTCCCCAACTGGTTGTAATGGCTGGAGCTGTACTGATCTGAAGCCAGGAACGAGGAACTTCTTCCATGTCTCCCACTTAGGCTTGGGCCCAAGGACTTGGGCCTTCTCCTACTGCTTTCCCAGGCCATAAGCTAAAAGCTTGATCAGAAGTTGAGCAGCCCGGTCTTGAACCAGTGCCCTTATGGGATGACAGTGCTTCAGGCCAGGGTGTTAATCTGCTGGGCCATAGCTCTGGCCTCCCATGCATGTGCATGGGCCCAAGCACTTGGGCCATTTTCTACTGCTTTCCCAGGCCATAGCAAGTAGCTGGATCAGAAGTGGAGCAGCAAGGAGCAAGGACTCAAACCAGTTCCCATATGGGATTCCCATAATGTTTTCTTTAATTGGAGAAATGTTCTTTTGATAGAATGAGCGTATGACCCCACAATATTCTCTACTTACTCATAATAGGGTCTGAGATGTAAAAGTCATGATTAATTTCTTAGAAGAAAATTTACATACCCAGAAGCAAAGAGAGAAAATTAACCTTTTGTTTTTCTCATGAATGAATCAGAGTTTCAAAACTAATACTTAACTTGTATTTTAGAGGAGTTAATGACTTAACCATCTCTTCTATTAGAAATACTATGTTGTGGCCAGTGCTGTGGCACAGTAGGTTAAAGCACTGGCCTGAATGCCAGCATCCCATATGGGCTCCGGTTCTAGTCCCGGCTGCTACTCTTCTGATCCAGCTCTCTGCTATGGCCTGGGAAAGCAGTAGAAGATGGCCCAAGTCTTTGGGCTGTTCTGAGGCTCTTAGCGTAGTGAAGATATCTTAGATTCTCATTAGTGAAATCTTTAGAAATGTCAGAAAGCATGTAACTTTCTTTAACGATCTGAAACAGAGATGAGATCCATAAGGGCAGAACTGCTCAGCAGCCACACTGCAGGAATATGTATCTTTCTGACGATATCTTCATCTGCTTCTTGCAGTTGCAGCCAGTCTATGAGCTCTTGGTCTGTTTTCTGCCCTTGGGAGGGCCTAGGGTGCTCTATATTATCTGTAAGGATTCAAAATTTGTTGCATATTAGTGTCTAATCATAAAATTTCCAAAGTGACAAGCTGCATGTAATAAAATATGCAGGACTACAAAAAAAATACAAACATGGTGTACTGTCTATAAATTACAGCAGTAAATCTCTATTATAGAGATACACATCTCTACACTATTCTCTCTTTCACTTTGAAAGTCTACATTCAGCTCTCGATGTTATGATTACTTAGGAAGAGATTTCTTATACTTACTTTCATAATCAGTGAACTCGGAATTATTAGTGTAGTATTGAGGATTATACTGACTAAAACACTGTGTTTATTCCATGTTAAATAACATCATCGTATCTTTGGATTCCATTTGTTCTGCTACTGATGTATTCACAGGAGAGGGGAGGTGGGAGGAAAACCCAAGATCCATTGGGGTGGAGGAGGAATGTCAGAGGCTGTGGTTCTATTGTACTGCAGCTTTGATTCTGGAAGAACACATTAATGGACCCAGATGGTTTGAAGCTAACTGAGGGCCTATGTTCTGTACACTTGTCTGTGGTACTGCATTTTCATTTATGTAAAATTTATTTTCTTCAAGCAATATATTAATTTGGATGAAAATGAAGATGTTAAGGAATTTTCAGAATGGGTCTGTTTAACCCTCATTGGCTTTGTTTTTAGGCACTTAACTCAGAAAAGAAAAGATAGAAAAATACATTTTGGGTTCTCTTCATTTGTACCACGGCACTCTTTGGTTAAGATTTGTCATTTTGTCATATTTGATTCTCTAGACTCCCTGAAAAATCCCCTACTTCATTAGATGGAGTCCGTGTCTCACCATGGCAGTGAAAAGTTTAAAATGTTCCAGCTTTGCATTTAGCTAGGCCATGGACACATGCCATGGCACTTGCCAGCCAATTGTGTCAGGGTCATCATCTGAATCAGAATTACTTGCATGAAAAAAAGGAGTTGCAGATTCTTCCAGTGAAAGTGGAGAGGAGCAGGAGCTGCAGCACATTGCCAGGGGTGAGTGTGCCATGGGATGCCATGTGGTGGCTGGTGTCTGGGGTGCTGGTTCTGCAGAAGATAGGGCTTATGGGGGCTGGTGCTGTGGTGTAGCAGGTAAGTCTGCCGCCTGCAGTGCCAGCATCCCATATGGTCACTGGTTCAAGTCCCGCTGCTCCATTTCTGATCCAGCTCTACTATGGCCTGAGACAGCATTAGAATATTGCCCACATCCTTGGACTCCTGAACCCACATGGGAGACCTGGAAGAAGCTCCTAACTCCTGGGTTTGGATCAGCTCAGCTCTGGCCATTGCATCCAATTGGGGAGTAAACCAGCAGATGGAAGATTCTCTCTCTCTCTCTCTCTCTCTCTCTCTGCCTCTCTTCTCTCTGTGTAACTCTGACTTTCAAATAAATAAATCTTTCTTTTTTTTAAAAGAGCTTATGCTGATGGGTAGTGGTCATGGAAAATGTATGGGACATTTGGCAGCAAGATTTTGGATGAATTTTCCAACCCCTGAACCTCCTAGAGATTAGAATAGACTTCTAATGCGTAACTTCCTCTTATGCTTAATTAGGTTTTTGTTTTGAATTGTTTTTGATGAAACAGCAAGGAATTCTGAGTTATAGACTTCCTATTTCAGAGACAGGAAAACACTGATGCCTGCATTATAATTAAATAATGCCTATCACCCTTTCTTAAGCAACAAATGATCACAGATTCTCTCTTTGCTGCTAAGTAATGAGCATGGTGATTCTTCCCTCCGTAACCACCTTCCCACCTACACCCCCTCCCCTCTTCCTCCTTCCTCTCCTATTGACATGGAATGCCTTACATTGCTAGGGTGAACATTTAACCCGCTGGCCCTAGGTGTTCATACACTTCAACTGTGTGTAATTATTCATATTCCCTTTTTATGACCAAGCTTATGTCAGAATGACAAATTATATATTCACCTAATACTGAGAGTCATCAAATTGATTTCTATTTTCTTCTCTCTTAGGCAGTTCTTGAGGGGCAGAAATATTTATTTTGTATATCATGTATTTATTCAACTAAAAGACTGACTGTCAAGATGCTGAGTTTTAGTGTCAAAGCAAATATGTTTCTAGACCCCATGAAGTTTACAGTCTGGCAAGAAAGAGCAATCTACCCAAAGAATATTTTTTAACATAGTAAATGCTGGTGTGAAGCCAGTGGATAAAGATTGAAGCATTCTTAATCTAGCACCAACTCTAATCCCATGATCTCTAATTGAGAGAAGTAATCAGAAACACAGAACTCCATGTTAGCCAGTTATCTCTTTGAATTTCTGCTTAAAAATAAAACATATCAAACAACACAGAAATACCCAGGAGTGCATAATATTTATATACTATCTTGATATTAAAAATAAGAAAAAATAACCATTAAATAATAGCAACTTTGAATCTCCTTTGTTTTCTAGACAAGTTATAATCCTATGTGGTTCTTTACAGTAAATTATTACAGTAAATTACAGTACATCATTACAGTAAATTATTACAGTAAATAACTATAGTAAATTATTTTTGTAGGTACACTTCATCTCTCTCACATTTTTCCATTTGAGAAATCAGATTATAAAAACTGAGACCCAAGACAAAAGAAAGATTTTTATGCTAGTGTTATATGTTGATTGGCTCTCTAAAAAAGATTTATTTATTTATTTGAAAGTCAGAGTTACACAGAGTAGAAGGCGAGAGAGAGAGACATCTTCCATCTTTTGGATCACTCAGCAGTTGGTCACAATGGCTGGAGCTGTACTGCTGCAATGCCAGCAGCCAGGAGCTTCTTCTGGGTCTCCCACACAGGTGCAGCTGCCCAAGGACTTCGGCCATCTTCCACCACTTTCCCTGGCCATAGCAGAGAGTTGGATTGAAAGCAGACTAGCCGGGCTCAACCTCCACCCATATGGAATGTCCATGCTGGCAGTAGCTTTACCTGCTATTTCACAGTGCTGGCCCCTTGATTAGCCTTTATCTTAGACTTTTTAATGATATTAAAAAACACCGTATTTTTCTAAGCTCTTTCCATTCAGTTTCTACTTTGTAAATTCCAGATAATACTGTCCCCAGAATTAATCTAAGGTATAAATGATATGATATGAGGCATTTAACCCCTTAACCTGTCTCCTTGAATACTCAGCTATGTTAGCTCTGTGTCCATTCTTCTGTCTCTGTACTAGATGAATAAAAAGAAAGTGTAAAATGATTTGAAAAGAACTATAAGGGGTCAGCGCTGTGGTGCTGCTGCCAATTGGGGAGTGAACCAGCAGATGGAAAACACCTCTCTCTCTCTCTCTCTCTCTCTCTCTCTGCCTCTCCTTCTCTGTAACTCTGACTTCCAAATAAATCAACAAATCTTAAAAGAACTATAAACATCAATAAAACACAAATGAAAATTGTATTCTCAAAACTGGATATTAAACCATGCCTTCCTCACTTCTGTTAAAAGTTACATTCTATCATAGTCATTTATGATTTCTAGGGCCAAAGTAGTAAATAAGATTTTTCTGGAAGAGACAGAGGTTATGAGGGAGCCAGGATTTGGGGTCAGTTAGCAGCAGTGAGTGTCACTCTTTCAGATTTGATTCAGGAAAGGAAGAACAGCAACTGATCCCTGAGATTTTGGGTTGGGAAGGAAAGGAAGGAGGGACTGAACAAAAGGAAATGCCCTCTGGTTGTGGGCACCCACCCCCGACTGCAGCCTTTGGGGAGGGCCAGCTGGTGTCTCTATGGATGCTGCGGACTGGACTCCATTTCCCAGAGTTCCCAGGAGCTCCAACATATTCTGCTTCCCGAATGCCTGTGCACATGTGTGTAAAACTGCCAGTCCCTGGGGGTCTGAGTTGGACCAGAGGGAGTTCATTCCCTGATCAGGGTCAGCCCTGGGGGCTGTGGTGCTCCTTCTCTCTCATTTACTGCATCACCTGCTCTGCACGTGCAATCCCAGGCAGTTTCCAAGTGCTCACCTGAGCCTGCCTCCTGCTGCTTCTTCCCTCTTCATTGTCCACCTGTGGGTCCCAGTTACCAGGGACTCTGTTCCCCACACTCCCTGCTTTGCTCCCCGTGTTTCTGGAAGAAAGCTTACCTGCTCGGGGACTTTCTGCTGCAGGTTTGGTGTGCAGGATGGGGTGGGGACATGTGTGGGAGAAGGGTGGGTGCCAGGGCACCAGAGATCCTGGCAGTTTCCCCCGAGGTCAGGGCTGGGACCTGGGCTGTTCTGTCTCCCACCTCTGCTTCTCAGGCTCCCAGTGCCTGGACTCTCTCCTGCAGAACCTCACCCAAACTGTCCCTAATGTGCTTAATTTAGTGGTTACAGGAGAGAGAGGGCAGCGTTCTGGAAACCTGCACACGCAGAGAAGGAAGGCGGAAAGACTCTGGCTCTCCACAGTTAAATAAGCTGGGTTCCCACTGTGGGTGGTCTTAGGATACAGTTGGGCTGGGCCTCTTGATGTTTCCTGGGCTGGTTTCTGCAGGGTGGGGCAGGATGGCCTTCAGCAGGGAGCCTGGGGCAGCAGAGGGGTGGGAAGAAGGATCTGACTAGGATCTGCCCCACTGCTCTCATCCTGCATCTCATCTTCCTGGTGGGGAGCAGTGTGAAGCATGAATAGCTGCTTTGTGTGTTGATCCCTCTCATATTAGTTATCAGATTTTTCCAATGTGGAATTTGAAGCTGTTCCAGAAACCTGGGGTGGGAAAACTCTCTTCTTTCAAACAGGCACAGAGACAGTGGAGGATCCAAGGAGTTTCTATTAATGGCCCTAGGCTCAGCTGGAATGATTTCCTGAGAACTGAGCATCAAATTCAAGTTTCTTAGCTGTTACAGCATTGGTGGGTTTAAATGGCAGCCTACATGACTTAGGACCACATTTCCAATGGTCAGTGGGTCCAGTATGATTGTAAAAGAGATGCTGGGGACAGATTTATTAGGACAGATTTATGACTGAAGTTTACAGAAGCAGAACTTAGGACATCTTCCCTCCCTAGATAAGATTTCAGTGGGCAGCTGTTTCACTCGTTAATTGTGAGCATCCACTTTTAAAGGTTTGTGTTGGATGAGGTCCACTTCTCTTTCTTTGATGATGTATTTGGCTGCTTTTCATTTTCTGTCTTCAGCTATTTCTTCTCCTGTTAGCAAGGCTCTCAACTGTTTTGACCTGCCACTGATCCCTTTGCAAAGTGAGAAGGGAACTAAAATTAATGCAAGTCTACTGTGTTGTCAATAACTGGAGCTACTTTTTTAAAGATTTATTTATTCATTTGAAAGAGTTACACAGAGAGAGGAGAGAGAGAGAGAGAGAAAGAGAGAGACATCTTCCATCCGATGGTTCCCTCCCCAATTGGTAGCAACAGCTGGAGCTGTGCCAGTCTGAAGCCAGTAGCCAGGAACTTCTTCTGGGATGAAGCTGTTTTTTTAAATAATTATTTATTTATTTGAAAGGCAGAGTTACAGAGTGGCAGAAACAGAGATCAATGGCTGGAGCTGTTTGGATCCACAACCAGAAGCCAGGAGCTTTGTCCAGGTCTCATAGGTGGGTGCAGGAGATGAGGGATTTGGGCCATCTTCTACTGTTTTCCCAGGCCACAGCAGAGAGCTGGATTGGAAGTGCAGCAGCCAGGATCATAACCGGCACCCATATAGGATGCTGACACTGCAGGCAGTAGCTTTACCCACTATGCAACAGTGCTGCCCACTAACGGGAGCTCATTTAATCTGAGTATGCATAAAGTGGAGAATTACAGCATCATAAATACAGATAAGTTACAGTTTTTCTCTGCGCAGTACTTTACAGTTACCCAGTGATCCACTGAGAATCTTACTTTCCACACTGTGTAAATAAGAAGGTCAGTTACTTGTCTTATTTTGGGTTCTGTGTTTAAACCCATGACATTTTTGACATGGGAGGATATTAGTTCTACAATTTCATAGAGACTGGTCTGTGGAAGCATCGATAGAAGTTATAACTGTGAGAGTGGTAAGAAAGAAGAAGGGAAGAAATAAGTGCCCTTACGCCACACAGAGGTGTCCACAAATGGAGTAGAAGACATGCCCTTGAAAACTATGGCTGACTTTCTGGGACAAACTGTGTTTGAGTGCTTCACATGTTCTGATAGAAAGGTGTTGCCACCAAGTTATTAGTATATTTAGTTAGTTTTTAAAGATTTATTTATTTATTTGAAAATCAGAGTTACACAGAGAGAGAAGGAGAGGCAGAGAGAGAGAGAGAGAGAGAGAGAGAGAGAGGTCTTCCATCAGGTTCATTTCCCCAATGGCTTCATCATTGTGAACTTTGCTCAGTTCCTGACCTATACCTTTCCTTTAACCTAGTACTTTGCCATGTAGTAGCCCATGAAAACTGCAGACTGCATAAATGAATGAATACTTGGAGGGTTGTGATTTCTTAGAGGAACATCATGAGACAGAAGGAATAAAACAAAACAAAAGTATCATCCGTATATAGAAGGTATACTGTTTTTGCAAGCCACAGCGAAGAGGAAGAAGCAGGAAAGTAGTGAGACTGGAAAGTTTGTGGCAAAAGTAATAGGCATTGGTCAAGAAGTTAACAAGCCCATTAGGAAAACATTAAGGTTTCCTTACTTCCATGTAGACTCTGCCCTCTAATGGTGAACAGGTTCCTCTAAACCCACTTGTTGCACAAATGAAAGCCCAAGCATTGTCTTCTCCCACAGATGGAGTCTGCTATTGGTTTTGATTTACATTTCCCTAATGGCTAGTGATATTGGGCATGTTCATCTATGTCTTGACCATTGAGATTTCTTCTTCTGAGAAACATCTATTCAGATCATTCTCCATTTCTGAACTGTACATTTTGCTTCTTGTTTGGAGTTTTTCCAGTTCTATATAAGTATGTTTTGGCTATCAATCTTTTGTCATAGTCAGAGTTTTCAATGTTTCCTGCCATTCTGTCCATTGTATCTTCACTCTGTTGATTACTTTGTTGTGAAGATGTATCTTAATTTGATATGCTCAAATTTGTATATTTTATTTTGTTACTTGTGCTTTTGGAATCTGACCCAAAACTGTTGTCTATGCTAATGTTTTACAGCTTCTCATATGTTTACTTAGTTTTTGGTTTTATATTTAGACTTTTAATTCACCTTGAGTTGCTTTTACATAGTGTATAAGGTGTTGGGGTATCTTTTCAGGTTTCTACATATGGATAATCACTTTCCTTTAAACCATTTGCGAAAGGGATTCTTCTTTCTCCTGTTTGTTTTCTTTCCTTTGTTAAATAGGAGTTACCTGTAGAAAAGTCGGTAAATTTCAGCTGCCTTTTCTTTTCCATTGAACTATGTGTCTGTTTTTCCAACAGTGCTAACACTGCTTCTATTTTTTTAAGATTTATTTATTTATTGGAAAAGCCAGATGCTTCTTCCAAGTCTCTCATGTGGGTGCCAGCACCCAAGAACACGGTCCATCTTCCACCAATTTCCCAGGTGCATTAGTAGGGAGCTGGATTGGAAGTGGAGCACCTGGTCTCCTAGCAGCAACATATGGGATGCATGCACAGCAGGTCAAGGATTTAACCCACTACACCACAGCATCAAACCCTTCCTTATTTACTTCTGATGTGATCTTTCATTATTCACTTTTTTCTACTGCCCTGCATCTTGACTCATTCCTTTTTTTTTTTTCTGGGTCCTGGAGGATGGTAGTAGGTTGCTTCTGGGATATCTTTTTTGTGTTAGTAGATACTTGGTAATCTAAAATCACAGTTTTTAGTTTCTATATTTCTCTGCTACTCACAAGGACCTTCTAGATGACAGCAGAAAATGCTGGCAGAAATGAGGATATATAAATTTGTTAAGAAAATACCACAGAAAATATGATGTAAATCATGGAATTTTACTTCTCAGAGTTGTGGAGGTTGAAAATGTAGATCAAGGTGCTTAAATAGGCTCGATTTTTTCAGAAGTATTTCTCCGATGTGACAGACACATCTATCATTTAATCTACATTTCAGTTCACAACAGCAAAAGGGGCCCTGTGGTCTACTTCAATGACAGCCATCTCTGCAGAGGACAGAAAGTTTAAAATCAGCGTTAGGAATTCTCACAGTATTACTGTCTGCTATCTCCATCAAATGTGCATTCATGTACACACAAACAAAACTACCTGTACACATAAACACATTCAACAGTGGAAATGCCTGATGGTTGTGTACAGGTAACATCAATATAATAATCCATAAGATGGCCTATTAGGAGACATTAAAAAAAGAATTAGAAAGAATGACAACAAAATCTGCAATTACCTATATTTATGGCTATATGTATGATATTCAGTATTTATAGTTGCTAAAAGATGAATACTGATGTGTGGAAATAAAAGCTAAACCTTACCTTGCAATATTGCAGCCTAGTCTACATGAAAGATGTCTTCCTAAAACCTTTCCCTGGGCCCACTCTGTGGCATAGTAGATTAAGCATCCACCTGCAGCACCAGCATCCCACATGGGCACCAGTTTGAGTCCCTGCTCCTGCACTTCCAATCCAGCTCTTTGCTAATGGCCTAGGAAAGCTCTGGAATATGCCCTGAGTGCTTGGGCCCCTGCACCCATGTGAGAGACCTGGAGGAAGCTGCTGGCTCCTGGCTTCTGGCACCTGGCTTCAGATCGGCCCAGCTCCAGCCATTCTGGCCATTTAGGGGTGAACCAGTCGATAGAAGACCTCTCTTTCTCTTCCTCTCTATATCTGTAACTCTGCCTCACAATAAAGAAATACATTTTTTAAAAACCTTTCACATGTTAAATTTCTTAATTGTTTTAAAGATTCATTTATTTATTTATTTACAAGTTGAGTTACAGACAGAGAGGAGAGCCAGAGAGAAAGAGAGAGGTCTTCCATCTGATGTTCACTCCCTAATTGATTGCAACTGCCAGAGCTGTGCTGATCTGAAGCCAGGAGCCAGGAGCTAGTTCCAGGTCTCCCAGATGGGTACAGGGGCCCAAGGACTTGGGTCATCTTCTACTACTTTGCCAGGCCATAGCAGAGAGCAGGATCAGAAGTGGAGCAGCTGAGTATTGAACCGGCCCCCATATGGGATGCTGGCACTTCAGTCCAGGGTGTTAACCTGCTCCACCACAGCACCAGTCCAACATTTTAAATTTCTGATACTCTAAAGTAGTACAGGACTGCATTATATCTAGGAAAGATGCATTTAAAAATTATAAATCTAGTGCATTTTAGCAGAAGTTTTAACAAATACTTCTGATTTTCTCAGCATTATGTACTAAATGACATAATGAGTCATTGTCAGATTTTTAGCTTTTGACAGCAACTTATAACATTTTACAGCTTTTTGAAATGTATTGCTAGTGTGTTTTTCTCAACACATCCACTGGATTTTACCTATAAGGGTTGCCTCTTATAGGATTTGCATTTTAATGGGTTTCCATGGCACATGAAATCAACATCTGGAAAGCCTCTAAAACACATAAATAATAACATGAATCAGGTTTTTTTCTTAAAGATTTATTTATTTATTTGAAAGTGCTGCACAAATAGAGGAGAGGTAGAGAAAGAGACAGACAGACAGACAGACAGAGACAGAGAGGTCTTCCATCTGCTGGTTTACTCCCAGTTGGCCGCAATGGCTGGTCTGTGTCAATCCGAAGCCAGGAGCTACTTCCGGATCTCTCATGTGTGCAAGGCCCCAAGGACTTGGGCCACCTTCTACTGCTTTCCCAGGCCATAGCAGAGAGCTGGTTCAGAAGTGGAGCAGCCACGACTTGAACTGGCACCCATATGGCTTGCCAGCACTGCAGGCAGCAACTTTATCTGCTATGCCACAGCACCAGCCCCACATTACATCACTTTAAGATGATATGGATTTAAGTTCATGAGAAATTATTAGCATAGTGGGAACTGATAGATATGGATGAAGCAGGATGGACTTGTTAGGAATGGTGATGTTAATTTTCTTATAAAATAAATAAATAAGAAATTAAATATGGTCAGACATAAATGAAGACTAAAATTTATTAGTGGTGATCCAGAAAACACAGATCCCAGGTTTTTTCTTCCAGTGTTAAGTTTATATTTTTAAATGCATATTAAGTGAACAAATTTCATGTAATTTATATATACAGTTTGAAGAGCAAACTGATAACATCCTATCCTATCTTCCCTTGGTCTCATATTTCCAACTCCCTCCTTCTCGTTTTATTTTCTTTTAATTTTGACAGCTGCATGCTTTGATTTTATTTTAGAATCACAAGCTTTAACCCTCTACAAAGTAAAGAATTCAGCAAGTAGTAGCAGAAATATCAATGAGTATATGTTGTGTACTCTATCAAAGAGTACAGAAAAGTGCTATGGACAATACTCAAATCTCAAAATGTCATATTAACTCATATGCTACTTTTCGTTGTCTATATATTAATTACCACCAGTCAGAGAAAACATATGGTATTTGTCTTTTGGGGACTGGCTTCTTTCATGAAGCATACTTTTTTCCAGTTCATCCATTTAGTTACAAAAGATAGGATTTCATTCACAATTATGGCTGAATAGTATTTTACACTGTATTTATAGCTCATATTCTTTTTCCAGTCACCAGTTGATGGACTTCTGGGTTGATTCCATGTTAGCTATTGTGAATTGAATTGTAATAAACATGAGGTACAGATAACTCATGCCTATGCATATTCTATTTCATTTCATGTGGATAAATTCCTAGGAGTCAGATGGCAGGATCATATGGTATGTTTGTTTTCAGATTTCTGAGGAACTTTGATACTGCCTTCCATAATGGCTGTACTAGCTTCATTCCCACCAACAGTGGGTTAGGGTACCTTTTTCTCTCCCTCTCCACCATCCTTTATTGTTTGTTGACTTTTTCCAAAGAATTATTTATTTGAAAGGTAGAGTTACTTATAGGGAGAGGCAGAGGCAGAGGCAGAGAGACATAAGTATTTTATCTGCTTGTTTATGCTCCATATGGCACAACAGGTGGTGCTGGCCCAATCGGAAGCCAGAGTTAGGAGCATCTCCCTGGTCACCCAAGTGGGTGCAGGGACCCAGGCACTTGGGCCATCCTCCACTGCCCTCCCAGTCCAGAGCAGAAAGCTGGACTGGAAGAGGAGCAACCGGGACCAGAACTGGCACCCATAGGGGATGCTGGCTCCACGGGTGGAGGATCAACCCAGTGTGCCATGGCACTGGCCCCCATCAGGGATATTTTTCTATAGTACTCTCTCTCCACTGTATCTTTTTCTAGTTGAAGAATTAAGGTGATGCAGGATTAATAGAAGGAGTTTGAGAGGATTGTCTCTCTTTCAATTGAGTTGAATAGTTTGAGAAGCATTAGCTCTTTAAAAGTCCTGTAGAATTCAATAGTGAGGCTGTCTGATCCTGGACTTTTCCTTGTTGGGAGGGTCTTTATTACTCATCCAATCTCTGTCTTGGTTTTTGGTTTGTTTAGCTTTTCTATGTGTCTTCATGACTCAATTTTGGTATATTGTATATGTCCAGGAATCTGTTGATTTTTCCTCTAGGTTTTCCAATTTGTTAGCAGTCACAACAGATGCCCACATCCTATATTGCAGTGCTAATCTGAGTTTTGGGTACTACACTTCCAAATCAGCTTCATGTTAATACCCCTAGGAAGCAACGGATAATAGCTCAAATACTTTCCTTCCTGTCATCTAATTTGGAGAACTGTAACCTCAATGGGGACTTGAGAACCTGGTCTTGCACAGTTGTAGCCATATAGAAAGTGAACCAGCAGGTGGGAGACCTCTCTGCTTCTCTTTCCTTCTCTCTTTTTCTCTGTGTCTCTCTGCCTTTTTTATCATGTTAAAATATTTAATTACTTATTTGAAAGAGTTACAGAGAGAGGGAGAGACAGAAATCTTCCACCACCTAATTCATTTTTGAGATGACTTTAATAGCCAGAGTGTGGCCAGGTTGAAGCCAGGAGCTTTTCCTCTGATGTGTGTGGCAGCATCCCAGGCACTTGGGCCATCTTTCCCTGCTTTTTCAGTCCATTGGTAAGGAGCTGGATCAGAAATGGAATAGCTGGTACTTGAACTGGTGCACATACAGGATGCCAATGTAACAGATAGCAACTTTGTCCACTGCACCACAACCACCAGCTCCTCTTTCTGTCTTTCCAATAAATAAATCTTTTGAAAAAGAACTGAAGGTAGTAAAAGTCATCATGACTGAGCAATGGCAAATTTATTGAAGTGATCTATTTTCTTAAAGATCTATTTATGAATTTGAAAGGCAGCACTAGAAAGAGAGAGTGGGAGAGATGGATCTTCCTCCTGGTTTGTTCACTCCTCAAATGGCTGCAGTGACTGTGGCTAGGCCAGACTGATATCAGGAGCTGGGGGCTTCTTCCAGGTCTCTCACATGGGTGCAGGAGCCCCAATATTTGAGTCACCCTGTGCTGCTTTTCCAGACACATTAGCAGGGAACTGGATCCATTTGGAGCATTAATGTCTATGATACTCTCCTTGCAGTTGAAGGATTTAGAATCCGTTTCAATTATGGGTGGGCCAAGTACAACAGCTCCCAATTGTCCAAGGTTTGGATTAGATGGGATCTGAGAAATTTTGTTAAAATAGTTATTAATCATAACTCTGAGCTTAAGCTTTTCTTACCAAATTTTCTTGTTTGCTGATGTTTATATCTATGGGAAAATTGGGTCTCTGGATTGCAACCAATGAAAGCATCCAGACTAACAGTAATAAGGTCAACAGTCAGCAGAATGATGTCCAGCTGAACTGAAATAGCTTTTCTTATTTGGTAGAGGGGTTACCTCCTGCATTATGCTGACATACTGACATAGACAGTAGATGTTGGAGCCTGTCCCTTCTGCCAAATGGAGAATGCCGCATTTTGATCCATCATATATATATTTATATATTATAATATATATTATATATTTCTATACATAATATAGAATTACATATAATTATTATAAATATATAATTATATATGAATTTATTATTTATATATAAATATATAATTATTTCTGATCCAGCTCCTTACCAATGGATTGAAAAAGCCGTGAAAGATGGTTCAAGTGCCTGGGTTGCTGCGACACAGAGCGGAGGAGAAGCTCCTGGTTTCAAACTGGACACACGCTGGTTTTTGAAGTCATCTCAATAATATATATGTATATTATATATAATATTAATAATAAATTATATAAAATCTGTTTATAATTATTATATATTATATAATATATTGTATGTTAAACTATAATATATTTTATATTGAATATATTTATATACATAAATATATAAATAAATGTATATATATAAATTATTTATTTATGTATTTGACAGGTGTACTTACAGACTGTGAGAGGAAGAGACAGAGAAAGGTCTTCCATATGCTCATTTACTCCCCTAATGACTGCTGGGAGCACAAGGACAGTGCCTAGAGTTTATTTTGATGGATTTTAGCCCCTTTCATTGGAGGGAGGCCCAATGAAGCTGGACTGATTTGTAAACCTCAGAAGTGTCTTTTCAAGGTGAAGGCAAACTGAGACTGAGGGGTTTTTGGAAAAACTTGGAGCAAAATGCATTTCCCACACTTGGTTAAGACACATCATTTATTTATTGATTTCATCAGATCTGTTAACATTAAGTATAAGATACAGGGGACATGGTGGATGGCATATAGCAATATGATTTTAGTAATATATCATGAGGTGCTTTTTCTTTTAATGGATTTAGCAGGTAAAATTGGGCTACCTAATGGGATATAGCTGGAATAATCACCTTTTTACTAAATAAATCTGAGGTAATAAATGTTAGTGTATGATGACATTGAGTTTTCTTTTATTGGGCCTTCTTGGTTATTTTAATCTGGGATTTGTGAATTCTCATTTTCTCTAGGCAAGTTTTAACTGAAAAATTTTATTTTATTCTTCATCATGTTGGACCAACTCTGCTGCTTCTGGGATTTTTTTAGTACATCTGAAAATTGGAAATTTAGACAATAGTATAGTTAATATGAGATGTACCAAATAAAGTACTTATTTTTATTCAGATACATATTTTGGAATTCTTCTAAAATTCCTATTGAGTATCCTTGTTAAATTTACTTGCATCCCAGGTTAAGACTTATTGGAGACAGGTGCCATGGCTCAATAGGCTAATCCTCCACCTGCAGCGCAGGCACACTGAGTTCTGGTCCTGCTGGGAGAGCCAGATTCTGTCCCAGTTGCTCCTCTTCCAGTCCAGCTCTCTGCTATGGCCCAGGAGTGCAGTGGAGGATGCACAAGTGCTTGGGCCCTGCACCTGTATGGGAGATCAGGAGGAAGCACCTGGCTCCTGATTTTGGATCAGCGCAGTGTGCCAGCCACAGCACACTGGCCGCAGTGGCCACTGGGGGGGTAAACCAACAGAATAAGGAAGACCTTTCTCTCTGTCTCTCACTGTCCACTCTGCCTGTCAAAATAAAAAATAATTTTTATAAAAAAGACTTATTGGAGCCACTCTAGTGATTATACCCATGAAACTTTGTTAATAAATGCAAATAGAACCTGGGAAAATTGATGTATATCTTATGCTGTAGAGACTTAAGATTGAACATCTTTTTTATCTTTTTTAATTATATAATTTAAAAACAAATTTTAGATTTTTTTTTACTTTACTAAGCCACAGCTCTGGCCCCATTAATATGTCTTAACAATGTTTTTTCCTCTCAGACTTATCTCTATTGTTTCAGTTAACTGGATGCCTTTTCTTTACATTCAGATTCTCTCAGCTGTCAAAGCTTATTCATCTTAATTCTGTTGTTCCTATTTCCCTCCCTTTTATTCTGTCCCTAGGCTAATTGAGGTCATGATTCTCCATTCCTTCTGTGTGGTGTCAGAGTAGCCTTGAAGTGTTCTTTTTCTCTTCTGATTTCTAAAGAAAGAAATGATGTATTCCCCCAGTTTAGATATTTTAATTATTCATTCTAAAACAAAGGTTAAATATTCTTAATTTGACAAGAATTTTCGGGGCCAGTGGTGTAGCATAGTGGGTAGAGCCACCACTTGTAGTGCTGGCAGCTCATATGGATCCAGATCTCTGCTATAGCCTGGGAAAGCAGTAGAAGATGGCCCAAGTCCTTGGCCCCTGCACCCATGTGGGAGACCTGGAAGAAGCTCCTTGCTCCTGGCTTTGGATTGGCACAACTCTGGCCATTGCAGCCAACTGGGGAGTGAACCAGTGGATGGAAGACCCCTCTCTCTTCTCTGCCTCTCTCTGTGTAATTCTGACTTTAAAATAAATAAATAAATCTTTAAAAAAAGATTTTTTTCAAATTTTAGATTTGTTCTACTTCATTGTCACTTCAGGGTGTGTGTAAAGAGTGCATATCCAGTTTTTCTATTTTGGATTTTTGGGATTTTGTATTAGCTCTGCTGTGTATTCATTTTTCTCGAGCATTGGTGATATCTTCTCCTTAGTTGTATTAAGAGAGAGAGCAATAGCCCTCATGTCTTTTTTAGGTAAGTAAGACATATTAAAAACAGAGCATTCAGTATACATTCATAGTAGTTTGACTTGTTCAATTGATTTACGTGACCTCCCTTGGACATTCTTGGTCTCTGCTGTACAACTTTCTATACTCATTAATTCTTTGATATTCTCAAATCCAGAAAATGAATGACTCAACAGCTGTGTTCCTGTATTTGCTGGGACTCAGGGTAAGAAGCAAAGTGGAGGTGTTCAGGAATCTACAGGTACATGCTACATAGCAAAGCACATCATTTCCTATACAAAGTGAGTGGGAAATCCAGAATCTTTTGCACACATATTGGATCCTGAATTATTACTGGACTATTCAGTAAGATTTTAATGTATTTATTTTCTGTGTGTGTGTTTGTATTTCTAAATAAACTCTGCTGGGCTACTTAACATTAACATGTATTGCAGAATTCTTTCATCAGTTTTTACTTTTAAAAAATTTCTCTTTCAGTTTTATGGGAGAGGGTAGAAGCTTTCTGCTATGTAACTGAAAATTCATTCATTCATTAAAGTTAAAAATATTTGTTGGAAATGGGTGGAATACTATTAATTCTTGTGTGATTTTCATGAAACTAAATACATTCTCTATTTTGTTTTGCTTAAAATTTCCGCATGTGTGGACTTCTTTTTTCCTTCTTGCCCCAAATCCCTTTGTGTATTGGGATGGCAAATGGGTTTTACACTGGACAAAACATGTTATTTTGGCAAAGAAGTACTTAGCTTTCCTGCTTCAAGTATTCAAATATTGCATTGGAAATCAGTATATTTGTTTACTGTACAAATGTCCTTCATACAATTTTGTAATCTTCTGGGATGGGAGAGGGAGCAGGAAATAGGAGGGTTATGGGTGGGTGGGGGAAGTTATGATTGTCAGTATAAATTATTGCCCTACACATTTTATAGACGCTCTTCAAAGCATATCCTCAAACTAATTCAATTAATTTAAAGGATTTATTAAATGATAGACTACATGAAATTTATCGATGTATTTTATCAAGCAATCATCCAATGTAAATGATTACCATATGTTTGCACTTCAGGGAATCATTCTATTGTGAATATTTTGGCATCAATATAATTTTGTTTAAAATTTCTTTATGAAAAAATATCTAGACTAGAAATCAATTGAATGCATTGCATGGTTTTGTTACCTAATGACAAATTGCCTTCACTGAGGTTTATAATTATTTATTCTTTTAACACTAATGTTATGTGTTTACCAAATACAGTAATATTAATATACATTTGGGGTTGGCACTGTGGCATAGCGGGTAAAGCTGCAGCCTGGCAGTGCTAGCATCCCAAATGGATGCCGGTTTGAGTCCCGGCTGCTCCATTTCTGAGCCAGCTCTCTGCTAAGGCCTGGGAAAGCAATGCAAGATGGTCTAAGTCCATGAGCCCCAGAACTCGCATGGGGGACCCAGAAGATGCTCCTGGCTCCTGGCTTTGGGTCAGTGCAGCTCTAGTCATTGCAGCCAATTGGGGAGTGAACCAGCAGATGGAAGACCTATCTCTCTTCTTTCTGCCTCTTCTTCTCTCTCTGTGTAACTCTGGCTTTCAAATAAATAAGTAAATAGATAAATAATTTTTAAAAAGATACATTTGTTTGCAAACAATATGTGACATCAGTACAACTACTTAAATTTTCTCATACAAGTAGTTTAATTTGGAGGCCTGAATTATGGCTGATTGGTTCTGTAGTCTAATGATATCTTTGAACCCAACTATTTTCCCCTTCTTTATGAATTTCAGTGTTGTATATTACTAGAATTCTGAAAAAAATTCACAGAAACTTTAGGCATCATCTAAACATCATAATCTCCAAAGAGCAAAAATCATTGCAAACTATGATTTTCTAGAATTATTTCTTTGGATAATGCTACAATTTTATTGTAGCTTTAAATTGAGCACACACACACACACACACACACACATACCCATGTACCATACATACATTCACAAATGTACATACACAATCAGCAAGTCTCCAATGCACTTACCAAAGTGCATCAATGTGCTAGTTTAAGATTACTGCCAAAGAATAGTCCCTTTCTTTAAATACCAATTTACTCTATTGATTTATTTTTGACCAAAAAGGATGCAGTTTAGTTACTGTTTTGACAAAGAGGCAGGTATCATCACAAAGCACAAATGAGTGAATAAGTTACATTATCCAGGGAATTAGATAAGAAATGGCTCACTCATCAAATTAAAAGGAATTGAATCTAGTTTGAGTTACCATGTCAAGCAAAATATGAAGTTTTACAAAACTTGAATGTATATAATTTCAAATAAATTTTGAGTTGTATCTAAATGTGTACACTACAACATTAAGCATAAAGGCACAGATATTTAAATACCTTTATTTAGGAAAATGTGAATAGATAATAATAATAATTGCTAACATTTATTTTATACCAGGTGATGTTTCCTGAATTTTATGTTTCCAGAAAAATGGAGGTAGCTCCTGTTATTTTAACTTTAAAGAAAATGCAACTGAGGCATGAAGAGGTAAGTAACTGGTTTGCCCAAGGATATATAATCATGAAGTGGCAAAGCCTTAGACTTGGCATGATCTGAATGGCAGCCATTTTTTTTCACAAATTCAATGTTTGATCTATTTCATATATTCACTAAAAGGATTTACTATCAAATGATACTTTCTGATAAAACCTATGAAAACTGCAGATGAGTATTGCTCCAAAGCAAATACTTGAGGCTAGCATTACGTGTAGCAGGTAAAGCCATTGTCTTTAAATTTAGCAAAGATATGCCTTGTTAGATGAGTGTACTTTGTGTAATTCTTCTTGTCAGTGTATACACTTTAGAAATTGATTACAGGGCACAGCATGTTAAAACCCCAACCTAGGGTGCCAGCATCCCATATGGGTGCTGGTTTGAGTTCCAGTTGCTCCACTTCTGATCTGGCTCCTTGCTAATGCACCTGGGAAAGCATCAGAGGATGGCTCGAGTCCTTGGGCCCCTGCACCCATGTGGGAGACCTGAGAAAAGCTCCTGGCTCCGGGCTTCAGATCAGCTCAGCTCCGGCTTTTGCAGCCAATTGGGAAGTGAACCAGCAGATTGAAGACTTTTCTCTCTGTCTCTACCTCTCTATATAACTCTGTCTTTCAAATAAATAAAAATAAATCTAGAAAAAAAGAAATTGATTACATCAGGCAACACATATGAACTTTTTTATAGAAAGATTGACCTTTAGAAAAATTTTAGACCTACAGAAAAAAAATGTGGTACAAATGTGAACTTTTGAATAAAAATCTATCTTTCATGAAAGCATGGTGTTATAAAACACAGCAATACCTCACTGAGAACCAAAAATAAATTGGACTATCTCATTCTGTGATTTGAAATCTAGGGACAAATGTCCTTTATTTTTCTTACAGAGAATGTAAATAGTGTTGTGATATCAAACTCATTCTAAGTTTAGGTACCCCATGGAAAGTTTGATCTAATGAAAACAAATCTGTTGGATCATTTACCTCATACATTCCACTACCATGAAAATAATATATCTGTCATAATACATCAAGAAGAAAACACATTTATGCCTAAAAATACAAATTCAACTATTACAAGCTGTTCAGCAAAATTTAAATTGTATGTTTTTAATATTCTAAAGTGGAACATTTTTCTTTGCTTCTCAATAAAAATGTGATACACTTTAACATCTTCAGAATAAGAACTGAGAGTGTACAAGGCAAAATTTATTTATTTATTTATTTATTTATTTATTTATTTTTTGCCAGGCAGAGTTAGACAGTGAGAGAGACAGAGAGAAAGGTCTTCCTTCCATTGGTTCACCCACCAAATGGCCACTATGGCCTCCTGATCTCCCATGTGGGTGCAGGGCCCAAGCACTTGGGCCATCCTCCATTGCTCTCCTGGGCCACAGCAGAGATGGACTGGAAGAGGAGCAACCGGGACTAGAACCTGGGGTGCCAGCACTGCAGGCGGAGGATTAGCCTTGTGAGCCACGTACCTGGTGAAATATAGTTTAAGGAGAGAATTTATAACGTTCATTTTTAAAGTAACAAAAACATTTTTCACTTCTTGGTTTGCATTTTAAATTTGTACATATATATATGTATATATATATATATTAGCCATCCTTACTGGTTATTCCAAATTAACACATCCCAAAATTAATTGCTTCTCAACATTTACAATTTGTTTCTTCACTTTAAAGAAAAATATTTGTGTCTCTTGAGTAAACAAGTAAATATAATGATTTGGCATCATTTTATAAAACTCAAATCTGTAAGAACTCAAAAACCACTGCAGAAATATTCTATAAGAATGTACTCATGCATGTTGTTCTTACAATAGATTCACCCATGTCATAGGAGAGCAACTCCTTGCTCAACATTCAAAATGTTCACAGTCTTCTAAATATTCCTTTTAACATAGTGACCACAGTTGGACACAAGAGAGTCTTTAAAATTAAAAGAAACAATTTGGGTATGCTGACTTTCCTAGTCTTCTTGTTTTCCTGGGACAGAGTATCTTTTTTGAATGTAGGCTGACAAGGATACAACCCCCTCCACAAAGTAAAATGCCTAAACATTAGAGCACTGCTCCTGACCCCTGCTCACTTGTTCCTCTATGTGGGATTTATGAATGACTTGCATGAATGGAGAGATGAAAGAGGCAATGAGCTACCACCCCCCTTTTTCTTTATTTAGCACTTTTCTAGGATGCCTATGAGAACATGGGTTCTTGTCTGCCCTTTTTTATACTGTAAATTTAGCAAAAAACCTGTGCTCTGTAAGTGACTAGGTAAGGATGCAATGTAATGTACTAGGGCAATGGAAAGGAATCTTTGTTGCTAAGCACCAAGACCAACAACTCTGTGGGCTAGAAAGCTTACATTTTGACTTCTTTCCATGTCCAGCTTGAACCATTCAGAATTCAGAGAAAGTAGGAATGTTAAGTTATGAGCACACTTCACTGCCACAAATGTTATGATACTCATCAGTTTGTAATCAGGAATGACTTAAAATTTAACCAAAAATACCACAGTAAACTATGGCAGATTCATCAACACCTACACTTATAACTAACATCCACATTTATAATTGTATCTTTCTATGAAGGATCTGACAGGAATTATTATCTGGGATGGATAATTAACAACTCCTTATACAATTTTTATAATGTACCAAAAAAGTGAACTTTGAATCCTTTGGGAATTGGATAAGCTAAATATATTTGTATTTGATGAATTCAGGCTGAGAACTTGTAAGTACAATACCAACCATAATACCTACTAAAAAATTAAATACCTTGGAATAAATTTAACTAAGAATTTGAAAGATCTTCACAATGAAAATTGAAAAACATTAAAGGAAGAAATAGAAGAACACACACAAAAATGGAAAAATATTTCATGTTTGTGCACTGGAAAAAATAATATCATCAAAATGTTCATACTACCCAAAGCGATTTATAGATTCAATGAGACCCCAATCAAAACTCCAAGAACATTCTTCTCAGATCTAGAAAAAAAGAATGCTTAAATTTGTGTAGAAACACAAGAGACCCCCAAATAACTAAAGCAACATTAAACAAGAAAAAGTTGGAAGTATCAGAAGACCAGATTTCAAGACATACTACAGGGCAGTTACAAACAAAACAGCCTGGGACTGGAACAGAAAAAGACATGTATACCAATGAAACAAAATATAAACCAAAAAAATTAATCCATGCAGCTACAACCAACTAGTCTTTGACAAATGAGCTAAAATCAATCCCTGGAGAAAGGACAGTCTCTTCAACAAATAGTGTTGGGAAAATTGGATCTCAACATGCAGACATATGAAACAAAACCTGTACTTACACCCATACAAAAATCAACTCACAACTGATCATGACTCTAAATCTATGGCCTGATATCAACAAATTACTAGAGGAAAATATTGGGAAAACTGCAAGATATTAGCATAGGAAAGACTTCTTGGTAAAGACCCCAGAAGCACAGGCAATGAAAGCAGAAAGAGACAAAAGGGATTACATCAAGCTTAGAAGATTTGTGCTGCAAAGGAAACACTAAGCAAAGTGAAGAGTGGTAGAAAATATTTGCAAACTATATAACTGATAAAGGGTTAATATCTTGACGTAACACCTTGACAGTAGGGACTCCATTTTGGAGCACTTGAGACTCCATTCTGGGAAGGTGCCCCCCCACACCATGAGACTCTGGTCTGAGACTATGATCTAAAACAGTTGAATAATAGCAGTCCACTACATCTCACTTGGCAGAGCACAGAAACCCCCTAGCATGATCGCTCAAGCTTGGAAGTGGATAGACTACACCTGGGTTAATGATAAAAACTGTAATTTGTCTAAGTCCTACGTATGATTAAAACCAATACCTGGATTAATGTCAAGATTATAATTGGAATTGTTAAGATTGTAACTGGTGTTGTCAATATAATTGATACTAGCTTATTGATACTAGCTTATTGATACTAGATTATAATTGATACTAGTTTCACATAGGTTTTAGGTCAGTAACCAGTAACCAGTAACCATGTATTCCCCCCTATTCCTAGCAAGCATGAATTCCCCTCCCGATTTTGTGGTTTTTGCCTTTGTAAACCCTGTTGCTTTGGGCTTCAGGGTCGAGAGTTCTTTAGGGCATGAGCCCACTCTCCACCACCCGCAATAAAGGACCACCAAATTTTATCAATCTGTGGAGCTCTTTTGTTTGCACTCACTCAGGTACAACAATCTGATGTTCATAAAGATCTTAAGAGACTCAACTTCAATAAAATAATGCAGTTAAGAAATGGGCAAAGGACATGCACAGAAAATTTTCAAAGGATGCAATCAATACAAATGGCCTACAGACACATGAAAAGATACTCAGCATCACTAACCATCAGGGAAATGCAAAAACACCATAAAGTTTCATCTCATCCCAGTTAGAATGTCTATCATCCAAAAATGAAAAAAAATAATAAATGCTGGTAAGGATGTTGGAGAAAAGGCACACTTATACGCTGTTCATAGGAATGTAAAGTAGTACAACCATTATGGAAGACAGTAAGGATATTCCTCAGAAATCTGAAAATAGATCTACTATATGACCCAGCAATCCCACCCATGGGAATTTATCCAAACTAGATGAAATCAGGCTTTGGAAGAGTTATTTATAACCCCCATGTTTACTGCACCTCAATTGGCAATAATTAAGATAAGCAATCAAATCAGATTCCCATTAACTGATGTCTGGAAAAAGAAAATGAGTAGTATGGAATACTGCTCAGTCATAAAAAAGAATGAAACCCTGTCTTTGCAATACATGAATGCAACTGCAAACCATTATGCTTATTGAAATGAGCAATTCAAGAAAGATGAATGTCATTTCTTCCCTGATAAGTTCTGATTAATATAGGATACAAGAATAAATAAGAATGAAATAGATTTATGATTTGATTATTGTTTTTAGCCCTTGTGAATACTCTAGTCAAACTGTGGTTTTGGATTTTTTTTTATTTGTTGAATAGTATGGTTAGTGGTGCACTAAACCCAAGGTTCAAAAGAAAATTGTGAAATCATGTTTTTTTGAATTTATGTTTTTGCAAAACTTATAGAGAAAAAGGAAAGGTGAGTGGGGATTGATGGAGGGAGTGAGGGGACTATGGATATCTTCTTAGCATTGTATTTATAAAATACATGATATCTGTTCTCTTTATATTAATAAAAAATTTTGGAGAGCCTAAAGGTAAACATCTCCTACGAGCTGATCTTCAGCAGAAATGCTAAGAATATTCACTGCAGAAAGGACAGTCTTTTCAATGAATGGTGCTTTGAATATTGAATATTCACACATAGAAGATTTAAACTTTATCTCTCATCATATACAAAACTGAACTCAAAGGTGTTCATTTACCCTAGGCATTAAGATGTCAGTTAAGATGCTAGTGTCTCATATCAAAGTACCTAGTAGATACCCAGCTCTGACTCCTGACTCTAGTTTCCTGCTAATGCAGATACTGGGAGGGAGTAGGGATAACTCAAGTACTGGGTTCCTTCCACCATGCAGGAAAGCTGGGTTGAATTCCACACTATTGGCTTCTGTTTGGCCCAGTCCTGTCCTTTGTGGGCATTTGTGGAGTCAATCAACATGAGAGCTCTCTCTTTTTGTTTATCTGCTCTCAAATAAATAATTTTACACTCAATTCAAAATTATTTAAAGACTTAAATGTAAGATCTGAAAGTACTAGGAAAAAAATGCTTCAGGACATTGGATTGAGTAAGTATTTGAAGGATACGACAACAAAGCACTAGAAGAAAAAAGCAAAAATAGTCAAATGCACTTTTTTATTTATTTAACAGGTAGAGTTATAGACAGTGAGAGACAGAGACAAAGAGAAAGATCTTCCTTCCATTGGTTCACTCCCCAAATGGCCACTATGGCTGGCGCTGTGCCAGGAGCAAAGCCAGGAGCAAGGTGCTTCCTTGTGGTCTCCCATATGGGTGCAGGGCCCAAGCACTTGGGCCATCCTCCACTGCCATTCTGGGATGCAGCAGAGAGCTGGACTGGAAGAGGAGCAACTGGGACTAGAACCCAGTGCCCATATGGAATGCCGGCACTGCAGCAAGTGAGCCACGGCACTGGCCCTGGAATTTTACCAAATTAAAAAACTTCTGCAAAGCAAACAAAATAATCAACATAACAAAGAGACAATATGAAATTGGAGAAAATATTTAGAAAATATACACCTATTAAGGTGTATACACCCTTTAAGACATTTTAAAAACTCAATGAAAAATGAACAGATTTTAAAATTGGCATTAGATCTAAATGCTCATTTGTCAAAGAAAGGCATACAAATGGCCAAGAAGTACATGAAAAATGTTCAGCATCACTAATTAACAGGGAAATACAAATACAAATCAAAACCACAATTAGACACCAAGTTACTCCAGTTAGAATGCCTATTATCAAAGGCAAAACAGTGGCTGGTATTGTCACACAGCAGGTTAAGCCATGCTCTGTGACACTGGCATCCCATATGAGCACTAGTTCAACTCCACATCCCATCCAGCTCCCTGCTAATGTGTCTGGGGAAGCAGCAGAAGGTGACCCAAGTGCTTGGGCCCCTGTCATCCACATGGGAGACCCAGATGGAGTTCCAGGCTTCTGGCTTCAGTCTGGCACAGAACTAGCCATTGTGGTCATTTTTAGAGTGAACCAGTGATGAAAGATCTGTCTCTCTGTCTCACTATGTGTCTCCCTCTTTGTAACTGTTCCTTTCAAATAAATAAATTAATCGTATAAAAAAGAAAAATACACACTTGAAGGAATTGTATGCAAATTTAACAAAAACTTGGAGAACTCAGTAACAGGAAAATAAATGCCTTCAAATTTAAATACTGCCAGAATACATAGAGACACACGTAAAATGCATAATAAAATAAACATATATGGGGCTGGCACCATGGCTCACTTGGTTAATCCTCCACTTGTAGTGCTGGCATCCCATATGGGCACAGGGTTCTAGTCCCAGTTGCTCCTCTTCCAGTCCAGCTCTCTGTTGTGGCCTGGGAGTGCAGTGGAGGATGGCCCAAGTGCTTGGGCTCTGCACCCACATCAGAGACCAGGAGGAAGCACCTGGCTCCTGGCTTCGGATCAGCATAGTTCCAGCCATAGTGGCCATTGGGGGATGCACCAATGGAAGGAAGACCTTTCTCTCTGTCTCTTTCTTTCTCACTGTCTAACTCTGTCAAATAAATAAAAAAGCATATAAACCAATCTGAATATTAGAGAATTCTGAGAAAAAGAAATGTACTGTACATAAAGGAAGAGCACATTTAGACAGCAACAAGATGGATACACTGTGTATCAGGATGGTTACACTTAAAAACACACATTACAAATGCTTTCAAGGATAGAGTAGCATGACATCTCATTCATTCCTGGTGAGAATGCATCATGGGGTAGATGCTTTATCAGACATCTTGGCATGTTATTAGGAATCCAATACCGTGTCATACACCATACATGTTCTAATATATTTACAAAGCTGGTGTGAAAAAGTATGCCTTGATAAAAGCTGACATGAAAATATATATAGCAGCTTTATTCACAATGGCTAAAGCTCATAGAAAACCACATTGTTCCTCAACAGTTAACCACATAACCAAACCTTCAAAGTGCGTGGAGACCCTGGGAAGAGAACAGGAGATGAAGACACATGAGATGTTTAGGGTGCAGGCATTTAGCATGGGGACACAAGAAAAAAGCCAAGGCTGAAGTCATAGGGGATCTAGAAGCCCAAGGAAGACAATGACTTCAAGCAAAGGGCAGAGAGGTATCTGAAGGCTGCCATGAGCTGAAGGCTCAGGCTATGAAGTCACTCCAGGGTAGCAGGATAATACTCTGGAGTAGAGATGCAGATAACTGATGGGAGATCACAGCTTCATGCAGAGGGGCTGGAGGACCTGACAGCTGGCTTGGGATGCAGGCACAGATGGACACTCAAGGAAAGATGTGATGGAGGGTCTGGCATTGTGGTGCAGTGGGTTACACCACTACCTATAATGTTGGCATTCCATATGGGTGCTGGTTTGTATGCTGGCTGTTCCCGTTCAGATCCAGCTCCCTGCCAAAGACCTGGGAAAGCAGTGGAAGATGGCCTTACTGTTTTGTCCTCTGCCACCCACGTAGGAGACCCAGAAGAAGCTCCAAAGGCCTGACTCCTGGCTTCAGATGGGCCCAACCCTGGCCATTGCAACCAATTGGGGAGTGAGCCAGAGGATGGAAGCTCTTTCTGTCTCTCTATGCCTCTGTCTCTCCCTCTATGTGATAAGGAAATAACTTGAGATATTAAATTTCATGGGGTTTTTTTGGACAGAGTTAGGCAGCGAGAGAGAGATAAAGATCTTCCTTCCATTGATTCACACCCCAAATGGTTGCCACGGCCAGTGCATAGTGGCAATCCAAAGCCAGGAGCCAGGTGTTCCCTCCTGGTCTCCATGCGGGTGCAGGGTCCAAGTAAGTTGAGCCATCCTCCACTGCCTTCCCGGGCCACAGCAGAGAACTGGACTGGAAGTGGAGCAAGCAAGACTAGAACCTAGAGTGCCAGTGCCACAGCCAGAGGATTAGCCTAGTGAGCCATGGCACTGGCCCTCTATGTAATTTTCAAATAAATCTTTTTTAAAAAGAGGTGCTGGAGACACAGGGGATGGAGACTTATGAAGGCACATGGAATAAGACTGTGTCTAGGGAGGCCATTCATGCATCAGAATTCTACTTCTCCACTGTCTGTTTGTCATGATAAAGCCTCCCTTTGAGCAACCACCATTTAAAGATGCCACGTGACAGACTCCTTGTCTCTGAGGCTAATATGTGTCCGTAAAGCCTACTTTAGAAGTAAGAAGTACAGATAATCATAACAAAATCTGTGACTGCCTCTGGAAGACTGAGGGACCAGGGGGTGTGGAAAAACACAAAATTGGGGTCAGTGCCGTGGCTCACTTGGTTAATCCTCCACATGTAGTGCCAGCATCTTATATGGGCACCGGGTTCTAGTCCTGGCTGCTCCTCTTGCAGTCCAGCTCTCTGCTGTGGCCTGGGAAGGCAATGGAAGATGGCCGAACTGCCTGGGCCCTGCACCCATATGAGAGACCATGAGGAGGTATCTGGCAGCTGGATTTGGATCAGTGCTGCACACTGGCCGTAGCAGCCATTTGGGGGGTGAACCAATGGAAGGAAGATCTTTCTGTCTCTCACTGTCTAACTTTGCCAAAAAATAAAAATAAAAAACACAAAATTTAATATCTCAATTTATTTCCTATCACTTCTTTTTTTTTTTTAATTTTCACAGCAATGTCTTGCAATCACTTGGAAACAGGTAACAACATAGGGACCTAACATATAGACTGAAAGGATTGCAGACTCAAAACACAAACCTGGTTATTCACATCGAATGCACCTTTGCTCTAGAATGACACTGACTGTGACTGTGAGTTTCCAGCAGTTCTTAGGATGCCAAGTCTTCTGAAAACACTTTGAAACCTGTCTTCCCAGACTGAGAACCCATGGATAACAGGACTGGAGAGAGCAGTGCTCTAAGACTAGCTCAGCATCTGCTTCCACCCTTGGCAGGGAAGTGCCAGGGTCACCCCACACTGAGGGGGAGTAGCTGCATTCTCTGTGCCCTCTAGCAGTCATGTGTACCAGGGTTCACTCCCAGCCCTGGGGCCTCCAGAAACCCTGCAGCCAGCCTTCCTCCACAGCCATGTGGTGGGGTCATGGGTTGGCTCCCACAGGGTGCACGGGGCACCTGGTGGCCCTCACCCCCCACCATTCCCTGACCTCTGGTCTGGTGCCTCCACCTCCGGGTTGGAAAAATCCCAGAATCAGTTGAGAGCCAGAGATAAGAAGGGAGGATTGGCACAGCACTGGCTGGGAGAGACCCTGAGGGGCCCTGTGGCACCCATGGGTTGGCCTCAAGGTCCCAGGGTGGCTGCAGCAGGGCCTGCGCAGGTCACCCCTGCACTCTCCCCAGACCCAGCTATCTGGAGTTTGCAAGTACAGAGATCCTGCATCCTTCAGTGCTGGGAGCACACTTCCTCAGGGTCTCCCACAGCCAGAAGTTCACAAAGGGCCACCACTTCCTCCTGTCCATCCATTTCCTCGCTCCTGAGTCAGCACCATCCATTTATGCTGAGTCATCATGAAATTTCTGCTGGGTCATCATTACCATACCTTCTGAGTCATCATGAAATTTCTGCTGACTCATCATTACCACCTCCCTGGTCCCCACATGTTCTCTTTAGAGACCTGAGCCCTGTCAAGGGGTCCTGAGAGATAGGGTGGTCCCCAGCAGCTCCATCCTAGTCTCTAGCAGGTATACATTGCCCCATCTGGGTCCCCAGGGCTCCATTCAGTCTCTAGGGCCTTCATACAGATCTCCTGGTCTCCATCCGGGTCTCCAGGCCACCAGCCAAGTCCCCAGGTCCTCCATCCAAGTGCCGGGGCCTCCGTCCAGGTCTCTAGGGCTCCATCTGGGTCTCTAGCAGGTGCACAGGGATCCATACAGTCTCTAGGAGCCTCATCTGGGTTTCCATGGCTCCATCTGGTTCTTCAGTGCTCCATCTGGGTCTCCAGAGCTCAATTTGGGTCCCCAGGGGCTCCATCCTGGTTTCCAGCAGGTGCATGGGGTGCTCAGGACCTCCATCCAGTCCCAGCAGGTGCAAGGGGCCCCTCCTTCCTTCGTTGCAACCTTGGGTTAGATTTAGGGGTAGAAGCATGACTCAGCTGGCCTGGTGCCATGACTCAGCAGGTTAGGTTTGATGTCAAGGTTAGGGTGGGGATGGGATTTGGGTTAGGGTTCATGTTTGAAGCATGACTCACCAAGTTTAGAAGCACAACTCAGGAGGTCTGGAAGCATGATTCAGCAATTTTAGAAGTGCGACTCACTGGCCTAAGAGTATGACTTGGCAGGTGTAGTTGTCTACCTTTGTGGGTAAGGATGCCTGGTAGGTAATAATGACTCAGCAGGTATAAAATGGTGACTCAGCAGAAGTTTCTCAATGACTCACCAGGTCTGGGATAATGAGGATTAAGTGGGTATGTATAATGATGGCTCACAAGGTGTGTGCTAGTGATGATTCAGCAGAATTTCCTGATGACTCAGCAGGAGTCTCAGCATGACTCATCCCTTCCTTCCTTCCCTCCCCTCTTTGCATTCATTTCTGGTCCACTTTCAATTTCCTAAACCCACTTCTGGTCATTCTAGACCCACTTCCAGTCCACTTCTGCATTCCCAGAGTCAATTCCAGTCAACTTCCCGATTCCTACAGTCACTAACTTCCAGCTAATTTATGTCACTTCAGGGTTCTCAGACTCACTTTAGTCTACTTCTGGGTTCCTAAGTCACTTCCGGTCCACTTCCGGCCATTGTATACCCATTTTCAGTCACTTTGGTTCTGTTTATACCCATTTTTGGGTACTTCTGGTGTACTTCCAGGTTCTTATAGTCACTTCCCAGAGGGTCTCTGTTGGTCCCTGGGGGTCTCTGTGGGTCCCAGTTGTCTCTGGGGTTCTCTCAGGGTCTTTCAGCATCTCTGGGGGTCTCTGAGGGTCTCTGGGGGTCCCAGGGCTCTTGGCGGGGACACCTGTCCATCACCCAGTCACCCTTGTCCATCACTCAGAAACCTGTCCATCACTCAGAATAGACCTGTCACTCAGGAAAAACATTTTAATTCTCATACAAGTTTCTCTCAGCAAATTGGTCCTGGGTCCGAAAGACACCTTTTCTTACAGGGACTCCCTTGAGTTTTTGTCAGAGAAATTTTGTCAGGATCCAATATGGCTATAGCTCCTGTCAAAACAATTGCCAGAATCCAAGATGGCCACCACTGACATCAGAAAACACACTGCCAGACTCCAACATGGCTGCCACTCCTGTCAGAAAAATTTGCCAGCCTCCAAGATGCCTGTCATTCCTGTCATAATGAGAATTTGCCAGGATCCAACATTCTGCTGCTGATGTCAGAACGAGAATTTGCCAGACTCCAATATGGCTGTCATCAGAAAATCTAAAAATACATTTCTTAAAAATTTCATTTAAAAATTCATTAAAAATTAAAAATTAAGTAAAAATTAAAAATGTAAAAAGACATTCAAATTCCATTTAAAAATTCATTAAAATTGGCCGGCGCCGCGGCACACTAGGCTGATCCTCCGCCTTTCAGCACCAGCACACCGGGTTCTAGTCCCAGTCGGGGCACCGGATTCTGTCCCAGTTGCCCCTCTTCCAGTCCATCTCTCTGCTGTGGCCCAGGAGTGCAGTGGAGGATGGCCCAAGTGCTTGGGCCCTGCACCCCATGGGAGACCAGGAGAAGTACCTGGCGCCTGCCATCGGATCAGCGTGGTGCACTGGCCGCAGCGCGCTGGCGGCAGCAGCCATTGGAGGGTGAACCAATGGCAAAGGAAGACCTTTCTCTCTGTCTCACTCTCTCGCTGCCCACTCTGCCTGTCAAAAAATAAAAAAAAAATTCATTAAAATTCTTTTAAAATTAATTTAAAAATAATTAAATAATTAGTGTGCATGAGTGGGATTGCCTAGCAACTTGCTTAAGCCAGAGGCCCTGAACGCACCTTTGAGGGATTGCCTAGCAACTGGGTTAAGCCCCGCAGCCCCGGGCAAGCCTGCACGGGGTTGCGTAGCAACGAGAGAAAGCCAGAGGCGTGGAGGATGCCTTCATGGAGTTGCCTAGCCATGTTCCCACAGTCTCTGCATTTTCCACGGTTCTGGCCCAGGGGCCTTGGGGGTCCCCAGCTTTGGGGGGAGGGTTCCAGCTGGACTGGAAATGGAGCTCCTGGGGGCCCTGGGCACCTGCTGGGGACCTGGATGAAGCCCTGGGGACCCAGATGGAGGCCCGGTGCACTTGCTAGAGACCTGGATGCAACCCCTGGAGACCCAATGGAGCCCTGGAGACCTGTATGGAGCCCTAAAGACCTGGAAGGAGCTCCTGGGAGCCCCCGGCACCTGCTAGAGACCCAGATGGAGCCTCTAGAGACCCAGATGGAGCCCCTAGAGATATGGGTAGAGCCTTGGGGACCCAGATGGAGCCTTAGAGACCTGGATGAATCCCTGGAGACCCAGATGGAGCTCCTGCAGACTCGGATGGAGCCTTAAAGACCTGGATGGAGCTCCTGGGAGCCCCAGGCACTTGCTAGAGACCCAGATGGAGCCCTAGAGACCTGGATGGAGCTCCTTGGGGCCCAATGCACCTGTTAGAGATCTGGGTGGAGCCCCTAGAGACCCAGATCGAGCCCCTAGAGATATGGGTAGAGCCTTGGGGACCCAAATGGAGCCTTAGAGACCTGGATGGATCCCTGGAGACCCAGATGGAGCCCCTAGAGACTCAGATGGAGCCCCTGTGCACTTGTTAGAGACCCAGATGCAGCCCCTGGAGACCCAGATGGAGCCCTAAAGACCCAGATGGGGCTCCTGGGAGCCCCAGGCACCTGCTAGAGACTCAGATGGAGCCTCTAGAGATATGGATGGAGCCATGGGGACCCGGATGGAGCCCTGTGCACCTGTTAGAGAACTGGTTGTAGCCCCCGAGACCCAGATGGAGCCCTAGAGACCTGGATGGAGCTCCTGGTGGGCCCATGCACCTGCTAGAGACCTGGATGGAGCCTTAGAGATCTGGATGGAGCCCCTGGAGATATGGATGGAGCCATGGGGACTTGGATAGAGCTCTGGAGACCCGGATGAAGCCCTAGAGACCCGTATGGAGCCCCTGGGGACCCATATGGAGCCTTTGAGACCCAGATGGAGACCTGTATGGAGCTTTAGAGACACCAATGCAGCCCCTGGTGCAGGCTTGGGGCCTGGAAATGGGCAGGGCTATGGTGATTGATAGTCCTGATCCCCAACCCCATGTTCCCACAAGGTGTGGGTGGTGGGGAAGATGGCGCTGGAGTAGGGGACCTAGGGGTTTCTGGGAGCCAGAAGTGAGGGCGTGGTTTCTCCCAGGGGATTCTGAGCCAGACATGGGGGCCCCAAGGGCCTCTGGGAGCCAGATGTGGGAGCATTCCAGAGAGATCACAGAATCCACAGTCGTGTGCAATCAGTTTATGACATCAATGAGAAAGAGAAACTGAGAGCGAGCTGGGGACAGAGGCTTATGGGACATTCCAGAACATTCTGGAACATTCTGAAAACATCCCAGAACATTCCAGAAGCTTCCAGCAGAGATTGCAAGTGAGGGGCAGGGAGACGTTGGCTTTTTACCTGTTGGGGAGGAGAAAAAAAATGTGGAGCATTCTGGAAATGTCGCAGAATGCTCTGGAATGTTCCAGAATATTCCTGTTGCCTGAACATCTAGAACATTCTGGGATATTTCGGAAACACTCTAGAATGTTCCCCTGGGAAGGTGTGAGGACTGGCTGGCACCACACTGCTCACCTGGGCGTCAGCATCATCACTGGGGACAGGTGTCTGTCAGGGAGGAGAAATTGGCTGAGTCAGCATGGGATGGCCTGGTGGCTCCATGGAACGTTCTAGAGTTTTCTAGATTTTTCTGGAACCCCCTGGAATGTTCCACCCAGGCCACACCCACCAGTTCATTCCCCTCCACCCAGACCACACCTGATTCTCATCCATGTCAGCCATGCCCCCAGCTCACAGCCATGCCTCCACCCTGGCCACACCCCTGGCTCACTCGTGACAGCCATGCCCATCCTGGCCATGAACCCTCCACACTGGCCACACCCCCAGCTCACCCATGCTGGCCACACACTCCATGTTCTCCCGGGGATCCCGTTCTCCTTCATTAACACCAAGAACTGTGCCAGGTGCTTATCGCTCAGCTCCTGGTCCTGGGCTGTGGGTGGCGCCAGCTGTATACACTTGCCCTGTCTAGTGGGCGCTGACTGTATACAGCCAGCCAGACGCACCTCAGGCAGCATGGGCTCCGTGCTGTGTACACCGAGGGTGCCTCTGTCTAGAGGGTGCCCACTAACTACCACTGGGTCTGCACCAACTGTATACAGTCACAGTCAGGATGGCTCCTTCTAGTGTGTGCTGACTGTATACAGTCAACCAAAATCACCCAGGATAGGATGGGGCTGGGATGGTTCTGTTCAGTAAGCACTGACTGTATACATTCAGCAAAACCTGCCCCAGATATCTAGTAGGTGCTGACTGTATGTGCTTGCCCCATCTAGTGGGTGCTGACTGTATACAGTCAGCCAAGCCCACCCCGGACAGGATGGGATCTACTTAGTATGCACTGACTGTATACAGCTGGCCGAGCCCCCCTCTAGGGTGTGCTGGGGTTGAGGATCTTGTATTTAGTAGGTGCTGCCTGAACACAGCCAGGGTCAGGCTCTCTCTCTAGTGTGTGCCACCAGTATACAGCTGGCCAAGCCCCTCTAGGATGCACCAGGGTCAAAGTTATTCTGCATAGTAGGCACTGATTGTATACGGTCACGGTCAGAATGTATCTCTCTCTAGTGGGTGCTAACTGTATACAGCAGGGTCAGGCTTTCAGGTTGCAATGTGTGTCCCTAGTAGGAGCCGACTGTATACACTCAGGATCCATGTATACAGTCAGGGTCAAGCTCTGGACTGGTTGCATACACTCAGGGTCTGTGTATACAGTCAGGGTCAGACTCTCTTTCTAGCAGGTGCTGGCTGTATCCACATGTGTGTGCAGGGGGCTCACCAGCAGTAAGGGTGACGCAGGTGGCAGTGCCATCGGTGCCCACATTCTGATTGAGAAAGAAGATGTGGCCATTCTCCTGCACCAGGAACTTGAAGTAGTTCTGGCCTTCAACTTCAGGGGGAGAAGTGGGCATTCAGGGTGTGCCAGGGCATGCTGGAACATGGTGGAATGTTTCAGGGCATTGTGGAGCATGCTGGGACATCCTGGGGCATGCTGGGACGTTCCAGAGGCATTTTCTAGAACATTCTGGAACATTCTAGAACATTATGGAATTTTTCTGGAACACTCTGGATGCTTCCCTAGGGCCTGCTAGAGTCTACTGGGACTGTCTGTAACATTCCAGAATGTTCTGTAATATTCTGGGGGAGAGATTCTAGAACATTCCAGAACATCCTAGAATTGTTAGAAACAAAATTGGAAAGATTCTGGAACATTCTAGAACATTGTGGAATTGTCTGGATGTGTTCTAGAACATCCTGGAATATTCTGGAACATTCCAGTTGCTCCCGTAGGGCCTGCTAGAGAGTCTATTGCAATCATCTGGAACATTCTGGAACATTCTAGGACATTATGGAACATTGCACAAATGATGCGAGTAATTGATACCTGGGCACAGGCCACGCCCACCACAAGGGCAAGAATGAGAGCCTTCATCATCATCGTCTTTTCGTCGTCTGGAACCGGCTGCTACCAGGCATCTCTTTATAGCCAGGGCTTGGGAGAAGTGGGCAGGGCTGAGGTTGTGCAAACATCCAGGTGGCACTGGGATGGGATGAGGTCCCGGGGCATTCCAGAATGTTCCAGGAGCTTCCATGAGCTTCCATTATGGATTCTCTGGGGCTAGGGATTTTCCAGAATTTTCTAGAATGTTTCAAGGACACTAGGCGAGTGTTTCTCAGGTCTTAGAATATTCTAGAATTTTATGGAGTTTTTTTTTTAGAACTTTCTAGAATGTTCTTAGAACTTTTTCTAGAATACCTGCTGAGTGTCTTCGGGGGTCATAGAATTTACTAAAACGTTCTAGAATACACTCAGAATTTTCAAGAATGCTCTCAGAAATTTTTCCAGAATGTTTCCAGAATGTTCTTGGAATTTTTCCTGAACACCAGGTAGGCATCATTGGGGTTTTAGAAATGTTCTAGAAACAATGGTGAATATTCTCAGAATTTTCTAGAATGTTCCCAGAACATGCAGTGAAAGTCTTTGGGGGTCCTGGAATTTTTTAGAATGTTCTCAGTATTTCTAGATTTTTGTAGAATGTCCTAGAACATTCCAGATTGCCCAGTGACCATCTTGGGGGGCCGAGAACCTCTTCTGATGGGCTGGAAATTACTACGGCCCCCAGAGATCAGCACAGGATGTCCTGGAGTGGCCACACCCCCTTGACTCCCCTCCCATGTGTGCAGGTGCTTAGGCTATGTGCGCTGTGTAAATGTCAGCCGGGCTGGGCACAGCACCAGGACACCCGCTGCACCTGGCTGGGGAATTTCCACTCAGACCTGCATCCCAGAATCCCCCTAGGATAACTAGGTGGCATTTTGGAACATTCTGGAACATCCTACAAAATCTCTAGGACATTCTGGGAAAATTCTAGAATATTCTAGAATGTTCCAGAAGATTCCAGAATCTGGATTTTTTTTTCCAACTTTTTCCCTGGCAGGTGTCCAGGCATGGTCTTGTGAGCTCCGGGGAGGTCATTCTGGGTCTCTGTCTCTCAGTGAAAAAACTGGCTTGGAGCAGTTTTGCAGCATGAAATCCTTTAATCCCATTTCCTACTCCAATGACCCCAGGGTTCTGGCTGGCTTCAGCCAAAACAAACTGCCCAGGGGAAGCACAGGAGTTTGTGGGGGGCCCCCTGAGAACAGGCAGTGCCGAATCTGGAAGATGCTATGGTGTTCTGGCTTGTACTCTCTTGTACAAAAGTGGTTAAAAGACATCCTCATACTTAAGAATGAGGTATGCCTCCTAAGTAGTGGTTTACCCTGCTGCACCACAATGCTCATCCTTGGCATTTTATCTGATGTTTCCCTGGCATTTGGACTTGTTTACCTAAGTTCATTTGTTGGAGCCAGTGTTGTGATGCATTAGGATAATCTGTTGCCACTGATGCTGGCATCCCATATGGCCACTGTTTGTGTCTCAGCTGCTGTACTTCCCATCCAGCTCTCTGGCAATGCATCTGAGAAAGCAGCAGACAACCCAAGTTCTTGAGTCCCTGCCACCCATGAGGGAGACTTGGGTGGAGTTCCAGATCCTGGCTTTGATCTGACCCAGTCCCAGACATTGTGTCCATTTGGTGGGTTGACCTGCAGATGGAAGATCTCTCTCTCCCCCTCCCTGTCTCTCCTTCTTTATAACTCCATCTTCCAGATAAATAAATCCTTTTCACATATTTATTTTTCAACATTTTTTCTCCTTACTTGCTAGTATAGCATTCTCCCTTGGTGCTGCTGCTCTCTGTGGACTTGTCCTCCTCAGCCTCTGACTAGAGCACAGCCACCTCTCCAATGCTGACATCCTCTGACACATGTTTCACTCTTCTGTTCTCTCTAAACTGCAGACTCTTGATCTACCCAACTAACTCTCATGCATAGACACACACACCTGAGGACTCCAGAGTCTTGGATTTCAGGTTGTAATTAACTTTCCTTTTCAGAGGACTGGTGAAAAAACAAGTCTGGAAGCCAGGGTGCAGCCTTATGGTTCAGATGTCTGTGTCCCACATTGGAGTTTTTGGGTTTGATTCCCGGTTCCAGCCCCTGACTCCAACTTTCAGATAATGTAGACCCTGGTAGCTAGCAAGTGATGGTTCAGATGATTAGGTTCCCTGCTCCTGGGCCAGCCCTGACCGCTGTGGACATTTCAGCAGTTAACTAGAGGGTGAATACCACTTCTCTGTCTACTTGTTCATTTCTTTGCATCTCAAAGTAAAAAACAAAACAAGTATGTTTGCATCATCCATTAAAATAACTTCCTCAATGGAAAAAGTAGTGTCATTGTTATTTTTGGGGAAAAATAATGCTTCTTGGTTGTAAATGATATTTGAATAATGCATAAGTGTACATCAAACTTCCATTGTGGACAAGGAAGAGAAAGATGGAAGCAATAATTTTTGCTTCTGGCTTTGGTACTTGTCATGTAACCTTGAAAAATTCATTTAAACTCATGGGACCTGAGCATCCTTAAAATTACAGGCTCGTCTAGTTGAGGCAGGTGGTGTAAGGGGAGGTGGCAGGAAGCTGAGAGCTTTCCTTGTTTCTGTGCCAACAGAGCTAAGTGACATTAGCAAGTCATTTGACCCCTCTGGATCTTCCTCCCTTGTGAGATAAGATTGTCTTTGTAGTTAAAGGATTTATTCTACACAGTCCTATCTTATGGTAAGGTTCACATGACTGTGAAGTGTTTTATAAACTGGCAGTGTAATAATCAAGTTGGCACTGAAGATGAAATGTTAAACAGCATAGAACTTCTAAGGCTTGTAGTTCTATTAGGAGCTACACAGAAACATTCAAGTTCATGGGCATTTTTAAATTTAAAAACAGAAACATTGAATCACTGTTCAGAATCAGTATAGTTGCTAACATTCTTATTTATAATCACTGAGATTGGTAGTGTAATTACTGATAGCATACTCCTAGTGTTGTATATTTTAGTTTATACAATACTTAGACTATATAAAATATAGGTAGCATGGGAAGTGCGATACACAGCAGTCTCGTAGAATAGCAGATGTCCTAAACAGCACTCTGGCCTCAGAATCAGCCCTTAAGGCACTCAGATCTGGCTGAAGAGCCCATGAGAGTATTTTAGGTATGGAAAGCTGTGGGGAGCAACTCGGACTATACTGTTACTGGAATTAAGACTTATTCTATGCATCTGCTCTCCCACAATGTGGCGCTCGGAGAGGAGCGTACAGCTTCTACCCAGCTGCCCCTTACCAACTTGATAAGCTGCAAGAGCCGCTCCTGATTGGAGGAGAGCGGCGGGCTCAGCATGTGAGTAGCAGAGCACGGATTGGTGGAGAGGACTATATAGGAGGAGAGAGATGGCATGGTGGTGTGGGTTGGTTGGAGAGTGCGTTGGAGAGTTCGCGGGGAAGTTCGTTACTTCATTCTTTCTCACTTCTCTCTACTCATTCTTGCTTTGGGAGTTTGCTGTTTACTTATTCTTACTTTACTATAGAAAGGACTTGTTAAAAAAGGGAACAACAAGCGTCCGGTCCGGTGTGGCTCCTCCGCATGCGGAGGAGCAGCAAATGGTGCCGTGACTCAGATAGGAAACCTAGGAGGGAAAAAACGGGAAGAAGTGGGAAATTACCGGAGAGAGAGACTAGCAAAGAGCCTAGGGGAAGGCCAGACGGAAAGAGTGCCGGTGAAAAGCTAGTTAGAACCCAGGAAAAAAGCCGTGGGGGAAGAAAATTAGAAGCTAGGAAAGAGGTATTAACTGGGAACGTCTGGGAGACTCAGTCTTCCATTACGCCCACCGCTCCAACATGTCACAGACGGTACAGACAATGGAGTTCTTTGGCTACTCTTTGCCCACTGGCTACCTCTTCCTCCTGCTAGGCACCATTCTCTATTTCTCCCTAAAGATCATCCATTGTGGGCTGAATGTGGTTTCTCTCTCTTCCTACTCCCCACCTCCTCGCAGCTTTTCTTCTAAGCGAGGGAAACGAGGGGGGAGGAAAATTCATGCTTTCGTAAGAGCAGTCGTGGAGATGTCCCCCTGGTTTCTACAGCAGTGGAGGCAGGTGGGATGGAAATTACGCGAGGCTGGGGAATCGATAGAAGTGCTGAAGCTGTGGCAACTCGTTGATCAGGTGCTTCAGGACCCCACGGAAGGGATCGAGTTGTTGCTTAATGAGGGGAGTGAATTGCAGGAAGAATTATGGCAGGGCAGCCAGGAGAGCAGCTATTGTAATGAACAGGTGAGAAGAAAATCAAAGAAGGATTTAGAGAGCCAGGAAGCTTACGTGGGGGAGAAGGAAGCTGAAGAGGGAACCTCGCCCCCGAGAGAGATGCCAAGAATATATCCTGGCCCTACAAGGCTGGCAAATTCAACCATAAAGGATGAATCACCACCCCGGTATCGCCCATTAGTACTACCAAAGTTTCCTCCTGTAAAGAAAAGCCCCTTTTTTCCACATGAGATTGAAGAAGAGTGGGAGGAGGAAAAAGGAGTGATGGAGGGAGTAGGTATGCAGGAGGAGATAGAAAGGCCGAGAACCGAAAGCAAGCAAAGGGGAGCTGTTTATAGAAAACCTGCTTGGGAGCAGTACCAGGAACCAGGCCAGGTGTTTCCTGTAATTCAGGATCAACAGGAAAACAGGGGTTGGACACCTCTTGACCATAAATTACTTAAAGAGTTGCAACAATCAGTACAATTGTATGGGCCCCATGCAAGTTACACTCAGGCAATCCTTGATAACATTGGGCAGCAAGGCCTAATACCCGAGGATTGGAGAAACTTAGTAAAGGCGGTGTTGGGTGGGGGTGACTTCCTCTTATGGTTAGCTGCTTATAAAGAATTCGCGCGAGAATATTCAAAGCAGAACTATCAAGCAGGGAATCAAGCATGGGATGAGGAAATGTTAAATGGAGAAGGGCGATTTGCCAATCCTGATGAGCAGGCCCGATTACCAACAGCTGTCCTCTTACAAGTGAGAGAGATAGCAAGAAGAGCCTGGAAGGTGATACCCAGAAAAGGAGAAATAAGACACAGCCTAACTAAGATAGTACAGGGCCCTACTGAACCTTACGCTGACTTCGTGAACAGATTAATGGAAGCAGCAGGAAACATTTTTGAAACTGTGGAAGAAGCAATGCCCTTAGTCAGAAGATTGGCGTATGAACAGGCCAATAAAACATGTCGTGAAGCTCTTAGACCATGGCAGCATAAAGACATCCCTACCTTTTTGAAAATCTGTAGGGATGTCATGGATGATGTAGCTTCTGGATCACATGCTGCAGTAGCTGTAACCCGACAATTTAGACAGAACATGAGGGGACGAATATGCTTTAGATGTGGTTGAGAAGGGCATCTAATGAGGGAATGTAGGGTGAAATTTCCAGCCCGAGATCGGCAGGGCATAGAGAACTCGAGAAGACCAGGCCTTTGCCCACGCTGTAGAAGAGGGAATCATTGGGTCAGTGAATGTTACTTTAAAATGAATAGCGCAGGCAATCCCCTGAGGATGCCAAATGAGCCGGGCCCCATAAGAAGATCAGGTGTATATGGACAGCAGCAAAAAAACGGAATGTGGGCCCCTGCACCCTGGGGCCAAAACAATTGGTGGGTGCCACGGTCCCAACAATACAAAAACCAAATATTTACTGTGCAGAGTTACGAGCCACCGAATATTCGGTACTAACACCTCAAATGGGGCCACAAGCCATAGAGGCGAGGGCAGAAACAATTTCAGCGGAGCATAAGGGACTTGGAATAATCATAGGAAAAGAAACAAATGCTTTAAGAGGCCTAATGGTCATTACCGGAGTCATTCAATTACCTTTTGATAAGTTAAAAGTGCTAATACAATCTACAAAGGGTATTATTCAAATCAAGCCAGAAGAACCTGTGGCTCAAATGCTGATCATGATTGGAGCGCAGGATGTTCATGGACCCCAAGGGGAGAAATTTACAGCCTTGTCCCTATCTTTAGCAGATCGACCTCTGTGGACCTTAACCATTAGAGGAAAGTCGATTCAGGGCCTGCTAGATACAGGTGCAGATGTAAGTATAATTTCAGAAAATGATTGGCCGAAGTCATGGCCCCTTCAGCCAGGAGATAATACTTTAGTAGGCCTAGGTGCGGCCATGACACCATCAAGAAGTGCTCAGGTGCTTCATTGGCAGGATCAAGAAGGGAACAAGGGAAATGTGCAACCTTATGTTAGTGCACTCCCCATCACATTATGGGGAAGAGACATTTTAGAACAATTGGGACTGACATTAACAAATGAGGACCAATTGGAGAGTTCTACAGGACGGCGTATTATGTATAAAAAGGGATATCAGGAGAGAGGATTAGGCTCCAGAGAAGGCAGAAGGGACCTAGCCCAGCCCAAAGGCGATTTTAAAAGACAGGACACGGGTTTTTCGTGGGGGCCACTGAGATGCAGCCGCTACCATTGTCATGGCTGGACAACAAGCCAAAGTGGATACCACAGTGGCCCCTTACCCAGGAAAAGTTGGCTGCGGTAAATGATATAGTGTTACAACAATTAGAGGCAGGCCATTTGCAACCATCAACCTCCCCATGGAATACGCCAGTATTCGTGATAAAGAAAAAATCGGGGAAATACCAGTTGTTGCATGATTTACGGGCTGTTAATCAGCAGATGCAACCCATGGGGGCATTACAACCTGGACTCCCGGTTCCTACTATGATCCCAAAGCATTGGCCATTAATAGTACTCGATCTGAAGGACTGCTTTTTTAGCATACCTCTACATGAACAAGACATTCAGAGGTTTGCTTTCACCGTACCTTCCATTAATCATCAAGGTCCCGACAAAAGATATGAATGGAAGGTGCTTCCCCAAGGAATGACTAACAGTCCTGCCATATGCCAGCTATATGTTGACCAGGCAGTAGAGCCGGTTCGACAACAGTGCCCAAAAGTACAAATTTTACACTACATGGATGACTTGTTAATAACGGCTGAAAGTGAAAGTCACCTTATGGAAGCATATAAGCTGCTGCTATTATATTTGGAAAAAGTTGGGTTACAAGTAGCGCCAGAGAAGATACAAAAAGGGGAAGTAGTACAGTACTTAGGGCTTAAAGTAACTTCTGAAAAGGTGACCCCATTAGAATTTGAAATTGCAATAGATGGGTTGCAGACCCTTAATGACTTCCAAAAATTATGTGGCAATTTAAATTGGTTGAGGCCCTATTGTAAATTAACCACCGAAGATATGATGCCATTATTCAATATTTTAGAAGGAGATGCCCAGCTTGATTCCCCTCGTAGATTGACAAAAGAAGCCCGCTTGGCGTTACAGAAAATCGAAAAACAAATTAAAGCAATGCAGATGGAAAGATGTGATCCACAACAAGCCCTAGAAATATTAATTTTTATGGAACAGCTGTATCCCTTTGCAGTCATTTGGCAAGGAGAACCCTTGTTGTTTGTATACCCACATTCACATGCACCGCGTGTACTATACACCCAAGGCATAGCAGTGGCTGATTTGATATTAACAGCAATAAAAAAGGTGACAGAAATGGCGGGGAAGACTCCAAAGCGATGTGTAGTTCCCTTTGCTCAAGAGGCAGTAGAAGCCTTTACAAGGGAATGCTGGCAATGGGCATACATAGTTCTCATTCTACAAATAGAGATTGACAATCACTACCCTCGCCATCCATTTGTTAACTTCTGCACACAGGTTTCAATAAAACGGGTGCAGAAGGTGCGAAGGGATCCAATTCAAGGGGCAGTTACCATATTTATGGATGGAGCTAAAGGCGGAACAGGAACAGCTATATTTAACAATCAACGATATTTTGTCTTAACAGCATCCCCTTCTCCACAACATGCAGAATTAGCTATTATCGCAACAGTATTACGCAGAGAGAGCGCACCCATGAATATTTTGTCTGATAGTGCATATGTGGTGAATGCAGTTCAGATGCTTGCTACACAGTGCCTTATTCTTAAATCCTCCTCAGTCTATTCTTATTTAAGTGAAATTCAGGGGTTATTAAATCAAAGAGAGCATGCTATTTACATAGGCCACATAAGAGCTCATTCTAATTTACCTGGCCCACTTACTCGAGGAAACATGATGGCAGATCATTATTCAAGATTCTTGCTTGCATGCACCGCTTTGGAACAAGCTAAAGAATATCACTCTAAATGGCATGTTAACACCCACACTTTAAGTTTTAAATTTAATATTCCCTGCAAGCAAGCAGAAGATATTATTAGATCCTGTGAAAAGTGCGTTGTTACCATAGTTCCAAAGATTCCTGCGGGAGCCAATCCCCGTGGCCTTAAACCAGGACATATCTGGCAGATGGACGTTACACATATCCCCTCTTTTGGGCGACAAAGCTGTGTTCACGTCACTGTAGATACATATTCAGGTGTAGTTATGGCCACAACCATGAATAAAGAAGGAGTACAACAAGTAATCCAACACTGCTTGCAGGCTTTTGCAGCCTGGGGAGTTCCTCATGTGATCAAAATGGATAATGGCCCAGCGTATACATCAACTCGTTTTGCTGCATTTTTGAAAGAATTCGGAATCTCCCATATTACCAGTATTCCATACAATCCACAAGGGCAAGCTGTGGTAGAACGCACTCACTTATATTTAAAAAATTTAATAATTAAACAAAAAGGGGGAATAGGGGAAATGGCCACATCCAACAAGGATGCCTTGGCCCTAGCTCTTTATACAATTAATTTTTTGAACAAGAAAAAGAACGGTAAAACACCTGCAGAAATGCATGCTCAATCAGCTGATAAGGAATCAATACAGTGGATAATGTGGAAGGATTTACAGGACAACCAATGGAAAGGCCCGTTCCCCTTACTCAGAAGAATACGAGGCGCCGTTTGTTTTTTTCCACAGGGTGCGGCACAACCAATATGGACCCCTGAGAGAAGAATTCGGTTGGTAAACCTACCAGCAGAAGAGCTAGAAGAAAAAAACTCTATTTGAGGAAGAAAAACAATGAATAACCAATCCCTGGGATCTTGAATATGGGACATTTTTCAAGGAACTCTGAAGTAGCATGACAAACAAGACAGTCAATAGCATGAAGATCACGCTGAACTTTACACAGGCGCGTATCAACGCCAAAAAATTAAAAAGAAAGGGGGATCTGTGGGGAGCAACTCGGACTATACTGTTACTGGAATTAAGACTTATTCTATGCATCTGCTCTCCCACAATGTGGTGCTGGGAGAGGAGCGTACAGCTTCTACCCAGCTGCCCCTTACCAACTTGATAAGCTGCAAGAGCCGCTCCTGATTGGAGGAGAGCGGCACGCTCGGCGTGTGGGTAGCAGAGCACGGATTGGTGGAGAGGACTATATAGGAGGAGAGAGATGGCATGGTGGTGTGGGTTGGTTGGAGAGTGCATTGGAGAGTTCGCGGGGAAGTTCGTTACTTCATTCTTTCTCACTTCTCTCTACTCATTCTTGCTTTGGGAGTTTGCTGTTTACTTATTCTTACTTTACTATAGAAAGGACTTGTAAAAAAAAGGGAACAACAAGCGTCCGGTCCGGTGTGGCTCCTCCGCGTGCGGAGGAGCAGCAGAAAGCCACTCTGGCAAAAAAGAAAAAAAAAAGGACCTAAATAAAAGATCTCTGTGAGTGAGATCCCAGTAGAAAGAACAGGCCATCAAAGAAGGAGGTACCTTTCTCTGAAGGGAGGAGAGAACTTCCACTTTGACTATGACCTTGTCTAAGTAAGATCGAACTCAGTGAACTCAAGAGGCTTCCATAGCCTTGGCAACTCATGACTAGAGCCCAGGGAGATTTCGGATGCCATAAACAAGAGTGTCAGATTGTTAAGTCAACAACAGGAATAACTGTGTGCTTACTCCTTATGTGGGATCTCTGTCCTTAATGTGTTGTCCAATGTGAAGTAATGCTATAACTAGTACTCAAACAGTATTTTACACTTTATGTTCTGTGTTCTGCAAACTGATGAAATCTTAACTGAATATAAACTAAATCGATCTTCTGTGTATAAAGATAATTGAAAATTAATCTTGATATGAATGGAATGGGAGAGGGAGTGGGAGATGGGAGGGGTGCTGTTGGGAGGGAAGTTATGGGGGGGAAGCCTTTGTAATCCATAAACTGTACTTTGGAAAATTATATTTACTAAATAAAAGTTTAAAAAATTTAAAAATAAAAAAATAAATAAAAATATAGGTAGCAATATTTAATGCTTCTCTTACTGTTCCTGGATTGGATTATAGTATATGTTAATAAACCCTTTTTAAAGATTTATTTATTAATTTGAAAGACAGAATTATAGAGAGAGACACAGAAATAGACAGAGATGTTCTGTCTGCTGTTTTACTCCCCACGTGGCTGCAAGCAGCTGGAGCTGGGCTAATCCAAAGCCAGGTGCTTCTTCCAGTTCTCCCACATGGATTCAGGGGCCCAAGTATTTGGGCCATCTCCTGCTGCTTTCCCAGGCACATTAGCAGGGAGCTAGATTAGAAGCAGAGCAGCTGGGATATGAACCAGTGCCCATAGGGGATGCCAGCACTGCAGGTGGTGGCTTCACCTTATATGCCACAGCACCAGCTACAGCCTATTCATTTTAAATTAATAACTAAAGATTATCTGCTGTTCAGCCTCCAGGCTTTGGCTTGGCCCAGCCTCTGCTGTTGTGGACATTTGGGGAGTGAACCAGAGGTTGAAAGATCTCTTTTCTTATGTCTCTCCCTCTCTAACCTTGCCTTTCAAATAAATAAATGAGTCTTTGAAATAAAAATACATACACACACACAAACACACACAGTACCAACACAGTGGGTAAAGCCATGGCCTGCTGTGCCAGCATCCCATATGGGTGCTGATTCAAGTCCCAGCTGCTCCACCTACAATCTAGCTCCCTGCTAATGTGCCTGGGAAAGCATCAGAAGGTGGCCCAAGTGCTTGAACTACTGCATTCATGTGGGAGGCCTACAAGAAGCACCTGGCTTTAGATTGGCTCAGCTGAGGTCAATTTGGGAAGTGAACCAGCAGATGGAAGATCTGTCTCTACCACTTCTTTGTAACTCTGCCTTTCAAATAAATAATAGATTTTTAAAATGGGGGAAAAGGGCAGTTTTGTTGCCTTCCCTTTCCTTAGAGTAACATAATCAAAATCTGTTAGGCAAATGAATAAGGGAAATTCTGAGATCATGTATTGACCACAGAAGAGAATGGATTCCTTGTGCATTTTCTGGAAGCCCATGCTAGTTAGAACCAAGGGAAGCATAACAAAAAAGGGGAGGCCTATATCCCTCTTATTTGTCTTCTTTGTTCATTGGAGCAGTGGAGAGTTGAGTAATGTAATATTGGTGTTTGTCTCCATACAGTTCACTTCTATTTAGCTGGTTCTTTTTTATTTTTGCATTTCTTTTTTATTTATTTTAAGAGATTTATTTGAAAGGCATAGAGACAGGGGTCTTCCATCTGCTGGTTTGATCCCCCAATGTTTGGGTGAGGCCGAAGGCCGATGAGCCCCCTTCCAGTTCTCCCATGTGGTGTGGGGTCCAAGCACCTGTCCATCACCACTGCACCTGTTGGCTGGAGTGGGACAGGAATTTGGGCGGCAGGGATTTGAATCAGCAACTGTGATGCAGGCCTTGCAGTTCTGGTTGCACCCCCAAACCATGGTGCCAGCCTTGATAAACTTTTCTTTAAAGTGGAATTAGGGGTAAAAACGATCTGAGGTGCATGTGCGGTTCCATTGTGAGAGGGTCTGAGGCCCCACGGGTGACCAGGGGCCAATAGGAACACCTGCAGCCTTGGCCCGCAGGTCCCAGGCATCTCCCCTCTCCTTCTGCCCCACCCACAGCAGCCCGGCCCAGGCTCCAGTGGTGCCTCAGGTATTTCCACCCCAAACTGGTCAATTCAGGTCACTTTGTGATCCCTGAACAGATTCAGTAATGCATGCTTCTTCTCTACTACAAAGATCTTATGTTGGTCATATTTCCAGTTACCAAAATCAAATCAACTCACACCTGGACTCTGAGTATTCAATGACATTAGTTATCAAAATAAATGTATTCAAATATTCAAAGACCACTTCAAAGCTTAACTGCCTTCAAGAGTTTTTGGCACTGGAACAGCCACTGTGGTTTTCTACACATGAGCACTCACTATTTTATATACCATTTAACAATTCAAACATCACTTCAGCTTCAGCAATACACAACAATAGAATGGATGATTCTACATAATAAACATGTTACATTAGTTTGGACTTAAAACCTAGAACTAAAACCATGTGGTAATATGGATGGATTTAAGGAAAGATGTAGAGCTAGGTAGCTAAGGCCACAGAATCCCAGACCTATTGATTTTAAGTGAGTCTGGAACAACAGCATTCCATTGCATTATCTTCCATCTCAGAGTCCTGCTTTTCCAGTGAGACCCACCCCACTCAGACCATGTATTTCCTGCCTGTGTCTTCACGGTGGTGGAAGCTGTTCTGATACAGGCATCTCCTGGATAGTCACCAGCTTCCTGATTTACTACCTGAACTGGAATCAACAGTTGTGAGGGATGTTTCCCAAACACCCAGGCTGAACTGAATGTTCGTCTCTGGCAGTCAAAAACTTCTGCCTTAGGAAACAGAACATGTCCTCTACTCTGGGGCTCCTTTTTCTTCTCATGGGGTTCTGTGGTGATCTGTGGTTTTCAACACAAATCCTGGTAGCATTCTGACTCAAAAGAAAGACCAGGGATAAGAGTTCTTTCTGGGGGCTGGTGTTGTGGCATAGCAAGTTACACTGCTGCCTGCAGCACTAACATCCCACATGGATGCCAGTTTGACTCCCAGCTGCTCTACTTCTTCCCTAGCTCCTTGCTGGGTAAAGCAGCAGAGAATGTCCCAAGCACTTGGTCCTCTGCCCCCACATGGGAGACCTGGAGGAAGCTGCTGGCTTCAGCCTGGCCCAGCCCTGGCCATTGTGGCCATTTAGGGAGTGAGTCAGCAGATGGACCTCTGTGTTTCCTCTCTTTTTCTCTCTGTAACTATGCCTTGCAAATAAATACAACTTCAAAAAGTTATTCTCCATCAAGTAATACACCCTTTTCCAGGCAGTTGTAAAGCTGGGAGTCATAGCTTCTTTTATATTTTGGATAATAAGAGTTCTGGTTTGAAAGCATGTTCATCTGAGACAAAGATCACTCATTATCCTTTGTTAGAGAAGGGGGCTCTGCTCTTTGAAAGTGAAAATTAGAAGCGGTAATGTGTGATGAGCTCCACCTGCCAGGTCTGGGGAGACTTATTTGAAAGACAGGATACCAGGAGAGGAAGCTTTACAGATTCCCTGGCCCTTGCTTTAGTCTTATGTCTTTACTTCTTTTGTTGCATCTTGATGTCAAGAGTGTACTCTTTATGCTGAAATGAGGAATTGTGTCTTACCTCTTTTGGGCCTTTTTCTAAGAAGAGTGTATATATTTTTCTTGCATATAAGGATGGCTTCTGGGGTGGGTGGATCTTTCTTGGAAGTTTTCACAAGCCAGCCAGTAGCCTATATTTTCTTCACAGAATTCAGTTTTTAGAAAAGCCTCCAATACAGCCAGACCATCTGTATGTAGGGAAGAGCAGGCAGAAAAATAAAAAGAAACATGAGGAATATGAGGAAGCTAATGATCAAATAATCCCTTGTACTTTTCTAGTACTAGGATTAGCTATTCTCGTTTTTACTCAATCCTGTAATCCTGCGGATTTAGCTCTTTAAAGACAAAGATGCCTGTAGGCAAAATACTTCATTGGTTCCATACTACTAAAACAGAAATACTTCAGTTTGTTTTAGTGCCAAAAATGTATTTACAGGAGAGGCATAAATCCTCAGGGAACTAAGTCTCTTGCAAATACTGCATGCAATGAAAAGCATCCTCAGCCTCAACCAAGAGCACTGCCATTGCAGAGCTGAAGGGTGATTTATCTTCCCCACCTGGTGTGAATATGCTGCAAAATAAGCGGAGATAAACAGACCTTCTAGGTTAAGTCAAATTCTCCCTGTTGAGCTGCTGATTTGAGGACACAGCCTTTCTGCACTCTTGTGATACTTGCAATGGATTCAATTCAAGCCTAATTCACAATTGCTGGCCAGCAGCTCCTGGAATGCTTCTGACCACAACAGTGCTTCCTTCGGGGAAGGTCTGCAAGAGCAGTTCTCTAATGAGTTGTGCTCAGAGCAGTTCCCCTCCCAGCTCAGCAGTGAGCTCTTCAGATTGCAAACACAGGAATCTCAACTTACTTGATGAAAGCTTGCTACCTGCTTTTCTTGCCAATTGTGGCCTTCCCAGGAATGGTGGAGTTTTGCCATAGGTAGCTCAACCCGGTCTTCAGTACTCTTATTCTTACAAAAAAAAAAAAAAAGACAATTCAGTAAGTGGTCATCCTTGAATACACTACTGAGCCTGAAAGCATTTTTACCAAATAAAGTCGCCCAATAGCTATAAACCAAAAGCCAACAACAGGCTTACCCACCTAATATTACACTCAGCCCCGAAGTACTAAGCAGTTTCATCAGTTCCTCAGAATGTAACTATGCTGTGAGCACTAAAGATAGGACTGCCCAAATTTTAATTATCAATACACTGCACAGCTAATAAGGCAGATGCTGTCTCTGGCCCACAAAAGGAGACAGTTTCCCTGCAAGGTTAATCACAATTGGGAGACATTTTGCACCTGATGGAACCTGCAGCAGTACTGCCTTGAGCCTACTCCTCTCCTTCCCTTTCCACCTTTAGTCCTGGATGGGCCAGAGACCATGCACAGGAGGTGCCATTGGTCACCCGTGGCCCCCTGTCTACCTGCAATGCTCCTGGTAGGAAGATGCTGCAGAACAGTGATTTGTCCCATGATTGTCACTGTGTGAGATCAGCCCATCATGAGAAAATGACCATGGATTCAAATGAGATATCAACCGCAGAAGCACTTCCCCCAGCATCAGTGCAGGAGGGTGGATGATGGAAGGCACAGCATGGCCAGGACTCTAGGGATCCTGCAGGACTCTGCTGCCCTGGATGCCTATAGCAGGCAGCTGCATGAGGCCCAGTGTGCCAACAGCGCCCTCCTACGAAACCCTTCCCCCTGTCTGCCCATACAGACCACACAGATGCTGTGTCAGTGAGTAAATCAGCACCGCACACTTGGTTTTCCTGATGAGACTTGGCCTTCATTACTTCCCCAAGCGCAGCACGTGCTGCAAGCCTCAGCCAGCAGGGCCAGCGGGAGAGGTGGCAACTACCAGCTGCCCAACAATGACCACCGCCTTTATAGCCAGCCTACATGGGGCGGGTCTGGCAGCACTGGTCCTGCCCCAGGGCAGGAAGGATTGGCCCGAGGTTCCCCGCTGGGTGGAGCCTGAGCTGTCCTGCAGCAGATTCTGGAAGCAAGAGAGCTGCTGATGGCTGAGGCCCTGGCTCAGAGCACACTTAGTGAGACCCCATGCCCGGCAAGGGCGCTGGGGCCCTGGACTTTCCCAGGCTGCAGTCCTAGGGTGGAGGCTTACTCAGCCCTCCTTCCCCAGCCCTGCCCACAGGTGGAGCGGGGTTCCCATGGGGGCATCTTCCTTCATGGGAGCATGGGTGAACCCCAAATGCCGCGACTCCCAGTTCTGAGTGCTGGCCCGCAGCCTTCCGGGAGGGAGTAGGATACAGAGACTTTGTGGGGAGGTGACACTTGAGCTGGGCCTGTATTTTGGGTTTGCTCTGGATGCACAACCCAGCGCGCCTGGACCTGCTGGTCTGCTGCAGGCCTCCTGGAGGCTCTGGGAGCTGGGCGTCCTGGTGGCAAGGGCAGGAGGGTGGGAGGTCGAGGCGCTGAGCTCCCGCTGGGTGCACCAGGCACTTTGGAGCTGTTCAGAGTAAGGAGTTGAGGTCACCTCCTGAACCACTGCTGGTCCCAAACTCCTGGTTTGGGATTTTCCAGAACCTGAAGTAGGGGTGTGGTGGGGGTGGTAGTGGTTGGCTTCAATGCACTGTATTTGTGAATTCTTCAAACACAGCTTCTCCCTACTCCTGCAGGCTTTCAGGTGATTGACGAGGACAGAGTCCCTCCACTGCAAAGTGACTGAAGTTTGGAAACTACGTCCAGAACATCACAGTGTGTATTCAGCTGATCATCCTTCAGGCCTGCAGGTGGACAGCAAGAGCAACAGTAAGATATTAACTACTGTAGATACTCTCCTTTCTTTCCAGTAGACCCACCAAAAGAGAATGGGAGATGAGTACTTGAACATTGGAACCAGTCAGCATGCTAGGGTGAGCTGCCAGTACTTGGAGCTCAGGAGTGGACATGGAGAGCAAAACATGCATTGTAACTAAAGAGGACAGTAAGGCATTTTACTGTGAAAAGGGAAATCATTTAAAAGTGAGCAAGACACCTTAAGGAAATGTCTGTATAGTTATTTTTGTTTATTTGCAAGGCAGAGAGAGCCCTTCCATTTATTGCTCATTCCTCAAATGTCTGCACCAACCAGAGCTGGGTCAGGCTGAAGCCAGGAACTCAGTGTGGGTCTCCCACACAGGTGGCAGGGACTCAAGTACTTGAGCCATCAGCTGCTGCCTCCCAGGGTTCTGTTAGCAGGAAGCCAGAAGCAGAAGCAGGGCTAGGGCTTGAGCCCTGGGCATTCTGACTGGGATGTGGAAGGCTTTACCACTATGCCAAACACATGCTCCAGTAAGCTGTTTCAACACGTTTGCAAAATGTAAGAATGTGGTTTTAAATATATGCTCTTCATCTTAAAAATTTGCATAATCTTATATTCAGTTTCATGATTCAATACTTATTATTAAATACAAGTAACATTTAGATACATGCTTTCCTCACCAATACAAACCTCAGTAATTTTTTCACTTAGAACCTTGAATATTAGCATTCATTCAGACTGAAGTTCACTCATAAGCTGGGAATTCTGAAAAAGATACAGTAGGGAAAAAATCTAGATGTGTATCTGATACCTAATAAGGTTCTGAACCTGATTGACAGAATCTGAGTAACTGTTCAGAGAGTGACTTCATACCTCTCCCCTCTGTAATGAGAAGACTGTGTCCTTTGGCCACTTTCACATGATGTTATGTAAATTTTACCTGAAAAGCCTTTTATAAATTCTGAAGTACCATACAGAAGCATATATGCATTTCCATATGTGTGAAAAAAGGCAATGTCAAAGGCATAGCTATTCCAGAGAGAAGTTAGGAGGATTAGCTCAGTTTTTAAGTGTGTAAGTACCATTAAATATCAACATATTTGAAATAGATTTATATATAGAGTGTGGAGTTCATGATAGATATTGAATAAATGCACTCTGGATAATAAGCAAATATCAGAAATAATGCCACACCCATCAGTGTTTAAACTCTTCAGACAGCTCCGTGCCAGGGAAGTGCAGTGATCCCTGTAAATTAACAAAAATCAATCTGTGTATACCCATGGAAGCCACTGGTTTATATGCAGCCTATACTAGAGGTTTTTGTGTTTAGTTAAATTACTTGATTTTTTAATGAATGCTTTCAGACTGATACCTGATGCTGAGTGGCAGACAATTTTTTCTGAAAAGTATGTGGTTGAGAAATATAAATATAAATCAGTTTATAATTTTTGTGTCTGAATATTTTTATGCATTGAGACAGTACCTGCAATAATCAGAAGACTTTTCCTCAAAAAGTTGCTACATTGATGCATCTTCATTTATGTATGTAATGTATGTTTAGGTAAAAGGAAGAGAGAGAGAGAGAGAGAGAGATCTATCTTTCATCTGCTGGCTCACTTCCAGATGGCCACAATAGCTGGGGCTGAGCCAGGCCGAAGCCAGGACCCTGGAAGTCTGCCCCAGTCCCCCATGGGGGTGCAGGAACCCAAACACTTGGGCAATCTTTGCTGCTTTCCCAAGCAAAGAGCTGGACGAGAAGTGAAGGAGGTGAGTCTCAAAGCAGTGCCATAAGGCATGCTGCTGTTGCAGTTGGCAACTTACTCCTTTGTGCCACAACGCTGGCCCTGGATTGATGACATATTGAAGTGCTGCCACTGGCTTTTGGCTAAATAGGATGACTTAACGTGTTTTCCACTCTGTGGAAGAGGAACAAATAAGGCAGTTGGTTGTAAAAGTTGCCCATGGAAACCACAGCCTGAGAAAGATGAATCAACTCACCTTGCATTTTCCACGTTGCATCTACACCACCCTTTTCTGGACAAACATCTGATTGTATGCCCTTGTGATGGAGGTTCTCAGGGTGCTGGAACTTTTTGTAATTTTTTTAAAAATATAGATTAAGAAGAAGGCAAATAAACAAAAAATTACAAACTGCTGCCAATACCAAGAAGAGATTATTGAGCGTAAAAGGTCACCTGTTGGAGCTAGCACTATGGCACATCAGGTTAAAGCCCTGGCCTGAAATACAGGCATCCCATATGAGTGCTGGTAGAGTCCCAGCTGCTCCACTTCCAGTCCAGCCTCCTGCTAATGCACCTGGGAAAACATTATAGGATGGCCCAAGTCCTTGGGCCCTTTTGCTCATGTGGAGACCCAGAAAAAGCTCCTGGCTCCTGGCTTCTGATCAGCTCACTCTCTACCTCTCCATATAACTTTTTCAAATGAATAAAATATTTTTTTAAAAAAGGTATCCTGCCATACTTCTTTCTTCCCTGTTAATTCCTAGGAATTAAAAATTGTTACAGGGCCAGCACTGTGGCAAAATGGGTTATAGCAACACCTGCAGCACTAGCATCCTCTATGGGCACCATTGCATGTTCTACTTCTGATGCAGGTCTCTGAAAACATACTGGGAAAACAGTAGAATATGGTAGAAATCCTTGAGTCTTGCACCCAAGCGAGAGACCTCGATGAAATTTCCCTGACCCCTGGCTTTTTTTTTTTAAAGATTTGTTTATTTATTTGAAAGAGTTACAAACACCCACCCACACACACACACACACACACAGAGAGAGAGAGGTCTTCCATCTGATGGTTTACTCCCCAGCTGGTTGCAATGGCTGGAGCTGCGCTGATCTGAAGCCAGGAGCTAAAAGCTTCAAGTTCTCCCATGCATGTGCATGGGCCCAAGCACTTGGGACATTTTCTACTGCTTTCTCAGGACATAGCCAGGAGCTAGATCAGAAGTGGAGCAGCAAGGACTCAAACCAGTGCCCATATGGGATGCCCATAATGTTTTCTTTAATTGGAGAAATGTTCCTTTGATAGAATGAGCGTATGACCCCACAATATTCTCTACTTACTCATAATAGGGTCTGAAATGTAAAAGTCATGATTAATTTCTTAGAAGAAAATTTACATACCCAGAAGCAAAGAGTGAAAATTAACCTTTTGTTTTTCTCATGAATGAATCAGAGTTTCAAAACTAATACTTAACTTGTATTTTAGAGGAGTTAATGACTTAACCATCTCTTCTATTAGAAATACTACGTTGTGGCCAGTGCTGTGGCACAGCAGGTTAAAGCACTGGTCTCAAGTGCCAGCATCCCATATGGGCTCCGGTTCTAGTCCCAGCTGCTCCTCTTCTGATCCAGCTCTCTGCTATGGCCTGGGAAAGCAATAGATGGCCCACATCTTTGGGCTGTTCTGAAGCTCTTAGCATAGTGAACATATATTAGATTCTCATTATTGAAATCTTTAGAAATGTCAGAAAGCATGTAACTTTCTTTAATGATCTGAAACAGAGATGAGATCCATAAGGGCAGAACTGCTCAGCAGCCACACTGCAGGAATATGTATCTTTCTGACGATATCTTCATCTGCTTCTTGCAGTTGCAGCTAGTCTATGAGCTCTTGGTCTGTTTTCTGCCCTTGGGAGGGCCTAGGGTGCTCTATATTGTCTGTAAGGATTCAAAATTTGTTGTATATTAGTGTCTAATCATAAAATTTCCAAAGTGACAAGCTGGATGTAATAAACTATTCCAGACTGCAAAAAAAAAAAAACCACAAAAAACAAGAAAATACAAACATGGTGTACTGTCTATAAAGTACAGCGGTAGATCTGTATTATAGAGATACACATCTCTACACAATTCTCTGTTTCTTTCCCTCTGAAAGTCTACATTCAGCTCTCGATGGTGTGATTACTTAGGAATACATTTCATATACTTACTTTCATAATCAGTGAACTCGGAATTATTATTGTAGTATTGAGGATTGTACTGACTAAAACACTATGTTTATTCCATGTTAAATAACATCATCGTATCTTTGGATTCCATTTGTCCTGCTACTGATGTATTCACAGGAGAGGGGAGGTGGGAGGAAAACCCAAGATCCATCGGGGTGGAGGAGGAATGTCAGAGGCTGTGGTTCTATTGTACTGCAGCTTGGGTTCTGGAAGAACACATTAATGCACCCAGATGGTTTGAAGCTAACTGAAGGGCTATGTTCTGTACAATTGTCTGTGGTGCTGCATTTTCATTTATGTAAAATTTATTTCCTTCAAGTAATATATTAATTTGGATGAAAATGAAGATGTTAAGGAATTTTCAGAATGGGTCTGTTTAACCCTCATTGGCTTTGTTTTTAGGCACTTAACTCAGAAAAGAAAAGATAGAAAAATACGTTTTGGGTTCTCTTCATCTGTACCACGGCACTCTTTGGTTAAGATTTGTCATTTTGTCATATTTGATTCTCTAGACTCCCTGAAAAATCCCCTACTTCATTAGATGGAGTCCGTGTCTCACCATGGCAGTGAAATGTTCCAGCTTTGCATTTAGCTAGGCCGTGGACACATGCCATGGCACTTGCCAGCCAATTGTGTCAGGGGCATCATCTGAATCAGAATTACTTGCATGAAAACAAGGAGTTGCAGATTCTTCCAGTGAAAGTGGAGAGGAGCAAGAGCTGCAGAACATTGCCAGGGTTGAATGTGCCATGGGATGCCATGTGGTGGCTGGTGTCTGGGGTGCTGGTTCTGCAGAAGATAGGGCTTATGGGGGCTGGTGCTGTGGTATAGCAGGTGAGGCTGCCTCCTGCAGTGCCAGCATCCCATATGGTCACCGGTTGGAGTCCAGCCTGCTCCACTTCCAATCCAGGTGTGCTGTGGCCTGAGAAAGCAGTAGAAAATGGCCCATGTCCTTGGACCCCTGAACCCACATGGGAGACCTGGAAGAAGCTCCTAGCTCCTGGCTTTGGATCAGCTCTGCTCTGGCCATTGCATCCAATTGGGGAGTAAACCAGCAGATGGACGATTCTCTCTCTCTCTCTCTCTCTCTCTCTCTCTCTCTCTCTGCCTCTCCTCTCTCTGTAATTCTGACTTTCAAATAAATAAATCTTTTTTTTAAAAAAAAGCTTATGCTTAAGGGTAGTGTTCATGGAAAATGTGTGGGACATTTTTCAGCAAGATTTTAGATGAATTTTCCAACCCCTGAACCTCCTAGAGATTGGAATAGACTTCTAATGCGTAACTTCCACTTATGCTTAATTAGGTTTTTGTTTTGAATTGTTTTTGATGAAACAGCAAGGAATTCTGAGTTATAGACTTCCTATTTCAGAGACAGAAGAACACTGATGCCTGCATTATAATTAAATAATGCCTATCACCCTTTCTTAAGCAACAAATGATCACAGATTCTCTCTTTGCTGCTAAGTAATGAGCATGGTGATTCTTCCCACCGTAACCACCTTCCCACCTTCACTCCCTCCCCTCTTCCTCCTTCCTCTCCTATTGACATGGAATGCCTTACATAGCTAGGCTGAACTTTTAATCCACTTGGCCCTAGGTGTTCATACACTTCAACTCTGTGTGATTATTCATATGCCCTTTTTATGACAAGGCTTATGTCAGAATGACAAATTATATATTCACCTAATACTGAGAGTCATCAAATTGATTTCTATTTTCTTCTCTCTTAGGCAGTTCTTGAGGGGCAGAAATATTTATTTTGTATATCATGTATTTATTCAACTAAAAGACTGACTGTCAAGATGCTGAGTTTTAGTGTCAAAGCAAATATGTTTCTAGACCCCATGAAGTTTACAGTCTGGCAAGAAAGAGCCATCTACCCAAAGAATATTGTTTAACATAGTAAATGCTGGGGTGAAGTCAGTGGATAAAGATTGAAGCATTCTTAATCTAGCACTAACTCTAATCCCATGATCTCTAATTGAGAGAAGTAATCAGAAACACAGAACTCCATGTTACCCAGTTATCTCTTTGAATTTCTGATTAAAAAATAAAACATATCAAACAACACACAAATACCTAGGAGTGCATAATATTTATATACTATCTTGATATTAAAAATAAGAACAAATAACCATGAAAAATAGCAACTTTGAATCTCCTTTGTTTTCTAGACAAGTTATAATCCTATGTGGTTCTTTACAGTACATTATTACCATAAATTACAGTACATCATTACAGTAAATTATTACAGTAAATAATTACAGTAAATTATTTTTGTAGGTACTCTTCATCTCTCTCACATTTTTCCATTTGATAAATCAGATTTTAAAAACTGAGACACAAGACAAAAGAAATATCTTTAAGCTAGTATTATATATTGATTGACATTCTAAAAAACAGTTATTTATTTATTTGAAAGTCACAGTTACACAGAGAGGAAGGGGAGAGATAGAGAGAGAGAGAAGCATCTTCCATCTTTTGGTTCACTCACCAATTGGTCACAATGGCTGGAGCTGTACAGCTCCAATGCCAGCAGTCAGGAGCTTCTTCTGGGTCTCCCACACAGATGCAGCTGCCCAAGGACTTGGGCCATCTTCCACCGCTTTCCCTGGCCATAGCAGAGAGTTGGATCGAAAGCAGAGTAGCCGGGTTCAACCTCCACCCATATGGAATGTCAATGCTTTACATGCTATGCCACAGTGCTGGCCCCTTGATTGGCCTTTAACTTAGACTTTTTTATGATATTAAAAAACACCATGCTTTTCTAAGCTCTTTCCATTCAGTTTCTATTTTGTAAACTCCAGATAATACTGTCCCCAGAATTAATCTAAGGTATAAATGCTATGATATAAGGCATTTAAACCCTTAACCTGTCTCTTTGAATACGCAGCTATGTTAGCTCTGTGTCCATTCTTCTGTCTCTGTACTAGATGAATAAAAAGACAGTTTAAAATGATTTGAAAAGAACTATAAGGGGTCGGTGCTGTGCTGCTGCTGCCAATTGGGGAGTGAACCAGCAGATGGTAAACCTCTCTCTCTCTCTCTGTCTCTGCCTCTCCTTCTCTGTAACTCTGACTTCCAAATAAATCAATAAATCTTAAAAGAACTATAAACATCAATAAAACACAAATGAAAATTGTATTCTCAAAACTGGATATTAAACCATGCCTTCTACACCTCTGTTAAAAGCTACATTCTATCATAGTCATTTATGATTTCTAGGGCCAAAGTAGTAAATAAGATTTTTCTGGAAGAGACAGAGGTTATGAGGGAGCCAGGATTTGGGGTCAGTTAGCAGCAGTGAGTGTCACTCTTTCAGATTTGATTCAGGAAAGGAAGAAAGCAACTGATCCCTGAGATTTTGGTGGGGGGAAGGAAAGGAAGGAGGGACTGAATAAAAGCAAAGGCCCTCTGGTTGTGGGCACCCACCCCTGACTACAGCCTTTGGGAGGGCCAGCTGGTGTCTCTATGGATGATGTGGCCTGTACTCCATTTCCCAGAGTTCCCAGGAGCTCAGATGTATTATGCCTTCTGAATGCCTGTGCACATGTGCATGCTGCTGCCATTCCCTGGGGCCTGAGTTGGAACAGAGGGAGTTCATTCCCTGATCAGGGTCAGCCCTGGGGGCTGTGCTTCTCCTTCTCTGGCATTTACTGCATCTCCTGCTCTGCACGTGCGATCCCAGGGAGTTTCCAAGTGCTCACCCCGAGCCTGCCTCCTGCTGCATCTTCCCTCTTCATCATTCACCTGTGGGTCCCACTTACCAGGGAGTCTCTTCCCGCCACTCCCCGAATCGCTCCCCGTGTGTCCAGAAGAAAGGGTACCTCCTCCAGGGACTTTCTGCTGCAGGTTTGGCATGCAGGAAGGGGCAGGACATGTGTGGGAGAAGGGTGGGTGCCAGGGAGCCATAGATCATGGCAGCTTCCCCCGAGGTCAGGACTGGGACCCGGGCTGTTCTGTCTCCCACCTCCACTTCCCAGGCTCCCAGTGCCTGGAATCTCTCCTGCAGGACCTCACCCAAACTGTCCCTAATGCGCTTTATTTAGTGGTTACAGGAGAGAGGGGGCAGCATTCTGGGAACATGCACACGCAGGGAAGGAAGGCAGAAAGACTCCAGCTCTCCACAGTTAAATAAGCTGGGTTCCCACTGTGGGTGGTCTCAGAATGCAGTCTGGCCAGGCCTCTTGATGTTTACTGGACTGGTTCCTGCAGGGTGGGTCTGGGTGGCCTTCAGCAGGGAGCCTGGGGCAGCAGAGGGGTGGGCAGGAGGATCTGACTAGGTTCTGCCCCACTGCTCTCATCCTGCACCTCATCTTCCTGGTGGGGAGCAGTGTGAAGTGTGCATTGATCCCTCTCAAGTATTAATTATCAGACTTTTCCAATGTGGAATTTGAAGCTGTTCCAGAAACCTGGGGTGGGAAAACTCCCTTCTTTCAAACAGGCACAGAGACAGTGGAGGATCCAAGGAGTTTCTATTAATGGCCCTAGGCTCAGCTGGAATGATTTCCTGAGAATTGTGCATCAAATTCAAGTTTCTTAGCTGTTACAGCATTGGTGGGTTTAAATGGCAGCCTTCATGACTTAGGTCCACATTTCCAATGGTCAGTGGGTCCAGTATGTTTGTAAAAGAGATGCCGGGGACAGATTTATTAGGATAGATTTATGACTGGAGTTTACAGAAGCAGAACTTAGGACATCTTCCCTCCCTAGATAAGATTTCAGTGGGCAGCTGTTTCACTCGTTAATTGTGAGCATCCACTTTTAAAGGTTTGTGTTGGATGTGGTCCACTTCTCTTTCTTTGATGATTTATTTGGCTGCTTTTCATTTTCTGTCTTCAGCTATTTCTTCTCCTGTTAGCAAGGCTGTCAACTGTTTTGACCTGACGCTGATCCCTTTGCAAAGTGAGAAGGGAACTAAAATTAATGCAAGTCTACTGTGTTGTCAATAACTGGAGCTACTTTTTTAAAGATTTATTTATTCATTTGAAAGAGTTACACAGAGAGAGGAGAGAGAGAGAAAGAGAGAGAGACGTCTTCTGTCCGATGGTTCACTCCCCAATTGGCAGCAACAGCTGGAGCTGTGCCAGTCTGAAGCCAGGAGCTTCTTCTGGGATGAAGCTGTTTTTTAAAATAATTATTTATTTATTTGAAAGGCAGAGTTACAGAGTGGTAGAAACAGAAATCAATGGTTGGAGCTGTTTGGATCCACAACCAGAAGCCAGGAGCTTTGTCCAGGTCTCATAGGTGGGTGCAGGAGATGAGGGATTTGGGCCATCTTCTACTGTTTTCCCAGGCCACAGCAGAGAGCTGGATGGGAAGTGCAGCAGCCAGGATCCCAACCGGCACCCATATAGGATGCTGACACTGCAGGCAGTAGCTTTACCCACTATGCAACAGTGTTGCCCACTAACTGGAGCCCTTTTAATCTGAGTTTGCATAAAGTGGAGAATTACAACATCATAAATACAGATAAGTAACATCTTTTTCTCTGCCCAGTACTTTACAGTTACCCAGTGATCCACTGAGAATCTTACATTCCACACTGTGTAATTAAGAAGGTCAGTTAATTGTCTTATTTTGGGTTCTGTGGTTAAACCCATGACATTTTTAAAATGGGAGGATATTAGTTCTACAATTTCATAAAGACTGCTCTGTGGAAGCATCAATAGAAGTTATAACTGTGAGAGTGGTAAGAAAGAAGAGGGGAAGAAATAAGTGCCCCTTACTCCACTCAGAGATGTCCACAAATGGAGTAGAAGATGTGCCCTTGAAAACTATGGCTGACTTTCTGGGACAAACTGTGTTTGAGTGCTTCACATGTTCTTATAGAAAGGTGTTGCCACCAGGTTATTAGTATATTTATTTAGTTAGTTTTTAAAGATTTCTTTATTTATTTGAAAATCAGAGCTACACAGAGAGAGAAGGAGAGAGAGAGAGAGAGAGAGAGAGAGAGAGAGAGAGAGAGAGATGTCTTCCATCAGGTTCATTTCCCCAGATAATACTACATCATTGTGAACTTTGCTCAGTTCCTGACCTATACCTTTCCTTTAACCTAGTACTTTGCCATGTAGTAGCCCATGAAAACTGCAGACTGCATAAATGAATGAATATTTGGAGGGTTGTGATTTCTTAGAGGAACATCATGAGACAGAAGGAATAAAACAAAACAAAAGTATCCTCCGTATATAGAAGATATACTGTTTTTGCAAGCTATAGAGAAGAGGAAGAAGAAGGAAAGTAGTGAGACTGGAAAGGTTGTGGCAAAGGTAATAGGCACTAGTCAAGAATTCAACAAGCCCATTAGGAAAGTATTTTTTTTTATTTTTTTATTTTCTTTTTTTTATCTTTTATTTAATGAATATAAATTTCCAAAGTACGACTCATGGGTTACAATGGCTTTCCCCCCCATACCGTCCCTCCCACCCACAACCCTCCCCTTTCCCACTCCCTCTCCCCTTCCATTCACATCAAGATTCATTTTTGATTATCTTAATATACAGAAGATCAGCTTAGTATACCTTAAGTAAGGATTTCAACAGTTTGTTTCCACAGAGAAACATAAAGTGAAAAATAATAGATGATTTTTTTTTAAATGATGATGAAATCAGATCAGACCTATTGTCATGTTTAATCCCAGTGAGAGTCAAGTTGGGAGTTGATAATTTCTTTCTTTTTTTTTTTTACAGAAGATCAGTTTAGTGTACATTAAGTAAAGATTTCAATCGTTTGCACCCCCATAGAAACACAAAGTGAAATATACTGTTTGAGTAGTCGTTATAGCATTAAGCCTCAGTGTACAGCACATTAAGGACAGAGATCCTACATGAGGAGTAAGTGCACAGTGACTCCTGTTGTTGACTTTACAAATTGACACTCCTGTTTATGGCATCAGTAATCTCCCTTTGCACCAGTCATGAGTTTCCAAGGTTATGGAAGCCCCTTGAGTTCTCCGACTCTTATCTTGTTTAGACAAGGTCATAGTCAAAGTGGAGGTTCTCTCCTCCCTTCAGAGAAAGGCACCTCCCTCTTTGAAGACCTGTTCTTTCCACTGGGATCTCACTCACAGAGATCTTTTTGCCAGAGTGTCTTGGCTTTCCATGCCTGAAATACTCTCATGGGCTTTTCAGCCAGATGCGAGTGCCTTTAGGGCTGATTCTGAGGCCAGAGTGCTATTTAGGACATCGCCATTCTATGAGTCTGCTGAGTATCTCACTTCCCATGTTAGATCACTCTCCCCTTTATTTATTCTATCGGTTAGTGTTAGCAGATACTAGACTTGTTTATGTGCTCCCTTTGACTCTTAGTCCTTTCATTATGATCAATAGTGAACTGAAATTGATCACTTGGAATAGTGAGATGGCATTGGCACATGCCACCTTGATGGGATTGAATTGGAATCCCCTGGTATGTTTCCAACTCTACCAATTGGGGCAAGTCAGCCCGAGCATGCCCCAAATTATACATCTCTTCCCTCTCTTATTCCCACTCTTATGTTTAACAGGGATCACATTTCAGTTAATTTTCAACACTTAAGAATAACTGTGTGATAATTACAGAATTAAACCAGTCATATTAAGTAGAACAGACAAAAAAAATACTATGAGGGATAATGTATTAAGTTGTCCATTAGCAGTCAGGGCTATGCTGATCAAGTCACCATTTCTCATAGTGTCCATTTCACTTCAGGAGGTTTCCTTTTTGGTGTTCAGTCAGTTGTCACTGATCAGGGAGAACATATGGTATTTGTCCCTTTGGGACTGGCTTACTTCACTCAGCATGATGTGTTCCAGATTCCTCCATTTTGTTGCAAATGACTGGATTTCGTTGTTTCTTACTGCGGTATAGTATTCTAAAGAATACATATCCCATAATTTCTTTATCCAGTCTACCATTGATGGGCATTTAGGTTGGTTCCAGGTCTTGGCTATTGTGAATTGTGCTGCAATAAACATTAGGGTGCAGACCGCTTTTTTGTTTATCAATTTAAACTCCTTTGGGTAAATTCCAAGGAGTGGGATGGCTGGGTCGAACGGTTTCTGAGGAATCTCCAGACTGATTTCCATAGTGGCTTGACCAGTTTGCATTCCCACCAACAGTGGGTTAGTGTCCCTTTTTCCCCACATCCTCGCCAGCATCTGTTGTTGGTAGATTTCTGTATGTGAGCCATTCTAACCGGGGTGAGGTGAAACCTCATTGTGCTTTTGATTTGCATTTCCCTGATTGCTAGTGACCTTGAACATTTTTTCATGTGCCTGTTGGCCATTTGGATTTCCTCTTTTGAAAAATGTCTATTGAGGTTCTTGGCCCATCTCTTAAGTGGGTTGTTGGTTTTGTTTTTGTGGAGTTTCTTGATCTCTTTGTAGATTCTGGTTATTAACCCTTTATCTGTTGCATAGTTTGCAAATATTTTTTCCCATTCTGTCGGTTGTCTCTTCACTCTCCTGACTGTTTCTTTTGCAGTACAGAAACTTCTCAATTTGATGCAATCCCAATAGTTGATTTTGGCTTTGACTGTCTGTGCCTCCCGGGTCTTTTCCAGAAATTCTTTGCCTGTGCCAATATCTTGAAGGGTTTCTCCAATGTTCTCTAATAACTTAATGGTGTCAGGACGTAGATTTAGGTCTTTAATCCACGTTGAGTGGATTTTTGTGTAAGGTGTAAGGTAGGGGTCTTGCTTCATGCTTCTGCACGTGGAAATCCAGTTTTCCCAGCACCATTTATTGAATAGACTGTCCTTGCTCCAGGAATTAGTTTTAGATCCTTGATCAAATATAAGTTGGCTGTAGGTGTTTGGATTGATTTCTGGTGTTTCAATTCTGTTCCATTGGTCTATCCATCTGTTTCTGTACCAGTACCATGCTGTTTTGATTACAACTGCCCTGTAGTATGTCCTGAAGTCTGGTATTGTGATGCCTCCGGCTTTGTTTTTGTTGTACAAGATTGCTTTAGCTATTCGAGGTCTCTTGTGCCTCCATATGAATTTCAGCATCATTTTTTCTAGATCTGCGAAGAATGTCTTTGGTATCTTGATTGGGATTGCATTGAATGTATAAATTGCTTTTGGGAGAATGGACATTTTGATGATGTTGATTCTTCCAATCCATGAGCATGGAAGATTTTTCCATTTTTTGGTATCCTCTTCTATTTCTTTCTTTAAGGTTTTGTAATTTTCATCGTAGAGATCTTTAACGTCCTTGGTTAAGTTTATTCCAAGGTATTTGATTGTTTTTGTAGCTATTGTGAATGGGATTGATCTTAGCAGTCCTTTCTCAGTCATGGCATTACTTGTGTATACAAAGGCTGTTGATTTTTGTGCATTGATTTTATATCCTGCCACTTTGCCAAACTCCTCTATGAGTTCCAATAGTCTCTTAGTAGAGTTCTTTGGATCCTTTAAGTACAGAATCATGTCGTCTGCAAAGAGGGATAGTTTGACTTCTTCCTTCTTGATTTGTATTCCTTTGATTTCTTTTTCTTGTCTGATGGCTCTGGCTAAAACTTCCAGAACTATGTTAAATAGCAGTGGTGAGAGTGGGCATCCCTGCCTGGTGCCAGATTTCAGTGGAAATGCTTCCAACTTTTCCCCATTCAATAGGATGCTGGCTGTGGGTTTTTTTATAAATTGCTTTGATTATATTGAGGAATGTTCCTTCTATACCCAATTTGCTTAGAGTTTTCATCATGAAAGGGTGTTGAATTTTATCAAATGCTTTCTCTGCATCAATTGAGATAACCGTATGGTTTTTCTTCTGCAGTCTGTTAATGTGGTGAATCACATTGATTGATTTGCGAATGTTGAACCATCCCTGCATACCAGGGATGAATCCCACTTGGTCTGGGTGGATGATTTTCCTGATGTGTTGTTGTATTCTATTGGCCAGAATTTTATTGAGGATTTTTGCATCTATGTTCATCAGGGATATTGGTCTGTAATTCTCTTTCAGTGCTGCATCTTTCTCTGGCTTAGGGATTAAGGTGATGCTGGCTTCATAGAAAGAATTTGGGAGGATTCCCTCTTCTTCGATTGTTCTGAATAGTTTGAGAAGAAATGGGATTAGTTCTTCTTTAAATGTCTGGTAGAATTCAGCAGTGAATCCATCTGGTCCTGGGCTTTTCTTTGTTGGGAGGGCCTTTATTACTGTTTCAATTTCTGTTTCAGTTATGGGTCTATTTAGGTTTTCGATGTCTTCATGGTTCAATTTTGGTAGATTGCATGTGTCCAGGAATCTATCCATTTCTGATAGGTTTTCCTGTTTGCTGGCATACAGGTCCTTGTAGTAATTTCTGATGATTCTTTTTTATTTCTGTGGTGTCTGTTGTTACGTTTCCTTTTTCATCTCTGATTTTATTGATTTGGGTCTTTTCTCTTCTTTTTTTTAGTTAGTTGGGCCAATGGGGTGTCAATTTTGTTTATTTTTTCAAAAAACCAGCTTCTCGCTTGGCTGATTTTTTGTAATGTTTTTTTTGGATTCAATCCTGTTAATTTCTTCTCTGGTTTTAATTATTTCTCTTCTCCTTCTAGATTTGGGTTTGGTTTGCTGCAGTTTTTCTAGGTCCTTGAGGTGCGCTGAAAGCTCATTTATTTGGTACCTTTCCAATTTCTTGGTGTAGGCACCTATTGCTATAAATTTGCCTCTCAATACTGCTTTTGCTGTATCCCATAAGTTTTGATATGTTGTGTTGTTGTCTTCATTTACTTCCAGAAAGTTTTTGATTTCTCTTTTGATTTCTTGAATGACCCAGTGTTCATTCAGGAGCATGTTGTTCAGTCTCCATGTGTTTGCATACTTTCTGGGGTTTCCTGAGTTGCTAATTTCCAGCTTCATCCCACTGTGGTCTGAGAAGCTGCATGGTATGATTCTAATTCTTTTAAATTTGCTGAGACTTGCTTTATGGCCTAGTATGTGATCAATCTTAGAGAAGGTTCCATGCGCTGCTGAGAAGAATGTGAAGTCTGTAGATGTAGGGTTGAAAGTTCTGTAGATATCTGTTAGATCCATTTGGACAATAGTGTCAATTAAATCTGCTGTTTCCTTGTTGATCTTCTGTCCAGATGATCTGTCTATTTCTGAGAGTGGAGTATTGAAGTCCCCCAGTACTATTGTATTGGAATCTAAATCTCCCTTTAAGTCCCTTAACATATCTTTTAAATAGACCGGTGCCCTGTAATTAGGTGCATATACATTTATAATAGTTACATCTTCCTGTTGAATTGAACCCTTAATCATTATATAGTGTCCCTCTTTGTCTCTCTTAACAGTTTTTGTATTAAAGTTTATTTTGTCTGATATTAATATGGCTACACCTGCTTTTTTTTTGGTTTCTGTTGGCATGGAATATCTTTTTCCAACCTTTCACTTTCAGTCTGCATGCCTCTTTGTTAGAGAGATGTGTTTCTTGTAGGCAACAAATAGTTGGGTTGTGTTCTGTGAGCCAGTCAGCCAAACGGTGTCTTTTAACTGAAGAATTCAGACCGTTAATGTTCAATGTGACAATTGATACGTAATGACTTTGCCCTGCCATTTTCCCGGAAATATTTTCTAGTATATGCTTTGAGCTTCCCATGCTCTTTTACTGGTAGGTGTTCTTCCTTTCCCTTCTTTCATATTGATGGCCGTGTTTCTGTGTTTCTGAGTGTAGCACATCTTTAAGTATCTTTTGCAGGGCCGGACGAGTGGCCACAAAGTCTTTCAATTTCTGTTTGCTATGAAAGGTCTTTATTTCACCTTCATTCACAAATGAGAGCTTGGTAGGATATAATATTCTGGGCTGGCAATTTTTCTCTCTTAGCACCTATGCTATGTCTCGCCATTCCCTCCTAGCTTGTAGGGTTTCTGATGAGAAGTCAGCTGTGAGTCTGATTGGAGATCCTCTGAGAGTAATCTGACGTTTCTCTCTTGCACATTTTAGGATCTTTTCTTTATGTTTCACTGTGGTAAGTTTAATTACCACGTGTCGTGGTGAGGATCTCTTTTGGTCATGTTTATTGGGGGTTCTATGAGCTTCCTGTACTAGGATATCTCTGTCCTTCTCCAAACCTGGAAAGTTCTCTGCTAGTATCTCACTAAAAAGGCCTTCCAATCCTTTCTCTCTCTCCATGCCTTCAGGAACTCCTAGAACTCGAATGTTGTTTTTTTTAATAGTATCCTGTAGATTCCCAACAATATTTTTTAGGTTTCTAATTTCCTCTTCTTTTCTTTGGTTTGACTGTATGTTTTCCTGTGCTCTATCTTCTAAGTCCGATATTCTCTTTTCTGCTTCACCCATTCTGTTTTTAAGGCTTTCTAATGTGTTTGTCATTTGATCTATTGAGCTCTTCATTTCATTTTGATTTCTCTTGACTATTACACTTTCCTGTTCTACTAGTTTCTGAGTTTCATTTTGACTCTTCCTTAAAATTTCATTTTCACGAGAGAGATTTTCAATCTTGTCCATTAAGGATTTCTGTAGTTCAAGGATTTGCTTTTGAAAACTTCTAAATGTTCTTATCATAAATTTTTTGAAATCCGTATCTTGCATTTCTTCTATCTCATCATCTTCATACTCTTGGCTTGGGGTGTTTTGCTTATTTGGAGGCATCATAGTGTCATCGTTGATCTTGCTCCCTCTATTTCTGTGTTTGTTACTCGGCATAGTTAATTCTTCTTGCGTCACTGTGCGTTTTTTTTCTTTTTTTTTTTTTTATACTGTGTCTGTGTTAAGTGGACTGCCTGCTGTTGGAGGAGCCTTGGAGGCTTGAGATGGGTGCGGCCTGAGAGAGCTGCCTGGTTCTTTCTGGTTAAGGGTGTGCAAAGGTGACACCCTCAGGTTATGCGTGGTAAATCTCTCTCTTTTTATTTATTTATTTATTTATTTTATTTATTCAGGGGGTAAGTAACACCGCAGGGCAGGGCTGTGCAGAATTGATGGTATTTAGCTTCCAGTCTTTGGCTCCTCTGGACTCCCACTGGGTTGGCTAGGCTACTGAATTGTAGTGACTCAGTTCCTTAACTCTCCCCCATTGATATGTAAATCCAAAGAGGAGGCCTGCTCTTTGTCTCTTGGGAATTCTTCAAGCCTTGCAGCCTTGTAACCTTTGCAAGGTTAGGGGGAAGAGAAACCCCAAAGCTTTTTTTTTTCCTTCTTTCCGGTAGTGAGTTTGCTGCACTTTCCGGCCCCCCTCTAGATTCTGACCCCCGTTTCCCCACCAATGTCTCGGGTTATTGAGCTCACCTCCCCTTCCAGCGCCGATGTGTGGACTCAGAGCCCTGAGCGTCCCAAGTCTCCCCGCTGTTGTCTGTGTGGCATGCACTCCCCTTGGAGCACTGTCGCGCAGACCCTGGGGCTTCTGCGTCTGGGTCCCGCGACTTGGCTTCCGCGCGGTGGGTGACCTTGTTCTCCCAGTAGGTCCTCCGATTCACGCCTGCTCCATCCAGAAGGGTTTCCCCTGTATCTTTGTGGGGAATCAAGGCAGGACTGCCTGTTGCTCAGCCACCTACACCCACACCTGAGCAGTTTCTGGACCACTTCCCGCTTGCGAGGTCTCAGGCTTCCTCTTCTCCCATTAGGAAAGTATTAAGGATTCTTTACTTCCATGTAGACTCTGCCCTCTAATGGTGAACAGGGTCCTCTAAACCCACTTGTTGCACAAATGAAAACCCAAGCATTGTCTTCTCCCACAGATGGAGTCTGCTATTGGTTTTGATTTACATTTCCCTAATGGCTAGTGATATTGGGCATGTTCATCTATGTCTTGACCATTGAGATTTCTTCTTCTGAGAAACATCTATTCTGATCATTGCCCATTTCTTACGTGTACATTTTGCTTCTTGTTTGGAGTTTTTCCAGTTCTATATATGTATGTTCTGGCTATCAATCTTTTGTCATAGTCAGAGTTTTCAATGTTTCCTGCCATTCCGTCCATTGTATCTTCACTCTGTTGATTACTTTGTTGTGAAGATGTATCTTAATTTGATATGCTCAAATTTGTATATTTTATTTTTGTTACTTGTGCTTTTGGAATCTTATGCAAACTGTTGTCTCTGCTAATGTTTTACAGTTTCTCATATGTTTACTTAGGTTTTGGGTTTTTTTTTTAACATACATAATTTTATTACAAAATTTTTTTTAAAAAAACAACACAGAATGCAACATCCTAACAAAAAATCCAAATTTACAAATGATACTAATTCCTACAACTTTGCTGCGCTACCATACACAAGTCAAGAAATTAAAGAAACCATTAAATATTTAGGAACATTCAACATCAGAAGCTTTAAAATCTAACTGTATGTAGTAGCCCCTCAAAAAGCTACAACCTGCATTTTTTAAAAAAAGTATTTTCTCTACAAAGAATCTTATCAGCTATACAAAAATCTGTACAGTTTTTTTATACTGAAGCTAATATTGAGCTGCACTTGAATTCACATTCTTAGCAAAACAACTGCCTGAGCACACACGCACACTCCACACTCATCATTACAGGATAGCCATTTATTCTTCATCTTCATCCTCTTCCTCATCATCTTCATCTTCTTCTTCTTCCTCTTCTTCCTCCACATCTTCAGGTTCATTCTTCTTGTTTGAGCCTGTGGGCCTACCAGGGCCCTTCTTTCCCGCTTCACTTTTGCCCTTGGCACGGTATGCAGCAATATCCTTTTCATATTTCTCCTTTAGCTTAGCTGCTTTCTGTTCATATGGTTGTTTATCTTTGGCTGAGTGTTCAGACCGCATCTCACCCAATTTTTTTGCAGTGTCCCCAATGGACAGGCCAGGGTGTTCACTTTTGATCTTTGGGCGATGTTCAGAGCAAAAGAGAAAGAAGGCAGATGGTGGTCTTTTAGGAGCACTGGGATCCTTTTTCTTTCCCTTCTTATCACCCTTGGGAGGAACGTAATTTTTCATCTCCCTGTCATAACGAGCTTTTTCACTTTTTGCCATATCTTCAAACTTGGACTTTTCCTTTGCAGACATGGTCTTCCATCTCTCCGAGCATTTCTTAGAGAATTCTGCGAAATTGACCGAAGAGTCAGGGTGTTTCTTCTTGTGCTCTTCCCGGCACGTCTGCACAAAGAAGGCATAGGAGGACATTTTGCCCCTTGGCTTGTTGGGGTCTCCTTTACCCATGACGACGGAATGGCGGCCACCTGGTGTGAGTTGTTCCTCAGACTCCCGCAGAGCGGCCAGATCCGACGGCATTGCTTCCTTCCCTCAGCTCCGGCATGAACTCAGGATGTGAGGGCGATCTGGCTGCGACATCTGTCACCCCATTGATCGCCAGGGTTGATTCGGCTGATCTGGCTGGCTAGGCGGGTGTCCCCTTCCTCCCTCACCACTCCATGTGCGTCCCTCCTGAAGCTGCGTGCTGGGTCGAAGAGGACGACCTTCCCCGCTAGAGGAGGACCGGTCTTCGGTCAAGGGTATACGAGTAGCTGCGCTCCCCTGCTAGAACCTCAAAACAAGCTCTCAAGGTTTTGGTTTTATATTTAGACTTTTAATTAACCTTGAGTTGCTTTTACATAGTGTATGAGGTGTTGGGGTATCTTTTCAGGCTTCTACATATGGATAATCACTTTCCTTTAAACCATTTGCTAAGGGGATTCTTCTTTCTCCTGTTTGTTTTCTTTCCTTTATTAAATAGGGGTTGGCTGTAGAAAAGTCAGTTTATTTCAGCTGCCTATTTTTTCCATTGAACTATGTGTCTGTTTTTCCAACAGTGCTAACACTGCTTCTATTTTTTTTAAGATTTCTTTATTTGAAAGGCCAGATGCTTCTTCCAAGTCTCTCATGTGGGTGCCAGCACCCAAGAACATGGTCCATCTTCCACCAATTTCCCAGGTGCATTAGTAGGGAGCTGGATTGGAAGTGGAGAACCTGGTCTTCGAGCAACAACATATGGGATACATGCACAGCAGGACAAGGCATTAACCTACTACACCACAGCATCAAACCCTTCCTTATTTACTTCTGCTGTGATCTTTCATTATTCACTTTTCTACTGCCCCACAACTTGACTCATTCCTGTTTTTTTTTTTTTTTCTGGGTCCTGGAGGATGGTAGTAGGTTGCTTCTGGGATATCTTTTTTATGTTAGTAGGTACTTGGTAATCTAAAATCATAGTTTTTACTTTCTATATTTCTCTGTTAATCACGAGGACCTTCTAGATGACAGCAGAAAATGCTAGCAGAAATGAGGATATATTAATTTGCTAAGAAAATACCACAGAGAATATGATTTAAATCATGGAATTTTACTTCTCAGAGTTGTAGAGCTTGAAAATATCAGATCAAGGTGCTAATAGGCTCGATTTTTCCAGAAGCCCTTCTCTGATGTGACAGACACATCTATCATTTGATCTGCTTAAAAGCACTTTCTTCAGGTAGAGTTATGTTGGTGGTTAGCACTTCAGTGTTTGAGTTTTAGGGAGGCACATTTCAGTCCACAACAGCAAAGGGGCCTTGTGGTCTACTTCAATGACAGCCATCTCTGCGGAGGATAGAAAGTTTGAAATCAGCATTAGGATTTCTCACATTATTACTGTCAGTGCTATCTCCATCAAATGTGCATTCATGTACACACAAACAAAACTACCTGTACACATAAACACATTCAACAGTGGAAATGCCTGATGGTTGTGTACAGATAACATCAATATAATAATCCATAATATGGCCTATTAGCAGACATTAAAAAGAGAATTAGAAAGAATGACAACAAAATCTGCAGTTACCTATATTTATGTCTATATGTATGATATTCAGTATTTATAGTTGCTAAAAGATGAATACTGATGTGTGGAAATAAAAGCTAAACCTTACCTTGCAATATTGCAGCCTAGTCTACATGAAAGATGTCTTCCTAAAACCATTCCCTGGGCCCACTCTGTGGCATAGTAGATTAAGCATCCACCTGCAGCACCAACATCCCACATGGGCACCAGTTTGAGTCCCTGCTCCTGCACTTCCAATCCAGCTCTTTGCTAATGGCCTAGGAATGCAGTGGAATATGCCCTGAGTGCTTGGGCCCCTGCACCCATGTGAGAGACCTGGAGGAAGCTGCTGACTCCTGGCTTCTGGCACCTGGCTTCAGATCGGCCCAGCTCCAGCCATTCTGGCCATTTAGGGGTGAACCAGTGGATAGCAGACCTCTCTTTCTCTTGCTCTCTATATCTGTCACTCTGCCTCACAATAAATAAATACATTTTTTAAAAACTTTTCCCTTTTTAAATTTCTTAATTGTTTTAAAGATTTATTTATTTATTTATTTACAAGTCGAGTTACAGACAGAGAGGAGAGCCAGAGAGAAAGAGAGAGGTCTTTCATCTGATGTTCACTCCCTAATTGATTGCAACTGCCATAGCTGTGCTGATCCGATGCCAGGAGCCAGGAGCTAGTTCCAGGTCTCCCAGATCGGTACAGGGGCCCAAGGACTTGGGCCATCTTCTACTACTTTGCCAGGCCATAGCAGAGAGCAGGATCAGAAGTGGAGCAGCTGAGTATTGAACCGGCCCCCATATGGGATGCTGGAGCTTCAGGCGAGGGTGTTAACCTGCTCCACCACAGCACCAGTCCAACATTTTAAATTTCTGATACTCTAAAGTAGCAAAGGACTGCATTACATCTAGGAAAGATGTATTTAAAAATTATAAATCTAGTGCATTTTAGCAGAAGTCCTAACAAATACTTCTGATTTTCTCAACATTATGTATAAATAAATGATAGAATGAGTCATTGTCAGATTAATAGAAGGAGTTTGAGAGGATTGTCTCTCTTTCAATTGTGTTGAATAGTTTGAGAAGCATTAGTTCTTTAAAAGACTTGTAGAATTCAATAGTGAGGCTGTCTGATCCTGGACTTTTGCTTGTTGGGAGGGTCTTTATTACTCATCCAATCTCTGTCTTGGTTTTTGATTTGTTTAGCTTTTCTATGTGTCTTCATGACTCAATTTTGGTATATTGTGTATGTCCAGGAATCTGTTGATTTTTCCTCTAGGTTTTCCAATTTGTTAACCATCACAACAGATGCCCGCATCATATATTGCAGTGCTAATCTGAGTTTTGGGTACTCCACTTCCAAATCAGTTTCATGTTAATATCCCTGGGAAGCAATGGATAATAGCTCAAATTCTTTCCTTCTTGTCATCTAATTTGGAGAACTGTAACCTCAATGGGGACTTGAAACCTGGTCTTGCACAGTGGTAGCCATATAGAAAGTGAACCAGCAGATGGGAGATCTCTCTGCTTCTCTTTCCTTCTCTCTTTGTCTCTGTGTCTCTCTGCCATTTTTTATCATATTAAAATATTTAATTACTTATTTGAAAGAGTTACAGAGAGAGGGAGAGACAGAAATCTTCCACCACCTAATTCATTTTTGAGATGACTTTAATAGCCAGAGTGTGGCCAGGTTGAAGCCAGGAGCTTTTCCTGCAATGTGCGTGGCAGCATCCCAGCCACTTGGGCCAACTTTCCCTGCTTTTTCAGTCCATTGGTAAGGAGCTGGATCAGAAATGGAATAGCTGGTACTTGAACTGGTGCACGTAGAGGATGCCAATGTAACAGATAGCAACTTTGTCCACTGCACCACAACCACCAGCTCCTCTTTCTGCCTTTCCAATAAATAAATCTTTTGAAAAAGAATTTAAGGTAGTAAAAGTAATCATGACTGAGCAATGACAAATTTATTGAAGTGATCGACTTTCTTAAAGGTCTATTTATGAATTTGAAAGGCAGCACTAGAAAGAGAGAGTGGGAGAGATGGATCTTCCTCCTGGTTTGTTCGCTCCTCAAATGGCTGCAGTGACTGTGGCTAGGCCAGACTGATATCAGGAGCCAGGGGCTTCTTCCAGGTCTCTCACATGGGTGCAGGAGCCCCAATATTTGAGTCCCCCTGTGCTGCTTTTCCAGACACATTAGCAGGGAACTGGATCCGTTTGGAGCATTAATGTCTATGATACTCTCCTTGCAGTTGAAGGATTTAGAATCCATTTCAATTATGGGTGGGCCAAGTACAACAGCTCCCAATTGTCCAAGGTTTGGATTAGATGGGTTCTGAGAAATTTTGTTAAAATAGTTATTAATCATAACTCTCAGTTTAAGCTTTTCTTACCAAATTTTCATGTTTGCTGATGTTTATATCTATGGGAAAATTGGGTCTCTGGATTGTAACCAATGAAAGCATCCAGACTAACAGTAATAAGGTCAACAGTCAGCAGAATGATGTCCAGCTGAACTGAAATAGCTTTTCTTATTTGGTAGAGGGGTTACCTCCTACATTATACTGACATACTGACATAGACAGTAGATATTGGAGCCTGTCTCTTCTGCCAAATGGAGAATGCCGCATTTTGATCCATCATATATATATTTATATATTATAATATATATTATATATTTCTATACATAATATAGAATTACATATAATTATCATAAATATATAATATATAATTATATATAAATATTATATATGAATTTATTTATATATAAATATATAATTATTTCTGATCCAGCTCCATACCAATGGATTGAAAAACCAGTGAAAGATGGTCCAAGTGCCTGGGTTGCTGCCACACACATTGGAGGAGGAGCTCCTGGCTTCAACCTGGCCACACTCTGGCTATTGAAGTCATCTCAATAATATATATATATGATATATATAATAGTTATAATAAATTATATAATATTATCTGTTTATAATTATTATATATTATATAATATATGATAAAGCATAATATATTTTATATATGAATATATTTATATACATAAATATATATAAATAAATGTAAATATATATATATATAGAATTTATTTACGTATTTGACAGGTGTACTTACAGACAGTGAGAGGAAGAGACAGAGAGAAAGGTCTTCCATATGCTCATTTACTCCCCTAATGACTGCAATGTCTGCAGCTGGGCCAATCTGAGCTAGGAGCTTCTAGGTCTCCCATATTTTGGCAGGGACCAAAGCACTTGGAACAGCTTCTACTGCTTTCCCAGGCTATTGCAGAGAGCTGGATGGGAAAAGGAGAAATGGGGACTAGAACTGGTGCTCATATGGGGTGCCAGCACTGCAGGTAAAGGATTACACCACTGCACCACAGTGCTGGCCCCAGTCTATCCTTTATTAAGGAGATCTCAGTAATCATGTTCAGGTATTGCTGTCCTATATTCATGGCCAAAGTCCTAGCAGGCAACATGGTTTGGAGAATCGTAAGCACAAGGTGTGTAGGAGACTTCATTTCTCATACAGCACAGTTAATAACAAGGTTCCAAGAGGGGAAATTACTTGCATCATAGTCTTTGAGAACTAATGGACATCACAGGTGATCTAAAGAATTTAGAAGGTTTGTGAGCCCCTAGAGTGAAAAAGTCACTGGGAGCACAAGGACAGTGCCTAGAGTTTATTTTGATGGATTTTAGCCCCTTTCATTGGAGGGAGGCCCGAAGAAGCTGGACTGATTAGTAAACCTCAGAAGTGTCTTTTCAATGTGAAGGCAAACTGAGACTGAGGGGTTTTTGGAAAAATGTTGAACAAAAGACATTTCCCACACGTGGTTAAGACACATCATTTATCTACTGATTTTCATCAGATCTGTTAACATTAGGTATAAGGTACAGTGGACATGGTGGATGGCATATAGCAATATGATTTTAGTAATATATCATGAGGTGCTTTTTTTAAATGGATTTAGCAGGTAAAATTGGGCTACCTAATGGGATGTAGCTGGAATAATCACCTTTTTGTTAAATAAATCTGAGGTAATAAATGTTAGTGTATGAAGACATTGAGTTTTCTTTTATTGGGCCTTCTTGGTTATTTCAATCTGGGATCTGCGAATTCTCATTTTCTTTATTTTATTCCTCATCATGTCGGACCAACTCTGCTGCTTTGGGGATTTTTTTAGTACATCTGATATTTGGAAATTTAGACAATAGTATAGTTAAAATGAGATGTACCAAGTAAAGTATTTATTTTTATTCTGATACATATTTTGGAATTCTTCTAAAATTCCTATTGAGTATCCTTGTTAAATTTAGTTGCATCCCAGGTTAAGACTTATTGGAGGCAGGCTCCATGGCTCAATAAGCTAATCCTCCACCTGCGGTGCAGGCACACCAAGTTCTAGTCCTGCTGGGAGAGCCAGATTCTGTCCCAGTTGCTCCACTTCCAGTCCAGCTCTCTGCTATGGCCCAGGAGTGCAATGGAGGATGGCCAAAGTGCCTGGGCCCCGTACCTGCATGGGAGACCAGGAGGAAGCACTTGGCTCCTGGCTTTGGATCAGCGCCATGTGCCAGCTGCAGCACACTGGCCGCAGCGGTCACTAGGGGGTAAACCAACAGAAAAAGGAAGACCTTTCTCTCTGTCTCTCTCACTGTCCACTCTGCCTGTCAAAATAAAAAATAATTTTTATAAAAAGACTTATTGGAGCCACTTTAGTGATTACACCCATGAAACTTTGTTAATAAATGCAAATAGAACCTGGGAAAATTGATGTATATCTTATGCTGTAGAGACTTAAGATTGAACATCTTTTTTATCTTTTTTAATTATATAATTTAAAAACAAAATTTAGATTTTTTTTTTTTACTTTACTAAGTCACAGCTCTGGCCCCATTAATATGACTTAACAATGTTTTTTCCTCTCAGACTTATCTCTATTGTTTCAGTTAACTGCATGCCTTTTCTTTACATTCAGATTCCCTCAGCTGTCAAAGCTTATTCATCTTAATTCTGTTGTTCCTATTTCCCTCCCTTTTATTCTGTCCCTAGGCTAATTGAGATCATGATTCTCCATTCCTTCTGTGTGGTGTCACAGTAGGCTTGAAGTGTTCTTTTTCTCTTCTGATTTCTAAAGAAAGAAATTATGTATTCCCCCAGTTTAGATATTTTAATAATGCACTCTAAAACAAAGGTTAAATGTTCTTAATTTGACAAGAATTTTCGGGGCCAGTGGTGTGGCATAGTGGGTAGAGCCACCACTTGCAGTGCTGGCAGCTCATATGGATCCAGATCTCTGCTATAGCCTGGGAAAGCAGTAGAAGATGGCCCAAGTCCTGGGCCCCTGCACCCATGTGGGAGACCTGGAAGAAGCTCCTTGCTCCTGGCTTTGGATTGGCACAACTCTGGCCATTGCAGCCAACTGGGGAGAGAACCAGTGGATGGAAGACCCCTCTCTCTTCTCTGCCTCTCTCTGTGCAACTCTGACTTTCAAATAAATAAATAAATCTTTAAAAAAAGATTTTTTTCTAATTTTAGATTTGTTCTACTTCATTGCCACTTCAGGGTGTGTGTAAGGAGTGCATATCCAGTTTTTCTATTTTGGAATTTGGGGATTTTGTATTAGCTCTGCTGTGTATTCATTTTTCTTGAGCATTGGTGATATCTTCTCCTTAGTTGTATTAAGAGAGAGAGCAATAGCCCTCATGTCTTTTTAGGTAAGTAAGACATATTAAAAACAGAGCATTCAGTATACATTCATAGTATTTTGACTTGTTCAATTGATTTTCCTGACCTCCCTTGGATATTCTTGGTCTTTGCTGTACAACTTTCTATACTCATTAATTCTTTGATATTCCCAAATCCAGAAAATGAATGACTCAACAGCTGTGTTCCTGTATTTGCTGGGATTCAGGGTAAGAAGCAAAGTGGAGGTGTTCAGGAATCTAAAGTTACATGCTACATAGGAAAGCACATCATTTCCTATACAAAGTGACTGGGAAATCCAGAATCTTTTGCACACATATTGGATCCTGAACTATTACTGACCTATTCAGTAAGATTTTAATGTATTTATTTTCTGTGTGTGTGTTTGTATTTCTAAGTAAACTCTGCTGGGCTACTTAACATTAACATGTATTGCAGAATTCTTTCATCAGTTTTTACTTTTAAAAAGTTTCTCTTTCAGTTTTATGGGAGAGGGTAGAAGTTTCCTGCTATGTAACTGAAAATTCATTCATTCATTAAAGTTAAAAATATTTGTTGCAAATTGGTAGAATACTATTAATTCTCATGTGATTTACATGAAACTAAATACATTCTCTATTTTGTTTTGCTTAAAATTTCTGCATGTGTGGACTTCTTTTTTCCTTCTTGCCCCAAATCCCTTTGTGTATTGGGATGGCAAATGGGTTTTACACTGGAGAAAACATGTTATTTTGGCAAAGAAGTACTTAGCCTTCCTGCTTCAAGTATTCAAATATTGCATTGGAAATCAGTATATTTGTTTACTGTACAAATGTCCTTCATACAATTTTGTAATCTTCTGGGATGGGAGAGGAAGCAGGAAATAGGAGGATTATGGGTGGGAGGGATGTTTTGGGGGAGGGGAAGCCACTGTAATCCAAAAGCTGTACTTTGGAAATTTATATTTATTAAAAAAATTAAACAATTTTGTAATCTTCATCTTCCTTTTTATTTCATCCTTTTTTTAAAAAAATTCATTTATTTTACTTGAAAATCAGAGTTACACAGAGAAGGAGAGAGAGAGAGAGAGAGCAGTCTTCCAACCGCTGGTTCACTCCCCATTTGGCCACAATGGCTGGAGCTCTGCCAATCCAAAGCCAGGAGCCAGCAGCTTCTTTTGGGTCTCCTATGCAGGTGCAGGAGCCCAAGGGCCTGGGCCATCCTCTACTGCTGGATAGTAAGTCTTACTTGCCTAAAAAGATGGATAGTAATTTGAGTAGCCAGGACTTGAACTGGCACCCAATTGGAATGTCAGCACTGCAAGCCACAGCTCTACTTGCTACTCCACAGCATCGGCCCCCTAAATTCTTATGAGTATTGCTACACGATTGGAATTTATAATTGATAATGCTGAACAATTGAAACTGTCTTATTTACAATTGTAGGACTGGATATGGCAGTTCTACTTGAAGTAAAGTATGTAGCCTGCTTATTGTATGATTTTCGGAAAAGCATGTATTTATATATAACAGCAGATCTGTTAATCATTTAAAAGTGAATTGTCATGATTACCCAGATGTAAAGAATGCAATATGTGCTAATGAGTTAGCAGTCACAGACATTTAGAATTAGAGGGATTTTAGAACTTTTTCAATACTGCAGTTTTTATGAAAAACTAATAATTTTTTTTATTTGACAGGTAGAGTTATATACAGTGAGAAATCAGAAAGGCCTTCCTTCCATTGGTTCAGTCCCCAGATGGCTGCCACAGTTGGAGCTGTGCCCATCCAAAGCCAGGAGTCAGGTGCTTTCTCCTGGTCTCCCATCCGGGTGCAGGGCCCAAGCACTTGGGCCATCCTCTACTGCCTTCCCGGGCCATAGCAGAAAGCTGGACTGAAAGAGGAGCAACCAGGACTAGAACACTTTGCCCATAAGGGATACCAGCACCACAGGTGGAGAATTAACCAAGTGAGCCACGGCGCTGGCCCCCGATAAATTTACTCTTAACAAAATATCAAAATATCTTATTTAGTATAAAGTTAGTAGTGAAAAGAGACTACCTTGTTGAACACAGAAATTTGAGATTATATTTCTTGGTATTAATTTGCATCTTAAGGCTTATTGCCTAGTTTATTTCAATATTTCAATCTAATATTACTAATAATATCTTGTACTTAGTGGTTCACTGTGTGCCAGACAATATTCTTTTGATTTTTTAAAAGATTTATTTATTTATTTATTTGGAAGTCCGAGTTACACAGATAGTGAACAAGAGGAAGAGAGAGAGTTCCTCCATCTGCTTTTTCATTCCCCAGATGACCTAAAAGGTCAGAGATATGCCAATCTGAAACCAGGAGCCAGGACCTCTTCAGGGTCTCCCATGCAGATTCAGGGGCCCAAGGACTTGGGCCAACTTCCTACTGCTCTCCCAGGCTATAGCAGACAGCTGAATGGAAAATGGAGCAGCCTGGACTTGAACCGGCCTCCATATGGGATGCCCCCACTGCATGCAGTGGCTTTACTAGCTACACCACAGCACTGGCCTCAAGACAATGCTCTAAAATGATGCATTAATTATTCCCAAATATTGAAAAGTGGCATGGTACACATTTAAATGTGTTGTTTTGTACTAGTTGTAGAAAGAGTTTAAAATATATTTAGATTTAAAAATGTAAGCTTTGATCTAAAGGTTTACTTTCCCTTAAGGTGCCTGTTTGGAAACTGAGAGATCATTGAAGTCTCAAGATAGAGTACAACTGATCTTATCCAAGCCTCCTTTATCACATGAGGATGCTAAATGCCAAGCCCAGAGAAGTAAAGTGAATTGTTCAAGGTCACATAGGTAAGTTGTGGCAGGGATAATTCTGTATTAGCATTAGGTATCCTGATACATAGGCCACTGTTCTGTCAATTTTGTACTCCTTCTGGAGTTAAAGATTCTAAGTTGTGGAAAATTGAATTTGGAAATTTAGTGGTTGCTATGTTGTTATGGTGAGAAATTTCTGTGTATAGCTATGAGTTGCTTAAATTTTATTCAATATATTTTTCTAGTATGTTTGCTATTTATTTGAAATGTATAACAAATAGCTTCATCTATTTGCCAAAAGAATTTTTTAAAGATTTATTTATATTATTTGAAAGTCAGAATTACACAGAGAGAGAAGGAGAGGCAGAGAGAGTGGTCTTCCATTCACTGGTTCACTCCACAGTTGGCCTCCATGGCTGCAGCTGTGCTGACTGGAAGGCAGGAACCAGGAGCCTCTTCCTGGTCTCCTATGCAGTTGCAGGGGCCCAAGGACTTGTACCATTTTATAGTGTTTCCCAGGCCATAGCAGAGAGCTGGATAGGAAGTGGAGCAGCCAGGTCTTGAACTGATGCCCCTATGGAATACCAGCACTGCAGGTGGCAGCCTCACCCACTATGCCACAGTGCCAGCCCTTGCCAAAAGAATTTATAGAAGCTATTCCATATATACACTTAACAATTATTTAGTTACTTGACATGAACTATCCCTGCATATTTGAAAATTTTGAATGGTATCACTTGGGTTTTAAGAATGTTATATTTTAGGTCTCTTAATATTTTTAGTGATGATGTTTTAAAGGCCCTTCCTGTTTTATGAAAAATGATAAGGATTTTGTTTTACAATGGCCATAGTATTACTACTTAAAGCAATAGATTAAATAAAACTTTTAAACAAAGTCATTTAATACTAAATTCTAACACACTGGTATATTTTAAAGTGAGAAACTGGATTTCTTTCAGATATTCTAAAGAAGAATGATAATCAAAATTGAAGACATCTACAGTTTTTAATCACTTGTTTTAAATATTGGTCATAATGGTCCAATTTTGAGTTTAATTTTAATTAGCTTTTAAATGATTCAATATGTTTTATAGAAAAAATTCGGAGAACATAATTATATACTCAACCTCCCTCCCTTCTTTTTCCTTCTTTGTCATTTTTTTTAGCTTATGAAATGACATTTTCAGTTTACATTACATTAAAAAGGGTTCTTGAATCAAGGGACAAGTTTAACAGGCAAAAAGCAAAAAGATCGTAATTTAGAGGGAATACAGACAATGGCTCTAAACAATATTTGAATATCACATCTAAACAATATTTGAATAAATTGATAAATATTTTAATTTCTCCTACTAAAATGCTCAAAGTCTTTAATTATTTATCAAATATTAGTGCAAAATTATGGATTTAAATGATCCCAAAAAGTGATGAATTTTTGTGTAATAAAGTCCAATTTTTGTCAAGGCTTTTTGACAGTTTCACAGAAAACTTATGTTTGTGAATGGGAAGAATAATACCAAAATATCCATACTACCAAAAGCAATTTGCAAATTCAATGTAATCCCAATCAACATACCAACGATGTTCTCAGAGCTAGAAAAAATGATGCTAAAATTCACATAGAAACATGAGAGATGCTTAACATCTAAAGCAATATTATAAAGCAAAAAAAAGCTGGAGACATCACACCATATTTTAAGACATATTACAGGGGTCAGCACTATGACAAAGCAGGTAAAGTCACCGTCTGCAGTGCTGGCATCTCATATGGGTGCCAGTATGTTTCCCAGCTGCTCCACTTCTTATACCCCTCTCTGGTATAGCCTGAGAAAAAAGTAGAAAATGGCCAAAGTCTTTGGGCCCCTGCACCTGCATAGAGACCTGGAAGAAGCTCCTGACACTTGGATTCAGATCAACAGAGCTCCGGCCATTGTGGCCATTTGGGGAGTAAACCAGTGGATGGAAGACCTCTCTCTCTCTCTGCCTCTACCTCTCTGTAACTCTGCCTTTCAAATAAATATACTGCAAAAAAAAAAAAAAAAGAAGAAGTGTTAGCACTGATATAATAACAGACACATAGTTCAATGGAAAAGACTTGGTAGCATAGAAATAAACCCAAATTTCTACCAGCAACTCATATTTAACAAAGGAACTAAAATGAACTGGAGAAAGAAGAATCTCTTTCACAAGTGGTGCAGAGGAACTTGATTATCCATATGTAGAAGCCTGAAAAGAGACTCCAACATCTCTTACACTATGTGAAAGTGAACTCACAGTGAATTAAAATGTAATCATAAGACCCAAACCCAAGTAAACATAGGGAAACTCTAAATATTGTCAACACACAATAGCTTTTGGGTAAGATTCCAATAGCAATAGTCACAAAAATAAAAACAGAGACATTTGAGTATATCCAACTAAGATACTTCTTCACAACAAAGTAAACATCAGAGTGTAGATACAATGAACAGATGGCAGGAAAAATTAAAACTCTGAATGTTTACAGATTTCCAGAACATTTACATGAATTGGAAAAACTCCAAAAAATACAGTGAAGAAACAGGCAAGGATCTGAATAGACATTTCTCAGAAGAAATGTACATGGTCAAAACATGTGAATATGCCCGATGTCACTAGCCATTATGTAAATATAAATCAGAACACCATATCAGTCTCCAACACCTGTGGGAGAATACAACACTCAGGTGTTTGTGTGTGCAGCAAGTGGGTTTAGAGGACCCTGTTCACCTCTGGAGAGCAGAGCCTACAGGGAGGTAAAGAAACCTTACTGCGCAGGGGCATGCTAATCTTCTCTGTATCATTCCAATTTTAGTATATGTGCTGCCGAAGCGAGCACATGTGCTGCCGAAGCGAGAAAGAGATGAAAAGAATTTATCTCAGCTAGCCACTAATATTCAAGAAACAAGGTCTTCAGGAAAGCCAACTCAACTGACATTTTCATGTCATTGTTAAATAAAGGAAAAATTATCTAGGTTCAGCAATACGTAGTTTATAAGAGAAAGACTACAGAGTAATTTCCTTGGCATAGAAATAACTTTGTCTTTTTTTTTTTTTTTTTTTTTTTTTTTTTTTTATCCATGAGGGCTTGCTATCACCACCACACACCCACATCCCATATACAAATGCCTGGCTTGAGTGGTAGCTTCTCTGCTTTGAGGCAAGTTTCTGCTAGTGTGCACCCTGGGAGGAGACGGAGGATGGCAGAAGTGCTTGGGTCCCTGCACCCAAATGGGACATCCAGAATGAATTCCCAGTTCCTGGTTTTGGCTTGGTCAAGCTTTGGCTATTGCAAGTGTCTGGGGAGTGAAGCAGTGGTTCCCTCTTCCTGTCACTCTGCCTTTCAAATCAATAACTGTTGTTGGTAATGACTAATAATGATATTCACTGATTGTCAAATTTTGAATCTATTAATTATAGACAATTTCTCTTTGTATTTTTAAACTTTCATAATGTTCTGTAGCCAATTTCATCACTAGAAATAAAAACTTTTCCTCAAAAAAAAAAAAAAAAGAAACCTTACTGCTTTCCTAATGTGCTTATTAAGTTCTTGACCAGCGCCTGTTAGTCTTGCCACAAACTTTCTAGTCTTACTACTTTCCTTCTTCTTCTTCTTCTCTGTGACTTGTAAAATAGTATACATTCTATATACTGTGGATACTTTTGATTTATTTTATTCCTTCGGTCTCCTATGAAGTTCCTCCACAAAAGCACAGCCCTCAAAATATTCATTCATTTATGCAGTCTGCAGATTTCATGAGCTACTAAATTCCAAGTAGTATGTTAAAGGCAAGATCTGGGCCTAAGAGAAAAGTGGTCTAAATTCTGTGCCTAGAAGAGGATTTGGGACATAGTAGAACTTCAGTGAAGTGCTATGTGAATGACATGCACTCATTAAATGAGTAATCTAAAGCATACACTTCATTTAAGCAACACAGCAGCCCTACTCACCTCAGGTAGAGCAATTGAGAGGAATAATGTGAACAAAAATAAGACATCAATAAGTTGAATAATAACAGAGAAAAAACAAAATGAGATAGATGCCAACATTACTGAGCTATTTTTGAGGAATTAAATTGATAGAGGGGCTGGCATTGTGGCCAAGTGGGGAAAGCTGCAATCTGTGAGGCCAGCATAACATCTGAGTTCCACTTTGAGTTTAGGAATCTCCACTTCCAATTTAGCTCACTGCTAAACACCTGGGAAACCAGCAGAAGATGGACGAAGGACTCAGGTCCTTGCCACTCATGTGGGAGACTTGGATGAAGCTCCTGACTCCAGCATGCCCCAGGCTCAACTGTTGAAACTCTCTGGGGTGTGAGCCAGCAGATGAAAGCTATCTATGTCTTTCCCTCTCTCTCTAAATCCACCTTTCAAATAATAAAGATTTAATAAACAAATTAACTGATTTCAAAATACACAAAAACATGAACAATACTATATCATTTTTATGCCAAACTGATAAAAAATAACAAATGCTAGAGAGCACATGGGAAAAGAAAACCACCATATATGGTAGGTGAAAACACAAGTTAGTACAGATGTTATGCAGAACAGTATGGTCATTCCTTAAAAAGGATAAAAATTGGGGCTGGCGCTGTTGTGCAGTGAGTTAAAGCCCTGGCCTGAAGGGCCAGCATCCCATTTGGGTGCCAGTTCTAGTTCCAGCTGCTCTTCTTCCAATACAGCTCTCTGCTATCTCCTGGGATAGCAGTAGAAGATGGCCCAAGTCCTTGGGCCCATGCACCCATGAGGGAGACCCAGAGGAAGCTCCTGTCTCCAGGTTTCAGAATGGCATAACTCTGGCCTTTGTAGTCATCTGTAGAGCGAACCAGCTAATGGAGGACCTCTCTGTGTCTCTACCTCTATTGTAACTCTTTCAAATAAATAACAAAAATTAAACTAAGATAAAAATTGACCTACCATGTGAGAGTTATCTTGCTCTTGGCTATATAGAATAAGGAAATTTTATTAGAAGGAAAGGAGGAGAGCATATCAAAGATACAGCAATTTTCCCATAACACAGCCACTATAACACAGTTCACTGCAGCCAGGATGTGAAACCAATCTAGCTGTCCATCAGTGAAAAACAATGGACAGGGCAACCTCTTTTAGATACAAAAAAAGAACAAAATATTATTAAATTAATTGAAATAAGCCAGAAGCAGGAACACAAATGTCACCTGGTCCTTGTCACATGTGGAAGTGAAAGAAAATAATGGATCTGAACACAGAACTGTGATTACTAGAGGCTGAGAAGGGAAGCAGCTAGGGATAGAGGGGGATTGGATAATAGGTATCAAAAATCAAAGAGGCAGAAAGAACTTCTGGTGTTCCATAATATAATGAGATGACTACATTCAACCATATTAGGTTCTGTGTAAAGAACTGAAGGAGAGGAGCTGGTAGTCTCAAATCATGGAGAAGAATTAGAAACTGTAGTTGCTTGGGGGCCAGCATTGTGGCACAGTGGGCTAACACCCTGGCCTGAAGCACCAGCATCCCATGTGGGTACCAGTTCTAGTCCTGGCTGCTCCTCTTCTGATCCAACTCTCTGCTATGGCCTGGGAAAGCAGTAGAAGATGGCCCAAGTCCTTGGGTCCCTGCACCCAAGTGGGAGATCTGGAAGAAGCTCCTGGTTCCTGGAATCAGATTGGCAGAGCTCCGGCCATTGTGGCCATCTGGGGAGTGAACCGGCAGAGGAAGGCCTCTCTCTCTCTCTGCTGCTACTTCTCTCTGTAACTCTGTCTTTCAAATAAATAACTCTTTAAAAACTTAATAAAACTGTAGTTGCTTAGCTTGATCACTTTTTACTGCATAAATGTGTGCAAATATTGCACTACACCCTGTAATAATGCATGACTAGGACACATTAATCACAAATTATTTCAATGAAATTTTAAAAATTAGAAGCATTTCTTTATATTAACAATGAACTATTTGAAAATGAAATTAGAGAAACATTTCCATGCATAGCAGCATAAGAACCAGGAACCAATGTCTTCAATGTTATCAGTGATGAATCAGATTCACAGCCCCCAGCACTCAGTTTTTGCCATATACTTTACCATGGCAATTGTGGGCATATAGTAGTAAATCAATGGACAGGAATCCTTTGTCTCTAAATCTGCTAAATAAATAAACAAGGAATTCATCAAAGAAAAAGAGATATCAATTTGGATGCCAGGCACAAAAACACATGCACTTGAGCTATCCTCCAGTTTGTGATGCCAACAAATCTTTCAGACATGTTACATTTTCAGAGACTTTTCTGTAATCTTGCTAAGCTTTCTGGAAATCTGCCTTATAGCAAAGGGTTTCCCAATTCCATTACACTCATGATATTTCTTTTGTGTGATATATTAGTTTACCATCTAGAGATAATTTATGGTACAAAACTTTTCTATGCATGCATGTTTTCTCATTTGTGAGTCTATTCATGGGAATTGAAGACTGATTTATAACAGAAATACATTTTCCAAATTCATTGCATAGACTTTTGTTCCTTATGAATTCTCTGAAGTCTGTTGATGTCTAATTTCTGGCTAAAGGTTTTATTGTATTTACAGCATGCAAAGACTATCACCTTTTGTGAATTCTGTGTCTATACAAGCCTGAAATAAAGAAAATGTTTTTGCACAATCAGTATACGCCTAAGAAACCACCTGTGTCAATTCTCTGATGTACCATTGACTTCTGACTCTAATAATATTTATAAGCTTTCTCCTTTACATGAGTCTCTGTTGGATAGGATGTGATTTCCAGCAAAAGGTTTTGTCACAATACTTACATGAATTTTGGAGAAAAGCTCTTCCACATTCATTATATTGTTAAGGTCTCTCCCTTGTTCAAATTCCATGATGGATTATGAGGCATTACCTATGTGAAATGACTTTCTCACATTTATTTCATTCATTAGATATATATGTTGTGCATTCTGATATAAGGAGAGATTTGGGCAGAGCTTTCCAACACTCATTACACCCATAAGGTTTCTCTCCCACGTGAATTCCCTGTTGTCTTATGAGGTATGGCTTCTAATTAAAGGGATTTTACTTTCAAAGGAGTTTTTCCCTATATGAATTTGATGATGTACAATGAGGGCTGAATTATGGTAAAAGGCTCTGAGTCATTACATTCATAAAATTGCTCCCCATGAGAATTCTTTTATGTTTGATGAGGTCTGATTTGCACCACAAAGGCTATTCACATGTATTATATTCATGCATTTCTCCCCTTGGTGAATTCTCTAATATTTCATGAGATATAACTTGCACAAAAAGGTCAAGTAGAAAATTCCCTGTGTGGATACTCTGATATCTTATGAGTTATGAAGTACAGCAAAGAGGCTTTCCACCATCCTTCCATCCATAAAACCTACCTAAATTGAGCAACAAAGATATAGAAAACCTAAACACACACATAACCAGATGGAAATGATACCAGTAATAAAGACCATCACTACCAAGAAAACCCCAAAACTGGAAGGCTTCACTGCTGAATTCTAACAGACATTTAAAGCACTAACTGCAATTCTTCTCAAGTTATACAAAACAATTGAGAGAGAGGCGATTCTCCCAAATTCTTTCTATGAAGCCAACATCACCTTCATTCCTAAACTTGAAAAAAGTGCAACAAAGAAAGTAATTATAGACCAATTTCCCTGATGAACATACATGCAAAGATCTGCAACAGAATTCTGGCCAATTGAATCCAACAATGCATCAGAAAGATCATCCACCCAGACCAAGTGGGATTTATCCTTGGTATGCAAGGATGGGACCAAAGGCTTTTCCATAGTCATTTCATTTATAAGCTTTCTCCATGGTGTGAAGGCTCTGATATTTTCTGAGGTTTGACTTCTCAGCAAAGGTTTTTCCACAGTCATTGCAATCATAAGGTTTCCCCCAGTACAAATTGTCTGATGCTTTGTGAGCTTTGATTTCTCAGCAAAGGCTTTTCCACAATGATTGCATTCATAAGGTTTCTCCCCTCTGTGAATTCTCTGATGATTTATGAGGTTTGCCTTCTGGCCAAAGGATTTTCCATAGTAATTGCATTCATAAGGTTTCTCACCTGTGTGAATTCTCTGATGATTTATGAGGTTTGCCTTCTGGCCAAAGGATTTTCCACAGTCATTACATTCAAAAGGTTTCTCACCTGTGTGAATTCTCTGATGATTTATGAGGTGTTTCTTCTGGCCAAAGAACTTCCCACAGTCATTAGATTTGTAAGATTTCAACCCTGTGTGAATTCTCTGATGTCTAATGAGATCTGACTTCTGGTGAGTGGTTTCCACACAATCATTACACACATGAGGGTTTTCCACAATATGAGTGCTGTGATGGAGGGTATTTAATACTGAATGAATTCCCACAAGGTTTACATGCATAGGATTTCTTCCCTATATTTGGTCTATGATTCAGTCTAACATGTGATTGGTAAATGACAGGTTCCACAGTCCCAATATACTTATAAATGTTCTCTCTTTTCAGGTGAATACAATCAGAATTCCACAGTCAGTCAGCTGGGAGGGGTGGATGAATCCGGAAACAGCTGGTTTCCTTGTACTAAAACAAGCGCCATATCACGAAGGACTCTTGCATTTCTTTTTCTTTTTTGCATTTTTCACATTTTCTTATTTATCATGGTTTGTAATAAATTTTCTGATGTGGGTTGTGGTTTTGAGGCTGGCTTAAGGAGTTCAGGGAACCAGAGGAATGGTCTTTTTCAATTAGGGCACAGCTGTTGTTTCTCTCCAATTCTGGCTTTCTGTAATTGCTTTGGGTGCCTCAGGCAATTTTTCATTTTGAGCGACTTTTTCCTAAATGCTTTGTTGGTCTGAGTTGGTTTTGCCTTTTTCCTTTTCAAATTGTGTATTCTGATGCAATACAAACAAGGGTTTAGAACGAGGATCCATCAGGAAATTGAAAAACAGAACATATTGGGTTTTCATGATTAGAAATCATAGGCAACATGACCAAGATGAGTTTTTGGGTTTTGGAAAATGACATAGAACCCTTCCACTGAGGGGCAGATATTAATTTCCTCCAAATCGAGAGTGAGTGCGATTTTCAGGTGAATTCAATCAGAATTCCACAGCCAGTCAGCTAGGAGGGGTGGATGAATCCGGGAACAGCTGGTTTCCTTGCAACTAAATCAAGCCCAATATCACAAAGGACTCTTGCATTTCTTTGGCTTCTTTCTCTTTTTTCTTTTTATCATGGTTTGTAATGAATTTTCTGATGTGAGCTTTGGTTTTGAGGCTGCAATATAGAGTTCAGTGCACAGGAGGTATGGTCTTTTTCAAACAGGGCATAGCTGTTGGCTTGCTCCAATTCTGGCTTGCTGTCATTGTTTTGGGTGCCTCAGCCGATTTGTGGTTTCTTGTGTGGCAATTTCCTAAATGTTTTCGGGGTCTGAGTTGGCTTTGCCTTCTTCATTCCCAAATTCTGTATTCTGACGCAACACAAACAAGAGTTTGGACAGAGTAGCCATTATGAAATAAAAAACATAAATAAAAAAGCGCATTGCCCTTTCAGGATTAGAAATCTACAGGCAACACGACCAAGATGAGTTTCTGTGTTTTGGAAAATGACATAGAACGCTTCTGCTGAGGGGACAGATTGTAATTCCCTCCAAATGGAGTGTGAGAGCGATTTTGAGGTGAATTCAATCAGAATTCCAAAGTCAGTCTGTGGAAGGGGGGAATGAATCTGGAAACAGCCAGTTTCTTTGTGTCTAAATCCAGCCAAATATCACAAAGGACTCTTGCATTTCTTTGGCTTTTTCACATTTCCCTTATTTATCATGGTTTGTAATGAATTTTCTGATGTGAGCTTTGGTTTTCAGACTGCAATATAGAGTTCAGGGCACCTGAGGAATGGTCTTTTTCAAACAGGGCACAGCTGTTGGTGTGCTCCAATTCTGGCTATTGTCTTTGTTTGGGTGCCTCAGCTGAAATTTGGTTTCTTGAGTTTCACTGCGATTGTCAGGTTAATTCAGTCAGAATTCCACAGGCAGTCAGCTTTAGTGGTGGATGAATCTGTGAACAGCCGGTTTCCTTGCAACTAAATCAAACCCAATATCATTATGGATTCTTGCATTTTTTTGGCTTTTTTCTCTTTTTTCTTATTTATCATGGTTTGTAATGAATTTTCTGATGTGAGCTTTGGTTTTGAGGCTGGCATATTGAGTTCAGGGCACAAGAGGAAGGTTCTTTTTCAATCAGGGCACAGCTGTTGGCTTGCTCCACTTCTGGCTTGCTGTCATTGTTTTGAGTGCCTCAGCCGATTTGTGGTTTCTTGTGTGGCAATTTCCCAAATGTTTTCAGGGTCTGAGTTGGCTTTGCCTTCTTCCTTCCCAAATTTTGTATTCTGATGCAATGCAAAGAAGAGTTTGTACAGAATAGCCATTATGAAAGAAAAAACACAACAAATAGGCGTTTGAAGCTTAGAAATCTACAGGTAACATGACCAAGGTGAGTTTTTGTGTTTTGGAAAATCAAATGGAACACTTTGGCTGAGGTGACAGATATTAATTGCCTCCAAACTGAGTTTCACTGTGATTTTCAGGTTAATTCAGTCAGAATTCCACAGGCTGTCAGCTGGAGGGGTGGATGAATCCGGGAACAGCCGGTTTCCTAGCGACTAAATCAAGCCCTATATCATTATGGATTCTTGCATTTTTTTGGCTTTTTTCTCTTTTTTCTTATTTATCATGGTTTGTAATGAATTTTCTGATGTGAGCTTTGGTTTTGAGGCTGGCATATTGAGTTCAGGGCACAAGAGGAAGGTTGTTTTTCAATCAGGGCACAGCTGTTGGCTTGCTCCACTTCTGGCTTGCTGTCATTGTTTTGAGTGCCTCAGCCGATTTGTGGTTTCTTGTGCGGCAATTTCCCAAATGTTTTCAGGGTCTGAGTTGGCTTTGCCTTCTTCCTTCCCAAATTTTGTATTCTGATGCAATGCAAAGAAGACTTTGTACAGAATAGCCATTATGAAAGAAAAAACACAACAAATAGGCGTTTGAAGCTTAGAAATCTACAGGTAACATGACCAAGGTGAGTTTTTGTGTTTTGGAAAATCAAATGGAACACTTTGGCTGAGGTGACAGATATTAATTGCCTCCAAACTGAGTTTCACTGTGATTTTCAGGTTAATTCAGTCAGAATTCCACAGGCTGTCAGCTGGAGGGGTGGATGAATCCGGGAACAGCCGGTTTCCTAGCGACTAAATCAAGCCCTATATCATTATGGATTCTTGCATTTTTTTGGCTTTTTTCTCTTTTTTCTTATTTATCATGGTTTGTAATGAATTTTCTGATGTGAGCTTTGGTTTTGAGGCTGGCATATTGAGCTCAGGGCACAAGAGGAAGGTTCTTTTTCAATCAGGGCACAGCTGTTGGCTTGCTCCACTTCTGGCTTGCTGTCATTGTTTTGGGTGCCTCAGCTGATTTGTGGTTTCTTGTGTGGCAATTTCCTAAATGTTTTCGGGGTCTGAGTTGGTTTTGCCTTCTTCCTTCCCAAATTTTGTATTCTGATGCAATACAAGCAAGATTTTGGACAGAGTAGCCATTATGAAAGAAAAAAAAAATACAGCAAATTGACCTTTCAGGATTAGAAATCCATAGGCAACACAACCAAGGTGAGATTCTGTGTTTTGGAAAATGACATGGAACGCTTCTGCTGAGGGGACAGATTCTAATTCCCTCCAAATGGAGTGTGAGAGCGATTTTGAGGTGAATTCAATCAGAATTCCAAAGTCGGTCTGTGGAAGGGGGGGATGAATCTGGAAACAGCCAGTTTCTTTGTGTCTAAATCCTGCCAAATATCACAAAGGACTCTTGCATTTCTTTGGCTTTTTCACATTTCCCTTATTTATCATGGTTTGTAATGAATTTTCTGATGTGAGCTTTGGTTTTGAGTCTGGCATATTGAGTTCAGGGCACAAGAGGAAGGTTCTTTTTCAATCAGGGCACAGCTGTTGGCTTGCTCCAATTCTGGCTTGCTGTCATTGTTTTGGGTGCCTCAGCCGATTTGTGGTTTCTTGAGTGCCAATTTCCTAAATGTTTTCTGGGTCTTAGTCGGTTTTGCCTTCTTATTCCCAAATTTTGTATTCTAATGCAATACAAGCAAGATTTTGGAGAGTAGCCATTATGAAAGAAAAAAAAAAAAAAAGCACATTGCCCTTTCAGGATTAGAAATCCACAGGCAACACGACAAAGATGAGTTTCTGTGTTTTGGAAAATGACATAGAACGCTTCTGCTGAGGGGACAGATTATAATTCCCTCCCAAATGAGTGTGAGTGCGATTTTGAGGTGAATTCAATCAGAATTCCAAAGTCAGTCTGTGGAAGGGGGGGAGAATCCGGAAACAGCCAGTTTCCTTGTGTCTAAATCCAGCCAAATATCACAAAGTACTCTTGCATTTCTTTGGCTTTTTTCTCTTTTTTCTTATTTATCATGGTTTGTAATTAATTTTCTCATGTGAGCTTTGGTTTTGAGGCTGGCATATTGAGTTCAGGGCAGAAGAGGATGGTTCTTTTTCAATCAGGGCACAGCTGTTGGCTGGCTGCAGTTCTGGCTTGCTGTCCTTATTTTGAGTACCTCAGCCGATTTGTGGTTTCTTGTGTGGCAATTTCCCAAATGTTTTCTGGGTCTGAGTTGGCTTTGCCTTCTTCCTTCCCAAATTTTGTATTCTGATGCAATGCAAAGAAGAGTTTGTACAGAATAGCCATTATGAAATAAAAAACACAACAAATAGGCGTTTGAAGCTTAGAAATCTACAGGTAACATAACCAAGGTGAGTTTTTGTGTTTATGAAAATAAAATGGAACACTTTGGCTGAGGTGACAGATATTAATTGCCTCCAAACTGAGTTTCACTGTGATTTTCAGGTTAATTCAGTCAGAATTCCACAGGCAGTCAGCTGGAGGGGTGGATGAATCCGGGAACAGCCGGTTTCCTTGTGACTAAATCAAGCCTTATATCATTATGGATTCTTGCATTTTTTTGGCTTTTTTCTCTTTTGTCTTATTTATCATGGTTTGTAATGAATTTTCTGATGTGAGCTTTGGTTTTGAGGCTGGCATATTGAGTTCAGGCACAAGAGGAAGGTTCTTTTTCAATCAGGGCACAGCTGTTGGCTTGCTCCAATTCTGGCTTGCTGTCATTGTTTTGGGTGTCTCAGCTGATTTGTGGTTTCTTGAGTGCCAATTTCCTAAATGTTTTCTGGGTCTGAGTCGGTTTTGCCTACTTATTCCCAAATTTTGTATTCTGATGCAATACAAGCAAGATTTTGGAGAGTAGCCATTATGAAAGAAAAAAAAAAAAAACACAGCGCATTTCCCTTTCAGGATTAGAAATCTACAGGCAACACGCCCAAGATGAGTTTCTGTGTTTTGGAAAAAGTCATGGAACCCTTCTGCTGAGGGGACAGATTTTATTTCACTCCAAATTGAGTGTGAGTGTGATTTTGAGGTGAATTCAATCAGAATTCCAAAGTCAGTCTGTGGAAGGTTGGGATGAATCTGGAAACAGCCAGTTTCCTTTTATCTGAATCCAGCCAAATATCAAAAAGAACTCTTGCATTTCTTTGGCTTTTTCACATTTCCCTGATTTATCATGGTTTGTAATGAATTTTCTGATGTAAGCTTTGGTTTTGAGGCTGCAATATAGAGTTCAGGGCACTGGAGGAATGGTCTTTTTCAATCAGGGCACAGCTGTTTGCGTGCTCTAATTCTGGCTTCCTGTCAGTGTTTTGGGTGCCTCAGCTGAAATTTGGTTTCTTGAGTTTCACTGCGATTGTCAGGTTAATTAAGTCAGAATTCCACAGGCAGTCAGCTTTAGTGGTGGATGAATCTGGGAACAGCCGGTTTCCTTGCAACTAAATCAAACCCAATATCATTATGGATTCTTGCATTTCTTTGGCTTTTTTCTCTTTTTTCTTATTTATCATGGTTTGTAATGAATTTTCTGATGTGAGCTTTGGTTTAGAGGCTGCAATATGCAGTTCAGGGAACCGGAGGAGGGTCTTTTTCAATCAGGGCACAGCTGTTGGCTTGCTCCAATTCTGGCTTGCTGTCATTGTTTTGGGTGCCTCAGCCGATTTGTGGTTTCTTGAGTGCCAATTTCCTAAATGTTTTCTGGGTCTGAGTCGGTTTTGCCTTCCCAAATTATTTCCAAATTTTGTATTTTGATGCAATACAAGCAAGATTTTGGCAGAGTAGCCATTATGAAAGAAAGAAAAAAAAAAAAAACACAGCGAATTGCCCTTTCAGGATTAGAAATCTGCTGGCAACATGATCAAGATGAGTTTCTGTGTTTTGGAAAATGACAAGGAACCCTTCTGCTGAGGGGACAGATTCTAATTCCCTCCAAATGGAGTGTGAGTGCGATTTTGAGGTGAATTCAATCAGAATTCCAAAGTCAGTCTGTGGAAGGGGGGGTATGAATCTGGAAACAGCCAGTTTCCTTGTATCTGAATCCAGCCAAATATCAAAAAGGACTCTTGCATTTCTTTGGCTTTTTCACATTTCCCTGATTTATCATGGTTTGTAATGAATTTTCTGATGTGAGCTTGGTTTTGAGGCTGCAATATGGAGTTCAGGGTACTGGAGGACCTGTCTTTTTCAAAGAGGGTACAGTTGTTGGCTTGCTGCAATTCTGGCTTGCTGTCATTGTTTTGGGTTCCTCAGCCAATTTGTGGTTTCCTGTGTGGCAATTTCCTAAATGTTCTCTGGGTCTGAGTTGGCTTTGCCTTCTTCCTTCCCAAATTTTGTATTCTGATGCAATACAAGCGAGATTTTCGACAGAGTAGCCATTATGAAATAAAAAACACAACTAATAGGCGTTTGAAGCTTAGAAATCAACAGGTAACATGACCAAGGTGAGTTTTTGTGTTTTGGAAAATAAAATGGAACACTTTGGCTGAGGTGACAGATATTAATTGCCTCCAAACTAAGTTTCACTGCGATTTTCAGGTTAATTCAGTCAGAATTCCACAGGCAGTCAGCTGGAGGGGTGGATGAATCCGTGAACAGCTGGTTTCCTAGCGACTAAATCAAGCCCTATATCATCATGGATTCTTGCATTTTTTTGGCTTTTTTCTCTTTTTTCTTATTTATCATGGTTTGTAATGAATTTTCTGATGTGAGCTTTGGTTTTGAGGCTGGCATATTGAGTTCAGGGTACAAGAGGAAGGTTCTTTTTCAATCAGGGCACAGCTGTTGGCTTGCTCCAATTCTGGCTTACTGTCATTGTTTTGGGTGCCTCAGCTAATTTGTGGTTTCTTGTGTGGCAATTTCCTAAATGTTCTCTGGGTCTGAGTTGGCTTTGCCTTCTTCCTTCCCAAATTTTGTATTCTGATGCAATACAAGCAAGATTTTGGACAGAGTAGCCATTATGCAATAAAAAACACAACAAATAGGTGTTTGAAGCATACAAATCTACAGGTAACATGACCAAGTTGTTTTTGTGTTTTGGAAAATGAAATGGAACATTTTGGCTGAGGTGACAGATATTAATTGCCTCCAAACTCAGTTTCACTGCGATTTTCAGGTTAATTCAGTTAATTCAGTTAGGATTCCACAGGCTTGCATTTCTTCAGCTTTTTCACATTTCCCTTATTTATCATGGTTTGTATGAATTTTCTGATGTGAGCTTAGATTTGAGGCTGGCATATTGAGTTCAGGGCACAAGAGGAAGGTTCTTTTTCAATCAGGGCACAGCTGTTGGCTTGCTCCACTTCTGGCTTGCTGTCATTGTTTTGGGTGCCTCAGCTGATTTGTGGTTTCTTGAGCGGCAATTTCCTAAATGTTTTCTGGGTCTGCGTTGGTTTTGCCTTCTTCCTTCCCAAATTTTGCATTCTGATGCAATACAAACAAGAGTTTGGACAGAGTAGCAATTATGAAAAAAAAAAACAAAACAAATAGGCATTTGAAGTTTTGAAATCTACAGGTAAGAAGACTAAGGTGAGTTTTTGAGTTTTGGAAGATAAAATGGAACACTTTGGCTGAGGTGACAGATATTAATTGCCTCCAAACCGAGTTTCACTGCGATTTTCAAGTTAATTCAGTCAGAAACCACAGACATTCAGCTGGGAGGTGTGGATGAATCTGGAAACAGCCGTTTACATGGCAATAAATCAAGCCCAATATTACTAAGAACTCCTGCATTTCTTTGGCTTTTTTCTCATTTTTCTTCTTTATCATGGTTTGTAATGAATTTTCTGATGTGAGCTTTGGTTTTGAGGCTGGTATATTGAGTTCAGGGCACAAGAGGAAGGTTCTTTTTCAATCCGGGCACAGCTGTTGGCTTGCTCCAATTCTGGCTTGCTGTCATTGTTTTGGGTGCCTCAGCCGATTTGTGGTTTCTTGAGCGGCAATTTCCTAAATGTTTTCTGGGTCTGAGTCGGTTTTGCCTTCTTACTCCCAAATTTTGTATTCTGATGCAATACAAGCAAGATTTTGGCAGAGTAGCCATTATAAAAGAAAAAAAAAACACAGCAAATTGCCCTTTCAGGATTAGAAATCTACAGGCAACGCGACCAAGATGAGTTTCTGTGTTTTGGAAAATGACATGGAACACTTCTGCTGAGGGGACAGATTCTAATTCCCTCCATATTGAGTGTGAGTGCGATTTTGAGGTGAATTCAATCAGAATTCCAAGGTCTGTCTGTGGAAGGGGGGGATGAATCTGGAAACAGCCAGTTTCTTTGTGTCTAAATCCAGCCAAATACCACAAAGGACTCTTGAATTTCTTTGGCTTTCTCAGATTTCCCTTATTTATCATGGTTTGTAATGAATTTTCTGATGGGAGCTTTGGTTTTGAGGCTGCAATATGGAGTTATGGGCACTGGATTAATGGTCTTGTTCAATCAGGGCACAGCTGTTGGCTTGCTCCAATTCTGTCTTGCTTTCAAGGTTTTGGGTGCCTCAGCTGATTTGTGGTTTCTTGAGCGGCAATTTCCTAAATGTTTTCTGGGTCTGAGTTGGTTTTCCCTTCTTCCTTCCCAAATTTAGTATTCTGATGCAATGCAAAGAAGAGTTTGTACAGAGTAGCCATTATGAAATAAACAACACAACAAATAGGCGTTTCAAGATTTTAAATCTGCAGGTAACACGACCAAAGTGAGTTTTTTTGTTTTGGAAAATAAAAGGGAAAACTTTGGCTGAGGTGACAGATATTAATTGCCACCAAACGGAGTTTCACTGTGATTTTCGGGTTCATTCTGTGAGAATTCCACAGGCAGTCAGCTTTAGGCGTGGATGAATCTGGGAACTGCTGGCTTCCTTGCAACTAAATCAAGCCCAATATCATTATGGATTCATGCATTTCTTTGGCTTTTTTTCTGGTTTTTCTTATTTATCATTGTTTGTAATGAATTTTCTGATGTGAGCTTTGGTTTTGAGGCTGGCATATTGAGTTCAGGGCACAAGAGGAAGGTTCTTTTTCAATCAGGGCACAGCTGTTGTCTTGCTGCAATTCTGCTTGCTGTCATTGTTTTGGGTGCCTCAGCTGATTTGTGGATTCTTGTGTTGCAGTTTCCTAAATGTTTTCTGGGTCTGAGTCGGATTTGCCTTCTTATTCCCAAATTTTGTGTTCTGATGCAACATAAGCAAGATTTTGGACAGGGTAGCCATTATGAAAGAAAAAAAAACACAGCAAATTGCCCTTTCAGGATTAGAAATCTATAGGCAACACGACCAAGATGAGTTTCTGTGTTTTGGAAAATGACATGGCACCGTTCTGCTGAGGGGACAGATTCTAATTCCCTCCAAATTGAGTGTGAGTGCGATTTTGAGGTGAATTCAATCAGAATTCCAAAGTCTGTCTGTGGAAGGGGGGGGATGAATCCGGAAACAGCCAGTTTCCTTCTGTCTAAATCCAGCCAAATACCAAAAAGGACTCTTGAATTTCTTTGGCTTTCTCAGATTTCCCTTATTTATCATGGTTTCTAATGAATTTTCTGATGTGAGCTTTGGTTTTGAGGATGGAATATGGAGTTCAGGGCACTGGATTAATGGTCTTGTTCAATCAGGGCACAGCTGTTGGCTTGCTCCAATTCTGGCTTGCTTTCAAGGTTTTGGGTGCCTCAGCCGATTTGTGGTTTCTTGAGCGGCAATTTCCTAAATGTTTTCTGGGTCTGAGTTGGTTTTCCCTTCTTCCTTCCCACATTTTGTATTCTGACGCAATACAAACAAGAGTTTTGACAGAGTAGCCATTATGAAATAAAAAAAAAAAAACAACAACAAATTAGCGTTTGAAGCTTATAAATCTAAGGGTAACACGACCAAGGTGAGTTTTTGTGATTTGGAAAATAAAATGGAACACTTTGGCTGAGGTGACTGATATTATTGCCTCCAAACTGAGTCTTACTGCGATTTTCAGGTTAATTCAGTCGGAATTCCACAGGCAGTCAGCTGGAACTGTGGATGAATCTGGGAACAGCCGGTTTCCTTGCAACTAAATCAAGCCCACTATCATTATGGATTCTTGCATTTCTTTGGCTTTTTCTCCATTTTCTTATTTATCATGGTTTGTAATGAATTTTCTGATGTGAGCTTTGGTTTTGAGGCTGCAATATTGAGTTCAGGGCACAAGAGGGAGGTTCTTTTTCAATCAGGGCACAGCTGTTGGCTTGCTCCAATTCTGGCTTGCTGTCATTGTTTTGGGTGCCTCAGCCGATTTGTGGTTTCTTGAGCGGCAATTTCCTTAATGTTTTCTGGGTCTGAGTCGGTTTTGCCTTCTTATTCCCATATTTTGTATTCTGATGCAATACAAGCAAGATTTGGACAGAGTAGCCATTATGAAAGAAAAAAAAACACAGAAATTGCCCTTTCAGGATTAGAAATCTGCTGGCAACATGATCAAGATTAGTTTCTGTGTTTTGGAAAATGACATGGAACCCTTCTGCTGAGGGGACAGATTCTAATTCCCTCCAAATTGAGTGTGAGTGCAATTTTGAGGTGAAATCAATCAGAATTCCAAATTCAGTCAGTGGAAGGGGAGGATGAATCTTTAAACAGCCAGTTTCCTTGTGTCTAAATCCAGCCAAATATCACTAAGAACTCGTGCATTTCTTTGGCTTTTGTCTCATTTTTCTGATTTATCATGGTTTGTAATGAATTTTCTGATGTGAGCTTTGGTTTTGAGGCTGGCATATTGAGTTCAGGGCACCGGATCAATGGTCTTTTTCAAACAGGACACAGCTGTTGGCTTGTTGCAATTCTGGCTTGCTGTCATTGTTTTGCGTGCCTCAGCTGTTTTTGGTTTCTTTAGTGGCAATTTCCTACATGTTTTCTGGGTCTGAGTTGGTTTTGCCTTCTTCCTTCCCAAATTTTGTATTCTGACGTAATACAAACAAGAGTTTGGACAGAGTAGCCATTATGAAATAAAAAACACAACAAATATGCGTTTGAAGCTTATATATGTACATGTAACACGAGCAAGGTAAGTTTTTGTGTTTATGAAAATAAAATTGAACACTCTGGCTGAGGTGACAGATATTAATTGCCTCCAAAACCGAGTTTCACTGCGATTTTTTTGTTAATTCATTCAGAAACCAAAGACACTCAGTTGGGAGGTGTGGATGAATCTGGAAACAGCCGTTTACATGGCCATAATTCAAGCGCAATATCCCTAAGAACTCCTGCATTTCTTTGGCTTTTTTCTCATTTTTCTTCTTTATCATGGTTTGTAATTAATTTTCTGATGTGAGCTTTGGTTTTGAGACTGGTATATTGAGCTCAGGGCACAAGAGGAAGGTTCTTTTTCAATCAGGGCACAGCTGTTGGCTTGCTCCAATTCTGGCTTGCTGTCATTGTTGTAGGTTCCTCAGCTGACTTTTGGATTCTTGAGTGGCAATTTCCTAAATGTTTTCTGGGTCTGAGTCGGTTTTGCCTTCTTCCTTGCCAAATTTTGTATTCTGACGCAATACAAACAAGAGCTTGGGCAGAGTAGCCATTATGAAATAAAAAACAAAACAAATAGGCATTTGAAGTTTTGAAATCTACAGGTAAGAAGACTAAGGTGAGTTTTTGAGTTTTGGAAGATAAAATGGAACACTTTGGCTGAGGTGACAGATATTAATTGCCTCCAAACCGAGTTTCACTGCGATATTCAGGTTAATTCAGTCAGAAACCACAGATACTCAGCTGGGAGGTGTGGATGAATCTGGAAACAGCCGTTTACATGGCAATAAATCAAGCCCAATATTACTAAGAACTCCTGCATTTCTTTGGCTTTTTTCTCATTTTTCTTCTTTATCATGGTTTGTAATGAATTTTCTGATGTGAGCTTTGGTTTTGAGGCTGGTATATTGAGTTCAGGGCACAAGAGGAAGGTTCTCTTTCAATCAGGGCACAGCTGTTGTCTTTCTCCAATTCTGGCTTGCTGTCATTGTTGTGGGTTCCTCAGCTGACTTTTGGTTTCTTGAGTGGCAATTTCCTAAATGTTTTCTGGGTCTGACACGGTTTTTCCTTCTTATTCCCAAATTTTGTATTCTGACGCAATACAAACAAGAGTTTGGACAGACTAGCAATGATGAAATAAAAAACACAACAAATAGGCATTTGAAGCTTAGAAATCTACAGGTAAGAATACTAAGGTGAGTTTTTGAGTTTTGGAAAATAAAATGGAACACTTTGGCTTGTAGGACCCCAAAAGCGGTGTCCTCTTGTGATGACCCCAGAAACACAGACTCCGGACCAGACGATGCAATAGAACAGGAGGTAATTTATTTCATTTGTACAAATGGGCCCTCTACTGCTGCAAGCAGCAAGCAAGCGAGAGGAGCCCTGAGCAGCTATCTTACACAGCTTTTAAAGGGCAAAACCACAAAATTAACATATTATAGGCTGGCGTAAGTTCATTGGATAATTTTCAGTAGCAGGCTACTGAAGTGCTAATGTCGGTGGAAAAGTACTAGGTCAAAGGGATACATTAGGGGAGGGGGTTTCTAGGAGACAGGAGTAGGTTGCTATGTGCCTTGTAACTTTCTTAGTTAACCTTGAGCAAGCGTAGGGAAGGGGGCTTATCTACAAGGCAGGTGTTCTGCGTATCTCTGGTCAGTAGCTGACTGCTTTCTCTGTGAACCGGTTTACTCCCCATTTTCCAAGGCCGTCTCTGGAACAGTTTGTCTCAGGAGCCCCATTTTTTTTTTTATGGTGGCTCTTGGCTCCTTTCATTCCCCCATTTTCTCTTTGAACTAATTTTAATCCTAAAATTGTGTGCCGTTAATGAGGGGTTTTAATACGGTCACTGGTGGCCAGGGCTTGATACTGTTGCGTTAGGACTAATGCCAATGATCAGCAAGCCAGGCCTTAGCATGTGGGCCCATGGCCAGCCATGGGTCCCCACATCTCCTCCTTTTTTTTATTAAATTGAGAATGGCCTCTGTCTTAGGTTGCCCTCAGTCATCTCTGTCCTTACCCGTCATCGGTAACTCTGGCAGCTTGGCCTAGAGCCCTGTCTTAGGTTGGTACAGGATGCTGAGCGTCTTACCCGTCTTTGAGTACCATTCCAGCCCAACATTAGGTGAGAGATGAAACATACAGCCAAATATCAATTATTTTGATTACAATGGAGGCTTGGTACGAAGTTTTAAATGATGAATCTCAGTCCATTCATACTGTAGCGAAGTCAGCATAAAATGCAGAACACACGGAAGACATCCCATACAAAGTGGGAAAAGCAGTAGCAGTCCAGCCAACATTAATAACCAATGAATCCATTGAAACCCTTCAAATGAATAGTGGGTTAGTAATAAACATATGTTGCATTTTACTCTTAAGTTTATCAATAACAGACTCTATATATGGCACATTGTTAGTAATGTTAAAGCAATATCCCCCAGGTACAGGTTTACAACTTAAATGATCTTTTTAACAGCAAGTAATTGTTAGCTGCATGGCTTAAAAGCACTCCTGAGTGACCTTGATCCAGTTCTTTGGCTATATTGGATAGCACAGTAGCAGTAAGATTGATTGCTTTGGTCACCAAACATGTAAGCCTTTATAGTCCACGATTATTTTCAAAAGCCAGTCCAGGAACACTTACTACTGATGCAGCCATGGCAAGGGCAGTGTCCTCTCCTATTAGGATGACGTTGTTATTGTAGTCTTCAGGTAAAGCACGCCACTGACGTGCTCTATCCGCTGCTGTAAATACAGATGTTAACATCAGGGCCACACGGCCCAGGGAGCAATTGCAGAAAAGCATGTTGGTTACATAGAAAAACTCATCCCTTAGGAGCCCATGTCCCATACCAGTACTGGATCATGTCCATTTCATTGATTGGTGATAGGATCCCTCCATTTCACCACTGCTCTTTTTACAGCTGTTTTTAAGCAGTTAGAATTTAACAGAGACATCAAGAGAACATAATAGATTACTTTAACTTATTGCTTTAACAGAGGATCAGATTTTGATTTTATGTCAAAGAAAATAACCAAAGATTTTTTTTATAACATTTTGCGACTTTCTTACACCTTCTGTAACTTGCTCAAACCTTTCTCTTCTCCCCCCCCTTTTTTTCATTCCAGTATAAACCAGCCATTAAGATAAACAATTTTTACAAATTATATCCTTTTAAAAGTATCTCTTTTTTTTTTCCTTATTAAGAACACGCTTTTATGTTTGTGACCTTTTACATTAAAATGATGGTATCTGGGACTGTAGCAGTCAATGGGAGAGTAACTTTGTTTAATTCCCTGTAATTTACAGTCATTTTTTAGGTTTCATCTGAATTCTTAAGATAATTTTTTACTGTTTTAGATATTTCCTCATATCCACCTGGAATTCTGTATTGTTTACACTGAATAACCTTAGTTGGCCCTGGCAGCAGTACAGGAGCTTGATATAATTTTTTTTTACCACTATCTAGCAGTTTGACTCTAAAGGGCAGCATTTTTTTTTTTCAATTTACATTTATCCTGTACTTATTTTTCCAATTGCTTATACATGCATCAGTATGCAGATAACAAAATCCATTCTCACCTCCCCAAAGCCTATAGTTCATCCCCCTTTTCCACCGGCACTGATAGCAAAACCTCAATAACTTGTGGAGGCTGTGCACTCTGTAACTTGCCATCCCAATTCTCACTCGATTCTGAGCAGAGAGCCCATTCCTTCACCAAAGAGGCGAACTGAAGGTCTTTTCAGCCAGGAACATCACAGGTTACACATGCAACTTCAGTTTTTCTTTTAAAGAAAGGCATTGCTTTGCATACCTGCAGATCCTGCCAACTACGCCAATTTGTGACAGTAAATTACTTTTTAGCTGTCTGCTGTGCACAGACTTAGTTACTTTTAATCTGCAAGAAATACGCTGCAAGCCTTGTAGTGCACACTAAAATTATTTACAGGAAAGATGGTAAAGGAGCATAGATTAACAGAATGTTGCAATAAACATGGCTCCATTGCTTTAATGATACTATAGCAAGATGGTCCACTGATCCCTGTAGGGTGGGCCTGAGGCTGGCCCCGCTTCCAGTTTCCTGAACTCTGTTTTTTAATGAATTACCTTCTTTATCAGTTTTGGAGTGACACTTATTGGCCCAATGCCTTTCCCTTTAGCACTGGAAGCAAATCCCAGGAAGAGCCTTATTTTGATTTTTGACTTCTGGACAATTTTTGTACATGTCCCTGTTGCCCACATTTATAGCACCCTCATTTATCAGGCATAGCCCTCCTTGATGATTTTTGTAATGACATACCAAGCAGAGCGTCAGGTCCTGAATGTCCTGTTATTAATCCATTTTGTTAATTTTTCATTAAAGGGACTGTCACAGAACACCTCAATCACAGTAGCCAATTGATCATGTAATCATTATGGGCACATTTAACATTCAGCTTGACTGCGTGTTCCCCCCAAAATGAAACAGCAGCAGCAGAGGCTTGCTCCGGCTCCCCCCTAAAGCCTCCAAGGACAAGGGTGGCTCATTGCCAAGATTTTAGGCAAGCAGTGCGTCCCATCTCGGGTCTTGGCCAGAGAGCCGAGACATGAAGCATGCCCACCTGTTTATCAGAAAACATTCCTTTATCCTCCTCCCCGGGAACTGGCCAGGCTCCCAAGGAGCAGGAGAAGGTCATTCGGCAGCAAAGTTTCTTGGTTACCAGAGCCAAATCTAGGTACAAGCCTCTCCAGCCCAAAAATTTGTCCCTACATTTGGCCCTAGAGTTGCATTGAGAAGTAGACATAATTAACACATCATAAGAATACAATCTACATTTTTCATACAAGTATACATCTAGCAATCAAACACAACAATAAAAACAGATGGGGGAGACAGTAAGAGATAAAGGACAACAAAAACAGTGACACACAGAACACAAATCACAAGCCGCACGGCAACAGACCGAGACAAAACCGAAACTATCAGAAGGGAGCGGCAGTCTAGCCAGGCTCTCCCCTGGAAGAAAGGAAATTCCCTCTTTCCCTCCTTCCCAGACCACCACTGGAGCGTTCTCCAGGGTTGAACCAGGGGTCTCAGGACACGTCTGAAATCACAAGCCGCGCAGCAACAGACCGAGACAAAACCAAAACCAGAATTTCAGAAGGGAGCGGCCGTTTGGCCAGGCTCTCCCTTTGAAGAAGGGAAATGCCCTCTTTCCCTCCTTCCCAGACCACCACTGGAGCGTCCTCCAGGGTTGGACCAGGGGCCTCACGACACGTCTGTCTTCCCCTTTGGTCCAGTCAGTACTGAGCCTGTACAGGCGCCCCAGGACGGATTCCACGTCGTCCTGGCAGACAAGGACAAACAGTACAAACCACAGTTACAATAATACACAAGTAAGCAAACTTACCTCCGTCTGGCCGATGGAGTGTGGGAGTCTGGGGTCCCCCAAATCCCGGACGAGCCCCCATATGTAGGACCCCAAAAGCGGTGTCCTCTTGTGATGACCCCAGAAACACAGACTCCGGACCAGACGATGCAATAGAACAGGAGGTAATTTATTTCATTTGTACAAATGGGCCCTCTACTGCTGCAAGCAGCAAGCAAGCGAGAGGAGCCCTGAGCAGCTATCTTACACAGCTTTTAAAGGGCAAAACCACAAAATTAACATATTATAGGCTGGCGTAAGTTCATTGGATAATTTTCAGTAGCAGGCTACTGAAGTGCTAATGTCGGTGGAAAAGTACTAGGTCAAAGGGATACATTAGGGGAGGGGGTTTCTAGGAGACAGGAGTAGGTTGCTATGTGCCTTGTAACTTTCTTAGTTAACCTTGAGCAAGCGTAGGGAAGGGGGCTTATCTACAAGGCAGGTGTTCTGCGTATCTCTGGTCAGTAGCTGACTGCTTTCTCTGTGAACCGGTTTACTCCCCATTTTCCAAGGCCGTCTCTGGAACAGTTTGTCTCAGGAGCCCCATTTTTTTTTTATGGTGGCTCTTGGCTCCTTTCAGGCTGAGGTGACATATATTAATTGCCTCCAAACCGAGTTTCACTGCGATTTTCAGGTTAATTCAGTCAGAAACCACAGACACTCAGCTGGGAGGTGTGGATGAATCTGGAAACAGCCGTTTACATGGCAATAAATCAAGCCCAATATTACTAAGAACTCCTGCATTTCTTTGGCTTTTTTCTCATTCTTCTGATTTATCATGGTTTGTAATGAATTTTCTGATGTGAGCTTTGGTTTTGAGGCAGGCATATTGAGTTCAGGGCACAAGAGGAAGGTTGTTTTTCAATCAGGGCACAGCTGTTGGCTTGCTCCAATTCTGGCTTGCTGTCCTTGTTTTGGGTGCCTCAGCTGACTTTTGGTTACTTGAGCGGCAATTTCCTAAATGTTTTCTGGGTCTGAGTTGGCTTTGCCTTCTTCCTTCCCAAATTTTGTATTCTGACGCCATACAAACAAGAGTTTGGGCAGAGTAGCCATTATGAAATAAAAAACACAACAAATAGGCGTTGGAAGCTTAGAAATCTACAGGTAACTCAATCAAGATGAGGTTTTGTGTTTTGGAAAATGAAATGGAACACTTTGGCTGAGGTGACAGATATTAATTGCCTCCAAACTGAGTTTCACTGTGATTTTCAGGTTAATTCAGTCATAATTCCACAGGCAGTCAGCTGGAGGGGTGGATGAATCCGGGAACAGCCGGTTTCCTTGCGACTAAATCTAGCCCAATATCATTATGGATTCTTGCATGTCTTTGTCTATTTTCTCATTTTTCTTATTTATCATGGTTTGTAATGAATTTTCTGATGTGTTCTTTGGTTTTGAGGCTGCAATATGGAGTTCAGGGAACCTGAGGAATGGTCTTTTTTAATCAGGGCACAGCTGTTGCCTTGCTCCAATTCCGGCTTGCTGTCATTGGTTTGGGTGCCTCAGCCAATTTGTCGTTTCCTCAGTGGCAATTTCCTCAATGTTTACTGGTTCTGAGTTGGTTTTGCCTTCTTCCTTCCCAAATTTTGTATTCTGAAGAAATATAAACAAGAGTTTAGACAGAGTAGCCATTATGAAATTAAAAGCACAACAAATAGGCGTTGGAAGCTTAGAAATCTACAGGTAACACGACTAAGGTGAGTTTTTGTGTTTTGGAAAATAAAATGGAACACTTTGGCTGAGGTGACAGATATTAATAGTCTCCAAACTGAGTTTCACTGCGATTTTCAGCTTAATTCATTCAGAAGTCCACAGGCAGTCAGCTGGAAGGGTGGATGGATCTGGGAACAGCCGGTTTCGTTGTGACTGAATCAAGCCCAATATCATTATGGATTCTTGCATTTCCTTGGCTATTTTCTCATTTTTCTTTTTATCATGGTTTGTAATGAATTTTCTGATGTGAGCTTTGGTTTTGATGCTGGCATATTGGGTTCAGGGCACAAGAGGAAGGTTCTTTTTCAATCAGGGCACAGCTATTGGTTTGCTACAATTCTGTCTTGCTTTAAAGGTTTTGGGTGCCTCAGCGTTGTTGTTTTTTGATCCACATTTTCTGAATGTTTTCTGGGTCTGAGTTGGTTTTGCCTTCTTCCTTCCCAAATTTTCTGACGCAATACAAACAAGAGTTTGGACAGAGTAGCCATTATGAAATTAAAAACACAACATTACGCATTTGAAGCTTAGAAATCGATAGGTAACACGACCAAGGTGAGTTTTTGTGTTTTAGAAAGTGTCATGGAACACTTCTGCTGAGGGGACAATTTCTAATTCCCTCCAAAGTGAGTTTCACTGCGATTTCCAGGTTAATTCAGTCAGAATACACATTCACTCAGCTGGGAGGTGTGGAAGAATCTGGAAACAGCAGTTTACATGGGAATAAATGAAGCCCAATATCACTAAGAACTCCTGCATTTCTTTGGCTTTTTTCTCATTTTTCTTATTTATCATGGTTTGTAATGAATTTTCTGATGTGAGCTTTGGTTTTGAGGCTGGCATATTGAGTTCAGGGCACAAGAGGAAAGTTCTTTTTCAATCAGGGCACAGCTGTTGGCTTGCTCCAATTCTGGCTTGCTGTCCTTGTTTTGGGTGCCTCAGCTGACATTTGGTTTCTTGAGCGGCAATTTCCTAAATGTTTTCTTGGTCGGAGTTGGTTTTGCCTTCTTCCTTCCCAAATTTTGTATTCTGACGCAATATAAACTAGAGTTTGGACAGAGTAGCCATTATGAAATAAAAAACACAACACATAGGCGTTTGAAGCTTAGAAATCTACAGGTAACACGACCAAGGTGAGTTTTTGTGTTTTGGAAAATAAAATGGAACACTTTGGCTGAGGTGACAGATATTAATTGCCTCCAAACTGAGTTTCACTGTGATTTTCAGGTTAATTCAGTGAGAATTGCACAGGCAGTCACCTGGAGGGGTGGATGAATCCAGGACTAGCCGGATTTCTTACGACTAAATCAAGCCCAATATCATTGTGGATTCTTGCATTTCTTTGGATTTTTTCTCTTTTTTCTTATTTATCATGGTTGGTAATGAATTTTTGATGTGAGCTTTGGATTTGAGGCTGCAATAAGAACTTCCGGGCACAAGAGAAATGTTCTTTTTCAATCAGGGCACAGCTGTTGGCTTGCTCTAATTGTGGCTTGCTGTCATTGTTTTGGGTGCATCAGCAAATTTGAGGTTTCTTGAGTGGCAATTTCCTAAATGTTTTCTGGGTCTGACACGGTTTTTTCTTCTTATTCCCCAATTTTTTATTCTGACTCAATACAAACAAGAGTTTGGACAGAGTAGCCATTATGAAATAAAAAACACAACAAATAGGCGTTTGAAGCTTAGAAATCTACAGGTAACACGACCAAGGTGAGTTTTTGTGTTTTGGAAAATAAAATGGAACACTTTGGCTCAGGTGACATATATTAATTGCCTCCAAACTGAGTTTCCCTGTGATTTTCAGGTTAATTCAGTGAGAATTGCACAGGCAGTCACCTCGAGGGGTGGACGAATCCAGGAATAGCCGGATTCCTTACAACTAAATCAACCCCAATATCATTATGGATTCTTGCATTTCTTTGGCTTTTTTCTCATTTTTGTTATGTATGATGGTTTGTAATGAATTTTCTGATGTGCGCTTTGTTTTTGAGGTTGGCAATTGAGTTCAGGGCACAAGAGGATGGTTCTTTTTCAATCAGGGCACAGCTGTTGGCTTGCTCCAATTCTGGCTTGCTGTCATTGTTTTGGGTGCTTCAGCCGATTTGTGGGTACTTGAGTGGTAATTTACTAAATGCTTTCTGGGTCTGAGTTGATTTTGCCTTGTTATTCCCAAATTTTGTATTCTGATGCAATACAAGCAAGATTTTGGACAGAGTAGCCATTATGAAAAAAAAGAAAATACGGCAAATTGCCCTTTCAGGATTCAAAAGCTACAGGGAACAAGACCAAGATGAGTTTCTGTGTTTTGGATAATGACTTGGAACACTTCTGCTGAGGGGACAGATTCTAATTACCTTCCAATTGAGTGTGAGTGCGATTTTGAGGTGAATTCCATCAGAATTCCAAAGTCAGTCTGTGGAAGGGGTTGATGAATCTGGAAACAGCCAGTTTCCTTGTGTCTAAATCCAGCCAAATATCACAAAGGACTCTTGCATTTATTTGACTTTTTCACATTTCCCTTATTATCAAGGTTTGTAATGAATATTCTGATGTGAGCTTTGGTTTTGAGACGGCAATATGGAGTTCAGGGCACCGGAAGAATGGTCTTTTTAAAACAGGGCACAGCTGTTAGCTTGCTCCAATTCTGGGTTGCTGTCATTGGTTTTGGGGTTTCAGCTGACTATTGGTTTTGAGCGGCAATTTTCTAAATTTTTTCTGGGTCTGAGTTAGTTTTGCCTTATTCCTTCCCAAATTTTGTATTCTGACACAATGCAACAAATAGACATTTACAGATTATAAATCTGCTGGTAACACGCCAATATGATTTTTTTTTGTTTTGGAAAATAAAATGGAACACTTTGGCTGAGGTGACAGATATTAATTGCCTCCAAACTGAGTTTCACTGCGATTTTCTGATAAATTCAGTCGGAATTCCACAGGCAGTCAGCTGGAGCTGTGGATGAATCTGGGAACAGCCGATTTCCTTGCGACTAAATCAAGCCCAATATCATTATGGATTCTTGCATTTCCTTGGCTATTTTCTCATTTTTCTTAATTTTAGTGGTTTGTAATGAATTTTCTGATGTGAGCTTTGGTTTTGAGGCTGGCATATGGAGTTCAGGGCACAAGAGGAAGGTTCTTATTCAATCAGGTCACAGCTGTTGGCTTGCTCCAATTCTGGCTTGCTGTCATTGGTTTGGGTGCCTCCGCCGATTTGAAGTTTCTTGAGCATCAATATCCTAAATGTTTTCTTGGTCTGAGTTGGTTTTACTTCTTCCTTCCCAAATTTTGTATTCTGACACAATACAAACAAGAGTTTGGACAGAGTAGCCATTAGGAAATAAAAAACACAACAAATAGGCTTTTGAAGCTACAGGTAACACGACCAAGGTGAGATTTTGTGTTTTGGAAAATCAAATGGAACAAGTTGGCTGTGGTGACAGATATTAACTGCCTCCGTTCAGGTTAATTCAGTCAGAATTCCACAGGCAGTCAGCTGGAGGGGTGGATGAATCCGGGAATAGCCGGTTTCCTTGCAACTAAATGAAGCCCAATATCATTATGGATTCTTGCATTTCTTTGGCTTTATTCTGATATTTCTTATTTATCATGGTTTGTAATGAATTTTCTGATGTGAGCTTTGGTTTTGAGGCTGCAATATGGAGTTCAGGGCACCGGAGGAATGGTCTTTTTCAATCAGGGCACAGCTGCTGGCTTGCTCCAATTCTGGCTTGCTGTCATTGTTTTGGGTGCCTCCGCCGATTTGAGGTTTCTTGAGTGGCAATTTCCTAAATGTTTTCTGAGTCTCAGTTGTTTTTGTCCTCTTACTTCCCAAATTTTGTATTCTGACGTAATACAAGCAAGATTTTGGACAGAATAGACATTATGAAATAAAAAACACATCAAATAGGCTTTTGAAAGCTACAGGTAACACGACCAAGGTGAGATTTTGTGTTTTGGAAAAAGATATGGAACACTTTTACTGAGGTGACAGATATTAATTGCCTCCAAACCGAGTTTCACAGCGAATTTCATTTTAATTCTGTCAGAAACCACAGACACTCAGCTGGGAGGTATAGAAGAATCTGGAAACAGCCATTAACAAGGGAATAAATCAAGCCCAATATCACTAAGAACTCCTGCATTTCTTTGGATTTTTTCTGATTTTTCTTATTTATCATGGTTTGTAATGAATTTTCTGATGTGAGCTTTGGTTTTGAGGCTGCAATATCGAGTTCAGGACACCGGAGGAATGGTCTTTTTCAATCAGGGCACAGCTGTTGGCTTGCTCCAATTCTGTCTTGCTTTCAAGGTTTTGGCTTCCTCAGCGGCCCTTTGTTTCTTGAGCGGCAATTTCCTAAATGTTTTCTGGGTCTGAGTTGGTTTTGCCTTCTTCCTTCCCAAATTTTGTAATCTGACGCAATAGAAACAAAAGTTTGGGCAGAGTAGCCATTATGAAATAAAAAACACAACAAATAGGCGTTTGAAGCTTAGAAATCTACAGGTAACACAACCAAGGTGAGTTTTTGTGTTTTGGAAAATCAAATGGAACACTTTGGCTGAGGTGACAGATATTAATTGCCTCCAAATTGAGTTTCACTGTGATTTTCAGGTTAATTCAGTCAGAATTCTACAAGCTGTCAGCTGGAGGGGTGGATGAATCCGGGAACAGCCGGTTTCCTTGCGACTAAATCCAGCCCAATATCATTATGGATTCTTGCAATTCTTTGGCTTTTTTCTCATTTTTCTTATATATCATGGTTTGTAATGAATTTTCTGATGTGATCTTTGGTTTTGAGGCTGGAATATGGAGTTCAGGGCACCGGAGGAATGGTCCTTTTCAAACAGGTCACAGCTGTTGGCCTGCTCCAATTCTGGCTTGCTGCCATTTATTTGGGTGCCTCAGCTGACTTTTGGTTTCTTGAGTGGCAATTTCATAAATGTTTTCTGGGTCTGAGTTGGTTTTGCCGTCTTCCTTCCCAAATTTTCTTTTCTGATGGCATACAAACAAGACTTTGGACAGAGTAGACATTATGAAATAAAAAACACATCAAATTGGCTTTTGAAAGCTACAGGTAACACGACCAAGGTGAGATTTTGTGTTTTGTAAAAAGACATGGAACACTTTTGCTGAGGTGACAGATATTAATTGCCTCCAAACCGAGTTTCACAGTGAATTTCATTTTAATTCAGTCAGAAACCACAGACACTCAGCTGGGAGGTGTAGAAGAATCTGGAAACAGCCATTAACAAGGGAATAAATCAAGCCCAATATCACTAAGAACTCCTGCATTTCTTTGGATTTTTTCTGATTTTTCTTTTTTATCATGGTTTGTAATGAATTTTCTGATCTGAGGTTTGGTTTTGAGGTTGCAATATCGAGTTCAGGACACCGGAGGAATGGTCTTTTTCAATCAGGGCACAGCTGTTGGCTTGCTCCAATTCTGTCTTGCTTTCAAAGATTTGGGTTCCTCAGCGGCCCTTTGTTGCTTGAGCGGCAATTTCCTAAATGTTTTCTGGGTCTGAGTTGGTTTTGCTTTCTTCCTTCCCAATATTTGTATTCTGCCCAAATACAAACAGGAGTTTGGGCAGAGTAGCCATTATGAAACACAAAACACAACAAATAGGCGTTTGAAGCTTAGAAATCTACAGGTAACACGACCGAGGTGAGTTTTTGTGTTTTAGAAAATAAAGTGGAACACTTTAGCTGAGGTGACAGTTATTAATTGCTTCCAAACTGAGTTTCACTGCGATTTTCAGGTTAATTCAGTCAGAATTCCACAGGCAGTCAGCTGCAGGGTTGGATGAATCCGGGAACAGCCGGTTTCCTTGCGAACAAATCCAGCCCAATATCATTCTGGATTCTTGCATTTTTGGGTATTTTCTCATTTTTCTTATGTATGAAGGTTTGTAATGAATTTTCTGATGTGAGCTTTGGTTTTGAGGCTGCAATATGGAGATCAGGGCACCGGAGGAATGGTCTTTTTCAATCAGGGCACAGCTGCTGGCTTGTTCCAATTCTGGCTTGCTGTCATTGTTTTGGGTGCCTCCGCCGATTTGAGGTTTCTTGAGTGGCAATTTCCTAAACGTTTTCTGAGTCTCAGATGGTTTTGTCCTCTTACATCCCAAATTTTGTATTGTGACGCAATACAAACAAGAGTTTGGACAGAATAGACATTATGAAATAAAAAACACATCAAATAGGCTTTTGAAAGCTACAGGTAACACGACCAAGGTGAGATTTTGTGTTTTGGAAAAAGACATGGAACACTTTTGCTGAGGTGACAGATATTAATTGCCTCCAAACCGAGTTTCACAGCGAATTTCATTTTGATTCAGCAGAAACCACAGACACTCAGTTGGGAGGTATAGAAGAATCTGGAAACAGCCATTAACAAGGGAATAAATCAAGCCCAATATCACTAAGAACTCCTGCATTTCTTTGCATTTTTTGATTTTTCTTATTTATCATGATTTGTAATGAATTTTCTGATCTGAGGTTTGGTTTTGAGGTTGCAATATCGAGTTCAGGACACTGGAGGAATGGTCTTTTTCAATCAGGGCACAGCTGTTGGCTTGCTCCAATTCTGTCTTGCTTTCAAAGTTTTGGGTTCCTCAGCGGCCCTTTGTTTCTTGAGCGGCAATTTCCTAAATGTTTTCTGGGTCTGAGTTGGTTTTGCCTTCTTCCTTCCCAAATTTTGTAATCTGACGCAATAGAAACAAAAGTTTGGGCAGAGTAGCCATTATGAATTAAAAAACACAACAAATAGGCGTTTGAAGCTTAGAAATCTACAGGTAACACAACAAAGGTGAGTTTTTGTGTTTTGGAAAATGAAATGGAAGACTTTCGCTGAGGTGACAGATATTAATTGCCTCCAAACTGAGTTTCACTGGGATTTTCAGGTTAATTCAGTCAGAATTCCACAGGCTGTCAGCAGGAGGGGTGGATGAATCCGGGAACAGCCCGTTGCCTTGCGACTGAATCAAGCCCAATGTCATTATGGATTCTTGCATTTCTTTGCTTTTTTCTCATTTTTCTTATTTATCATGGTTTGTAATGAATTTTCTGATGTCAGCTTTGGTTTTGAGTCTGCAATATGGAGTTCAGGGCACCTGAGGTATGGTCTTTTTCAAACAGGGCACAGCTGTTGTGCTGCTCCAATTCTGGCTTGCTGTCATTGTTTTGAGTGCCTCAGCCGATTTGTGGTTTCTTGAGCGGCAATTTCCTAAAGGTTTTCTGGGTCTGAGTTGGTTTTGCCTTCTTCCTTCACAAATTTGTATTCTGACGCAATACAAACAAGAGTTTCAGCAGAGTAGCCATTAGGAAATAAAAAACACAACAAAAAGGCGTTCGAAGCTTAGAAATCTACAGGTAACACGACCAAGGTGAAGTTTTGTGTTTTGGAAAATCAAATGGAACACTTTGGCTGAGGTGACAGATAGTAATTGCCTCCAAACTGAGTTTCACTGCGATTTTCATGTTAATTCAGTCATAATTCCACAGGCAGTCAGCTGGAGGTGTGGATGAATCCGGGAACAGCTGGTTTCCTTGCGACTAAATCAAGCCCAATATCATTATGGATTCTTGCATTTCTTTGGATTTTTTCTCCTTTTTCATATTTATCATGGTTTGTAATAAATTTTCTGATGTGAGCTTTGGTTTTGAGGCGGTAATATGGCGTTCAGGGCACCGGAGGAATGGTCTTTTTCAAACAGGGTACAGATGTTGGCTTGCTCCAATTCTGGCTTGCTGTCATTGTTTTGGGTGCCTCAGCCGATTTGTGGTTTCTTGAGCAACAATGTCCTAAATGTTTTCAGGGTCTGAGTTGGTTTTGCCTTCTTCCTTCCCAAATTTTGTATTCTGATGGAATACAAACAAGAGTTTGGACAGAGCAGTCATTATGAAATAAAAAACACAACAAATAGGCGTTTGAAGCTTATAAGTCTACTCGAAACACGACCAAGGTGAGTATTTGTGTTTTGGAAAATAAAATGGAACACTTTGTTGAGGTCACAGATATTAATGGCCTCCAAACTGAGTTTGACTGCGATTTTCAGGTTAATTCAGTGAGAATTCCACAGGCAGTCAGCAGGAGGGGGGGATGAATCTGGGAGCAGCCGGTTTCCTTGAGACTAAATCAAGCCCAATATCAGAAAGGTCTCCTGTATTTCTTTGGCATTTTTCTCATTTTTTGATTTATCCTGCTTTGTAATGAATTTTCTGATGTGAGATTTGGTTTTGAGGCTGCAATATGGAGTTTAGGGCACAAGAGGAAGGTTTTTTTTTTTTTTTTAAACAGGGCACAGCTCTTGGCTTGCTCCAATTCTGGCTTGCTGTCATTGTTTTGCATGCCTCAGCTCAATTTTGGTTTGTTGAGTGGCAATTTCCTAAATGTTTTCTGGGTCTGAGTTGGTTTTGCCTTCTTCCTTCCCAAATTTTGTATTCTGTCACATTACAAACAAGAGTTTGGACAGAGCAGCCATTATGAAATAAAAAATACAACAAATAGGTGTTAGAAGCTTAGAAATCTACAGGTAACACGACCAAGGTGAGTTTTTGTGTTTTGGAAAATGAAATGGAACACTTTGGCTGAGGTGACAGATATTAATTGCCTCCAAACTGAGTTTCACTGCGATTTTCAGGTTAATTCAGTCAGAATTCCACAGGCAGTCAGCTGGAGGGGTGGATGAATCCGGGAACAGCCCATTTCCTTGCGACTGAATCAAGCCCAATGTCATTCTTGATTCTTGCATTTCTTTGGCTTTTTTCTCCTTTTTCTTATTTATCATGGTTTGTAATGAATTTTCTGATGTGAGCTTTGGTTTTGAGGTTGCAATATTGAGTTCAGGGCACCTGAGGAATGGTCTTTTTCAAACAGGGTACAGATGTTGGCTTGCTCCAATTCTGGCTTTCTGTCATTGTTTTGGGAGCCTCAGCTGACTTTTGGTATCTTGAGTGGCAATGTCCTAAATGTTTTCTGGGTCTGAGTTGGTTTTGCCTTCTTCCTTCCCAAATATTGTATTCTGATGGAATACAAACAAGAGTTTGGACAGAGTAGTCATTATGAAATAAAAACCACAACAAATAGGCATTTGAAGCTTAGAAATCTACAGGTAACATTACCAAGGTGAGTTTTTGTGTTTTGGAAAAAAAAATGGAACACTTTGGCTGAGGTGACAGATATTAATTGCCTCCAAACTGAGGTTCACTGCGATTTTCAGGTTAATTCAGTCATAATTCCACAGGCAGTCAGCTGGAGGGGTGGATGAATCTGGGAACAGCCAATTTCCTTGCGACTAATTCAAGCCCAATATCATTATGGATTCTAGCATTTCTTTGGCTTTTGTCTCATTTTTCTTATTTATCATGGTTTGTAATGAATTTTCTGATGTGAGCTTTGGTTTTGAGGCTGCAATATGGAGTTCAGGGCACAAGAGGAAGGTTATTTTTCAAAAAGGGCACAGCTGTTGACTTGCTCCAAGTCTGCCTTGCTGTCATTGTTTTGGGTGCCTCAGCTGACTTTTGGTTTCCTGAGCGGCAATTTCCTAAATGTTTTCTGGGTCTGAGAGGTTTTTACCTTCTTCCTTCCCAAATTTTGTATTGTGACGCAATACAAACATGAGTTCGGACAGAGTAGCGATTATGAAATAAAAAACACAACAAATAGGCGTTTGAAGCTTAGAAATCTACAGGTTCACGACCAAGGTGAGTTTTTGTGTTTTGAAAAATCAAATGGAACACTTTGGCTGAGGTGACAGATATTAATTGCCTCCAAACTGAGGTTCACTGCGATTTTCCGGTTAATTCAGTCATAATTCCACAGGCATCAGCTGGAGGGGTGGATGAATCTGGGAACAGCCAATTTCCTTGCGACTCAATCAAGCCCAATATCATTATGGATTCTTGCATTTCTTTGGCTTTTGTCTCATTTTTCTTATTTATCATGGTTTGTAATGAATTTTCTGATGTGAGCTTTGGTTTTGAGGCTGCAATATGGAGTTCAGGGCACCGGAGGAAGGTTATTTTTCAAAAAGTGCACAGCTGTTGACTTGCTCCTATTCTGCCTTGCTGTCATTGTTTTGGGTGCCTCAGCCGATTATTGGTCTTTTGAGCGGCAATGTCCTAAATGTTTTCTGGGTCTGAATTGGGTTTGCCTTCTTCCTTCCCAAATGTTGTATTCTGATGCCATACAAACAAGAGTTTGGGGAGAGTAGCCATTATGAAATAAAAACACAACAAATAGGCATAGAAGCTTTGAAATCTACAGGTAACACGACCAAGGTGAGGTTTTGTGTTTTTGAAAATCAAATGGAACACTTTGGCTGAGGTGACAGATATTAATTGCCTCCAAACTGAGTTTCACTGTGTTTCTCCGGTTAATTCACTCAGAATTCCACAGGCTGTCAGCTGGAGGGGTGGATGTATCTGGGAACAGCCAGTTTCCTTGCGACTAAATCAAGCCCAATATCATTATGGATTCTTCAATTTCTTTGGCTTTTTTATCATTTTTCTCATTTTTTATGGTTTGTAATGAATTTTCTGATGTGAGCTTTGGTTTTGAGGCTGCAATATGGAGTTCATGGCACAAGAGGAAGGTTCTATTTCAATCAGGGCACAGCTGTTGTCTTGCTCCAATTCTGGCTTGCTGTCATTTTTTTCGATACCTCAGCTAATTTGTGGTTTCTTGAGCGGCAGTTTCCTAAATGTTTTGTGCATCTGAGTTGGTTTTTCCTTCTTCCTTCCCTAATTTTGTATTCTGAGGCAAAACAAACAAGAGTTTGGACAGAGTAGCAATTATGAAATAAAAACCACAACAAATAGGCATTTGAAGCTTAGAAATCTACAGGTAACATTACCAAGGTGAGTTTTTGTGTTTTGGAAAAAAAAATGGAACACTTTGGCTGAGGTGACAGATATTAATTGCCTCCAAACTGAGTTTCACTGCGATATTCAGGTGAATTCAGTCAGAATTCCACAGGCAGTCAGCTGGAGGGGTGGATGAATCCGGGAACAGCCAGTTTCCTTGCAACTAAATCAAGCCCAATATCATTATTGATTCTTGCATTTCTTTGGCTTTTTTCTCCTTTTTCTTATTTATCATGGGTTGTAATGAATTTTCTGATGTCAGCTTTGGTTTTGAGGCTGAAATATGGAGTTCAGGGCACCGGGGGAATGGACCTTTTAAACAGGGCAAAGCTGTTGGCCTGCTCCAATTCAGGCTTGCTGTCATTTTTTTGAGCCTCAGCCGATTTGTGATTTCCTGAGCTGCAATTTCCTACATGTTTTCTGCGTCTGAGTTGGTTTTGCCTTCTACCTTCCCAAATTTTGTATTCTGATTTCTACAAACAAGAGTTTGGGGAGAGTAGCCATTATGACATAAAAAACACAGCAAATAGGATTTTGAAGCTTATAAATCTACAGGTAACATGACCAATGGGAGTTTTTGTGTTTTGGAAAATCAAATGGAACACTTTGGCTGAGGTGACAGATATTAATTGCCTCCAAACTGAGTTTCACTGCGATTTTCAGGTTAATTCAGTCAGAATTGCACAGGCAGTCAGCTGGAGGGGTGGATGAATCCGGGAACAGCCGGTTTCCTTGCGACTGAATCAAGCCCAATATCATTATGAATTCTTGCATTTCTTTGGCTTTTTTCTCCTTTTTCTTATTTATCATGGTTTGTAATGAATTTTCTGATGTGAGCTTTGGTTTTGAGGCTGCAGTATGGAGTTCACGGCACTGGAAGTATGGTCATTTTAAACAGGGTACAGCTGTGGCTTGCTCCAATTCTGGCTTGCCTTCATTGTTTTGGCTGCCTCAGTTGATTTTGGTTTCTTGAGCGGCAATTTTTTAAATGTTTTCTGGGTCTGAGTTGGTTTTACCGTCTTCGTATCCAAATTTTCTTTTCTGCTGCCATACAAACAAGAGTTTGGGCAGAATAGCCATTATGAAATAAAAAACAAAACAAATAGGCGTTCGAAGCTTAGAAATCTACAGGTAAGATGACCAAGGTGAGTTTTTGTGTTTTGGAAAATAAAATGAAACACTTTGGCTGAGGTGACAGATATTAATGGCCTCCAAACTGAGTTTCACTGCGATTTTCAAGTTAATTCAGTCAGAATTCCACAGGCAGTCAGCTGGAGGGCTGGATGAATCCGGGAACAGCCGGTTTCCTTGCGACTGAATCAAGCCCAATATTATGGATTCTTGCATTTCCTTGTCTTTTTTCTCATTTTTCTTATTTTTTATGGTTTGTAATGAATTCTCTGATGTGAGCTTTGGTTTTGAGGCTGCAATATGGAGTTCAGGGCAGAAGAGGTAGTTTCTTTTTCAATCAGGGTACAGCTGTTGGCTTGCTCCAATTCTGGCTTGCTATCATTGTTTTGGGTGCCTCAGCTGACTTTTGTTTTCTTGAGTGGCAATTTCCTAAATGTTTTCTGGGTCTGAGTTGGTTTTGCCTTCTTCCTTCCCAAATTTTGTATTCTGACGGCATACAAACAAGAGTTTGGGGAGAGTAGCCATTATGAAATGAAACACAAAACAAACAGGCATTTGAAGCTTAGAAATCTACAGGTAACATGACCAAGGTGAGTTTTTGTGTTTTGGAATATAAAACGGAACACTTTGGCTGTGGTGACAGATATTAATTGCCTCCAAACTGAGTTTCACTGCGATTTTCATGTTAATTCAGTCAGAATTCCACAGGCAGTCAGCTGGAGGGGTGGATGATTCCGGGAACAGCCGGTTTCCTTGTGACTGAATCAAGCCCAATATCATTATGGATTCTTGCATTTCTTTGGCTTTTTTCTCCTTTTTCTTATTTATCATGGTTTGTAATGAATTTTCTGATGTGAGCTTTGGTTTTGAGGCTGCAAACTGGAGTTCAGGGTGCAAGAGGAAGGCTCTTTTTCAAACAGAGCACAGCTGTTGGCCTGCTCCAATTCTGGCTTGCTGTCATTGTTTTGGGTGCCTCAGCCGATTTGTGTATTCTGAGCGGCAATTTCCTAAATGTTTCTGGGTCTGAGTTGGTTTTGCCTTCTTCCTTCCCAAATTTTGTATTCTGATGCCATACAAACAAGAGTTTCAGCAGAGTAGCCACTATGAAATAAAAAAACACAACAAATAGGCGTTTAAACCTTCAAAATCTACAGGTAACATGACCAAAGTGAGTTTTTGTGTTTTGGAAAATCAAATGGAACACTTTGGCTGAGGTGACAGATAGTAATTGCCTCCAAACTGAGTTTCACTGCGATTTTCAGGTTAATTCAGTCAGAATTCCACAGGCTGTCAGCTGGAGGTGTGGATGAATCCGGGAACAGCTGGTTTCCTTGTGACTATTCAGGCCAAATGTCATTATGGATTCTTGCATTTCTTTGGATTTTTTCTATGTTTTCTTATTTATCATGGATTGTAATGAATTTTCTGATGTGAGCTTTGGTTTTGAGGCTGCAATATGGAGTTCAGGGCACCAGAGGAATGGTCTTTTTCAAACAGGGCACAACTGTTGGCCTGCTTCAATTCCGGCTTGCTGTCATTGTTTTGGGTGCCTCAGCTGATTTTTGGTTTCTTGAGCGGCAATTTCCTAAATGTTTTCGGGGTCTGAGTTGGTTTTGCCTTCTTCCTTCCCAAATTATGTATTCTGATGGCACACAAACAAGAGTTTGGGCAGATTAGCCATTATGAAATAAAAAACACAACAAATAGGCGTTTAAACCTACAAAATCTACTGGTAACTTGACCAAAGTGAGTTTTTGTGTTTTGGAAAAACAAATGGAACACTTTGGCTGAGGTGACAGATAGTAATTGCCTCCAAACTGAGTTTCACTGGGATTTTCAGGTGAATTCAGTCAGAATTCCACAGGCAGTGAGCTGGAGCAGAGGATGAATCCGGGAACAGCCGGTTTCCTTGTGACTAATAAGGCCAAATGTCACTATGGATTCTTGCATTTCTTTGGCTTTTTTCTCTGTTTTCTTATTTATCATGGTTTGTAATGAATTTTCTGATGTGAGCTTTGGTTTGTGGCTGAATATGGAGTTCAGGGCACCAGAGGAATGGTCTTTTTCAAACAGGGCACAGCTGTTGGCCTGCTCCAATTCTGGCTTCCTGTCATTGTTTTGAGTACCTCAGCCGATTTGTGGATTCAGTGCGGCAATTTCCTAAATGTTTTCTGGGTCTGAGTTGGTTTTGCCTTCTTCCTTCCCAAATTTTGTATTCTGACGGCATACAAACAAGAGTTTGGGGAGAGTAGCCATTATGAAATGAAACACAAAACAAACAGGCATTTGAAGCTTAGAAATCTACAGGTAACATGACCAAGGTGAGTTTTTGTGTTTTGGAATATAAAACGGAACACTTTGGCTGTGGTGACAGATATTAATTGCCTCCAAACTGAGTTTCACTGCGATTTTCATGTTAATTCAGTCAGAATTCCACAGGCAGTCAGCTGGAGGGGTGGATGAATCCGGGAACAGCCGGTTTCCTTGTGACTGAATCAAGCCCAATATCATTATGGATTCTTGCATTTCTTTGGCTTTTTTCTCCTTTTTCTTATTTATCATGGTTTGTAATGAATTTTCTGATGTGAGCTTTGGTTTTGAGGCTGCAAACTGGAGTTCAGGGTGCAAGAGGAAGGCTCTTTTTCAAACAGGGCACAGCTGTTGGCCTGCTCCAATTCTGGCTTGCTGTCATTGTTTTGGGTGCCTCAGCCGATTTGTGTATTCTGAGCGGCAATTTCCTAAATGTTTCTGGGTCTGAGTTGATTTTGCCTTCTTCCTTCCCAAATTTTGTATTCTGATGCCATACAAACAAGAGTTTCAGCAGAGTAGCCACTATGAAATAAAAAAACACAACAAATAGGCGTTTAAACCTTCAAAATCTACAGGTAACATGACCAAAGTGAGTTTTTGTGTTTTGGAAAATCAAATGGAACACTTTGGCTGAGGTGACAGATAGTAATTGCCTCCAAACTGAGTTTCACTGCGATTTTCAGGTTAATTCAGTCAGAATTCCACAGGCTGTCAGCTGGAGGTGTGGATGAATCCGGGAACAGCTGGTTTCCTTGTGACTATTCAGGCCAAATGTCATTATGGATTCTTGCATTTCTTTGGATTTTTTCTATGTTTTCTTATTTATCATGGATTGTAATGAATTTTCTGATGTGAGCTTTGGTTTTGAGGCTGCAATATGGAGTTCAGGGCACCAGAGGAATGGTCTTTTTCAAACAGGGCACAACTGTTGGCCTGCTTCAATTCCGGCTTGCTGTCATTGTTTTGGGTGCCTCAGCTGATTTTTGGTTTCTTGAGCGGCAATTTCCTAAATGTTTTCGGGGTCTGAGTTGGTTTTGCCTTCTTCCTTCCCAAATTATGTATTCTGATGGCACACAAACAAGAGTTTGGGCAGATTAGCCATTATGAAATAAAAAACACAAGAAATAGGCGTTTAAACCTACAAAATCTACTGGTAACTTGACCAAAGTGAGTTTTTGTGTTTTGGAAAAACAAATGGAACACTTTGGCTGAGGTGACAGATAGTAATTGCCTCCAAACTGAGTTTCACTGGGATTTTCAGGTGAATTCAGTCAGAATTCCACAGGCAGTGAGCTGGAGCAGAGGATGAATCCGGGAACAGCCGGTTTCCTTGTGACTAATAAGGCCAAATGTCACTATGGATTCTTGCATTTCTTTGGCTTTTTTCTCTGTTTTCTTATTTATCATGGTTTGTAATGAATTTTCTGATGTGAGCTTTGGTTTGTGGCTGAATATGGAGTTCAGGGCACCAGAGGAATGGTCTTTTTCAAACAGGGCACAGCTGTTGGCCTGCTCCAATTCCGGCTTCCTGTCATGGTTTTGAGTTCCTCAGCCGATTTGTGGATTCTCGGCGGCAATTTCCTAAATGTTTTCTGGGTCTGAGTTGGTTTTGCCTTCTTCCTTCCCAAATTTTGTATTCTGATGGCATACAAACAAGAGTTTGGGGAGAGTAGCCATTATGAAATGAAACACAAAACAAACAGGCATTTGAAGCTTAGAAATCTACAGGTAACATGACCAAGGTGTGTTTTTGTGTTTTGGAATATAAAATGGAACACTTTGGCTGTGGTGACAGATATTAATTGCCTCCAAACTGAGTTTCACTGCGATTTTCATGTTAATTCAGTCAGAATTCCACAGGCAGTCAGCTGGAGGGGTGGATGAATCCGGGAACAGCCGGTTTCCTTGTGACTGAATCAAGCCCAATATCATTATGGATTCTTGCATTTCTTTGGCTTTTTTCTCCTTTTTCTTATTTATCATGGTTTGTAATGAATTTTCTGATGTGAGCTTTGGTTTTGAGGCTGCAAACTGGAGTTCAGGATGCAAGAGGAAGGCTCTTTTTCAAACAGGGCACAGCTGTTGGCCTGCTCCAATTCTGGCTTGCTGTCATTGTTTTGGGTGCCTCAGCCGATTTGTGTATTCTGAGCGGCAATTTCCTAAATGTTTCTGGGTCTGAGTTGGTTTTGCCTTCTTCCTTCCCAAATTTTGTATTCTGATGCCATACAAACAAGAGTTTCAGCAGAGTAGCCACTATGAAATAAAAAAACACAACAAATAGGCGTTTAAACCTTCAAAATCTACAGGTAACATGACCAAAGTGAGTTTTTGTGTTTTGGAAAATCAAATGGAACACTTTGGCTGAGGTGACAGATAGTAATTGCCTCCAAACTGAGTTTCACTGCGATTTTCAGGTTGATTCAGTCAGAATTGCACAGGCAGTCAGCTGGAGGTGTGGATGAATCCGGGAACAGCCGGTTTCCTTGTGACTATTCAGGACAAATGTCATTATGGATTCTTGCATTTCTTTGGATTTTTTCTATGTTTTCTTATTTATCATGGATTGTAATGAATTTTCTGATGTGAGCTTTGGTTTTGAGGCTGCAATATGGAGTTCAGGGCACGAGAGGAATGGTCTTTTTCAAACAGGGCACAGCTGTTGGCCTGCTTCAATTCTGGCTTGCTGTCATTGTTTTGGGTGCCTCAGCCGATATGTGGTTTGTGAGTGGCAATTTCCTAAATGTTTTCTGGGTCTGAGTTGGTTTTGCCTTCTTCCTTCCCAAATTTTGTATTCTGACGCCATACAAATAAGAGTTTCGGCAGAGTAGGCATTATGAAATAGAAAAACTCAACAAAAGGGGTTTGAAGCTTAGAAATCTACAGGTAACACGACCAAGGTGAGTTTTTGTGTTTTGGAAAGTCAAATGCAACACTTTGGCTAGGTGACAGATATTAATTGCCTCCAAACTGAGTTTCCCTGCGATTTTCAGGATAATTCTGTCAGCATTCCACAGGCAGTCAGCTGGAGGGGTGGATGATTCCTGGAACAGCCGGTTTCCTAGCGACTAAATCAAGCCCTATATCATTATGGATTCTTGCTTTTCTTTTGCTTTTTTCTCCTTTTTCTTATTTATCATGGTTTGCAATGAATGTTCTGATGTGAGCTTTGGTTCTGAGGCTGGCATATTGAGTTCTGGGCAGAAGAGGAAGGTTCTTTTTTAATCAGGGCACAGCTGTTGCCTTGCTCCAAATCCGGCTTGCTGTCATTGCTTTGGGTGCCTCAGCTGACTTGGTTTCTTGAGTGGCAATTTCCTAAATGTTTTCTGGGTCTGAGTTGGTTTTGCCTTCTTCCTTCCCAAATTTTGTATTCTGACGCCAAACAAACAAGAGTTTGGGCAGAGTAGCCATTATGAAATGAAAAACACAACAAATAGGCATTTGAAGCTTAGAAATCTACAGGTAGCACGACCAAGGTGATTTTTTGTGTTTTGGAAAATAAAATGGAACACTTTGGCTGAGGTGACAGATAGTAATTGCCTCCAAACTGAGTTTCACTGCGATTTTCAGGTTAATTCAGTCAGAATTCCACAGGCAGTCAACTGGAGGGGTGAATGAATCCGCGAACAGCCGGCTTCCATGTGACTAAATCAAGCCCAATAACATTACGGATTCTTGCATTTCTTTGGCTTTTTTCTCCTTTTTCTTATTTATCATGGTTTGTAATGAATTTTCTGATGGGAGCTTTGGTTTTGAGGCTGCAATATGGAGTTCAGGGAGCAAGAGGAAGGTTCTGTTTCAAACAGGGCACAGCTATTGGCCTTCCCCAATTCTGGCTTGCTTTCATTGTTTTGGGATCCTCAGCTGATTTGTGGTTTCTTGAGTGGCAATTTGCAAAATGTTTTCTGGGTCTGAGTTGGTTTTGCCTTCTTCCTTCCCAAATTTTGTATTCTGACGCCATACAAACAAGAGTTTGGGTAGAATAGCCATTATGAAATAAAAAACACAAGAAATAGGCGTTTGAAGCTTAGAAATCTACAGGTAACACGACCAAGGTGAGTTTTTGTGTTTTGCAAAATAAAATGGAACACTTTAGCTGAGGTGACAGATATTAATTGTCTCCTATATGAGTTTCACTGCTATTTTGAGGTTAATTCAGTCAGAATTCCATAGGCAGTCAGCTGGATGGGTGGATGAATCCGGGAACAGCCGGTTTCCTTGCGACTATATCAAGCCCGATATCATTATGGATTCTTGCTTTTCTTTTGCTTTTTTCTCCTTTTTCTTATTTATCATGGTTTGTAATGAATGTTCTGATGTGAGCTTTGGTTCTGAGGCTGGCATATTGAGTTCAGGGTAAAAGAGGAAGGTTCTTTTTCAAACAGGGTACCGCTGTTGGCATGCTCCAATTATGGCTTGCTGTCATTGTTGTGGGTGCCTCAGCTGACTTGGTTTCTTGAGTGGCAATTTCCTAAATGTTTTCTGGGTCTGAGTTGGTTTTGCCTTCTTCCTTCCCAAATTTTGTATTCTGACGCCATACAAACAAGAGTTTGGGCAGAGTAGCTATTATGAAATAAAAAAACACAACAAATAGGCATTTGAAGCTTAGAAATCTACAGGTAACATGACCAAGGTGAGTTTTTGTGTTTTGGAAAATAAAATGGAACACTTTGGCTGAGGTGACAGATATTAATTGCCTCCAAACTGAGTTTCACTGCGATTTTCAGGTTAATTCAGTCAGAATTGCACAGGCAGTCAGCTGGAGCAGAGGATGAATCCAGCTACAGCCGGTTTCCTTGTGACTAATAAGGCCAAATGTCATTATGGATTCTTGCATTTCCTTGGCTTTTTTCTCTGATTTCCTATTTATCATGGTTTGTAATGAATTTTCCGATGTGAGCTTTGGTTTTATGGCTGCAATATGGCGTTCAGAGCACCGGGGGAATGGTCTTTTTCAAACAGGGCACAGCAGTTGGCCTGCTCCAATTCTGGCTTGCTGTCATTGTTTTGGGTGCCTCAGCCGATATGTGGTTTGTGAGCGGCAATTTCCTAAATGTTTTCTGGGTCTGAGTTGGTTTTGCCTTCTTCCTACCCAAATTTTGTATTCTGACGCCATACAAACAAGAGTTTCAGCAGAGTAGCCATTATGAAATAAAAAACACAACACATAGGCGTTTGAAGCTTAGAAATCTACAGGTAACACGACCAAGGTGAGATTTGTGTTTTGCAAAATCAAATGGAACACTTTGACTGAGGTGACAGATATTAATTGCCTCCAAAGTGAGTTTCACTGTGATTTTCAGGTTAATTCAGTCAGAATTACACAGGCAGTCAGCTGGAGGGGCGGATGATTCCGGAAACAGCCGGTTTCCTTGCGACTGAATCAAGCCCAATATCATTATGGATTCTTGCTTTTCTTTTCTTTTTTCTCCTTTTTCTTATTTATCATGGTTTGTAATGAATTTTCTGATGTGAGCTTTGGTTCTGAGGCTGGCATATTGAGTTCAGGGCAGAAGAGGAAGGTTCTTTTTCAAACAGGGCACAGCTGTTGGCTTGCTCTAATTCTGGCTTGCTGTCATTGCTTTGGGTGCCTCAGCTAACTTTTGGTTTCTTGAGCGGCAATTTCCTGAATATTTTCTGGGTCTGAGTTGGTTTTGCCTTCTTCCTTCTGAAATTTTGTATTCTGACACCAAACAAACAAGAGTTTGGGCAGAGTAGCCATTATGAAATAAAAAACACAACAAATAGGCGTTTGAAGCTTAGAAATCTACAGGTAACATGACCAAGGTGATTTTTTGTGTTTTGGAAAATAAAATGGAACACTTTGGCTGAGGTGACAGATATTAATTGCCTCCAAACTGAGTTTCACTGTGATTTTCAGGTTAATTCAGTCATAATTCCACAGGCTGTCAGCTGGAGGTGTGGATGAATCCGCGAACAGCCGGCTTCTATGTGACTAAATCAAGCCCAATAACATTACGGATTCTTGCATTTCTTTGGCTTTTTTCTCCTTTTTCTTATTTATCATGGTTTGTAATGAATTTTCTGATATGAGCTTTGGTTTTGAGTCTGCAAAATGGAGTTTAGGGAGCAAGAGAAATGTTCTGTTTCAAACATTGCACAGCTATTGGCCTGCCTCAATTCTGGCTTGCTTTCATTGTTTTGGGATCCTCAGCTGATTTGTGGTTTCTTGAGTGGCAATTTGCTAAATGTTTTCTGGGTCTGATTTGTTTTTCCCTTCTTCCTTCCCAAATTTTGTATTCTGACGCCATACAAACAAGAGTTTTGTTAGAATAGCCATTATGAAATAAAAAACACAACAAATAGGCATTTGAAGTTTAGAAATCTACAGGTAACACGACCAAGGTGAGTTTTTCTGTTTTGCAAAATAAACACTTTAGCTGAGGTGACAAATATTAATTGTCTCCAAAATGAGTTTCACTGCTATTTTGAGGTTAATTCAGTCAAAATTCCATAGGCAGTCAGCTGGAGGGGTGGATGAATCCGGGAGCAGCCGGTTTCCTTGCGACTATATCAAGCCCGATATCATTACGGATTCTTGCATTTCTTTGTCTTTTTTCTCCTTTTTCTTATTTATCATGGTTTGTAATGAATTTTCTGATGTGAGCTTTGGTTTTGAGGCTGGCATATTGAGTTCAGGGCACAAGAGGAAGGTTCTTTTTCAATCAGGGCACAGCTGTTGGCTTGCTCCAATTATGGCTTGCTGTCATTGTTTTGAGTGCCTCAGCCGATTTGTGGTTTCTTGAGTGCCAATTTCCTAAATGTTTTCTGGGTCTGAGTCGGTTTTGCCTTCTTATTCCCAAATTTTGTATTCTGATGCAATACAAGCAAGATTTTGGAGAGTAGCCATTATGAAAGAAAGAAAAAAAAAAAAAACACAGCGCATTGCCCTTTCAGGATTAGAAATCTACAGGCAACACGACCAAGATGAGTTTCTGTGTTTTGGAAAATGACATAGAACGCTTCTGCTGAGGGGACAGATTCTAATTCCCTCCCAAATGAGTGTGAGTCCGATTTTGAGGTGAATTCAATCAGAATTCCAAAGTCAGTCTGTGGAAGGGGGGATGAATCTGGAAACAGCCAGTTTCTTTGTGTCTAATTCCAGCCAAATATCACAAAGGACTCTTGCATTTCTTTGGCTTTTTCACATTACCCTAATTTATCATGGTTTGTAATGAATTTTCTGATGTGAGCTTTGGTTTTGAGGCTGCAATATAGAGTTCAGGGCACCGGAGGAATGGTCTTTTTCAAACAGGGCACAGCTGTTGGTGTGCTCCAATTCTGGCTATTGTCTTTGTTTTGGGTGCCTCAGCTGAAATTTGGTTTCTTGAGTTTCACTGCGATTGTCAGGTTAATTCAGTCAGAATTCCACAGGCAGTCAGCTTTAGTGGTGTATGAATCTGGGAACAGCCGGTTTCCTTGCAACTAAATCAAACCCAATATCATTATGGATTCTTGCATTTTTTTGGCTTTTTTCTCTTTTTTCTTATTTATCATGGTTTGTAATGAATTTTCTGATGTGAGCTTTGGTTTTGAGGCTGGCATATTGAGTTCAGGGCACAAGAGGAAGGTTGTTTTTCAATCAGGGCACAGCTGTTGGCTTGCTCCACTTCTGGCTTGCTGTCATTGTTTTGAGTGCCTCAGCCGATTTGTGGTTTCTTGTGTGGCAATTTCCCAAATGTTTTCCGGGTCTGAGTTGGCTTTGCCTTCTTCCTTCCCAAATTTTGTATTCTGATGCAATGCAAAGAAGAGTTTGTACAGAATAGCCATTATGAAAGAAAAAACACAACAAATAGGCGTTTGAAGCTTAGAAATCTACAGGTAACATGACCAAGGTGAGTTTTTGTGTTTATGAAAATAAAATGGAACACTTTGGCTGAGGTGACAGATATTAATTGCCTCCAAACTGAGTTTCACTGTGATTTTCAGGTTAATTCAGTCAGAATTCCACAGGCTGTCAGCTGGGGGGGTGGATGAATCCAGGAACAGCTGGTTTCCTAGCGACTAAATCAAGCCCTATATCATTATGGATTCTTGCATGTTTTTGGCTTTTTTCTCTTTTTTCTTATTTATCATGGTTTGTAATGAATTTTCTGATGTGAGCTTTGGTTTTGAGGCTGGCATATTGAGTTCAGGGCACAAGAGGAAAGTTCTTTTTCAATCAGGGCACAGCTGTTGGATTGCTCCACTTCTGGCTTGCTGTCATTGTTTTGGGTGCCTCAGCAGATTTGTGGTTTCTTGAGTGGCAATTTCCTAAATGTTTTCGGGGTCTGAGTTGGTTTTGCCTTCTTCCTTCCCAATTTTTGTATTCTGATGCAATACAAGCAAGATTTTGGACAGAGTAGCCATTATGAAAGAAAAAAAAAAAAAACACAGCAAATTGACCTTTCAGGATTAGAAATCCATAGGCAACACAACCAAGGTGAGATTCTGTGTTTTGGAAAATGACATGGAACGCTTCTGCTGAGGGGACAGATTCTAATGCCCTCCAAATGGAGTGTGAGAGCGATCTTGAGGTGAATTCAATCAGAATTCCAAAGTCGGTCTGTGGAAGGGGGGGATGAATCTGGAAACAGCCAGTTTCTTTGTGTCTAAATCCTGCCAAATATCACAAAGGACTCCTGCATTTCTTTGGCTTTTTCACATTTCCCTTATTTATCATGGTTTGTAATGAATTTTCTGATGTGAGCTTTGGTTTTGAGGCTGGCATATTATGTTCAGGGCACAAGAGGAAGGTTCTTTTTCAATCAGGGCACAGCTGTTGGCTTGCTCCACTTCTGGCTTGCTGTCATTGTTTTGGGTGCCTCAGCCGATTTGTGGTTTCTTGAGTGCCAATTTCCTAAATGTTTTCTGGGTCTGAGTCGGTTTTGCCTTCTTATTCCCAAATTTTGTATTCTGATGCAATACAAGCAAGATTTTGGAGAGTAGCCATTATGAAAGAAAAAAAAAAGTGCATTGCCCTTTCAGGATTAGAAATCTACAGGCAACACGACCAAGATGAGTTTCTGTGTTTTGGAAAATGACATAGAACGCTTCTGCTGAGGGGACAGATTCTAATTCCCTCCCAAATGATTGTGAGTGTGATTTTGAGGTGAATTCAATCAGAATTCCAAAGTCAGTCTGTGGAAGGGGGGGATGAATCTGGAAACATCCAGTTTCCTTGTGTCTAAATCCAGCCAAATATCACAAAGTACTCTTGCATTTCTTTGGCTTTTTTATCTTTTTTCTTATTTATCATGGTTTGAAATTAATTTTCTGATGTGAGCTTTGGTTTTGAGGCTGGCATATTGAGTTCAGGGCAGAAGAGGATGGTTCTTTTTCAATCAGGGCACAGCTGTTGGCTGGCTGCAGTTCTGGCTTGCTGTCCTTATTTTGAGTACCTCAGCCGATTTGTGGTTTCTTGTGTGGCAATTTCCCAAATGTTTTCTGGGTCTGAGTTGGCTTTGCCTTCTTCCTTCCCAAATTTTGTATTCTGATGCAATGCAAAGAAGAGTTTGTACAGAATAGCCATTATGAAAGAAAAAACACAACAAATAGGCGTTTGAAGCTTAGAAATCTACAGGTAACATGACCAAGGTGAGTTTTTGTGTTTATGAAAATAAAATGGAACACTTTGGCTGAGGTGACAGATATTAATTGCCTCCAAACTGAGTTTCACTGTGATTTTCAGGTTAATTCAGTCAGAATTCCACAGGCTGTCAGCTGGAGGGGTGGATGAATCCGGGAACAGCCGGTTTCCTAGCGACTAAATCAAGCCCTATATCATTATGGATTCTTGCATTTTTTTGGCTTTTTTCTCTTTTTTCTTATTTATCATGGTTTGTAATGAATTTTCTGATGTGAGCTTTGGTTTTGAGGCTGGCATTTTGAGTTCAGGGCACAAGAGGAAAGTTCTTTTTCAATCAGGGCACAGCTGTTGGATTGCTCCACTTCTGGCTTGCTGTCATTGTTTTGGGTGCCTCAGCAGATTTGTGGTTTCTTGAGTGGCAATTTCCTAAATGTTTTCGGGGTCTGAGTTGGTTTTGCCTTCTTCCTTCCCAATTTTTGTATTCTGATGCAATACAAGCAAGATTTTGGACAGAGTAGCCATTATGAAAGAAAAAAAAAAAAAACACAGCAAATTGACCTTTCAGGATTAGAAATCCATAGGCAACACAACCAAGGTGAGATTCTGTGTTTTGGAAAATGACATGGAACGCTTCTGCTGAGGGGACAGATTCTAATGCCCTCCAAATGGAGTGTGAGAGCGATCTTGAGGTGAATTCAATCAGAATTCCAAAGTCGGTCTGTGGAAGGGGGGGATGAATCTGGAAACAGCCAGTTTCTTTGTGTCTAAATCCTGCCAAATATCACAAAGGACTCCTGCATTTCTTTGGCTTTTTCACATTTCCCTTATTTATCATGGTTTGTAATGAATTTTCTGATGTGAGCTTTGGTTTTGAGGCTGGCATATTATGTTCAGGGCACAAGAGGAAGGTTCTTTTTCAATCAGGGCACAGCTGTTGGCTTGCTCCACTTCTGGCTTGCTGTCATTGTTTTGGGTGCCTCAGCCGATTTGTGGTTTCTTGAGTGCCAATTTCCTAAATGTTTTCTGGGTCTGAGTCGGTTTTGCCTTCTTATTCCGAAATTTTGTATTCTGATGCAATACAAGCAAGATTTTGGAGAGTAGCCATTATGAAAGAAAAAAAAAAGTGCATTGCCCTTTCAGGATTAGAAATCTACAGGCAACACGACCAAGATGAGTTTCTGTGTTTTGGAAAATGACATAGAACGCTTCTGCTGAGGGGACAGATTCTAATTCCCTCCCAAATGATTGTGAGTGCGATTTTGAGGTGAATTCAATCAGAATTCCAAAGTCAGTCTGTGGAAGGGGGGGATGAATCTGGAAACATCCAGTTTCCTTGTGTCTAAATCCAGCCAAATATCACAAAGTACTCTTGCATTTCTTTGGCTTTTTTCTCTTTTTTCTTATTTATCATGGTTTGTAATGAATTTTCTGATGTGAGCTTTGGTTTTGAGGCTGGCATATTGAGTTCAGGGCAGAAGAGGATGGTTCTTTTTCAATCAGGGCACAGCTGTTGGCTGGCTGCAGTTCTGACTTGCTGTCCTTATTTTGAGTACCTCAGCCGATTTGTGGTTTCTTGTGTGGCAATTTCCCAAATGTTTTCTGGGTCTGAGTTGGCTTTGCCTTCTTCCTTCCCAAATTTTGTATTCTGATGCAATGCAAAGAAGAGTTTGTACAGAATAGCCATTATGAAAGAAAAAACACAACAAATAGGCGTTTGAAGCTTAGAAATCTACAGGTAACATGACCAAGGTGAGTTTTTGTGTTTATGAAAATAAAATGGAACACTTTGGCTGAGGTGACAGATATTAATTGCCTCCAAACTGATTTTCACTGTGATTTTCAGGTTAATTCAGTCAGAATTCCACAGGCAGTCAGCTGGAGGGGTGGATGAATCCGGGAACAGCCGGTTTCCTAGCGACTAAATCAAGCCCTATATCATTATGGATTCTTGCATTTTTTTGGCTTTTTTCTCTTTTTTCTTATTTATCATGGTTTGTAATGAATTTTCTGATGTGAGCTTTGGTTTTGAGGCTGGCATATTGAGTTCAGGGCACAAGAGGAAAGTTCTTTTTCAATCAGGGCACAGCTGTTGGATTGCTCCACTTCTGGCTTGCTGTCATTGTTTTGGGTGCCTCAGCAGATTTGTGGTTTCTTGAGTGGCAATTTCCTAAATGTTTTCGGGGTCTGAGTTGGTTTTGCCTTCTTCCTTCCCAATTTTTGTATTCTGATGCAATACAAGCAAGATTTTGGACAGAGTAGCCATTATGAAAGAAAAAAAAAAAAACACAGCAAATTGACCTTTCAGGATTAGAAATCCATAGGCAACACAACCAAGGTGAGATTCTGTGTTTTGGAAAATGACATGGAACGCTTCTGCTGAGGGGACAGATTCTAATGCCCTCCAAATGGAGTGTGAGAGCGATCTTGAGGTGAATTCAATCAGAATTCCAAAGTCGGTCTGTGGAAGGGGGGGATGAATCTGGAAACAGCCAGTTTCTTTGTGTCTAAATCCTGCCAAATATCACAAAGGACTCTTGCATTTCTTTGGCTTTTTCACATTTCCCTTATTTATCATGGTTTGTAATGAATTTTCTGATGTGAGCTTTGGTTTTGAGGCTGGCATATTATGTTCAGGGCACAAGAGGAAGGTTCTTTTTCAATCAGGGCACAGCTGTTGGCTTGCTCCACTTCTGGCTTGCTGTCATTGTTTTGGGTGCCTCAGCCGATTTGTGGTTTCTTGAGTGCCAATTTCCTAAATGTTTTCTGGGTCTGAGTCGGTTTTGCCTTCTTATTCCGAAATTTTGTATTCTGATGCAATACAAGCAAGATTTTGGAGAGTAGCCATTATGAAAGAAAAAAAAAAAGCGCATTGCCCTTTCAGGATTAGAAATCTACAGGCAACACGACCAAGATGAGTTTCTGTGTTTTGGAAAATGACATAGAACGCTTCTGCTGAGGGGACAGATTCTAATTCCCTCCCAAATGATTGTGAGTGCGATTTTGAGGTGAATTCAATCAGAATTCCAAAGTCAGTCTGTGGAAGGGGGGGATGAATCTGGAAACATCCAGTTTCCTTGTGTCTAAATCCAGCCAAATATCACAAAGTACTCTTGCATTTCTTTGGCTTTTTTCTCTTTTTTCTTATTTATCATGGTTTGTAATGAATTTTCTGATGTGAGCTTTGGTTTTGAGGCTGGCATATTGAGTTCAGGGCACAAGAGGAAGGTTCTTTTTCAATCAGGGCACAGCTGTTGGCTTGCTCCTCTTCTGGCTTGCTGTCATTGTTTTGGGTGCCTCAGTGACTTTTGGCTTCTTGAGCGGCAATTTCCTAAATGTTTTCTGGGTCTGATTTGGTGTTGCCTTCTTCCTTGCCAAATTTTGTATTCTGATGCAATACAAACAAGAGTTTGGACAGAGTAGCCATTATGAAATAAAACACACAACAAATAGGATGTTGAAACTTAGACATCTACAGGTAAAACAACCAAGGTGAGTTTTTCTGTTTTGGAAAATCAAATGGAACACTTTGGCTGAGGTGACAGATATTAATTGCCTCCAAACTGAGTTTCACTGCGATTTTCAGGTTAATTCAGTCAGAATTCCACAGGCCGTCAGCTTGAGGGGCGAATGAATCCGGGAACAGCCGGTTTCCTTGCGACTAAATCAAGCCCAATATAATTAGGGATTCTTGCATTTCTTTGGCTTTTTTCTCTTTTTTCTTATGTATCATGGTTTGTAATGAATTTTCTGATGTGAGCTTTGGTTTTGAAGCTGGCATATTGAGTTCAGGGCACAAGAGGAAGGTTCTTTTTCAATCAGGGCACAGCTGTTGGCGTGCTCCAATTCTGGCTTGCTGTCATTGTTTTGGGTACCTCAGCTGACTTTTGGTTTCTTGAGTGAAAATTTCCTAAATGTTTTCTGGGTCTGAGTTGGTTTTGCCTTCTCCCTTTTGAAATTTTGCATTCTGACACAATACAAACAAGAGTTTGGGCACAGTAGCCATTATGAAATAAACAACACAACAAATTGCGTTTGAAGCTTAGGAATCTGCAGGTAGCATGACCAAGGTGAGTTTTTGTGTATTGGAAAATAAAATGGAACACTTTGGCTGAGGTGACAGATATTAATTTCCTCCAAACCGAGTTTCACTGCGATTTTCATGTTAATTCAGTCAGAAACCACAGACACTCAGCTGGGAGTGGTTGATGAATCTGCAACCAGCCAGCAAAAAGAGAATAAATCAAGCCCAATATCACTAAGAACTCCTGCATTTCTTTGGCTTTTTTCTGATTTTTCTTATTTATCATGGTTTGTAATGAATTTTCTGATGTGAGCTTTGGTTTTGAGGCTGGCATATTGAGTTCAGGGCACAAGAGGAAGGTTCTTTTTCAATCAGGGCACAGCTGTTGGCGTGTTCCAATTCTGGCATCCTGACATTTTTTTGGGTCCCTCAGCTGATTTGTGATTTCTTGAGCGGCAATTTCCTAAATGTTTTCTGGGTCTGAGTTGGTTTTGCCTTCTTCCTTCCCAAATTTTGTATTCTGACACAATACAAACAAGAGTTTGGCCAGAGCAGCCATTATGAAATAAAAAACACTACACATAGTTGTTTGAAGCTTAGAAATCTACAGATAACACGACCAAGGTGAGTTTTTGTGTTATGGAAAATAAAATGGAACACTTTGGCTGAGGTGACAGATATTAATTGCCTCCAAACTGAGTTTCACTGCGATTTTCAGGTTAATTCAGTCAGAATTCCACAGGCAGTCAGCTGGAGGGGTGGATGAATCCGGGAACAGCCCGTTTCCTTGCGACTAAATCCAGCTCAATATCATTATGGATTCTTGCATTTCTTGGCTTTTTTCTCATTTTTCTTATGTATCGTGGTTTGTAATGAATTTCCTGATGTCAGCTTTGGTTTTGAGGCTGGAATATGGAGTTCAGGGTCCCGGAAGAATGGCCTTTTTCAATCAGGACTCAGCTGATTGCCTCCTCCAATTCTGGCTTGCTGTCATGGTTTTGGGTGCCTCAGCTGACTTTTGGTTTCTTGAGTGGCAATTTCCTAAATGTTTTCTGTGTCTGAGTTGGCTTTGCCTTCTACCTTCCCAAATTTTGTATGTGATGCAATACAAGGAAGATTTTGGACAGAGTAGCCATTATGAAAGAAAAAACACAACAAATAGGCGTTTGAAGCTTGGAAATCTATAGGTAACATGACCAAAGTGAGTTTTTTTGTTTTGGAAAATAAAATGGAACACTTTGGCTGAGGTGACAGATATTAATTGTCTCCAAACCGAATTTCACTACCATTTTGAGGTGAATTCAGTCAGAATCCCTATTCACTCAGCTGGGAGTTGTGGATGAATCTGGAAACAGCTGTTTACTTAGGAATAAATCAAGCCCAATATCACTAAGAAAACTTGCATTTCTTTGGCTTTTTTCTGATTTTTCCTATTTATCATGGTTTGAAAAGAATTTTTTGATGTGAGCTTTGGTTTTGAGGCTGGCATATTGAGTTTAGGGCACAAGAGGAAGGTTCTTTTTCAATCAGGGCACAGCTGTTGGCTTGCTCCAATTCTGGCTTGCTGTCATGGTTTTGGGTGCCTCAGCTGATTTGTGGATTCTTTTTCTGCAGTTTCCTAAATGTTTTCTGGTTCTGATCGGATTTGCCTTCTTATTCCCAAATTTTGTATTCTGACGCAATACAAGCAAGATTTTGGACAGAGTAGCCATTATGAAAGAAAAAAAAAAACACAGTAAATTGCCCTTTCAGGATTAGAAATCTATAGGCAACACGACCAAGATGAGTTTCTGTGTTTTGGAAATTCACATGGAACACTTCTGCTGAGGGGACAGATACTAATTCCCTCCAAATTGAGTGTGAGTGCGATTTTGAGGTGAATTGAGTCAGAATTCCAAAGTCAGTCTGTGGAAGGGGGGGATGAATCTTTAAACAGCCAGTTTCCTTTTGTCTAAATCCAGCCAAATACCACAAAGGACTCTTGAATTTCTTTGGCTTTCTCAGATTTCCCTTATTTATCATTGTTTGTAATGAATATTTTTTGTGAGCTTTGGTTTTGAGGCTGGAATATGGAGTTCAGGGCACTGGATTAATGGTTTTGTTCAATCAGGGCACAGCTGTTGGCTTGCTCCAATTCTGGCTTGCTGTCATTGTTTTGGGTGCCTCAGCCGATTTGTGGTTTCTTGAGCGGTAATTTCCTAAATGTTTTCTGGGTCTGAGTCGGTTTTACCTTCTTCCTTCCCAAATTTTGTATTCTGATGCAATACAAGCAAGATTTTGACAGAGTAGCCATTATGAAAGAAAAAATAACACAGCAAATTGCCCTTTCAGGATTAGAAATCTACAGGCAACTCGACCAAGATGAGTTTCTGTGTTTTGGAAAATGACATGATACCCTTCTGCTGAGGGGACAGATCCTAATTCCCTCCAAATTGAGTGTGAGTGCGATTTTGAGGTGAATTCAATCAGAATTCCAAAGTCTGTCTGTGGAAGGGGGTATGAATCTGGGAACAGCCAGTTTCCTTGTGTCTGAATCCAGCCAAATATCACAAAGGACTCCTGCATTTCTTTGGCTTTTTCACATTTCCCTTATTTATCATGGTTTGTAATGAATTTTCTGCTGTGAGCTTTGGTTTTGAGGCTGGAATATGGAGTTCAGGGCACAGGAGGAATGGTCTTTTTCAAACAGGGCACAGTTGTCGCCTTGCTCCAATTTTGCCTTGCTGTCATTGTTTTGGGTGCCTCAGCTGACTTTTGGTTTCTTGAGCGGCAATTTCCTAAATGTTTTATGGGTCTGAGTTGGTTTTGGCTTCTTCCTTCCCAAATTTTGTATTCTGCCACAATACAAACAAGAGTTTGGGCACGGTAGCCATTATGAAATAAAAAACACAACAAATAGGTGTTTGAAGCTTAGAAATCTACAGGTAACACGACCAAGGTGAGTTTTTGTGTTTTGGAAAATAAAATGAAAACTTTGGCTGAGGTGACAGATATTAATTGCCTCCAAACCGAGTTTCACTGCGATTTTCAGCTGAGTTCAGTCAGAAACCACAGACACTCAGCTGGGAGGTATGGATGAATCTGGAAACAGCCATTAACAAGGGAATGATTCAAGCCCAATATCACTAAGAACTCCTGAATTTCTTTGGATTTTTTAGGATTTTTCTTATTTTTCATGGTTTGTAATAAATTTTCTGATGTGAGCTTTGGTTTTGAACCTGCAAGATGGAGTTCAGGGCACCAGAGGAATGGTCTTTTTCAATCAGGTAACAGCTGTTGGCTTACTCCAATTCTGTCTTCCTTTCAAGGTTTTGGGTGCCTCAGTGTCCTTCAGTTTCTTGAGCGGCAATTTCCTAAATGTATTCTGATTCTCAGTTGGTTTTGCCTTCTTCCTTCCCAAATTTTGTATTCTTATGCAATAGAAACAAGAGTTTGGGCACAGTAGCCATTATGAAGTAAACAACACAGCAAATAGGCATTTGAAGCTTAGAAATCTACAGGTAACATGACCAAGGTGAGGTTTTGTGTTTTGGAAAATCAAATGAAACACTTTGGCTGAGGTGACAGATATTAATTGCCTCCAAACTGAGTTTCACTGCGATTTTCAGGTTAATTCAGTCAGAATTCCACAGGTAGTCAGCTGGAGTGGTGGATGAATCCGGGAACAGCCGGTCTCCTTGTGTCTTAATCCAGCCAAATATCACAAAGGACTCTTGCATTTCTTTGTTTTTTTCACATTTCCCTTATTTATCCTGGTTTGTAATGAATTTTCTGATGTGAGCTTTGCTTTTGAGGCGGCAATATGGAGTTCAGGGCACCGGAGGAATGGTCTTTTTCAAACAGGGCAGAGCTGTTGGCTTGCTCCACTTCTGGCTTGCTGTCATTGTTTTGGGTGTCTCAGCTGACTTTTGGTTTCTTGAACGGCATTTTCCTAAATGATTACTGGGTCTGAGTTGATTTTGCCTTCTTTCTTCCCAAATTTTGTATTCTGATGCAATACAAACAAGAGTTTGTTTACAGTAGCCATTATGAAATAAGCAACAAAACAAATAGGCGTTTGAAGCTTATACATCTACAGGTAACACGACCAAGGTGAGTTTTTGTGTTTTGGAAAATCAAATGGAACACTTTGGCTGAGGTGACAGATATTAATTGCCTCCAAACAGAGTTTCACTGTGATTTTCAGGTTAATTCAGTCAGAAATCCACAGGCAGTCAGCTGGAGGGGTGGATGAATCTGGGAACAGCCGGTTTCCTTTCGACTAAATCAAGCCCAATATCATTATGGATTCTTGCAATTCTTTGGCTTTTTTCTCATTTTTCTTATTTATCATGGTTTGTAATGAATTTTCTGATGTGAGCTTTGGTTTTGAGACTGCAATATGGAGTTCAGGGCACTGGATTAATGGTCTTTTTCAATCAGGGCACAGCTGTTGGCTTGCTCAAGTTCTGGCTTGCTTTCATTGTTTTCGGTGCCTCAGCTGACTTTTGGTTTCTTGAGCGGAAATTCGGTAAATGTTTTCTGAGTCTCAGTTGGTTTTGCCTGCTTTCTTCCCAAATTTTGTATTCTGACACAATATAAACAAGAGTTTGGACAGAGTAGCCATTATGAAATAAAAAACACAACAAATAGGCATTTGAAGCTTAGAAATCTACAGGCAACATGACCAAGGTGAGATTTTGTGTTTTGGAAAATAAAATGGAACACTTTGGCTGTGGTGACAGATATTAACTGCCTCCATTCAGCTTAATTCAGTCAGAATTCCACAGTCAGTCAGCTGGATGGGTGGATGAATCCGGTAATAGCCGGTTTCCTTGTGACTAAATGAAGTCCAATATCATTATGGATTCTTGCATTTCTTTGGCTTTTTTCTCATTTTTCTTATTTATCATGGTTTGTAATGAATTTTCTGATGTGAGCTTTGGTTTTTAGGCTGGCATATTGAGTTGAGGTCACAAAAGGAAGGAACTTTTTCAATCAGGGCACAGCTGTTGGGTTGCTCCAATTCTGGCTTGCTGTCATTGGTTTGGGTGCCTCAGCCGATTTGTGGTTTCTTGAGCGGCAATTTCCTAAATGTTTTCTGGGTCTCAGTTGGTTTTGCCTTCTTCCTTCCCAAATTTTGTATTCTGACGCAATACAAACAAGAGTTTGGACAGAGTAGCCATTATGAAATAAAAAACACAACAAATAGGCATTTGAAGCTACAGGTAACACGACCAAGGTGAGATTTTGTGTTTTCGAAAATCAAATGGAACACTTTGGCTGAGGTGACAGATAGTAATTGCCTCCAAACTGAGTTTCACTGCAATTTTCAGGTTAATTCAGTCAGAATTCCACAGGCAGTCAGCTGGAGGGGTGGATGCATCCGGGAACATCTGGTTTCCTTGTGACTAAATCAAGCCCAATATCATTATGGATTCTTGCATTGCTTTGGATTTTTCTCATTTTTCTTTTGTATCATGGTTTGTAATGAATTTTCTGATGTGAGCTTTGGTTTTGAGGCTGGCATATTGAGTTCAGGGCACAAGAGGAAGGTTCTTTTTCAATCAGGGCACAGCTGTTGGCTTGCTCCTCTTCTGGCTTGCTGTCATTGTTTTGGGTGCCTCAGCTGATTTTGGTTTCTTGAGCGGCAATTTCCTAAATGTTTTCGGGGTCTGAGTTGGTTTTGCCTTCTTCCTTCCCAATTTTTGTATTCTGAGGCAATACAAACAAGAGTTTTGACAGAGTAGCCATTATGAAATAAAAAACACAACAAATAGGCGTTTGAAGCTTATACATCTACAGGTAACAAGACCAAGTGAGTTTTTGTGTTTTGGAAAATAAAGTGGAACACTTTGGCTGAGGTGACAGATAGTAATTGCCTCCAAACTGAGGTTCACTGTGATTTTCAGGTTAATTCAGTCAGAATTCCACAGGCAGTCATCTGGAGGGGGGGATGAATCTTGGACGAGCCGATTTCCTTGCGACTAAATCAAGCCCAATATCATTATGGATTCTTGCATTTCTTTGGCTTTTTCTCATTTTTCTTATTTATCATGGTTTGTAATGAATTTTCTGATGTGAGCTTTGGTTTTAAGCTGGCATATTGAGTTCAGGGCACAAGAGGAGGGTTGTTTATCAATCAGGGCACAGCTGTTGGCATGCTCCAATTCTGGCTTGCTGTCATTGTTTTGGGTGCCTCAGCTGATTTGTGGATTCTTGAGTGGCAATATCCTAAATGTTTTCTGGGTCTGAGTTACTTTTGCCTTCTTATTCCCAAATTTTGTATTCTGATGCAATACAAGCAAGATTTTTACAGAGTAGCCATTATGAAAGAAAAAAAAAAAAGCAAATTGGCCTTTCAGGATTAGAACTGTACAGGCAACACAATCAAGATGAGTTTCTTTGTTTTGGATAGTGACATGGACCCCTTCTGCTGAGGGGACAGATACTAATTTCCTCCAAATTGAGTGTGAGTGCAATTTTGAGGTGAATTCAATCAGAATTCCAAAGTCAGTCTGTTTAAGGGTGGGATGAATCCTGAAACAGCCAGTTTCCTTGTGTCTAAATCCAGCCAAATATCACAAAGGACTCTTGCATTTCTTTGGCTTTTTCACATTTCCCTTATTTATCATGGTTTGTTATGAATTTTCTGATGTGAGCTTTGGTTTTGAGGCTGCAAAATGGATTTCAGGGTACAAGAGAATGGTTCTTTTTCAATCAGGGCACAGCTGTTGGCTTGCTCCAATTCTGTCTTGCTGTCATTGTTCTGCATGCCTCAGCTTACTTTTGGTTCCTTGAGCAGTAATTTCCTAAATATTTTCTGGGTCTGAGTTGGTTTTGCCTTCTTCCTTCCCAAATTTTGTATTCTGATGCAATACAAACAAGAGTTTGAACAGAGTAGCTATTATGAAATAAAAAGTGCAACAAATAGGCGTTTGAAGCTCAGAAATCTACAGGTAACACGACCAAGGTGAGTTTTTGTGTTTTGGAAAAGAAAATGGAACACTTTGGCTGAGGTGACAGATATTAATTGCCTCCAAACTGAGTTTCCCTGCGATTTTCAGGTTAATTCCATCAGAATTCCACAGGCATTCAGCTGCAGGGGTGGATGAATCCAGGAACAGCCGGTTTCCTTGCGACTAAATCAACCCAATATAATTATGGATTCTTGCATTTCTTTGGCTTTTTCTCATTTCTCTTATGTATCATGGTTTGTAATAAATTTTCTGATGTGAGCTCTGGTTTTAAGGCTGGCGTATTGGGTTCAGGGAACAAGAGGATGGTTCTTTTCAATCAGGGCACAGCTGTTGGCCTCCTCCAATTCTGGCTTGCTGTCAATGTTTTGAGTGCTTCAGCAAATTTGTGGATTCTAGTGTGTCAATTTACTAGATGTTTTTTGGGTCTGTGTTGGTTTTGCCTTCTTCCTTCCCAAATTTTGTATTCTGACGCAATACAAACAAGAGTTTGGACAGAGTAGGTATTATGAAATTAAAAACACAACAAATAGCCGTTTGAAGCTTAGAAATCTACAGGTAACACGACCAAGGTGAGTTTTTGTGTTTTGGAAAATCAAATGGAACACTTTGGCTGAGGTGACAGATATTAATTGCCTCCAAACTGAGTTTCACTGTGATTTTCAGGTTAATTCAGTCAGAATACCACAGGCAGTCAGCTGGAGGGGTGGATGAATCCTGGAACAGCCTGTTTCCTTCGAGTGAATCAAGCCCAATATCATAATGGATTCTTGCATTTCTTTGGCCTTTTTCTTATTTTTCTTATTTATCATGGTTTGTAATGAATTTTCTGAGGTGAGCTTTGGCTTTGAAGCTGCAATATGGAGTTCAGGATCCGGGGGAATGGTCTTTTTCCTTTTTTTTTTTTTTCTTGACAGGCAGAGTGGACAGTGAGAGAGAGAGACAGGGAGAAATTTCTTCCTTTGCCGTTGGTTCACCCTCCAATGGCCGCCGCGGCCAGTGGGCTGCGGCGGGCGCACCGCGCTGATCCGATTGCAGGAACCAGGAGCCAGGTGCTTTTCCTGGTCTCCCATGGGGTGCAGTGCCCCAGCACTTGGGCCATCCTCCACTGCACTCCCTGGCCACAGCAGAGGGCTGACCTGGAAGAGGGGCAACCGGGACAGAATCCGCACCCAGACCGGGACTAGAACCTGGTGTCCTGGGGCCGCTAGGTGGAGGATTAGCTTAATGAGCCAGGGAGCCGGCTGGGAATGGTCTTTTTCAAACAGGGCACAGCTCTTGGCCTGCTCCAATTCTGGCTTGCTGTCATTGTTTTGGGAGCCTCAGATGATTTGTGGTTTCTTGAGCGGCAATATCCTAAATGTTTTCTGCGTCTGAGTTGGTTTTGCCTTCTTCCTTCCCAAATTTTGTATTCTGATGCAATACAAACAAGAGTTTGAGCAGAGTAGCCATTTTGTAATGAAAAACACAGCAAATAGGCGTTTGAAGCTTAGAAATCTACAGGTAACACGACCAAGGTGAGTTTTTGTGTTTTGGAAAATCAAATGGAACACTTTGGCTGAGGTCACAGATATATATTGCCTCCAAAGTGAGTTTCAATGCGATTTTCTGGTTAATTCAGTCAGAATTCCACAGGCAGTCAGCAGGAGTGGTGGATGAATCTGGGAACAGCCGGTTTCCTGGCGACTAAATCCAGCCCAATATCATTATGGATTCTTGCATTTCTTTCGCTTTTTTCTCATTTTTCTTATTTATCATGGTTTGTAATGAATTTTTTGATGTGAGCTTTGGTTTTGAGGCTGGCATATTGAGTTCAGGTCACCAGAGGAAGGTTCTTTTTCAATCAGGGCACAGCTGTTGGCTTGCTCCAATTCTGGCTTGCTGTCATTGTTTTGGGTGCCTCAGCTGTCTTTGGGTTTCTTGAGTGGCAATTTACTAAATGTTTTCTGGATCTTAGTTGGTTTTGCCTTCTTCCTTCCCAAATATTGTATTCTGACACGATACAACCAATAGTTTGGACAGAGTTGCCATTATGAAAGAAAAAACACAACAAATAGGCGTTTGAAGCTTAGAAATCTACAGGTAACATGACCAAGGTGAGTTTTTGTGTTTTGCAAAATCAAATGGAATACTTTGGCTGAGGTCACAGATATATATTGCCTCCAAAGTGAGTTTCAATGCGATTTTCTGGTTAATTCAGTCAGAATTCCACAGGCAGTCAGCAGGAGTGGTGGATGAATCTGGGAACAGCCGGTTTCCTTGCGACTAAATCAAGCCCAATATCATTATGGATTCTTGCATTTCTTTGGCTTTTTTCTCATTTTACTTATTTATCATGGTTTGTAATGAATTTTCTGATGTGAGCTTTGGTTTTGAGGCTGGCATATGGAGTTCAGGGTACCGGAGGAATACTCTTTTTCAAACAGGGCATAGCTGTTGATCTGCTCCAAATCTGGCTTGCTGTCATTTCTTTGGGTGCCTCAGCTGAATTTTGGTTTCTTGAGCGGCAATTTCCTAAATGTTTGCTGGGTCTGAGTTGGTTTTGCCTTCTTCCTTCCCAAATTTTCTTTTCTGATGGCATGCAAACAAGAGTTTCGGCAGAGTAGCCATTATGAAATAAAAAACACTACAAATATGCGTTTAAAGCTTAGAAATCTACAGGTAATACGACCAAGGTGAGTTTTTGTGTTTTAGAAAATCAAATGGAACACTTTGGCTGAGGTTACAGATAGTAATTGCCTCCAAACTGAGTTTCACTGCGATTTTCAGGTGAATTCCGTCAGAATTCCACATGCAGTCCGATGGAGGGGTGGATGAATCGGGAACAGCCGGTTTCCTTGTGACGAAATCAAGCTGAATATCATTATGGATTCTTGCATTTCTTTGGGTTTTTTCTCCTTTTTCTTATTTATCATGGTTTGTGATGAATTTTCTGATGTGAGCTTTGGTTTTGAGGCTGGCATATGGAGTTCAGGGCACAAGAGGAATGGTCTTTTTCAAACAGGGCACAGCTGTTGGCCTGCTCCAATTCTTGCTTCCCGTCATTGTTTTGGGTGCCGCGGCTGACTTCAGGTGAATTCAGTCACAATTCCACAGGCAGTCAGCTGTAGGGGTGGATGAATCTGGGCACAGCCGGTATCCTTGCGAATAAATCCAGCCCAATATCATTATGGGTTTTCTGGGTCTGAGTTGGTTTTGCTGTCTGCCTTCCCAAAGTATCTTTTCTGATGCCATACAAACAAGAGTTTGGGCAGAGTAGCCATTATGAAATAAAAACCACAAGAAATAGGATTTTGAAGCTTAGAAATCTACAGGTAGCACGACCATGGTGAGTTTTTGTGTTTTGGAACATAAAATGGAACGCTTTGGCTGAGGTGACAGATATTAATTGCTACCAAACTGAGTTTCACTGCGATTTTCAGGTTAATTCAGTCAGAATTCCACAGGCAGTCAGCTGGAGGGGTGGATGAATCTGGGAGCAGCCGGTTTCCATGCGAATAAAACAAGCCTAATATCATTATGGATTCTTGCATTTCTTTGGCTTTTTTCTCATTTTTTATTTATCAAGGTTTGTAATGAATTTTCTGATGTGAGATTTGGTTTTGAGGCTGCAATATGCAGTTCAGGGCACCGGAGGAATGGCCTTTTTCAAACAGGGTACAGCTGTTGGCCTGCTCGAATTCTGGCTTGCTGTCATTGTTTTAAGTGCCTCAGCTGACTTTTGGTTTCTTGAGCAGCAATTTCCTGCATGTTTTCAGGGTCTGAGTTGGTTTTGCCTTCTTCCTTCCCAAATTTTGTATTCTGACGCCATACAAACAAGAGTTTGGGCAGAGCAGCCATTTTGTAATGAAAAACACAGCAAATAGGCATTTGAAGCTTAGAAATCTACAGGTAACATGACCAAGGTGAGGTTTTGTGTTTTGGAAAATCAAATGGAACACGTTGGCTGAGGTGACAGATATAAATTGCCTCCAAACTGAGTTTCACTGCGATTTTCAGGTGAATTCAGTCACAATTCCACAGGCAGTCCGCTGGAGGGGTGGATGAATCCAGGAACAGCCGGTTTCCTTTAGACTAAATCAAGCCCAATATCATTATGGATTCTTGCATTTCTTTGGCTTTTTTCTCATTTTTCTTATTTGTAATGGTTTGTAATATATTTTCTGATGTGAGCTTTGGTTTTGAGGCTGGCATATTGAGTTCAGGGCACAAGAGGATGGTTCTGTTTCAATCAGGGCACAGTTGTTGGTTTGCTCCAATTCCGGCTTGCTGTCATTGTTTTGGATGCCTCAGAAGATTCGTGGTTTCTTGAGTGGCAATTTCATAAATGTTTTCTGCGTCTGAGTTGGATTTGCCTTCTTATTCCCAAATTTTGTATTCTGATGCAATGCAAAGAAGAGTTTGGACAGAGTAGCCATTATGAAATAAACAACACAACAAATAGGCATTTGAAGCTTGGAAATCTACAGGTAACAAGACCAAGGTGAGTTTTTGTGTTTTGGAAAATAAAATGGAACTCTTTGGCTGAGGTGACAGATATTAATTGCCTCCAAACTGAGTTTCACTGCAATTTTCAGGTTAATTCAGTCAGAATTCCACACGCAGTCAGCTGGAGTGTTGGATGAATCCGGGAACAGCCGGTTTCCTTGCAACTAAATCCAGCTCAATATCATTATGTTTTCTTGCATTTCTTGGCTTTTTTCTCATTTTTCTTATGTATCGTGGTTTGTAATGAATTTCCTGATGTGAGCTTTGGTTTTGAGGCTGGAATATGGAGTTCAGGGTACCGGAAGAATGGCCTTTTTCAATCAGGACTCAGCTGATTGCCTGCTCCAATTCTGGCTTGCTGTCATGGTTTTGGGAGCCTCAGCTGACTTTTGGTTTCTTGAGTGGCAATTTCCTAAATGTTTTCTTTGTCTGAGTTGGCTTTGCCTTCTACCTTCCGAAATTTTGTATGTTGATGCAATACAAGCAAGATTTTGGACAGAGTAGCCATTATGAAATAAAAAACACAACAAATAGGCGTTTGACGCTTTGAAATCTATAGGAAACATGACCAAAGTGAGTTTTTTTGTTTTGGAAAATAAAATGGAACACTTTGGCTGAGGTGACAGATATCAATTGTCTCCAAACTGAATTTCACTGCCATTTTGAGGTGAATTCAGTCAGAATCCCTATTCACTCAGCTGGGAGTTGTGGATGAATCTGGAAACAGCTGTTTACTTAGGAATAAATCAAGCCCAATATCACTAAGAAAACTTGCATTTCTTTGGCTTTTTTCTGATTTTTCCTATTTATCATGGTTTGAAATGAATTTTCTGATGTGAGCTTTGGTTTTGTGGCTGGCATATTGAGTTTAGGGCACAAGAGGAAGGTTCTTTTTCAATCAGGGCACAGCTGTTGGTGTGCTCCAGTTCTGCTTGCTGTCATTGTTTTGGATTCCTTAGCTGATTTGTGGATTCTTTTTCTGCAGTTTCCTAAATGTTTTCTGGGTCTGAGTCGGATTTGCCTTATAATTCCCAAATTTTGTATTCTGACGCAATACAAGCAAGATTTTGGACAGAGTAGCCATTATGAAAGAAAAAAAAAAAAAAAACACAGTAAATTGCCCTTTCAGAATTAGAAGTCTACAGGCAACACGACTAAGATGAGTTTTTGTGTTTTGGAAAATGACATGGAACACTTCTGCTGAGGGGAGAAATACTAATTCCCTCCAAATTGAGTGTGAGTGCGATTTTGAGGTGAATTGAGTCAGAATTCCAAAGTCAGTCTGTGGAAGGGGGGGATGAATCCGGAAAAAGCCTGTTTCCTTCTGTCTATATCCAGCCAAATACCACAAAGGACTCTTGAATTACTTTGGCTTTCTCAGATTTCCCTTATTTATCATTGTTTGTAATGATTTTTTTTTTGTGAGCTTTGGTTTTGAGGCTGGAATATGGAGTTCAGGGCACTGGATTAATGGTCTAGTTCAATCAGGGCACAGCTGTTGGCTTGCTCCAATTCTGGCTTGCTTTCAAGGTTTTGGGTGCCTCAGCCCATTTGTGGTTTCTTGAGCGGCAATTTCCTACATGTTTTCTGGCTCTGAGTAGGTTTTGCCTTCTTCCTTCCCAAATTTTGTAATCTGGCGTAATACAAACAAGAGTTTGGACAGAGTAGCCATTATGAAATAAAAAAACACAACAAATATGCGTTTGAAGCTTATATATGTACTGGTCACAAGAACAAGGTATGATTTTTTGTTTTCGAAATTAAAAATGAACACTCTGGCTGAGGTGACAGATATTAATTGCCTCCAAAACCGAGTTTCACTGCGATTTTCAGATTAATTCAGTTAATTCAGTTAGGATTCCACAGGCTTGCATTTCTTTGGCTTTTTCTCATTTCCCTTATTTATCATGGTTTGTAATGAATTTTCTGATGTGAGCTTTGGTTTTGAGGCTGGAATATGGACTTCAGGGTACTGGAGGAATGGTCTTTTTCAAACAGGGCACAGCTGTTGGCTTGCTCCAATTCTGGCTTGCTGTCATTGTTTTGGGTGCCTCAGCTCAATTTTTGTTTGTTGAGCGGCAATTTCCTAAATGTTTTCTGGGTCTGATTTGGTTTTCCCTTCCTCCTTCCCAAATTTTGTATTCTGACGCCATACAAACATGAGTTTGGGCCGAGTACCGATTATGAAATACAAAACACAACAAATGGGCATTTGAAGCTTAAAAATCTACAGGTTACATGACCAAGGTGAGTTTTTGTGTTTTGGAAAAAAAAATGTTACACTTTGGCTGAGGTCACAGATATTAATTGACTCCAAACTGAGTTTCACTGCGATTTTCAGGGTAATTCAGTCAGAATTCCACAGGCAGACAGCTGGAGGTATGGATGAATCTGGGGACAGCCGGTTTCCTTGCGACTAAATCAAGCCCAATATCATTAAGGATTCTTGCATTTCTTTGGCTTTTTTCTCATTTTTCTTGTTTATCATGGTTTGTAATGAATTTTCTGATGTCAGCTTTGGTTTTGAGGCTGGCATATTGAGTTCAGGGCACAAGAGGAAGGTTCTTTTTCAATCAGGGCACAGCTGTTGTCTTTCTCCAATTCTGGCTTGCTGTCATTGTTGTGGGTTCCTCAGCTGACTTTTGGTTTCTTGAGCGGCAATTTCCTAAAGGTTTTCTGGGACTGAGTTGGTTTTGCCTTCTTCCTTCCCAAATTTTGTATTCTGGCGCAATACAAACAAGAGTTTGGACAGAGTAGCAATTATGAAATAAAAAACAAAACAAATAGGCATTTGAAGTTTTGAAATCTACAGGTAAGAAGACTAAGGTGAGTTTTTGGGTTTTGGAAGATAAAATGGAACACTTTGGCTGAGGTGACAGATATTAATTGCCTCCAAACCGAGTTTCACCTCGATTTTTTTGTTAATTCTTTCAGAAAACAAAGACACTCAGTTGGGAGGTGTGGATGAATCTGGAAACAGCCGTTTACATGGCAAAAAATCAAGCCCAATATTACTAAGAACTCCTGCATTTCTTTGCCTTTGTTCTTATTTTTCTTCTTTATCATGGTTTGTAATGAATTTTCTGATGTGAGCTTTGGTTTTGAGGCTGGTATATTGAGCTCAGGGCACAAGAGGAAGGTTCTTTTTCAATCAGGGCACAGCTGTTGGCTTGCTCCAATTCTGGCTTGCTGTCATTGTTTTGGGTGCCTCAGCCGATTTGTGGTTTCTTGAGCGGCAATTTCCTAAATGTTTTCTGGGTCTGAGTCGGTTTGGCCTCTTATTCCCAAATTTTGTATTCTGATGCCATACAAGCAAGATTTTGGCAGAGTAGCCATTACGAAAGAAAAAAAAATACACAGCAAATTGCCCTTTCAGGATTAGAAATCTATAGGCAACGCGACCAAGATGAGTTTCTGTGTTTTGGAAAATGACATGGAACACTTCTGCTGAGGGAACAGATTCTAATTCCCTCCAAATTGAGTGTGAGTGCGATTTTGAGGTGAATTCAATCAGAATTCCAAGGTCTGTCTGTGGAAGGGGGGGATGAATCTGGAAACAGCCAGTTTCTTTGTGTCTAAATCCAGCCAAATACCACAAAGGACTCTTGAATTTCTTTGGCTTTCTTAGATTTCCCTTATTTATCGTGGTTTGTAATGAATTTTCTGATGGGAGCTTTGGTTTTGAGGCTGCAATATGGAGTTCTGGGCACTGGATTAATGGTCTTGTTCAATCAGGGCACAGCTGTTGGCTTGCTCCAATTCTGTCTTGCTTTCAAGGTTTTGGGTGCCTCAGCTGATTTGTGGTTTCTTGAGCGGCAATTTCCTAAATGTTTTCTGGGTCTGAGTTGGTTTTGCCTTGTTCCTTTCCAAATTTTGTATTCTGATGTAATACAAACAAGAGTTTGGACAGAGTAGTCATTATGAAATAAAAAAAACACAACAAATATGCGTTTGAAGCTTATATATGTACAGGTAACACGAGCAAGGTAAGTTTTTGTGTTTTCGAAAGTAAAATTGAACACTCTGGCTGAGGTGACAGATATTAATTGCCTCCAAAACCGAGTTTCACTGCGATTTTTTTGTTAATTCATTCAGAAACCAAAGACACTCAGTTGCGAGGTGTGGATGAATCTGGAAACAGCCGTTTACATGGCCATAATTCAAGCCCAATATCCCTAAGAACTCCTGCATTTCTTTGGCTTCGTTCTCATTTTTCTTCTTTATCATGGTTTGTAATGAATTTTCTGATGTGAGCTTTGGTTTTGAGGCTGGTATATTGAGTTCAGGGCACAAGAGGAAGGTTCTTTTTCAATCAGGGCACAGCTGTTGTCTTTCTCCAATTCTGGCTTGCTGTCATTGTTGTGGGTTCTTCAGCTGACTTTTGGTTTCTTGAGTGGCAATTTCCTAAATGTTTTCTGGGTCTGAGTTGGTTTTGCTTTCTTCCTTCCCAAATTTTGTATTCTGACGCAATACAAACAAGAGTTTGGACAGAGTAGCAATTATGAAAAAAAAAACAAAACCAATAGGCATTTGAAGTTTTGAAATCTACAGGTAAGAAGACTAAGGTGAGTTTTTGAGTTTTGGAAGATAAAATGGAACACTTTGGCTGAGGTGACAGATATTAATTGCCTCCAAACCGAGTTTCACTGCGATTTTCAGGTTAATTCAGTCAGAAACCACAGACATTCAGCTGGGAGGTGTGGATGAATCTGGAAACAGCCGTTTACATGGCAATAAATCAAGCCCAATATTACTAAGAACTCCTGCATTTCTTTGGCTTTTTTTCTCATTTTTCTTCTTTATCATGGTTTGTAATGAATTTTCTGATGTGAGCTTTGGTTTTGAGGCTGGTATATTGAGTTCAGGGCACAAAAGGAAGGTTCTTTTTCAATCAGGGCACAGCTGTTGGCTTGCTCCAATTCTGGCTTGCTGTCATTGTTTTGGGTGCCTCAGCCGATTTGTGGTTTCTTGAGCGGCAATTTCCTAAATGTTTTCTGGGTCTGAGTCGGTATTGCCTTCTTCCTTCCCAAATTTTGTATTCTGATGCAATACAAGCAAGATTTTGGCAGAGTAGCCATTATAAAAGAAAAAAAAAAAAACACAGCAAATTGCCCTTTCAGGATTAGAAATCTACAGGCAACGCGACCAAGATGAGTTTCTGTGTTTTGGAAAACGACATGGAACACTTCTGCTGAGGGGACAGATTCTAATTCCCTCCAAATTGAGTGTGAGTGCGATTTTGAGGTGAATTCAATCAGAATTCCAAAGTCTGTCTGTGGAAGGGGGGGATGAATCTGGAAACAGCCAGTTTCCTTCTGTCTAAATCCAGCCAAATACCACAAAGGACTCTTGAATTTCTTTGGCTTTCTCAGATTTCCCTTATTTATCATGGTTTGTAATGAATTATCTGATGGGAGCTTTGGTTTTGAGGCTGCAATATGGAGTTCTGGGCACTGGATTAATGGTCTTGTTCAATCAGGGCACAGCTGTTGGCTTGCTCCAATTCTGTCTTGCTTTCAAGGTTTTGGGTGCCTCAGCTGATTTGTGGTTTCTTGAGCGGCAATTTCCTAAATGTTTTCTGGGTCTGAGTTGGTTTTGCCTTCTTCTTTCCCAAATTTAGTATTCTGATGCAATGCAAAGAAGAGTTTGTACAGAGTAGCCATTATGAAATAAACAACACAACAAATAGGCGTTTCAAGATTTTAAATCTGCAGGTAACACGACCAAAGTGAGTTTTTTTGTTTTGGAAAATAAAATGGAAAACTTTGGCTGAGGTGACAGATATTAATTGCCTCCAAACGGAGTTTCACTGTGATTTTCGGGTTCATTCTGTGAGAATTCCACAGGCAGTCAGCTGGAGGGGTGGATGAATCCGGGAACTGCTGGCTTCCTTGCGACTAAATCAAGCCCAATATCATTATGGATTCTTGCATTTCTTTGGCTTTTTTTCTGATTTTTCTTATTTATCATTGTTTGTAATGAATTTTCTGATGTGAGCTTTGGTTTTGAGGCTGCAATATGGAGTTCAGGGCACAAGAGGAAGGTTCTTTTTCAATCAGGGCACAGCTGTTGTCTTGCTGCAATTCTGCTTGCTGTCATTGTTTTGGGTGCCTCAGCTGATTTGTGGATTCTTGTGTTGCAGTTTCCTAAATGTTTTCTGGGTCTGAATCGGATTTGCCTTCTTATTCCCAAATTTTGTATTCTGATGCAACATAAGCAAGATTTTGTACAGAGTAGCCATTATGAAAGAAAAAAAAAACACAGCAAATTGCCCTTTCAGGATTAGAAATCTATAGGCAACACGACCAAGATGAGTTTCTGTGTTTTGGAAAATGACATGGAACCCTTCTGCTGAGGGGACAGATTCTAATTCCCTCCAAATTGAGTGTGAGTGCGATTTTGAGGTGAATTGAGTCAGAATTCCAAAGTCAGTCTGTGGAAGGGGGGGATGAATCCGGAAACAGCCAGTTTCCTTCTGTCTAAATCCAGCCAAATACCACAAAGGACTCTTGAATTTCTTTGGCTTTCTCAGATTTCCCTTATTTATCATGGTTTGTAATGAATTTTCTGATGTGAGCTTTGGTTTTGAGGATGGAATATGGAGTTCAGGGCACTGGATTAATGGTCTTGTTCAATCAGGGCACAGCTGTTGGCTTGCTCCAATTCTATCTTGCTTTCAAGGTTTTGGGTGCCTCAGCTGATTTGTGGTTTCTTGAGCAGCAATTTCCTAAATGTTTTCTGGGTCTGAGTTGGTTTTCCCTTCTTCCTTCCCACATTTTGTATTCTGACGCAATACAAACAAGAGTTTTGACAGAGTAGCCATTATGAAATAAAAAAAAAAACAACAACAACAAATTAGCGTTTGAAGCTTATAAATCTAAGGGTAACATGACCAAGGTGAGTTTTTGTGATTTGGAAAATAAAATGGAACACTTTGGCTGAGGTGACTGATATTATTGCCTCCAAACTGAGTCTTACTGCGATTTTCAGGTTAATTCAGTCGGAATTCCACAGGCAGTCAGCTGGAGCTGTGGATGAATCTGGAAACAGCCGGTTTCCTTGCAACTAAATCAAGCCCACTATCATTATGGATTCTTGCATTTCTTTGGCTTTTTCTCCATTTTCTTATTTATCATGGTTTGTAATGAATTTTCTGATGTGAGCTTTGGTTTTGAGGCTGCAATATTAAGTTCAGGGCACAAGAGGGAGGTTCTTTTTCAATCAGGGCACAGCTGTTGGCTTGCTCCAATTCTGGCTTGCTGTCATTGTTTTGGGTGCCTCAGCCGTTTTGTTGTTTCTTGAGCGGCAATTTCCTTAATGTTTTCTGGGTCTGAGTCGGTTTTGCCTTCTTATTCCCATATTTTGTATTCTGATGCAATACAAGCAAGATTTGGACAGAGTAGCCATTATGAAAGAAAAAAAAAAACACAGAAATTGCCCTTTCAGGATTAGAAATCTGCTGGCAACATGATCAAGATTAGTTTCTGTGTTTTGGAAAATGACATGGAACCCTTCTGCTGAGGGGACAGATTCTAATTCCCTCCAAATTGAGTGTGAGTGCAATTTTGAGGTGAAATCAATTTGAATTCCAAAGTCAGTCAGTGGAAGGGGGGGATGAATCTTTAAACAGCCAGTTTCCTTGTGTCTAAATCCAGCCAAATATCACTAAGAACTCGTGCATTTCTTTGGCTTTTGTCTCATTTTTCTGATTTATCATGGTTTGTAATGAATTTTCTGATGTGAGCTTTGGTTTTGAGGCTGGCATATTGAGTTCAGGGCACCGGATCAATGGTGTTTTTCAAACAGGACACAGCTGTTGGCTTGTTGCAATTCTGGCTTGCTGTCATTGTTTTGCATGCCTCAGCTGTTTTTGGTTTCTTTAGTGGCAATTTCCTACATGTTTTCTGGGTCTGAGTTGGTTTTGCCTTCTTCCTTCCCAAATTTTGTATACTGACGTAATACAAACAAGAGTTTGGACAGAGTAGCCATTATGAAATAAAAAACACAACAAATATGCGTTTGAAGCTTATATATGTACAGGTAACACGAGCAAGGTAAGTTTTTGTGTTTTCGAAAGTAAAATTGAACACTCTGGCTGAGGTGACAGATATTAATTGCCTCCAAAACCGAGTTTCACTGCGATTTTTTTGTTAATTCATTCAGAAACCAAAGACACTCAGTTGGGAGGTGTGGATGAATCTGGAAACAGCCGTTTACATGGCCATAATTCAAGCCCAATATCCCTAAGAACTCCTGCATTTCTTTGGCTTTTTTCTCATTTTTCTTATTTATCATGGTTTGTAATGAATTTTCCGATGTGAGCTTTGCTTTTGAGGCTGGCATATGGAGTTCAGGGCACAAGAGGAAGGTTCTTTTTCAATCAGGGCACAGCTGTTGTCTTTCTCCAATTCTGGCTTGCTGTCATTGTTGTGGGTTCCTCAGCTGACTTTTGGTTTCTTGAGTGGCAATTTCCTAAATATTTTCTGGGTCTGACACGGTTTTTCCTTCTTATTCCCAAATTTTGTATTCTGACGCAATACAAACAAGAGTTTGGACAGACTAGCAATGATGAAATAAAAAACAAAACAAATAGGCATTTGAAGCTTAGAAATGTACAGGTAAGAAGACTAAGGTGAGTTTTTGAGTTTTGGAAAATAAAATGGAACACTTTGGCTGAGGTGACAGATATTAATTGCCTCCAAACCGAGTTTCACTGCGATTTTCAGGTTAATTCAGTCAGAAACCACAGACACTCAGCTGGGAGGTGTGGATGAATCTGGAAACAGCCGTTTACATGGCAATAAATCAAGCCCAATATTACTAAGAACTCCTGCATTTCTTTGGCTTTTTTCTCATTTTTCTTATTTATCATGGTTTGTAATGAATTTTCTGATGTGAGCTTTGGTTTTGAGACTGGTATATTGAGCTCAGGGCACAAGAGGAAGGTTCTTTTTCAATCAGGGCACAGCTGTTGGCTTGCTCCAATTCTGGCTTGCTGTCATTGTTGTAGGTTCCTCCGCTGACTTTTGGATTCTTCAGTGGCAATTTCTTAAATGTTTTCTGGGTCTGAGTCGGTTTTGCCTTCTTCCTTGCCAAATTTTGTATTCTGACGCAATACAAACAAGAGCTTGGGCATAGTAGCCATTATGAAATAAAAAACAAAACAAATAGGCATTTGAAGTTTTGAAATCTACAGGTAAGAAGACTAAGGTGAGTTTTTGAGTTTTGGAAGATAAAATGGAACACTTTGGCTGAGGTGACAGATATTAATTGCCTCCAAACCGAGTTTCACTGCGATATTCAGGTTAATTCAGTCAGAAACCACAGATACTCAGCTGGGAGGTGTGGATGAATCTGGAAACAGCCGTTTACATGGCAATAAATCAAGCCCAATATTACTAAGAACTCCTGCATTTCTTTGGCTTTTTTCTCATTTTTCTTATTTATCATGGTTTGTAATGAATTTTCTGATGTGAGCTTTGGTTTTGAGGCTGGTATATTGAGCTCAGGGCACAAGAGGAAGGTTCTTTTTCAATCAGGGCACAGCTGTTGGCTTGCTGCAATTCTGGCTTGCTGTCATTGTTTTGGGTGCCTCAGCCGATTTGTGGTTTCTTGAGCGGCAATTTCCTAAATGTTTTCTGGGTCTGAGTTGGTTTTGCCTTCTTATTCCCAAATTTTGTATTCTGATGCAATTCAAGCAAGATTTTGGCAGAGTAGCCATTATGAAAGAAAAAAAAAAAAAACACAGCAAATTGCCCTTTCAGGATTAGAAATCTACAGGCAACTCGACCAAGATGAGTTTCTGTGTTTTGGAAAATGACATGGAACACTTCTGCTGAGGGGACAGATTCTAATTCCCTCCAAATTGAGTGTGAGTGCGATTTTGAGGTGAATTCAATCAGAATTCCAAAGTCTGTCTGTGGAAGGGGGGGATGAATCTTTAAACAACCAGTTTCTTTGTGTCTAAATCCAGCCAAATACCACAAAGGACTCTTGAATTTCTTTGGCTTTCTCAGATTTCCCTTATTTATCATGGTTTGTAATGAATTTTCTGATGTGAGCTTTGGTTTTGAGGCTGGCATATTGAATTTTTGTGCACAAGAGGGAGGTTCTTTTTCAATCAGGGCACAGCTGTTGTCTTGCTGCAATTCTGCTTGCTGTCATTGTTTTGGGTGCCTCAGCTGATTTGTGGATTCTTGTGTTGCAGTTTCCTAAATGTTTTCTAGGTCTGAGTCGGATTTGCCTTCTTATTCCCAAATTTTGTATTCTGATGCAACATAAGCAAGATTTGGACAGAGTAGCCATTATGAAAGAAAAAAAAACACAGCAAATTGCCCTTTCAGGATTAGAAATCTATAGGCAACACGACCAAGATGAGTTTCTGTGTTTTGGAAAATGACATGGAACACTTCTTCTGAGGGGACAGATTCTAATTCCCTCCAAATTGAGTGTGAGTGCGATTTTGAGGTGAATTCAATCAGAATTCCAAAGTCTGTCTGTGGAAGGGTGGGATGAATCCGGAAACAGCCAGTTTCTTTGTGTCTAAATCCAGCCAAATACCACAAAGGACTCTTGAATTTCTTTGGCTTTCTCAGATTTCCCTTATTTATCATGGTTTCTAATGAATTTTCTGATGTGAGCTTTGGTTTTGAGGATGGAATATGGAGTTCAGGGCACTGGATTAATGGTCTTGTTCAATCAGGGCACAGCTGTTGGCTTGCTCCAATTCTGTCTTGCTTTCAAGGTTTTGGGTGCCTCAGCCGATTTGTGGTTTCTTGAGCGGCAATTTCCTAAATGTTTTCTGGGTCTGAGTTGGTTTTCCCTTCTTCCTTCCCACATTTTGTATTCTGACGCAATACAAACAAGAGTTTGGACAGAGTAGCCATCATGATATAAAAAAAAAAAACAACAACAAATTAGCGTTTGAAGCTTATGAATCTAAGGGTAACACGACCAAGGTGAGTTTTTGTGATTTGGAAAATCAAATGGAACACTTTGGCTGAGGTGACTGATATTATTGCCTCCAAACTGAGTCTTACTGCGATTTTCAGGTTAATTCAGTGAGAATTCCACAGGCAGTCAGCTGGAGGGGTGGATGAATCCGGGAACAGCGGGTTTCCTTGCAACTAATTCAAGCCACTATGATTATGGATTCTTGCATTTCTTTGGCTTTTTTCTCTTTTTTCTTATTTATGATGATTTGTAATGAATTTTCTGATGTGAGCTTTGGTTTTGAGGCTGGCATATTGAGTTCAGGGCACAAGAGGAAGGTTCTTTTTCAATCAGGGCACAGCTGTTGGCTTTCTCCAATTCTGGCTTGCTGTCATTGTTGTGGGTTCCTCAGCTGACTTTTGGTTTCTTGAGTGGCAATTTCCTAAATGTTTTCTGGGTCTGACACGGTTTTTCCTTCTTAATCCCAAATTTTGTATTCTGACGCAATACAAACAAGAGTTTGGACAGAGTAGCAATGATGAAATAAAAAACACAACAAATAGGCATTTGAAGCTTAGAAATCTACAGGTAAGAAGACTAAGGTGAGTTTTTGAGTTTTGGAAAATAAAATGGAACACTTTGGCTGAGGTGACAGATATTAATTGCCTCCAAACCGAGTTTCACTGCGATTTTCAGGTCAATTCAGTCAGAAACCACAGACACTCAGCTGGGAGGTGTGGATGAATCTGGAAACAGCCGTTTACATGGCAATAAATCAAGCCCAATATTACTAAGAACTCCTGCATTTCTTTGGCTTTTTTCTCATTTTTCTTATTTATCATGGTTTGTAATGAATTTTCTGATATGAGCTTTGGTTTTGAATCTGCTATATTGAGCTCAGGGCACAAGAGGAAGGTTCTTTTTCAATCAGGGCACAGCTGTTGGCTTGCTCCAATTCTGGCTTGCTGTCATTGTTGTAGGTTCCTCCGCTGACTTTTGGATTCTTGAGTGGCAATTTCCTAAATGTTTTCTGGGTCTGAGTTGGTTTTGCCTTCTTCCTTGCCAAATTTTGTATTCTGACGCAATACAAACAAGAGCTTGGGCAGAGTAGCCATTATGAAATAAAAAACAAAACAAATAGGCATTTGAAGTTTTGAAATCTACAGGTAAGAAGACTAAGGTGAGTTTTTGAGTTTTGGAAGATAAAATGAAACACTTTGGCTGAGGTGACAGATATTAATTGCCTCCAAACCGAGTTTCACTGCGATATTCAGGTTAATTCAGTCAGAAACCACAGATACTCAGCTGGGAGGTGCGGATGAATCTGGAAACAGCCGTTTACATGGCAATAAATCAAGCCCAATATTACTAAGAACTCCTGCATTTCTTTGCCTTTTTTCTCTTTTTTCTTATTTATCATGGTTTGTAATGAATTTTCTGATGTGAGCTTTGGTTTTGAGGCTGGTATATTGAGTTCAGGGCACAAGAGGAAGGTTCTTTTTCAATCAGGGCACAGCTGTTGGCTTGCTCCAATTCTGGCTTGCTGTCATTGGTTTAGGTGCCCCAGCTGATTTGAGGTTTCTTGAGCAGCAATTTCCTAAATGTTTTCTGGGTCTGAGTTGGTTTTGCCTTCTTATTCCCAAATTTTGTATTGTGATGCAATATAAGCAAGATTTTGGACAGAGTAGCCATTATGAAAGAAAAAAAAAACACACCAAATTACCCTTTCAGGATTAGAAATCTACAGGCAACATGAGCAAGATGAGTTTCTGTGTTTTGGAAAATTACATGGAACACTTCTGCTGAGGGGACAGATAGTAATTCCCTCCAAATTGAGTGTGAGTGCGATTTTGAGGTGAATTGAGTCAGAATTCCAAACTCAGTCTGTGGAAGGGGGGGATGAATCTTTAAACAGCCAGTTTCCTTCTGTCTAAATCCAGCCAAATATCACAAAGGACTCTTGCATTTCTTTGGCTTTCTTAGATTTCCCTTATTTATCATGGTTTGTAATGAAATTTCTGATGTGAGCTTTAGTTTTGAGGCTGGCATATTGAGTTCAGGGCACAAGAGGAAGGTTCTTTTTCAATCAGGGCACAGCTGTTGGCTTGCTCCAATTCTGGCTTGCTGTCCTTGTTTTGGGTGCCTCAGCTGACTTTTGGTTACTTGAGCGGCAATTTCCTAAATGTTTTCTGGGTCTGAGTTGGTTTTGCCTTCTTCCTTCCCAAATTTTGTATTCTGAAGAAATATAAACAAGAGTTTAGACAGAGTAGCCATTATGAAATTAAAAGCACAACAAATAGGCGTTGGAAGCTTAGAAATCTACAGGTAACACGACTAAGGTGAGTTTTTGTGTTTTGGAAAATAAAATGGAACACTTTGGCTGAGGTGACAGATATTAATAGTCTCCAAACTGAGTTTCACTGCGATTTTCAGCTTAATTCATTCAGAAGTCCACAGGCAGTCAGCTGGAAGGGTGGATGGATCTGGGAACAGCCGGTTTCGTTGTGACTGAATCAAGCCCAATATCATTATGGATTCTTGCATTTCCTTGGCTATTTTCTCATTTTTCTTTTTATCATGGTTTGTAATGAATTTTCTGATGTGAGCTTTGGTTTTGATGCTGGCATATTGGGTTCAGGGCACAAGAGGAAGGTTCTTTTTCAATCAGGGCACAGCTATTGGTTTGCTACAATTCTGTCTTGCTTTAAAGGTTTTGGGTGCCTCAGCGTTGTTGTTTTTTGATCCACATTTTCTGAATGTTTTCTGGGTCTGAGTTGGTTTTGCCTTCTTCCTTCCCAAATTTTGTATTCTGACGCAATATAAACTAGAGTTTGGACAGAGTAGCCATTATGAAATAAAAAACACAACACATAGGTGTTTGAAGCTTAGAAATCTACAGGTAACACGACCAAGGTGAGATTTTGTGTTTTGGAAAATAAAATGGAACACTTTGGCTGAGGTGACAGATATTAATTCCCTCCAAACTGAGTTTCACTGTGATTTTCAGGTTAATTCAGTGAGAATTGCACAGGCAGTCACCTGGAGGGGTGGATGAATCCAGGACTAGCCGGATTTCTTACGACTAAATCAAGCCCAATATCATTATGGATTCTTGCATTTCTTTGGCTTTTTTCTCTTTTTTCTTATTTATCATGGTTGGTAATGAATTTTTGATGTGAGCTTTGGATTTGAGGCTGCAATAAGAACTTCCGGGCACAAGAGAAATGTTCTTTTTCAATCAGGGCACAGCTGTTGGCTTGCTCTAATTGTGGCTTGCTGTCATTGTTTTGGGTGCATCAGCAAATTTGAGGTTTCTTGAGTGGCAATTTCCTAAATGTTTTCTGGGTCTGACACGGTTTTTTCTTCTTATTCCCAAATTTTTTATTCTGACTCAATACAAACAAGAGTTTGGACAGAGTAGCCATTATGAAATAAAAAACACAACAAATAGGCGTTTGAAGCTTAGAAATCTACAGGTAACACGACCAAGGTGATTTTTTGTGTTTTGGAAAAAAAAATGGAACACTTTGGCTCAGGTGACATATATTAATTGCCTCCAAACTGAGTTTCCCCGTGATTTTCAGGTTAATTCAGTGAGAATTGCACAGGCAGTCACCTCGAGGGGTGGACGAATCCAGGAATAGCCGGATTCCTTACGACTAAATCAATCCCAATATCATTATGGATTCTTGCATTTCTTTGGCTTTTTTCTCATTTTTGTTATGTATGATGGTTTGTAATGAATTTTCTAATGTGCGCTTTGTTTTTGAGGCTGGCATATTGAGTTCAGGGCACAAGAGGATGGTTCTTTTTCAATCAGGGCACAGCTGTTGGCTTGCTCCAATTCTGGCTTGCTGCCATTTATTTGGGTGCCTCAGCTGACTTTTGGTTTCTTGAGTGGCAATTTCCTAAATGTTTTCTGGGTCTGAGTTGGTTTTGCCATCTTCCTTCCCAAATTTTCTTTTCTGATGGCATACAAACAAGACTTTGGACAGAGTAGACATTATGAAATAAAAAACACATCAAATAGGCTTTTGAAAGCTACAGGTAAAACGACCAAGGTGAGATTTTGTGTTTTGAAAAAAGACATGGAACAGCAGTCATTATGAAATAAAAAATACAACAAATAGGCGTTTGAAGCTGATAAGTCTACTCGAAACACGACCAAGGTGAGTATTTGTGTTTTGGAAAATAAAATGGAACACTTTGTTGAGGTCACAGATATTAATGGCCTCCAAACTGAATTTGACTGCGATTTTCAGGTTAATTCAGTGAGAATTCCACAGGCAGTCAGCAGGAGGGGTGGATGAATCTGGGAGCAGCCGGTTTCCTTGCGACGAAATCCAGCCCAATATCAGAAAGGTCTCCTGTATTTCTTTGGCATTTTTCTCATTTTTTGATTTATCCTGCTTTGTAATGAATTTTCTGATGTGAGATTTGGTTTTGAGGCTGCAATATGGAGTTTAGGGCACAAGAGGAAGGTTTTTTTTTTAAACAGGGCACAGCTCTTGGCTTGCTCCAATTTTGGCTTGCTGTCCTTGTTTTGCATGCCTCAGCTCAATTTTGGTTTGTTGAGTGGCAATTTCCTAAATGTTTTCTGGGTCTGAGTTGGTTTTGCCTTCTTCCTTCCCAAATTTTGTATTCTGTCGCATTACAAACAAGAGTTTGGACAGAGCAGACATTATGAAATAAAAAACACAACAAATAGGTGTTAGAAGCTTAGAAATCTACAGGTAACACGACCAAGGTGCGTTTTTGTGTTTTGGAAAATGAAATGGAACACTTTGGCTGAGGTGACAGATATTAATTGCCTCCAAACTGAGTTTCACTGCGATTTTCAGGTTAATTCAGTCAGAATTCCACAGGCAGTCAGCTGGAGGGGTGGATGAATCCGGGTACAGCTGGTTTCCTTGCGACTAAATCAAGCCCAATGTCATTATGGATTCTTGCGTTTCTTTGGCTTTTTTCTCATTTTTCTTATTTATCATGGTTTGTAATGAATTTTGGGATGTCAGCTTTGGTTTTGAGGCTGTAATATGGCGTTCAGGGCACCAGAGGTATGGTCTTTTTCAAACAGGGCACAGCTGTTGTGCTGCTCCAATTCTGGCTTGCTGTCATTGATTTGAGTGCCTCAGCCGATTTGTGGTTTCTTGAGCGGCAATTTCCTAAAGGTTTTCTGGGTCTGAATTGGTTTTGCCTTCTTCCTTCCCAAATGTTGTATTCTGACGCAATACAAAAAAGAGTTTGGGCGGAGTAGCCATTATGAAATAAAAAACACAACAAAAAGGCGTTTGAAGCTTAGAAAAATACAGGTAACACGACCAAGGTGAGTTTTTGTGTTTTGGAAAATAAAATGGAACACTTTGTTGAGCTGACAGATATTAATAGCCTCCAAACTGAGTTTCACTGCGATTTTCAGGTGAATTCAGTCAGAAGTCCACAGGCAGTCAGCTGGAGGTGTGGATGAATCCGGGAACAGCCGGTTTCCTTGCGACTAAATCAAGCCCAATATCATTCTTGATTCTTGCATTTCTTTGGCTTTTTTCTCCTTTTTCTTATTTATCATGGTTTGTAATGAATTTTCTGATGTGAGCTTTGGTTTTGAGGTTTCAATATTGAGTTCAGCGCACCTGAGGAATGGTCTTTTTCAAACAGGGTACAGATGTTGGCTTGCTCCAATTCTGGCTTGCTGTCATTGTTTTGGGAGCCTCAGCTGACTTTTGGTTTCTTGAGCCACAATGTCCTAAATGTTTTCAGGGTCTGAGTTGGTTTTGCCTTCTTCCTTCCCAAATATTGTATTGTGATGGAATACAAACAAGAGTTTGGACAGAGTAGTCATTATGAAAAAAAAAACACAACAAATAGGCGTTTGAAGCTTATAAGTCTACTCGTAACGAGACCAAGGTGAGTTTTTGATTTTGGAAAATAAAATGGAACACTTTGGCTGAGGTGACAGATATTAATTGCCTCCAAACTGAGGTTCACTGCGATTTTCAGGTTAATTCAGTCAGAATTCCACAGGCAGTCAGCTGGAGGGGTGGATGAATCTGGGAACAGCCAATTTCCTTGCGACTAAATCAAGCCCAATATCATTATGGATTCTAGCATTTCTTTGGCTTTTTTCTCATTTTTCTTATTTATCATGGTTTGTAATGAATTTTCTGATGTGAGCTTTGGTTTTGAGGCTGCAATATGGAGTTCAGGGCACCGGAGGAATGGTCTTTTTCAAAAAGGGCACAGCTGTTGACTTGCTCCAAGTCTGCCTTGCTGTCATTGTTTTGGGTGCCTCAGCTGACTTTTGGTTTCTTGAGCGGCAATTTCCTAAATGTTTTCTGTGTCTGAGAGGTTTTTACCTTCTTCCTTCCCAAATTTTGTATTGTGACGCAATACAAACAAGAGTTCAGACAGAGTAGCGATTATGAAATAAAAACACAACAAATAGGCGTTTGAAGCTTAGAAATCTACAGGTTCACGACCAAGGTGAGTTTTTGTGCTTTGAAAAATCAAATGGAACACTTTGGCTGAGGTGACAGATATTAATTGCCTCCAAACTGAGTTTCACTGCGATTTTCCTGTTAATTCAGTCATAATTCCACAGGCATCAGCTGGAGGGGTGGATGAATCTGGGAACAGCCAATTTCCTTGCAACTAAATCAAGCCCAATATCATTATGGATTCTTGCATTTCTTTGGCTTTTGTCTCATTTTTCTTATTTATCATGGTTTGTAATGAATTTTCTGATGTGAGCTTTGGTTTTGAGGCTGCAATATGGAGTTCAGGGCACCGGAGGAAGGTTATTTTTCAAAAAGTGCACAGCTGTTGACTTGCTCCTATTCTGCCTTGCTGTCATTGTTTTGGGTGCCTCAGCCGATTATTGGTCTTTTGAGCGACAATTTCCTAAAGGTTTTCTGGGTCTGAGTTGGTTTTGCCTTCTTCCTTCCCAAATGTTGTATTCTGACGCCATACAAACAAGAGTTTCGGCAGAGTAGCCATTATGCAATAAAATCACAACAAATAGGTTTTGAAGCTTATAAATCCATAGGTAACACGAGCAAGGTGAGTTTTTGTGTTTTGGAAAATAAAATGGAACACTTTGGCTGAGGTGACAGATATTAATTGCCTCCAAACTGAGTTTCACTGCGATTTTCAGGTGAATTCAGGTAGATCCACAGGCAGTCAGCTGGAGGTGTGGATGAATCCGGGAACAGCCGGTTTCCTTGCGACTAAATCAAGCCCAATATCATTCTTGATTCTTGCATTTCTTTGGCTTTTTTCTCCTTTTTCTGATATAGCATGCTTTGTAATGAATTTTCTGATGTGAGCTTTGGTTTTGAGGCTGCAATATGGAGTTCAGGGCACCTGAGGAATGGTCTTTTTCAAACAGGGCACAGCTGTTGGCCTGCACCAATTCTGGCTTGCTGTCATTGTTTTGAGTGCCTCAGCCGATTTGTGGTTTCTTGAGTGGCAATTTCCTAAATGTTTTCTGGGTCTGAGTTGGTTTTGCCTTCTTCCTTCCCAAATTTTGTATTCTGACGCCATGCAAACAAGAGTTTCGGCAGGGTAGCCATTATGAAATAAAAAACACCACAAATAGGCTTTTGAAGCTTAGAAATCTACAGGTAACACAACAAAGGTGAGTTTTTGTGTTTTGGAAAATCAAATGGAACACTTTGGCTGAGGTGACAGATATTAATTGCCTCCAAACTGAGTTTCACTGCGATTTTCAGGTTAATTCAGTCAGAATTCCACAGGCAGTCAGCAGGAGGGGTGGATGAATCCGGGAACAGCCCGTTTTCTTGCGACTAAATGAAGCCCAATATCATTATGGATTCTTGATTTCTTTGGCGTTTTTCTCATTTTTCTTATTTATCCTGGTTTGTAATGAATTTTCTGATGTCAGCTTTGGTTTTGAGGCTGTAATATGGAGTTCAGGGCACCGGGGGAACGGTCTTTTTCAAACAGAGCACAGCTGTTGGCCTGCTCCAATTCTGGCTTGCTGTCATTGTTTTGGGTGCCTCCGCCAATTTGAGGTTTTTTGAGCAGCAATTTCTTAAAAGTTTTCTGGGTCTGAGTTGGTTTTGCCTTCTTCCTTCCCAAATATTGTATTCTGATGCAATACAAACAAGAGTTTGGGCAGAGTGGCCATTATGAAATAAAAAACACAACAAATAGGTTTTGAAGCTTAGAAATCCAGAGGTAACATGACTAAGGTGAGTTTTTGTGTTTTGGAAAATCAAATGGAACAGTTTGGCTGAGGTGACATATATTAATTGCCTCCAAACTAAGTTTCCCTGCGATTTTCCGGTTAATTCAGTCAGAATTCCACAGGCAGTCAGCTGGAGGGGTGGATGAATCTGGGAACAGCCAATTTCCTTGCGACTAAATCAAGCCCAATATCATTATGGATTCTAGCATTTCTTTGGCTTTTTTCTCATTTTTCTTATTTATCATGGTTTGTAATGAATTTTCTGATGTGAGCTTTGGTTTTGAGGCTGCAATATGGAGTTCAGGGCACCGGAGGAATGGTCTTTTTCAAAAAGGGCACAGCTGTTGACTTGCTCCAAGTCTGCCTTGCTGTCATTGTTTTGGGTGCCTCAGCTGACTTTTGGTTTCTTGAGCGGCAATTTCCTAAATGTTTTCTGTGTCTGAGAGGTTTTTACCTTCTTCCTTCCCAAATTTTGTATTGTGACGCAATACAAACATGAGTTCAGACAGAGTAGCGATTATGAAATAAAAACACAACAAATAGGCGTTTGAAGCTTAGAAATCTACAGGTTCACGACCAAGGTGAGTTTTTGTGCTTTGAAAAATCAAATGGAACACTTTGGCTGAGGTGACAGATATTAATTGCCTCCAAACTGAGTTTCACTGCGATTTTCCTGTTAATTCAGTCATAATTCCACAGGCATCAGCTGGAGGGGTGGATGAATCTGGGAACAGCCAATTTCCTTGCGACTAAATCAAGCCCAATATCATTATGGATTCTTGCATTTCTTTGGCTTTTGTCTCATTTTTCTTATTTATCATGGTTTGTAATGAATTTTCTGATGTGAGCTTTGGTTTTGAGGCTGCAATATGGAGTTCAGGGCACCGGAGGAAGGTTATTTTTCAAAAAGTGCACAGCTGTTGACTTGCTCCTATTCTGCCTTGCTGTCATTGTTTTGGGTGCCTCAGCCGATTATTGGTCTTTTGAGCGACAATTTCCTAAAGGTTTTCTGGGTCTGAGTTGGTTTTGCCTTCTTCCTTCCCAAATGTTGTATTCTGACGCCATACAAACAAGAGTTTCGGCAGAGTAGCCATTATGCAATAAAATCACAACAAATAGGTTTTGAAGCTTATAAATCCATAGGTAACACGAGCAAGGTGAGTTTTTGTGTTTTGGAAAATAAAATGGAACACTTTGGCTGAGGTGACAGATATTAATTGCCTCCAAACTGAGTTTCACTGCGATTTTCAGGTGAATTCAGGTAGATCCACAGGCAGTCAGCTGGAGGTGTGGATGAATCCGGGAACAGCCGGTTTCCTTGCGACTAAATCAAGCCCAATATCATTCTTGATTCTTGCATTTCTTTTGCTTTTTTCTCCTTTTTCTGATATAGCATGCTTTGTAATGAATTTTCTGATGTGAGCTTTGGTTTTGAGGCTGCAATATGGAGTTCAGGGCACCTGAGGAATGGTCTTTTTCAAACAGGGCACAGCTGTTGGCCTGCACCAATTCTGGCTTGCTGTCATTGTTTTGAGTGCCTCAGCCGATTTGTGGTTTCTTGAGTGGCAATTTCCTAAATGTTTTCTGGGTCTGAGTTGGTTTTGCCTTCTTCCTTCCCAAATTTTGTATTCTGACGCCATGCAAACAAGAGTTTCGGCAGGGTAGCCATTATGAAATAAAAAACACCACAAATAGGCTTTTGAAGCTTAGAAATCTACAGGTAACACAACAAAGGTGAGTTTTTGTGTTTTGGAAAATCAAATGGAACACTTTGGCTGAGGTGACAGATATTAATTGCCTCCAAACTGAGTTTCACTGCGATTTTCAGGTTAATTCAGTCAGAATTCCACAGGCAGTCAGCAGGAGGGGTGGATGAATCCGGGAACAGCCCGTTTTCTTGCGACTAAATGAAGCCCAATATCATTATGGATTCTTGATTTCTTTGGCGTTTTTCTCATTTTTCTTATTTATCCTGGTTTGTAATGAATTTTCTGATGTCAGCTTTGGTTTTGAGGCTGTAATATGGAGTTCAGGGCACCGGGGGAACGGTCTTTTTCAAACAGAGCACAGCTGTTGGCCTGCTCCAATTCTGGCTTGCTGTCATTGTTTTGGGTGCCTCCGCCAATTTGAGGTTTTTTGAGCAGCAATTTCTTAAAAGTTTTCTGGGTCTGAGTTGGTTTTGCCTTCTTCCTTCCCAAATATTGTATTCTGATGCAATACAAACAAGAGTTTGGGCAGAGTGGCCATTATGAAATAAACAACACAACAAATAGGTTTTGAAGCTTAGAAATCCAGAGGTAACATGACTAAGGTGAGTTTTTGTGTTTTGGAAAATCAAATGGAACAGTTTGGCTGAGGTGACATATATTAATTGCCTCCAAACTAAGTTTCCCTGCGATTTTCCGGTTAATTCAGTCAGAATTCCACAGGCAGTCAGCTGGAGGGGTGGATGAATCTGGGAACAGCCGGTTTCCTTGAAACTAAATCCAGCCCAACATCATTATGGATTCTTGCATTTCTTTGGCTTTTGTCTCATTTTTCTGATTTATCATGGTTTGTAATGAATTTTCTGATGTGAGCTTCGGTATTGAGGCTGGCATATGGAGTTCAGGGCACAAGAGGAAGGTTCTTATTCAATCAGGGCACAGCTGCTGGGTTACTCCAATTCTGGCTTACTGTCATTGTTTTGGTTGCCTCCGCCGATTTGAGGTTTCTTGAGCATCAATTTCCTAAATGTTTTGTTCGTCTGAGTTGGTTTTCCTTCTTCCTTCCAAAATTTTGTATTCTGACCCAATACAAAAAAGAGTTTGGACAGACTTGCCATTTTGCCATAAAAAAAAAACACAATAAATAGGCGTTTGAGGCTTAGAAATCCACAGGTAATACGACCAAGGTGAGTTTTTGTGTTTTGGAAAATAAAATGGGACACTTTGGCTGAGGTGACAGATATTAATTGCCTCCAAACTGAGTTTCCCTGCGATTTTCCGGATAATTCCGTCAGAATTCCACAGGCAGTCAGCTGGAGGGGTGGATGAATCTGGGAATAGCCGGTTTCCTTTTGACTAAATCAAGCCCAATATCATTATGGATTCTTGCGTTTCTTTGGCTTTTTTCTCTTTTTTCTTATTTATCATGGTTTGTAATGAGTTTTCTGATGTGAGCTTTGGTTTTAAGCTGGCATATTCAGTTCAGGGCACCAGAGGAAGGTTGTTTTTCAATCAGGGCACAGCTGTTGGCCTGCTCCAATTCTGGCTTGCTGTCATTGTTTTGGGTGCCTCAGCTGATTTGTGGATTCTTGAGTGGCAATATCCTAAATGTTTTCTGGGTCTGAGTTAGTTTTGCCTTCTTATTCCCAAATTTTGTATTCTGATGCAATACAAGCAAGATTTTGACAGAGTAGCCATTATGAAAGAAAAAAAAAAAAAACAAAGCAAATTGGCCTTTCATGTTTAGAACTGTACAGGCAACACAATCAAGATGAGTTTCTGTGTTTTGGAAAATGACTTGGACTCCTTCTGCCGAGGGGACAGATACTAATTTCCTCCAAATTGAGTGTGAGTGCAATTTTGAGGTGAATTCAATCAGAATTCCAAAGTCAGTCTGTTTAAGGGTGGGATGAATCCTGAAACAGCCAGTTTCCTTGTGTCTAAATCCAGCCAAATATCACAAAGGACTCTTGCATTTCTTTGGCTTTTTCTCATTTCCCTTATTTATCATGGTTTGTAATGAATTTTCTGATGTGAGCTTTGGTTTTGAGGCTGCAATATGGAGTTCATGGCACAAGAGAATGGTTCTTTTTCAATTGGGGCACAGTTGTTGGCTTGCTCCAATTCTGGCTTGCTGTCATTGTTGGGTGCCTCAGCTGACTTTTGGTTTCTTGAGGGTCAGTTTGCTGAATATTTTCTGGGTCTGAGTTGGTTTTCCCTTCTTCATACCCAAATTGTGTATTCTCATGCAATACAAGCAAGATTGTCGACAGAGTAGCCATTATGAAAGAAAACAAAAAACACAGCAAATTGGCCTTTCAGGATTAGAAATCTACAGGCAACATGACCAAGATGAGTTTCTGTGGTTTGGAAAATGATATGGAACCCTTCTGCTGAGGGGAGAGATACTAATTCATCCAAATTGAATGTGAGTGGGATTTTGAGGTGAATTCAATCAGAAGTCCAAAGTCAGTCTGTGGATGGGGGGATGAATCTGGAAACAGCCAGGTTCCTTTTGTCTAATCCCGCCAAGTATCACAAAGGACTCTTGCATTTCTTTGGCTTTTTCACATTTCCATTATTCATCATGGTTTGTAATGAATTTTCTGATGTGAGCTTTGGTTTTGAGGCTGTAATATGTAGTTCAGGGTAACGGAGGAATGGTCTTTTTCAAACAGGGCACAGCTGTTGGCCTGCTACACTTCTGGCTTGCTGTCATTGTTTTGGGTACCTCAGCTGACTTTTAGTTTCTTGAGCGGCAATTTCCTAAATGTTTTCTGGGTCTGAATTGGGTTTGCCTTCTTCCTTCCCAAATGTTGTACTCTGATGCCATACAAACAAGAGTTTGGGGAGAGTAGCCATTATGAAATAAAAACACAACAAATAGGCATTTGAAGCTTTGAAATCTACAGGTAACACGACCAAGGTGAGGTTTTGTGTTTTGGAAAATCAAATGGAACACTTTGGCTGAGGTGACAGATATTAATTGCCTCCAAACTGAGTTTCACTGTGTTTCTCCGGTTAATTCACTCAGAATTCCACAGGCTGTCAGCTGGAGGGGTGGATGTATCTGGGAACAGCCAATTTCCTTGCGACTAAATCAAGCCCAATATCATTATGGATTCTTCCATTTCTTTGGCTTTTTTATCATTTTTCTTATATTTTATGGTTTGTAATGAATTTTCTGATGTGAGCTTTGGTTTTGAGGCTGCAATATGGAGTTCATGGCACAAGAGGAAGGTTCTATTTCAATCAGGGCATAGCTGTTGTCTTGCTCCAATTCTGGCTTGCTGTCATTGTTTTCGATACCTCAGCTAATTTGTGGTTTCTTGAGCGGCAATTTCCTAAATGTTTTCTGGGTATGAGTTGGTTTTGCCTTCTTCCTTCCCTAATTTTGTATTCTGAGGCAACACAAACAAGAGTTTGGACAGAGTAGCAATTATGAAATAAAAACCACAACAAATAGGCATTTGAAGCTTAGAAATCTACAGGTAACATTACCAAGGTGAGTTTTTGTGTTTTGGAAAAAAAAATGGAACACTTTGGCTGAGGTGACAGATATTAATTGCCTCCAAACTGAGTTTCACTGCGATATTCAGGTGAATTCAGTCAGAATTCCACAGGCAGTCAGCTGGAGGGGTGGATGAATCCGGGAACAGCCAGTTTCCTTGCAACTAAATCAAGCCCAATATCATTATTGATTCTTGCATTTCTTTGGCTTTTTTCTCCTTTTTCTTATTTATCATGGGTTCTAATGAATTTTCTGATGTCAGCTTTGGTTTTGAGGCTGCAATATGGAGTTCACGGCACCGGGGGAATGGACCTTTTAAACAGGGCAAAGCTGTTGGCCTGCTCCAATTCTGGCTTGCTGTCATTGTTTTGAGCCTCAGCCGATTTGTGGTTTCCTGAGCTGCAATTTCCTACATGTTTTCTGCGTCTGAGTTGGTTATGCCTTCTACCTTCCCAAATTTTGTATTCTGATTTCTACAAACAAGAGTTTGGGGAGAGTAGCCATTATGACATAAAAAACACAGCAAATAGGATATTGAAGCTTATAAATCTACAGGTAACATGACCAAGGGGAGTTTTTGTGTTTTGGAAAATCAAATGGAACACTTTGGCTGAGGTGACAGATATTAATTGCCTCCAAACTGAGTTTCACTGCGATTTTCAGGTTACTTCAGTCAGAATTAAACAGGCAGTCAGCAGGAGGGGTGGATGAATCCGGGAACAGCCGGTTTCCTTGCGACTGAATCAAGCCCAATATCATTATGAATTCTTGCATTTCTTTGGCTTTTTTCTCATCTTTCTTATTTATCATGGTTTAAATGAATTTTCTGATGTGAGCTTTGGTTTTGAGGCTGCAGTATGGAGTTCATGGCACTGGAAGTATGGTCATTTTAAACAGGGTACAGCTGTGGCTTGCTCCAATTCTGGCTTGCCTTCATTGTTTTGGGTGCCTCAGCTGATTTTGGTTTCTTGAGCGGCAATTTTTTAAATGTTTTCTGGGTCTGAGTTGGTTTTACCGTCTTCGTATACAAATTTTCTTTTCTGCTGCCATACAAACAAGAGTTTGGGCAGAATAGCCATTATGAAATAAAAAACACAACAAATAGGCGTTTGAAGCTTAGAAATCTACAGGTAACATGACCACGGTGAGTTTTTGTGTTTTGGAAAATGAAATGGAACACTTTGGCTGAGGTGACAGATAGTAATTGCCTCCAAACCGAGTTTCACTGTGATTTTCAGGTTAATTCAGTTAGAAATCCACAGGCAGTCAGCTGGAGGGCTGGATGAATCCGGGAACAGCCGGTTTCCTTGCGACTGAATCAAGCCCAATATTATGGATTCTTGCATTTCCTTGTCTTTTTTCTCATTTTTCTTATTTTTTATAGTTTGTAATGAATTTTCTGATGTGAGCTTTGGTTTTGAGGCTGCAATATGGAGTTCAGGGCAGAAGAGGTAGGTTCTTTTTCAATCAGGGTACAGCTGTTGGCTTGCTCCAATTCTGGCTTGCTATCATTGTTTTGGGTGCCTCAGTTGACTTTTGGTTTCTTGAGTGGCAATTTCTTAAATGTTTTCTGGGTCTGAGTTGGTTTTGCCTTCTTCCTTCCCTAATTATGTATTCTGATGCCATAGAAACAAGAGTTTCAGCAGAGTAGCCACTATGAAATAAAAAACACAACAAATAGGCATTTAAACCTTCAAAATCTACCAGTAACATGACCAAAGTGAGTTTTTGTGTTTTGGAAAATCAAATGGAACACTTTGGCTGAGGTGACAGATAGTAATTGCCTCCAAACTGAGTTTCACTGCGATTTTCAGGTTAATTCAGTCAGAATTCCACAGGCTGTCAGCAGGAGGTGTGGATGAATCCGGGAACAGCTGGTTTCCTTGTGACTATTCAGGCCAAATGTCATTATGGATTCTTGCATTTCTTTGGATTTTTTCTATGTTTTCTTATTTATCATGGATTGTAATGAATTTTCTGATGTGAGCTTTGGTTTTGAGGCTGCAATATGGAGTTCAGGGCACCAGAGGAATGGTCTTTTTCAAACAGGGCACAGCTGTTGGCCTGCTTCAATTCTGGCTTGCTGTCATTGTTTTGGGTGCCTCAGCTGATTTTTGGTTTCTTGAGCGGCAATTTCCTAAATGTTTTCGGGGTCTGAGTTGGTTTTGCCTTCTTCCTTCCCAAATTATGTATTCTGATGGCACACAAACAAGAGTTTGGGCAGATTAGCCATTATGAAATAAAAAACACAAGAAATAGGCGTTTAAACCTACAAAATCTACTGGTAACTTGACCAAAGTGAGTTTTTGTGTTTTGGAAAAACAAATGGAACACTTTGGCTGAGGTGACAAATAGTAATTGGCTCCAAACTGAGTTTCACTGGGATTTTCAGGTGAATTCAGTCAGAATTCCACAGGCAGTGAGCTGGAGCAGAGGATGAATCCGGGAACAGCCGGTTTACTTGTGACTAAATCCAGCCGAATATCATTATGTATTCTTGCATTTCTTTGGCTTTTTTCTCTGTTTTCTTATTTATCATGGTTTGTAATGAATTTTCTGATGTGAGCTTTGGTTTGTGGCTGAATATGGAGTTCAGGGCACCAGAGGAATGGTCTTTTTCAAACAGGGCACAGCTGTTGGCCTGCTCCAATTCTGGCTTCCTGTCATTGTTTTGAGTACCTCAGCCGATTTGTGGATTCTGTGCGGCAATTTCCTAAATGTTTTCTGGGTCTGAGTTGGTTTTGCCTTCTTCCTTCCCAAATTTTGTATTCTGACGGCATACAAACAAGAGTTTGGGGAGAGTAGCCATTATGAAATGAAACACAAAACAAACAGGCATTTGAAGCTTAGAAATCTACAGGTAACATGACCAAGGTGAGTTTTTGTGTTTTGGAATATAAAATGGAACACTTTGGCTGTGGTGACAGATATTAATTGCCTCCAAACTGAGTTTCACTGCGATTTTCATGTTAATTCAGTCAGAATTCCACAGGCTGTCAGCAGGAGGTGTGGATGAATCCGGGAACAGCCGGTTTCCTTGTGACTGAATCAAGCCCAATATCATTATGGATTCTAGCATTTCTTTGGCTTTTTTCTCCATTTTCTTATTTATCATGGTTTGTAATGAATTTTCTGATGTGAGCTTTGGTTTTGAGGCTGCAATCTGGAGTTCAGGGTGCAAGAGGAAGGCTCTTTTTCAAACAGGGCACAGAAGTTGGCCTGCTCCAATTCTGGCTTGCTGTCATTGTTTTGGGTGCCTCAGCCGATTTGTGTATTCTGAGCGGCAATTTCCTAAATGTTTCTGGGTCTGAGTTGGTTTTGCCTTCTTCCTTCCCAAATTTTGTATTCTGATGCCATAGAAACAAGAGTTTCAGCAGAGTAGCCAGTATGAAATAAAAAACACAACAAATAGGCGTTTAAACCTTCAAAATCTACAGGTAACATGACCAAAGTGAGTTTTTGTGTTTTGGAAAATAAAATGGAACACTTTGGCTGAGGTGACAGATAGAAATTGCCTCCAAACTGAGTTTCACTGCGATTTTCAGGTTAATTCAGTCAGAATTCCACAGGCAGTCAGCTGGAGCAGAGGATGAATCCGGGAACAGCCGGTTTCCTTGTGACTAATAAGGCCAAATGTCATTATGGATTCTTGCATTTCTTTGGCTTTTTTCTCTGATTTCCTATTTATCATGGTTTGTAATGAATTTTCTGATGTGAGCTTTGGTTTTGTGGCTGCAATATGGAGTTTAGGGCACCGGGGAATGGTCTTTTTCAAACAGGGCACAGCTGTTGACCTGCTCCAATTCTGGCTTGCTGTCATTGTTTTGGGTGCCTCAGCCGATATGTGGTTTGTGAGTGGCAATTTCCTAAATGTTTTCTGGGTCTGAGTTGGTTTTGCCTTCTTCCTTCCCAAATTTTGTATGCTGATGCCATACAAATAAGAGTTTCAGCAGAGTAGGCATTATGAAATAGAAAAACTCAACAAAAGGGGTTTGAAGCTTAGAAATCTACAGGTAACACGACCAAGGTGAGATTTGTGTTTTGCAAAATCAAATGGAACACTTTGGCTGAGGTGACTGATATTAATTGCCTCCAAACTGAGTTTCCCTGCGATTTTCAGGATAATTCTGTCAGAATTCCACAGGCAGTCAGCTGGAGGGGTGGATGATTCCTGGAACAGCCGGTTTCCTAGCGACTAAATCAAGCCCTATATCATTATGGATTCTTGCTTTTCTTTTGCTTTTTTCTCCTTTTTCTTATTTATCATGGTTTGTAATGAATGTTCTGATGTGAGCTTTGGTTGTGAGGCTGGAATATTGAGTTCTGGGCAGAAGAGGAAGGTTCTTTTTCAAACAGGGCACAGCCGTTGGCTTGCTCCAATTCTGGCTTGCTGTCATTGCTTTGGGTGCCTCAGCTGACTTGGTTTCTTGAGTGGCAATTTCCTAAATGTTTTCTGGGTCTGAGTTGGTTTTGCCTTCTTCCTTCCCAAATTTTATATTCTGACGCCAAACAAACAAGAGTTTGGGCAGAGTAGCCATTATGAAATGAAAAACACAACAAATAGGCATTTGAAGCTTAGAAATCTACAGGTAACATGACCAAGGTGAGTTTTTGTGTTTTGGAAAATCAAATGGAACACTTTGGCTGAGGTGACAGATATTAATTGCCTCCAAACTGAGTTTCACTGCGATTTTCAGGTTAATTCAGTCAGCATTCCACAGGCAGTCAACTGGAGGGGTGAATGAATCCGCGAACAGCCGGCTTCCATGTGACTAAATCAAGCCCAATAACATTACGGATTCTTGCATTTCTTTGGCTTTTTTCTCCTTTTTCTTATTTATCATGGTTTGTAATGAATTTTCTGATGTGAGCTTTGGTTGAGGCTGCAATATGGAGTTCAGGGAGCAAGAGGAAGGTTCTGTTTCAAACAGGGCACAGCTATTGGCCTGCCCCAATTCTGGCTTGCTTTCATTGTTTTGGGATCCTCAGCTGATTTGTGGTTTCTTGAGTGGCAATTTGCGAAATGTTTTCTGGGTCTGAGTTGGTTTTGCCTTCTTCCTTCCCAAATTTTGTATTCTGACGCCATACAAACAAGAGTTTGGGTAGAATAGCCATTATGAAATAAAAAACACAACAAATAGGCGTTTGAAGCTTAGAAATCTACAGGTAACACGACCAAGGTGAGTTTTTGAGTTTTGTAAAATAAAATGGAACACTTTAGCTGAGGTGACAGATATTAATTGTCTCCTATATGAGTTTCACTGCTATTTTGAGGTTAATTCAGTCAGAATTCCATAGGCAGTCAGCTGGATGGGTGGATGAATCCGGGAACAGCCGTTTTCCTTGCGACTATATCAAGCCCGATATCATTACAGATTCTTGCATTTCTTTGGCTTTTTTCTCATTTTTCTTATTTATCATGGTTTGTAATGAATTTTCTGATGTGCGCTTTGGTTCTGAGGCTGGCATATTGAGTTCAGGGTAAAAGAGGAAGGTTCTTTTTCAAACAGGGTACCGCTGTTGGCTTGCTCCAATTATGGCTTGCTGTCATTGTTGTGGGTGCCTCAGCTGACTTGGTTTCTTGAGTGGCAATTTGCGAAATGTTTTCTGGGTCTGAGTTGGTTTTGCCTTCTTCCTTCCCAAATTTTGTATTCTGACGCCATGCAAACAAGAGTTTCGGCAGAGTAGCCATTATGAAATAAAAAACACAACAAATAGGCATTTGAAGCTTAGAAATCTACAGGTAACATGACCAAGGTGAGTTTTTGTGTTTTGGAAAATCAAATGGAACACTTTGGCTGAGGTGACAGATATTAATTGCCTCCAAACTGAGTTTCACTGCGATTTTCAGGTTAATTCAGTCAGAATTCCACAGGCAGTGAGCTGGAGCAGAGGATGAATCCAGCTACAGCCGGTTTCCTTGTGACTAATAAGGCCAAATGTCATTATGGATTCTTGCATTTCTTTGGCTTTTTTCTCATTTTTCTTATTTATCATGGTTTGTAACGATTTTCTGATGTGAGCTTTGGTTTTATGGCGGCAATATGGAGTTCAGGGCACCGGGGGAATGGACTTTTTCAACAGGGCAAAGCTGTTGGCCTGCTCCAATTCTGGCTTGCTGTCATTGTTTTGGGTGCTTCAGCCGATTTGTGGTTTCTTGAGCAGCAATTTCCTACATGTTTTCTGGGTCTGAGTTGGTTTTGCCTTCTTCCTTCCCAAATTTTCTATTCTGAGGGCATACAAACAAGAGTTTGGGGAGAGTAGCCATTATGAAATGAAACACACAACAAATAGGCATTTGAAGCTTAGAAATCTACAGGTAACACGACCAAGGTGAGTTTTTGTGTTTTGGAAAATCAAATGGAACACTTTGGCTGAGGTGACAGATATTAATTGCCTCCAAACTGAGTTTCACTGTGATTTTCAGGTTAATTCAGTCAGAATTACACAGGCAGTCAGCTGGAGGGGTGGATGATTCCGGGAACAGCCGGTTTCCTTGCGACTGAATCAAGCCCAATATCATTATGGATTCTTGCTTTTCTTTTGGTTTTTTCTCCTTTTTCTTATTTATCATGGTTTGTAATGAATTTTCTGATGTGAGCTTTGGTTCTGAGGCTGGCATATTGAGTTCAGGGCAGAAGAGGAAGGTTCTTTTTCAAACAGGGCACAGCTGTTGGCTTGCTCTAATTCTGGCTTGCTGTCATTGCTTTGGGTGCCTCAGCTGAATTTTGGTTTCTTTAGCGGCAATTTCCTAAATGTTTTCTGGGTCCGAGTTGGTATTGCCTTATTCCTTCCCAAATTTTGTATTCTGATGCCATACAAACAAGAGTTTGGGCAGAGCAGCCATTATGAAATAAAAAACACAACTAATAGGCGTTTGAAGCTTAGAAATATACAGGTAACACGACCAAGGTGAGTTTTTGTGTTTTGGAAAATCAAGTGGAACACTTTGGCTGAGGTGACAGATATTAATTGCCTCCAAACTGAGTTTCACTGCGATTTTCAGGTTAATTCAGTCAGAATTCCACAGGCAGTCAGCTGGAGCAGTGGATGAATCCGGGTACAGCCGGTTTCCTTGCGACTATATCAACTCTGATTTCATTATGGATTCTTCCATTTCTTTGGCTTTTTTCTCCTTTTTCTTATTTATCATGGTTTGTAATGAATTTTCCGATGTGAGCTTTGGTTTTGAGGCTGCAATATGGACTTCAGGGCACCGGAGGAATGGTCTTTTTCAAGCAGGGCACAGCTGTTGTCTTTCTCCAATTCTGCCTTGCTGTCTTTGTTTTGGGTGCCTCAGCCGATTTGTGGTTTCTTGAGCAGCAATTTCCTAAATGTTTTCTGGGTCTCAGTTGCTTTTCCCTTCTACCTTCCCAAATTTTGTATTCTGACGCCATACAAACAAGACTTTGGGCAGAGTAGCCATTATGAAATAAAACACAAAACAAATAGGCGTTTGAAGCTTAGCAATCTACAGGTAACACGACCAAGGTGAGGTTTTGTGTTTTGGAAAATCAAATGGAACACTTTGGCTGAGGTGACAGATATTAATTGCCTCCAAACTGAGTTTCCCTGCGATTTTCAGGTTAATTCAGTCAGAAATCCACAGGCCGTCAGCTGGAGGGGTGGATGAATCCGGAAACAGCCGGTTTCCTTGCGACTAAATCAAGCCCAATATCATTATGGTTTCTTGTATTTCTTTGGCTTTTTTCTCTTTTTTCTTATTTATCATGGTTTGTAATGAATTTTCTGATGTGAGCTTTGGTTTTGAGGCTGGCAAATTGAGTTCAGGGCACGAGAGGAATGGTCTTTTTCAATCAGGGCACAGCTGTTGGCTTGCTCCAATTCTGGCTTGCTGTCCTTGTTTTGGGTGCCTCGGCCATTAGGAAAGAAAAAAAAAAACACAGAAAATTGCCCTTTCGGGAGTAGAAATCTACAGGCAGCACGACCAATATGAGTTTCTGTGTTTGGGAAATGACATGGAACCCTTTTCCTGAGGGGACAGATTCTAACTCCCTAAAAATTGAGTGTGAGTGCGATTTTGTGGTCAATTCACTCAGAATTCCAAAGTCAGTCTGTGGAAAGGGGCAGAATCTGGAACCAGCCAGTTTCCTTGTGTCTAAATCCAGCCAAATATCACAAAGGACTCTTGCATTTCTTTGGCTTTTTCACATTTCCCTTATTTATCATGGTTTGTAATGAATTTTCTAATGTGAGCTTTGGTTTTGAGGTGGCAATATTGAGTTCAGGGCACAAGAGGAATGGTCTTTTTCAAACAGGGCACAGCTGTTGGCTTGCTCCAATTCTGGCTTCCTGTCATTGTTTTGGGTGCCTCAGCCGATTTGTGGTTTCTTGAGTGGCAATTTCCTACATATTTTCTGGGTCTGAGTCGGTTTTGCCTTCTTATTCCCAAATTTTGTATTCTGATGCAATAGAAGCAAGATTTTGGACAGAGTAGACATTATGAAAGCAAAAAAAAAAAAATACAGCGCATTGTCCTTTTTGGATTAGAAATCTACAGGCAACACGACCAAGATGAGTTTCTGTGTTTTGGAAAATTATATGGAACCCTTCTGCTGAGGGGACAGATACTAATACCCTCCAAATTGAGTGTGAGTGTGATTTTGAGATGAATTCAATCAGATTCCAAAGTCAGTCTGTGGAAGGGGGACGAATCTGGAAACAGCCAGTTTCCTTGTGTCTAAATCCAGTCCAATATTACAAAGGACTCTTGCATTTCTTTGGTTTTTCCACATTTCCCTTATTTATCATGGTTTGTAATGAATTTTCTGATATGAGCTTTGGTTTTGAGGCGGCAATATGGAGTTCAGGGTAACAGAGGAATGGTCTTTTTCAAACAGGGCACAGCTGTTGGCTTGCTCAAATTCTGGCTTGCTGTCATTGTTTTGGGTGCCTCAGCTGACTTTTGGTTTCTTGAGCGGCAATTTCCTAAATGTTTTCTGGGTCTGAGTTGGTTTTGCCTTCTTCCTTCCCAAATGTTGTATTCTGACACCATACAAACAAGAGTTTGGACAGAGTAGCCATTATGAATTAAAAAAGACAACTAATAGGTGTTTGAAGCTTAGAAATTTACAGGCAACATGACCAAGGTGAGTTTTTGTGTTTTGGAAAATCAAATGGAACACTTTGGCTGAGGTGACAGATATTAATTCCCTCCAAACTGAGTTTCACTGTGATTTTCAGGTTAATTCAGTCAGAATTCCACAAGCAGTCAGCTGGAGGGGTGAATGAATCCGGGAACGGCCGGTTTCCCTGCGACTAAATCAAGCCCAATATCATTATGGATTTTTGCATTTCTTTGGCTTTTTTCTCTTTTTTCTTATGTATCATGGTTTGTAATGAATTTTCTGATGTGAGCTTTTGTTTTGAGCCGGCAATATTGAGTTCAGGGCACAAGAGGAATGGTCTTTTTCAATCAGGGCACAGCTGTTGGCTTGCTCCAATTCTGGCTTGCTGTCCTTGTTTTGGGTGCCTCAGCTGACTTTTGGTTTCTTGAGTGGCAGTTTCCTACATGTTTCTGGGTCTGAGTCAGTTTTGCCTTCTTCCTTCCCAAATTTTGTATTCTGATGCAATACAAGCAAGATTTTGGACAGAGTTAGCTCTGTGTCCATTCTTCTGTCTCTTTACTAGATGAATAAAAAGACAGTGTAAAATGATTTGTAAAGAACTATAAGGGGTCAGCGCTGTGCTGCTGCTGCCAATTGAGGAGTGAAGCAGGAGATGGAAAACACCTCTCTCTCTCTCTCTCTCTCTCTGTGCCTCTCCTTCTCTGTTACTCTGACTTCTAAATAAAAAAATGAATCTTAAAAGAAGTATAAACATCAATAAAACACAAATGAAAATTGTATTCTCAAAACTGGATATTAAACCATGCCTTCTACACCTCTGTTAAAAGTTACATTCTATCATAGTCATTTATGATTTCTAGGGCCAAAGTAGTAAATAAGATTTTTCTGGAAGAGACAGAGGTTATGAGGGAGCCAGGATTTGGGGTCAGTTAGCAGAAGTGAGTGTCACTCTTTCAGATTTGATGCAGGAAAGGAACAGCAACTGATCCCTGAGATTTTGGTGTGTGAAGGAAAGGAAGGAGGGACTTAACAAAAGCAAATGCCCTCTGGTTGTGGGCACCCACCCCTGACTGCAGCTTTTCGGAGGAACAGCTGGTGTCTCTAGGGATGCTGCAGCCTGGACTCCATTTCCCAGAGTTCCCAGTAGCTCCGAGGTATTCTGCTTTCCAAATACCTGTGGGCATGCACCTGCCACTGCCAGTCCCTGGGGCTCAGAGTTGGACCAGGGGAGTTCATTCCTTGATCAGTGTCAACCCTGGGGGCTATGCTGCTCCTTCTCTGGCATTTACTGCAACTCCTGCTCTGCACGTGCGATCCCAGGCAGTTTCCGAGTGCTCACCCTGAGCCTGCCTCCTGCTGCTTCTTCCCTCTTCATCCACCAACTGTGGGTCCCACATGCCAGGGACTCTCTTCTCCACACTCCCAATTTCACTCCCCGTGTATCTGGAAGAAAGGGTACCTGCTCCAGGGACTTTCTGCTGCAGGTTTGGCATGCAGGAAGGGGCGGAGACACATGTGGGAGAAGTGTGCCAGCGATCCTGGCAGCTTCTCCCGAGGTCAGGGCTGGGACCCGGGCTGCTCTGTCTCCCACCTCTATTTCCCAGGCTCAAAGTGCCCGGACTCTCTCCTGCAGTACCTCACCTAAACTGTCCCTAATGTGCTTTATTTAGTGGTTACAGGAGAGAGGGGGCAGTGTTCTGGGAACCTGCACTCACAGGGAAGGAAGGCAGAAAGACTCCTGATCTCCACAGTTAAATAAGCCGGGTTCCCACTGTGGGTGGTCTCAGAATGCAGTCTGGCCTGGTCTCTTGATGTTTCCTGGGCTGGTTCCTACAGGGTGGGGCTGGATGGCCCTCAGGAGGGAGCCTGGGGCAGCAGAGGGGTGGGCAGGAGGATCTGTCTAGGATCTGCCCCACTGCTCTCATCCTGCACCTCATCTTCCTGGTGGGGAGCAGTGTGAAGCGTGAATAGCTGCTTTGTGTGTTGATCCCTCTCAAGTATTAATTATCAAATTTTTCCAATGTGGAATTTGAAGCTGTTCCAGAAACATGGGGTGGGAAATCTCCCTTCTTTCAAACAGGCACAGAGACAGTGGAGGATCCAAGGAGTTTCTATTAATGGCCCTAGGCTCAGCTGGAATGATTTCCTGAGAATTGAGCATCAAATTCAAGTTTCTTAGCTGTTACAGCATTGGTGGGTTTAAATGGCAGCCTACATGATTAGAACCACATTTCCAATGGTCAGTGGGTCCAGTATGTTTGTAAAAGAGATGCCAGGGACAGATTTATTAGGACAGATTTATGACTGGAGTTTACAAAAGCAGAACTTAGGACATCTTCCCTCCCTAGACAAGATTTCAGTGGGCAGCTGTTTCACACATTAATTGTGAGCATCCACTTTTAAAGGCTTGTGTTGGATGGGGTCCACTTCTCTTTCTTTGATGATGTATTTGGCTGCTTTTCATTTTCTGTCTTCAGCTATCTCTTCTCCTGTTAGCAAGGCTGTCAACTGTTTTGACCTGCCACTGATCCCTTTGCAAAGTGAGAAGGGAACCAAAATTAATGCAAGTCTACTGTGTTGTCAATAACTGGAGCTACTTTTTTAAAGATTTATTTATTCATTTGAAAGAGTTACACAGAGAGGAGAGAGAGAGAGAGAGAAAGAGAGAGAGGTCTTCCATCCGATGGTTCATTCCCCAATTGGCAGCAATAGCTGGAGGTATGCCAATTTGGAGCCAGTAGCCAGGAGCTCCTTCTGAGATGAAGCTGTTTTTTTAAATAATTATTTATTTATTTGAAAGGCAGAACTTTGTCCAGGTCTCATAGGTGGGTGCAGGAGATGAGGGGTTTGGGCCAACTTCTACTGTTTTCCCAGTCCACAGCAGAGAGCTGGATGGGAAGTGCAGCAGCCAGGATCCCAACCGGCACCCATATAGGATGCTGACAAGGCAGCAGTAGCTTTACCCACTATGCAACAGTGCTGCCCACTAACGGGAGCTCTTTTAATCTGAGTTTGCATAAAGAGGAGAATTACAGCATCATAAATACAGATAAGTAACAGTTTTTCTCTGCCCAGCACTTTATATTACCCAGTGCTCCACTGAGAATCTTACATTCCACACTGTGTAATTAAGAAGGCCAGTTACTTATCTTATTTTGGGTTCTGTGTTTAAACCCATGACACTTTTGACATGGGAGGATATTAGTTCTACAATTTCATAGAGACTGGTCTTTGGAAGCATCGATAGAAGTTATAACTGTGAGAGTGGTAAGAAAGAAGAGGGGAAGAAATAAGTGCCCCTTACCTCCCTCAGAGATGTCCACAAGTGCAGTAGACGATATGCCCTTATGGTTGACTTTCTGGGACAAACTGTGTTTGAGTGCTTCACATGTTCTGATAGAAAGGTGTTGCCACCAGGTTTTTAGTATATTTTGTTAGTTTTTAAAGATTTATTTATTTATTTGAAAATCAGAGTTACACAGAGAGAGAAGGAGAGGCAGAGAGAGAGAGAGAGAGAGAGAGAGAGAGGTCTTCCATCAGGTTCATTTCCCCAATGGCTTCATCATTGTGAACTTTGCTCAGTTCCTGACCTATACCTTTCCTTTAACCTAGTACTTTGCCATGTAGTAGCCCATGAAAACTGCAGACTGCATAAATTAATGAATACTTGGAGGGTTGTGATTTCTTAGAGGAACATCATGAGATAGGAGGAATAAAACAAAACAAAAGTATCCTCCGTATATAGAAGGTACACTGTTTTTGCAAGCCACAGCGAAGAGGAAGAAGCAGGAAAGTAGTGAGACTGGAAAGTTTGCGGCAAAGGTAATAGGCACTGGTCAAGAATTTAACAAGCCCATTAGGAAAACATTAAGGTTTCCTTACTTCCATGTAGACTCTGCCCTCTTATGGTGAACAGGGTCCTCTAAACCCACTTGTTGCACAAATGAAAACCCAAGCATTGTCTTCTCCCACAGATGGAGTCTGCTATTGGTTTTGATTTACATTTCCCTAATGGCTAGTGATATTGGGCATGTTCATCTATGTCTTGACCATTGAGATTTCTTCTTCTGAGAAACATCTGTTTTGATCCTTGCCCATTTCTTAGCTGTACATTTTGCTTCTTATTTGGAGATTTTCCCAGTTCTATATATGTATGTTCTGGCTATCAATCTTTTGTCATAATCAGAGTTTTCAATGTTTCCTGCCATTCTGTCCATTGTATGTTCACTCTGTTGATTACTTTGTTGTGAAGATGTATCTTAATATGATATGCTCAAATTTCTATATTTTATTTTTGTTACTTGTGCTTTTGGAATCTTACCCAAAACTGTTATCTATGCTTATGTTTTATAGTTTCTCATATGTTTACTTAGTTTCTGGTTTTATATTTAGACTTTTAATTCACCTTGAGTTGCTTTTACATAGTGTATGAGGTTTTGGGTATATTTTCAGGCTTCTACATATGGATAATCACTTTCCTTTAAACCATATGCTAAAGGGGTTCTTCTTTCTCCTGTTTGTTTTCTTTCCTTTGTTAAATAGGAGTTGCCTGTAGAAAAGTCGGTTTATTTCAGCTGCCTATACTTTTACACTGAACTATGAGTCTGTTTTCCAACAGTGCTAACACTGTTTCTATATTTTTAAGATTTATTTATTTATTGGAAAGGCCAGATGCTTCTTCCAAGTCTCTCATGTGGGTGCCAGCACCGTAGAACACGGTCCATCTTCCACCAATTTCCCAGGTGCATTAGTAGGGAGCTGGATTGGAAGTGGAGCACCTGGTCTCCTAGCAGCAACATATGGGATGCATGCACAGCAGGTCAAGGCTTTAATCCACTACACCACAGCACCAAACACTTCCTTATTTACTTCTGCTGTGATCTTTCATTATTCACTTTTTTCTACTGCCCTGCAACTTGACTCCTTCCTGTTTTTTTTCTGGGTCCTGGACGATGGTAGTAGGTGGCTTCTGGGATCTTTTTGTGTTAGTAGATACTTGGTAATCTAAAATCACAGTTTTTAGTTTCTATATTTCTCTGCTAATCACTAGGACCTTCTGGATGACAATAGAAAATGCTGGCAGAAATGAGGATATATTAATTTGCTAAGAAAATACCACAGAGAATATGATTTAAATCATGGAATTTTACTTCTCAGAGTTGTAGAGCTTGAAAATATCAGATCAAGGTGCTTAAATAGGCTCGATTTTTCCAGAAGCCTTTCTCCGATGTGACAGACACATCTACCATTTGATCTGCTTAAAAGCACTTTCTTCAGGTAGAGTCATGTTGCTGGTTAGCACTTCCGTGTTAGAGTTTTAGGGAGGCACATTTCAGTCCATAACAGCAAAAGGGGCCCTGTGGTCTACTTCAATGACAGCCATCTCTGCGGAGGACAGAAAGTTTGGAATCAGCGTTAGGATTTCTCACAGTATTACTGTCAGTGCTATCTCCATCAAATGTGCATTCATGTACACACAAATCTACCTGTACTCATAAACACATTCAACAGTGGAAATGCCTGATGGTTGTGTACGGGTAACATCAATATAATAATCCATAAGATGGCCTATTAGCAGACATTAAAAAGAGAATTAGAAAGAATGACAACAAAATCTTCAGTTACCTATATTTATGTCTATATGTATGATATTCAGTATTTATAGTTGCTAAAAGATGAATACTGATGTGTGGGAATAAAAGCTAAACCTTACCTTGCAATATTGCAGCCTAGTCTACATGAAAGATGTCTTCCTAAAACCATTCACTGGGCCCACTCTGTGGCATAGTAGATTAAGCATCCACCTGCAGCACCAGCATCCCACATGGGCACCAGTTTGAGTCCCTGCTCCTGCACTTCCAATCCAGCTCTTTACTAATGGCCTAGGAAAGCAGTGCAATATGCCCTGAGTTCTTGGGCCCCTGCACCCATGTGAGAGACCTGGAGGAAGCTGCTGACTCCTGGCTTCTGGCACCTGGCTTCAGATCAGCCCAGCTCCAGCCATTCTGGCCATTTAGGGGTGAACCAGTCGATAGAAGACCTCTCTTTCTCTTCCTCTCTATATCTGTAACTCTGCCTCACAATAAAGAAATACATTTTTTAAAAACCTTTCACATGTTAAATTTCTTAATTGTTTTAAAGATTTATTTATTTATGTACAAGTCGAGTTACAGACAGAGAGGAGAGACAGAGAGAAAGAGAGAGGTCTTCCATCTGGTGTTCACTCCCTAATTGATTGCAACTTCCAGAGCTGTGCTGATCTGAAGCCAGGAGCCAGGAGCTAGTTCCCGGTCTCCCAGATGGGTACAGGGGCCCAAAGACTTGGGCCATCTTCTACTACTTTGCCAGGCCATAGCAGAGAGCAGGATCAGAAGTGGAGCAGCTGAGTATTGAACCGGCCCCCATATGGGATGCTGGCGCTTCAGACCAGGGTGTTAACCTGCTCCACCACAGCACCGGTCCAACATTTTAAATTTCTGATACTCTAAAGTAGTACAGGACTGCATTACATCTAGGAAAGATGCATTTAAAAATTATAAATCTAGTGCATTTTAGCAGAAGTTTTAACAAATACTTCTGATTTTCTCAGCATTATATATAAATAAATGACATAATGAGTCATTGTCAGATTTTTAGCTTTTGACAGCCACTTATAATATTTCACAGCTTTTTGAAATGTATTGCTAGTGTGTTTTTCTCAACACATGCACTGGATTTTACCAGTTTAGTGCACATGGAGTTGCCTCTTATAGGATTTGCATTTTAATGGGTTTTCATGGCACATGTAATCAACATCTGCAAAGCCTCTAAAACACATAAATAATAACATGAATCAGGCTTTTTTCTTAAATATTAATTTATTTATTTGAAAGAGTTGCACAAATAGAGAAGAGGTAGAGAGAGAGAGACAGACAGACAGAGACAGAGAGGTCTTCCATCGGCTGGTTTACTCCCAGTTGGCTGCAATGACTGGTCTGTGTCAATCTGAAGCCAGGAGCTTCTTCAGGGTCTTTCACATGTGTGCAAGGCCCCAAGGACTTGGGCCACCTTCTAATGCTTTCCCAGGACATAGCAGAGAGCTGGTTCAGAAGTGGAGCAGCCGCGACTTGAACTGGCACCCATATGGCTTGCCAACACTGCAGGCAACAACTTTATCTGCTATGCCACAGCGCCAGCCCCACATTGCATCTTTTTAAGATGATATGGATTTAAGTTCATGAGAAATTATTAGCATAGTGGGAACTGATAGATATGCATGAAGCAGGATGGACTTGTTAGGAATGGTGATGTTAATTTTCTTATAAAATAAATAAATAAGAAATTAAATATGGTCAGACATAAATGAAGACTAAATTTTATTAGTGGTAATCCAGAAAACACTGATCTCAGGTCTTTTTCTTCCAGTGTTAAGTTTATATTTTTAAATGCATATTAAGTGAACAAATTTCATGTAATTTATATATACAGATTGAAGAGCAAACTGATAACATCCTATCCTATCTTCCCTTGTTCTCATATTTCCAACTCCCTCCTTCTTGTTTTATTTTCTTTTAATTTTGACAGCTGCATGCTTTGATTTTATTTTAGAATCACAAGCTTTAACCCTCTACAAAATAAAGAATTCAGCAAGTAGTAGCAGAAATATCAATGAGTATATGTTGTGTACTCTATCAAAGAGTACAGAAAAGTGCTATGAACAATACTCAAATCTCAAAATGTCAATTTAACTCATATGCTGCTTTTTGTTGTCTATATATTAATTACCACCAGTTAGAGAAAACATATGGTATTTGTCTTTTGGGGACTGGCTTCTTTCATGAAGCATACTTGTTTCCAGTTCATCCATTTAGTTACAGAAGATGGGATTTCATTCTCAATTATGGTTGAATAGTATTTTACACTGTATATATAGCTCATATTTTTGTTCCAGTCACCAGTTGATGGACATCTGGGTTGATTCCATGTTAGCTATTGTGAATTGAGCTGTAATAAACATGAGGGTACAGATAACTCATGCCTGTGCATATTCTATTTCATTTCATGCGGATAAATTCCCAGTAGTCAGATGGCAGGATCACATGGTATGTTTGTTTTCAGATTTCTGAGGAACTTTGATACTGCCTTCCATAATGGTTGCACTAGCTTCATTCCCACCAACAGTGGATTAGGGTACCTTTTTCTCTCCCTCTCCACCAGCCTTTATTGTTTGTTGACCTTTTCAAAAGAATTATTTATTTGAAAGATTGAGTTACAGAGATGGAGAGGCAGAGGCAGAGAGACAGAAGTATTTTATCTGCTTGTTTATGCTCCATATGGCCCAACAGGTAGTGCTGGTCCAATCGGAAGCCAGAGTCAGGAGCATCTCCCTGGTCACCCATGCGGGTGCAGGGACCCAGGCACTTGGGCCATCCTCCACTGCCCTCCCAGTCCAGTGCAGAAAGCTGGACTGGAATAGCAGCAACCGGGACCAGAACTGGCACCCATATGGGATGCCGTCTCCACGGGTGGAGGATCAACCCAGTGTGCTATGGCACTGGCCCCCATCAGGGATATTTTTCTATAGTACTCTCTCTCCACTGTATCTTTTTCTAGTTGAAGAATTAAGGTGATGCAGGATTAATAGAAGGAGTTTGAGAGGATTGTCTCTCTTTCAATTGTGTTGAATAGTTTGAGAAGCATTAGTTCTTTAAAAGTCCTGTAGAATTCAATAGTGAGGCTGTCTGATCCTGGACTTTTGCTTGTTGGGAGGGTCTTTATTACTCATCCAATCTCTGTCTTGGTTTTTGATTTGTTTAGCTTTTCTATGTGTCTTCATGACTCAATTTTGGTATATTGTGTATGTCCAGGAATCTGTTGATTTTTACTCTAGGATTTCCAATTTGTTAGCAGTCACAACAGATGCCCACATCCTATATTGCAGTGCTAATCTGAGTTTTGGGTACTACACTTCCAAATCAGCTTCATGTTAATATCCCTGGGAAGCAATGTATAATAGCTCAAATTCTTTCATTCCTGTCGTCAAATTGGAGAACTGTAACCTCAATGGGGACTTGAGAACCTGGTCTTGCACAGTGGTAGCCATATAGAAAGTGAACCAGCAGATGGGAGATCTCTCTGCTTCTCTTTCCTTCTCTCTTTGTCTCTGTGTGTCTCTGCCTTTTTTATCATATTAAAATATTTAATTACTTACTTGAAAGAGTTACAGAGAGAGGGAGAGACAGAAATCTTCCACCACCTAATTCATTTTTGAGATGACTTTAATAGCCAGAGTGTGGCCAGGTTGAAGCCAGGAGCTTTCCCTCCGATGTGCATGGCAGCAAGGAGCTTTTCCTGCAATGTGCGTGGCAGCATCCCAGGCACTTGGGCCATCTTTCCCTGCTTTTTCAGTCCATTGGTAAGGAGCTGGATCAGAAATGGAATAGCTGGTACTTAAACTGGTGCACATACAGGATGCCAATGTAACAGATAGCAGCTTTGTCCACTGCACCACAACCACCAGCTCCTCTATCTGCCTTTCCAATAAATAAATCTTTTGAAAAAGAACTGAAGGTAGTAAAAGTCATCATGACTGAGCAATGGCAAATTTATTGAAGTGATCTATTTTCTTAAAGATCCTTTTATGAATTTGAAAGGCAGCACTAGATGGAGAGAATGGGAGAGATTGATCTTCCTCCTGGTTTGTTCACTCCTCAAATGGCTGCAATGACTGCGGCTAGGCCAGACTGATATCAGGAGCCAGGGGCTTCTTCCAGGTCTCTCACAAGGGTGCAGGAGCCCCAATATTTGAGTCACCCTGTGCTGCTTTTCCAGACACATTAGCAGAGAACTGGATCCGTTTGGAGCATTAATGTCTATGATACTCTCCTTGCAGTTGAAGGATTTAGAATCCATTTTGATTATGGGTGGGCCAAGTACAATGTCTTCCAATTGTCCAAGGTTTGGATTAGATGGGTTCTGAGAAATTTTGTTAAAATAGTTATTAATCTTGTTTAGACAAGGTCATAGTCAAAGTGGAGGTTCTCTCCTCCCTTCAGAGAAAGGTACCTCCTTCTTTGATGACCTGTTCTGTCCACTGGGATCTCACTCGCAGAGATCTTTTGCCAGAGTGTCTTGGCTTTCCATGCCTGAAATACTCTCATGAGCTTTTCAGCCAGCTCCGAATGCCTTTAGGGCTGATTCTGAGGCCAGAGTGCTATTTAGGACATCTGCCATTCTATGAGTCTGCTGAGTATCTCACTTCCCATGTTGGATCACTCTCCCCTTTATTTACTCCATCGGTTAGCGTTAGCAGGTACTAGACTTGTCTATGTGCTCCCTTTGACTCCCAGTCCCTCCACCATGACCAACTGTGAACTGAAACTGATCACCTGGAACAGTGAGATGGCATTGGTACATGCCACCTCAATGGGATTGAATTGGAATCCCCTGGTATGCTTCCAACTCCACCACTTGGGGCAAGTCAGCCTGAGCATGTCCCAAATTATACATCTCTTCCCTCTCCCATTCCCACCACCATGTTCAACAGGGATCACATTTCAGTTAATTTTCAACACTTAAGAATAACTGTGCATCAATTACAGATCTAAACCAGTCATATTAAGTAGAACAGATAAAAAAAACTACTAAGAGGGATAATGTATTAAGTTGTTCATTAACAGTCAGGGCTATGCTGATCAAGCCACCGTTTCCCATAGTGTCCACCTCACTCCAACAGGTTTCCCTCTTGGTGTTCAGTCAGTCGTCACTGATCAGGGAGAACATATGGTATTTGTCCCTTTGGGACTGGCTTATTTCACTCAGCATGATGTGTTCCAGATTCCTCCATTTTGTTGCAAATGACTGGATTTCGTTGTTTCTTACTGCGGTATAGTATTCTAAAGAGTACATATCCCATAATTTCTTTATCCAGTCTATCGTTGATGGGCATTTAGGTTGGTTCCAGGTCTTAGCTATTGTGAATTGTGCTGCAATAAACATTAGGCTGCAGACTGCTTTTTTGTTTGCCAATTTAAATTCCTTTGGGTAAATTCCAAGGAGTGGGATGGCTGGGTCGAACCGTAGGTTATCTACGACCTTGTCTAAACAAGATAAGAGTCGGAGAACTCAGAGGGCTTCCATAGCCTTGGAAACTCATGACTGGAGCATAGGGAGATTACTGATGCCATAGACAGGAGTGTCAGTTGGTAAAGTCAACAACAGGAGTCACTGTGCACTTACTCCTCATGTAGGATCTCTATCCTTAATGTGCTGTACATTGAGATTTAATGCTATAACGAGTACTCAAACAATATATTTCACTTTGTGTTTCTATGGGGGTGCAAACTGTTGAAATCCTTACTTAATGCATACTAAACTGATCCTCTGTTAAAAAAAAAAAAAGAAATTATCAATTCCCAACTTGACTCTCACTGGGATTAAACATGACAATAGGTCTGCTCTGATTTCATCATCATTTTAAAAAAAAATCATCTATTATTTTTCACTTTATGTTTCTGTGTGGGAGCAAACTGTTGAAATCCATACTTGATGTATACTAAGCTGATCTTCTGTATATTAAGATAATCAAAAATGAATCTTGATGTGAATGGAAGGGGAGAGGGAGTGGGAAAGGGGAGGGTTGTGGGTGGGAGGGACGGTATGGGGGGGAAGCCATTGTAATCCATAAGTCGTACTTTGGAAATTTATATGCATTAAATAAAAATTAAAAAAAAATAGTTATTAATCATAACTCTCAGTTTAAGCTTTTCTTACCAAATTTTCATGTTTGCTGATGTTTATATCTATGGGAAAATTGGGTCTCTGGATTGCAACCAATGAAAGCATCCAGACTAACAGTAATAAGGTCAACAGTCAGCAGAATGATGTCCAGCTGAACTGAAATAGCTTTTCTTATTTGGTAGAGGGGTTACCTCCTGCATTATGCTGACATACTGTCATAGACAGTAGATATTGGAGCCTGTCCCTTCTGCCAAATGGAGAATACCATATTTTGGTCCATCATATATATATTTATATATTATAATATATATTATATATTATACTATATATTTCTATACATAATATAGAATTGCATATAATTATTATAAATATATAATTGTATATAATTATTATATATGAATTTGTTATTTATATATAAATAATTATTTCTGATCCAGCTCCTTACCAATGGATTGAAAAAGCAGTGAAAGATGCTCCAAGTACCTGGGTTCCTGGGACACACATCAGAGGAAAAGCTCCTGGTTTCAACCTGGCCACACTCTGGCTATTGAAGTCATCTCAATAATATATATATATATATATATATATATATATATATAAAATACATATAATAAATTATATAATATTATCTGTTTATAATTATATATTATATAATATATTGTATGATAAATTATAATATATTTTATATATGAATATATTTATATACATAAATATATAAATAAATGTAAATATATATATAAGGAATTTATTTATGTAGTTGACAGGTTTACTTACAGAGAGTGAGAAGAAGAGACACAGAAAGGTCTTCCATATGCTCATTTACTCCCCTAATGACTGCAATGTCTGCAGCTGGGCCAATCTGAGCTAGGAGCTTCCAGGTCTCCCATATTTTGGCAGGGACCAAAGCACTTGGAACAGCTTCTACTGCTTTCCCAGGCTATTGCAGAGAGCTGGCTGGGAAAAGGAGAAATGGGGACTAGAACTGGTGCTCATATGGGGTGCCAGCATTGCAGGTAAAGGATTACACCACTGCACCACAGTGCTGGCCCCAGTCTATCCTTTATTAAGGAGATCTCAGTAATCATGTTCAGGTATTGCTGTCCTATATTCATGGCCAAAGTCCTAGCAGGCAACATGGTTTGGAGAATCATAAGCACAAGGTGTGTAGGAGACTTCATTTCTCATACAGCACAGTTAATAACAAGGTTCCAAGAGGGGAAATTACTTGCATCATAGTCTTTGAGAACTAATGGACATCACAGGTGATCTAAAGAATTTAGAAGGTTTGTGAGCCCCTAGAGTGAAAAAGTCACTGGGAGCACAAGGACAGTGCCTAGAGTTTATTTTGATGGATTTTAGCCCCTTTCATTGGAGGGAGGCCCGAAGAAGCTGGACTGATTAGTAAACCTCAGAAGTGTCTTTTCAAGGTGAAGGCAAACTGAGACTGAGGGGTTTTTGGAAAAACGTTGAACAAAAGACATTTCCCACACGTGGTTAAGACACATCATTTATCTACTGATTTTCATCAGATCTGTTAACATTAGGTATAAGGTACAGTGGACATGGTGGATGGCATATAGCAATATGATTTTAGTAATATATCATGAGGTGCTTTTTTTAAATGGATTTAGCAGGTAAAATTGGGCTACCTAATGGGATGTAGCTGGAATAATCACCTTTTTGTTAAATAAATCTGAGGTAATAAATGTTAGTGTATGAAGACATTGAGTTTTCTTTTATTGGGCCTTCTTGGTTATTTTAATCTGGGATCTGCGAATTCTCATTTTCTTTATTTTATTCCTCATCATGTCGGACCAACTCTGCTGCTTTGGGGATTTTTTTAGTACATCTGGCATTTGGAAATTTAGACAATAGTATAGTTAAAATGAGATGTACCAAGTAAAGTATTTATTTTTATTCTGATACATATTTTGGAATTCTTCTAAAATTCCTATTGAGTATCCTTGTTAAATTTAGTTGCATCCCAGGTTAAGACTTATTGGAGGCAGGCTCCATGGCTCAATAAGCTAATCCTCCACCTGCGGTGCAGGCACACCAAGTTCTAGTCCTGCTGGGAGAGCCAGATTCTGTCCCAGTTGCTCCACTTCCAGTCCAGCTCTCTGCTATGGCCCAGGAGTGCAATGGAGGATGGCCAAAGTGCTTGGGCCCCGTACCTGCATGGGAGACCAGGAGGAAGCACTTGGCTCCTGGCTTTGGATCAGCGCCATGTGCCAGCCGCAGCACACTGGCGGCAGCGGTCACTAGGGGGTAAACCAACAGAAAAAGGAAGACCTTTCTCTCTGTCTCTCTCACTGTCCACTCTGCCTGTCAAAATAAAAAATAATTTTTATAAAAAGACTTATTGGAGCCACTTTAGTGATTATACCCATGAAACTTTGTTAATAAATGCAAATAGAACCTGGGAAAATTGATGTATATCTTATGCTGTAGAGACTTAAGATTGAACATCTTTTTTTAATCTTTTTTAATTATATAATTTAAAAACAAATTTTAGATTTTTTTTTTTACTTTACTAAGTCACAGCTCTGGCCCCATTAATATGACTTAACAATGTTTTTTCCTCTCAGAATTATCTCTATTGTTTCAGTTAACTGCATGCCTTTTCTTTACATTCAGATTCCCTCAGCTGTCAAAGCTTATTCATCTTAATTCTGTTGTTCCTATTTCCCTCCCTTTTATTCTGTCCCTAGGCTAATTGAGATCATGATTCTCCATTCCTTCTGTGTGGTGTCACAGTAGGCTTGAAGTGTTCTTTTTCTCTTCTGATTTCTAAAGAAAGAAATTATGTATTCCCCCAGTTTAGATATTTTAATAATGCACTCTAAAACAAAGGTTAAATGTTCTTAATTTGACAAGAATTTTCGGGGCCAGTGGTGTGGCATAGTGGGTAGAGCCACCACTTGCAGTGCTGGCAGCTCATATGGATCCAGATCTCTGCTATAGCCTGGGAAAGCAGTAGAAGATGGCCCAAGTCCTGGGCCCCTGCACCCATGTGGGAGACCTGGAAGAAGCTCCTTGCTCCTGGCTTTGGATTGGCACAACTCTGGCCATTGCAGCCAACTGGGGAGAGAACCAGTGGATGGAAGACCCCTCTCTCTTCTCTGCCTCTCTCTGTGCAACTCTGACTTTAAAATAAATAAATAAATCTTTAAAAAAAGATTTTTTTCTAATTTTAGATTTGTTCTACTTCATTGCCACTTCAGGGTGTGTGTAAGGAGTGCATATCCAGTTTTTCTATTTTGGAATTTGGGGATTTTGTATTAGCTCTGCTGTGTATTCATTTTTCTTGAGCATTGGTGATATCTTCTCCTTAGTTGTATTAAGAGAGAGAGCAATAGCCCTCATGTCTTTTTAGGTAAGTAAGACATATTAAAAACAGAGCATTCAGTATACATTCATAGTATTTTGACTTGTTCAATTGATTTTCCTGACCTCCCTTGGATATTCTTGGTCTTTGCTGTACAACTTTCTATACTCATTAATTCTTTGATATTCCCAAATCCAGAAAATGAATGACTCAACAGCTGTGTTCCTGTATTTGCTGGGACTCAGGGTAAGAAGCAAAGTGGAGGTGTTCAGGAATCTAAAGTTACATGCTACATAGCAAAGCACATCATTTCCTATACAAAGTGACTGGGAAATCCAGAATCTTTTGCACACATATTGGATCCTGAACTATTACTGGACTATTCAGTAAGATTTTAATGTATTTATTTTCTGTGTGTGTGTTTGTATTTCTAAATAAACTCTGCTGGGCTACTTAACATTAACATGTATTGCAGAATTCTTTCATCAGTTTTTACTTTTAAAAAGTTTCTCTTTCAGTTTTATGGGAGAGGGTAGAAGTTTCCTGCTATGTAACTGAAAGTTCATTCATTCATTAAAGTTAAAAATATTTGTTGCAAATTGGTAGAATACTATTAATTCTCATGTGATTTACATGAAACTAAATACATTCTCTATTTTGTTTTGCTTAAAATTTCTGCATGTGTGGACTTCTTTTTTCCTTCTTGCCCCAAATCCCTTTGTGTATTGGGATGGCAAATGGGTTTTACACTGGAGAAAACATGTTATTTTGGCAAAGAAGTACTTAGCCTTCCTGCTTCAAGTATTCAAATATTGCATTGGAAATCAGTATATTTGTTTACTGTACAAATGTCCTTCATACAATTTTGTAATCTTCTGGGATGGGAGAGGAAGCAGGAAATAGGAGGATTATGGGTGGGAGGGATGTTTTGGGGGAGGGGAAGCCACTGTAATCCAAAAGCTGTACTTTGGAAATTTATATTTATTAAAAAAATTAAACAATTTTGTAATCTTCATCTTCCTTTTTATTTCATCCTTTTTAAAAAAAGATTCATTTATTTTACTTGAAAATCAGAGTTACACAGAGAAGGAGAGAGAGAGAGAGAGAGCAGTCTTCCAACCGCTGGTTCACTCCCCATTTGGCCACAATGGCTGGAGCTCTGCCAATCCAAAGCCAGGAGCCAGCAGCTTCTTTTGGGTCTCCTATGCAGGTGCAGGAGCCCAAGGGCCTGGGCCATCCTCTACTGCTGGATAGTAAGTCTTACTTGCCTAAAAAGATGGATAGTAATTTGAGTAGCCAGGACTTGAACTGGCACCCAGTTGGAATGTCAGCACTGCAAGCCACAGCTCTACTTGCTACTCCACAGCATCGGCCCCCTAAATTCTTATGAGTATTGCTACACGATTGGAATTTATAATTGATAATGCTGAACAATTGAAACTGTCTTATTTACAATTGTAGGACTGGATATGGCAGTTCTACTTGAAGTAAAGTATGTAGCCTGCTTATTGTATGATTTTCGGAAAAGCATGTATTTATATATAACAGCAGATCTGTTAATCATTTAAAAGTGAATTGTCATGATTACCCAGATGTAAAGAATGCAATATGTGCTAATGAGTTAGCAGTCACAGACATTTAGAATTAGAGGGATTTTAGAACTTTTTCAATACTGCAGTTTTTATGAAAAACTAATAATTTTTTTTATTTGACAGGTAGAGTTATATACAGTGAGAAATCAGAAAGGTCTTCCTTCCATTGGTTCAGTCCCCAGATGGCTGCCACAGTTGGAGCTGTGCCCATCCAAAGCCAGGAGTCAGGTGCTTTCTCCTGGTCTCCCATCCGGGTGCAGGGCCCAAGCACTTGGGCCATCCTCTACTGCCTTCCCGGGCCATAGCAGAAAGCTGGACTGAAAGAGGAGCAACCAGGACTAGAACACTTTGCCCATAAGGGATACCAGCACCACAGGTGGAGAATTAACCAAGTGAGCCACGGCGCTGGCCCCCGATAAATTTACTCTTAACAAAATATCAAAATATCTTATTTAGTATAAAGTTAGTCGTGAAAAGAGACTACCTTGTTGAACACAGAAATTTGAGATTATATTTCTTGGTATTAATTTGCATCTTAAGGCTTATTGCCTAGTTTATTTCAATATTTCAATCTAATATTCCTAATAATATCTTGTACTTAGTGGTTCACTGTGTGCCAGACAATATTCTTTTGATTTTTTAAAAGATTTATTTATTTATTTATTTGGAAGTCAGAGTTACACAGATAGTGAACAAGAGGAAGAGAGAGAGAGAGAGAGGTCCTCCATCTGCTGGTTCACTCCCCAGATGGCCTAAAAGGTCAGAGATATGCCAATCTGAAACCAGGAGCCAGGACCTCTTCAGGGTCTCCCATGCAGATTCAGGGGCCCAAGGACTTGGGCCAACTTCCTACTGCTCTCCCAGGCTATAGCAGACAGCTGAATGGAAAGTGGAGCAGCCTGGACTTGAACCGGCCTCCATATGGGATGCCCCCACTGCATGCAGTGGCTTTACTAGCTACACCACAGCACTGGCCTCAAGACAATGCTCTAAAATGATGCATTAATTATTCCCAAATATTGAAAAGTGGCATGGTACACATTTGAATGTGTTGTTTTGTACTAGTTGTAGAAACAGTTTAAAATATATTTAGATTTAAAAATGTAAGCTTTGATCTAAAGGTTTACTTTCCCTTAAGGTGCCTGTTTGGAAACTGAGAGATCATTGAAGTCTCAAGACAGAGTACAACTGATCTTATCCAAGCCTCCTTTATCACATGAGGATGCTAAATGCCAAGCCCAGAGAAGTAAAGTGAATTGTTCAAGGTCACATAGGTAAGTTGTGGCAGGGATAATTCTGTATTAGCATTAGGTATCCTGATACATAGGCCACTGTTCTGTCAATTTTGTACTCCTTCTGGAGTTAAAGATTCTAAGTTGTGGAAAATTGAATTTGGAAATTTAGTGGTTGCTATGTTGTTATGGTGAGAAATTTCTGTGTATAGCTATGAGTTGCTTAAATTTTATTCAATATATTTTTCTAGTATGTTTGCTATTTATTTGAAATGTATAACAAGTAGCTTCATCTATTTGCCAAAAGAATTTTTAAAGATTTATTTATATTATTTGAAAGTCAGAATTACACAGAGAGAGAAGGACAGGCAGAGAGAGTGGTCTTCCATTCACTGGTTCACTCCACAGTTGGCCTCCATGGCTGGAGCTGTGCTGACTGGAAGGCAGGAGCCAGGAGCCTCTTCCTGGTCTCCTATGCAGGTGCAGGGGCCCAAGGACTTGCACCATTTTATAGTGTTTCCCAGGCCATAGCAGAGAGCTGGATAGGAAGTGGAGCAGCCAGGTCTTGAACTGATGCCCCTATGGAATACCAGCACTGCAGGTGGCAGCCTCACCCACTATGCCACAGTGCCAGCCCTTGCCAAAAGAATTTATAGAAGCTATTCCATATATACACTTAACAATTATTTAGTTACTTGACATGAACTATCCCTGCATATTTGAAAATTTTGAATGGTATCACTTGGGTTTTAAGAATGTTATATTTTAGGTCTCTTAATATTTTTAGTGATGATGTTTTAAAGGCCCTTTCTGTTTTATGAAAAATGATAAGGATTTTGTTTTACAATGGCCATAGTATTACTACTTAAAGGAATAGATTAAATAAAACTTTTAAACAAAGTCATTTAATACTGGATTCTAACACACTGGTATATTTTAAAGTGAGAAGCCGGATTTCTTTCAGATATTCTAAAGAATAATGATAATCAAAATTGAAGACATCTACAGTTTTTAATCACTTGTTTTAAGTATTGGTCATAATGGTCCAATTTTGAGTTTAATTTTAATTAGCTTTTAAATGATTCAATATGTTTTATAGAAAAAATTCGGAGAACATAATTATATACTCAACCTCCCTCCCTTCTTTTTCCTTCTTTGTCATTTTTTTTAGCTTATGAAATGACATTTTCAGTTTACATTACATTAAAAAGGGTTCTTGAATCAAGGGACAAGTTTAACAGGCAAAAAGCAAAAAGATCGTAATTTAGAGGGAATATAGACAATGGCTCTAAACAATATTTGAATATCACATCTAAACAATATTTGAATAAATTGATAAATATTTTAATTTCTCCTACTAAAATGCTCAAAGTCTTTAATTATTTATCAAATATTAGTGCAAAATTATGGATTTAAATGATCCCAAAAAGTGATGAATTTTTGTGTAATAAAGTCCAATTTTTGTCAAGGCTTTTTGACAGTCTCACAGAAAACTTGTTTGTGAATGGGAAGAATAATACCAAAATATCCATACTACCAAAAGCAATTTGCAAATTCAATGTAATCCCAATCAACATACCAACGATGTTCTCAGAGCTAGAAAAAATGATGCTAAAATTCACATAGAAACATGAGAGATGCTTAACATCTAAAGCAATATTATAAAGCAAAAAAAAGCTGGAGACATCACACCATATTTTAAGACATATTACAGGGGTCAGCACTATGACAAAGCAGGTAAAGTCACCGTCTGCAGTGCCGGCATCTCATATGGGTGCCAGTATGTTTCCCAGCTGCTCCACTTCTTATACCCCTCTCTGGTATAGCCTGAGAAAAAAGTAGAAAATGGCCAAAGTCTTTGGGCCCCTGCACCTGCATAGAGACCTGGAAGAAGCTCCTGACACTTGGATTCAGATCAACAGAGCTCCGGCCATTGTGGCCATTTGGGGAGTAAACCAGTGGATGGAAGACCTCTCTCTCTCTCTGCCTCTACCTCTCTGTAACTCTGCCTTTCAAATAAATATACTGCAAAAAAAAAAAAAAAAAAAGAAGAAGTGTTAGCACTGATATAATAACAGACACATAGTTCAATGGAAAAGACTTGGTAGCATAGAAATAAACCCAAATTTCTACCAGCAACTCATATTTAACAAAGGAACTAAAATGAACTGGAGAAAGAAGAATCTCTTTCACAAGTGGTGCAGAGGAACTTGATTATCCATATGTAGAAGCCTGAAAAGAGACTCCAACATCTCTTACACTATGTGAAAGTGAACTCACAGTGAATTAAAATGTAATCATAAGACCCAAACCCAAGTAAACATAGGGAAACTCTAAATATTGTCAACACACAATAGCTTTTGGGTAAGATTCCAATAGCAATAGTCACAAAAATAAAAACAGAGACATTTGAGTATATCCAACTAAGATACTTCTTCACAACAAAGTAAACATCAGAGTGTAGATACAATGAACAGATGGCAGGAAAAATTAAAACTCTGAATGTTTACAGATTTCCAGAACATTTACATGAATTGGAAAAACTCCAAAAAATACAGTGAAGAAACAGGCAAGGATCTGAATAGACATTTCTCAGAAGAAATGTACATGGTCAAAACATGTGAATATGCCCGATGTCACTAGCCATTATGTAAATATAAATCAGAACACCATATCAGTCTCCAACACCTGTGGGAGAATACAACACTCAGGTGTTTGTGTGTGCAGCAAGTGGGTTTAGAGGACCCTGTTCACCTCTGGAGAGCAGAGCCTACAGGGAGGTAAAGAAACCTTACTGCGCAGGGGCATGCTAATCTTCTCTGTATCATTCCAATTTTAGTATATGTGCTGCCGAAGCGAGCACATGTGCTGCCGAAGCGAGAAAGAGATGAAAAGAATTTATCTCAGCTAGCCACTAATATTCAAGAAACAAGGTCTTCAGGAAAGCCAACTCAACTGACATTTTCATGTCATTGTTAAATAAAGGAAAAATTATCTAGGTTCAGCAATACGTAGTTTATAAGAGAAAGACTACAGAGTAATTTCCTTGGCATAGAAATAACTTTGTGTTTTTTTTTTTTTTTATCCATGAGGGCTTGCTATCACCACCACACACCCACATCCCATATACAAATGCCTGGCTTGAGTGGTAGCTTCTCTGCTTTGAGGCAAGTTTCTGCTAGTGTGCACCCTGGGAGGAGACGGAGGATGGCAGAAGTGCTTGGGTCCCTGCACCCAAATGGGACATCCAGAATGAATTCCCAGTTCCTGGTTTTGGCTTGGTCAAGCTTTGGCTATTGCAAGTGTCTGGGGAGTGAAGCAGTGGTTCCCTCTTCCTGTCACTCTGCCTTTCAAATCAATAACTGTTGTTGGTAATGACTAATAATGATATTCACTGATTGTCAAATTTTGAATCTATTAATTATAGACAATTTCTCTTTGTATTTTTAAACTTTCATAATGTTCTGTAGCCAATTTCATCACTAGAAATAAAAACTTTTCCTCAAAAAAAAAAAAGAAACCTTACTGCTTTCCTAATGTGCTTATTAAGTTCTTGACCAGCGCCTGTTAGTCTTGCCACAAACTTTCTAGTCTTACTACTTTCCTTCTTCTTCTTCTTCTCTGTGACTTGTAAAATAGTATACATTCTATATACTGTGGATACTTTTGATTTATTTTATTCCTTCGGTCTCCTATGAAGTTCCTCCACAAAAGCACAGCCCTCAAAATATTCATTCATTTATGCAGTCTGCAGATTTCATGAGCTACTAAATTCCAAGTAGTATGTTAAAGGCAAGATCTGGGCCTAAGAGAAAAGTGGTCTAAATTCTGTGCCTAGAAGAGGATTTGGGACATAGTAGAACTTCAGTGAAGTGCTATGTGAATGACATGCACTCATTAAATGAGTAATCTAAAGCATACACTTCATTTAAGCAACACAGCAGCCCTACTCACCTCAGGTAGAGCAATTGAGAGGAATAATGTGAACAAAAATAAGACATCAATAAGTTGAATAATAACAGAGAAAAAACAAAATGAGATAGATGCCAACATTACTGAGCTATTTTTGAGGAATTAAATTGATAGAGGGGCTGGCATTGTGGCCAAGTGGGGAAAGCTGCAATCTGTGAGGCCAGCATAACATCTGAGTTCCACTTTGAGTTTAGGAATCTCCACTTCCAATTTAGCTCACTGCTAAACACCTGGGAAACCAGCAGAAGATGGACGAAGGACTCAGGTCCTTGCCACTCATGTGGGAGACTTGGATGAAGCTCCTGACTCCAGCATGCCCCAGGCTCAACTGTTGAAACTCTCTGGGGTGTGAGCCAGCAGATGAAAGCTATCTATGTCTTTCCCTCTCTCTCTAAATCCACCTTTCAAATAATAAAGATTTAATAAACAAATTAACTGATTTCAAAATACACAAAAACATGAACAATACTATATCATTTTTATGCCAAACTGATAAAAAATAACAAATGCTAGAGAGCACATGGGAAAAGAAAACCACCATATATGGTAGGTGAAAACACAAGTTAGTACAGATGTTATGCAGAACAGTATGGTCATTCCTTAAAAAGGATAAAAATTGGGGCTGGCGCTGTTGTGCAGTGAGTTAAAGCCCTGGCCTGAAGGGCCAGCATCCCATTTGGGTGCCAGTTCTAGTTCCAGCTGCTCTTCTTCCAATACAGCTCTCTGCTATCTCCTGGGATAGCAGTAGAAGATGGCCCAAGTCCTTGGGCCCATGCACCCATGAGGGAGACCCAGAGGAAGCTCCTGTCTCCAGGTTTCAGAATGGCATAACTCTGGCCTTTGTAGTCATCTGTAGAGCGAACCAGCTAATGGAGGACCTCTCTGTGTCTCTACCTCTATTGTAACTCTTTCAAATAAATAACAAAAATTAAACTAAGATAAAAATTGACCTACCATGTGAGAGTTATCTTGCTCTTGGCTATATAGAATAAGGAAATTTTATTAGAAGGAAAGGAGGAGAGCATATCAAAGATACAGCAATTTTCCCATAACACAGCCACTATAACACAGTTCACTGCAGCCAGGATGTGAAACCAATCTAGCTGTCCATCAATGAAAAACAATGGACAGGGCAACCTCTTTTAGATACAAAAAAAGAACAAAATATTATTAAATTAATTGAAATAAGCCAGAAGCAGGAACACAAATGTCACCTGGTCCTTGTCGCATGTGGAAGTGAAAGAAAATAATGGATCTGAACACAGAACTGTGATTACTAGAGGCTGAGAAGGGAAGCAGCTAGGGATAGAGGGGGATTGGATAATAGGTATCAAAAATCAAAGAGGCAGAAAGAACTTCTGGTGTTCCATAATATAATGAGATGACTACATTCAACCATATTAGGTTCTGTGTAAAGAACTGAAGGAGAGGAGCTGGTAGTCTCAAATCATGGAGAAGAATTAGAAACTGTAGTTGCTTGGGGGCCAGCATTGTGGCACAGTGGGCTAACACCCTGGCCTGAAGCACCAGCATCCCATGTGGGTACCAGTTCTAGTCCTGGCTGCTCCTCTTCTGATCCAACTCTCTGCTATGGCCTGGGAAAGCAGTAGAAGATGGCCCAAGTCCTTGGGTCCCTGCACCCAAGTGGGAGATCTGGAAGAAGCTCCTGGTTCCTGGAATCAGATTGGCAGAGCTCCGGCCATTGTGGCCATCTGGGGAGTGAACCGGCAGAGGAAGACCTCTCTCTCTCTCTGCTGCTACTTCTCTCTGTAACTCTGTCTTTCAAATAAATAACTCTTTAAAAACTTAATAAAACTGTAGTTGCTTAGCTTGATCACTTTTTACTGCATAAATGTGTGCAAATATTGCACTACACCCTGTAATAATGCATGACTAGGACACATTAATCACAAATTATTTCAATGAAATTTTAAAAATTAGAAGCATTTCTTTATATTAACAATGAACTATTTGAAAATGAAATTAGAGAAACATTTCCATGCATAGCAGCATAAGAACCAGGAACCAATGTCTTCAATGTTATCAGTGATGAATCAGATTCACAGCCCCCAGCACTCAGTTTTTGCCATATACTTTACCATGGCAATTGTGGGCATATAGTAGTAAATCAATGGACAGGAATCCTTTGTCTCTAAATCTGCTAAATAAATAAACAAGGAATTCATCAAAGAAAAAGAGATATCAATTTGGATGCCAGGCACAAAAACACATGCACTTGAGCTATCCTCCAGTTTGTGATGCCAACAAATCTTTCAGACATGTTACATTTTCAGAGACTTTTCTGTAATCTTGCTAAGCTTTCTGGAAATCTGCCTTATAGCAAAGGGTTTCCCAATTCCATTACACTCATGATATTTCTTTTGTGTGATATATTAGTTTACCATCTAGAGATAATTTATGGTACAAAACTTTTCTATGCATGCATGTTTTCTCATTTGTGAGTCTATTCATGGGAATTGAAGACTGATTTATAACAGAAATACATTTTCCAAATTCATTGCATAGACTTTTGTTCCTTATGAATTCTCTGAAGTCTGTTGATGTCTAATTTCTGGCTAAAGGTTTTATTGTATTTACAGCATGCAAAGACTATCACCTTTTGTGAATTCTGTGTCTATACAAGCCTGAAATAAAGAAAATGTTTTTGCACAATCAGTATACGCCTAAGAAACCACCTGTGTCAATTCTCTGATGTACCATTGACTTCTGACTCTAATAATATTTATAAGCTTTCTCCTTTACATGAGTCTCTGTTGGATAGGATGTGATTTCCAGCAAAAGGTTTTGTCACAATACTTACATGAATTTTGGAGAAAAGCTCTTCCACATTCATTATATTGTTAAGGTCTCTCCCTTGTTCAAATTCCATGATGGATTATGAGGCATTACCTATGTGAAATGACTTTCTCACATTTATTTCATTCATTAGATATATATGTTGTGCATTCTGATATAAGGAGAGATTTGGGCAGAGCTTTCCAACACTCATTACACCCATAAGGTTTCTCTCTCACGTGAATTCCCTGTTGTCTTATGAGGTATGGCTTCTAATTAAAGGGATTTTACTTTCAAAGGAGTTTTTCCCTATATGAATTTGATGATGTACAATGAGGGCTGAATTATGGTAAAAGGCTCTGAGTCATTACATTCATAAAATTGCTCCCCATGAGAATTCTTTTATGTTTGATGAGGTCTGATTTGCACCACAAAGGCTATTCACATGTATTATATTCATGCATTTCTCCCCTTGGTGAATTCTCTAATATTTCATGAGATATAACTTGCACAAAAAGGTCAAGTAGAAAATTCCCTGTGTGGATACTCTGATATCTTATGAGTTATGAAGTACAGCAAAGAGACTTTCCACCATCCTTCCATCCATAAAACCTACCTAAATTGAGCAACAAAGATATAGAAAACCTAAACACACACATAACCAGATGGAAATGATACCAGTAATAAAGACCATCACTACCAAGAAAACCCCAAAACTGGAAGGCTTCACTGCTGAATTCTAACAGACATTTAAAGCACTAACTGCAATTCTTCTCAAGTTATTCAAAACAATTGAGAGAGAGGCGATTCTCCCAAATTCTTTCTATGAAGCCAACATCACCTTCATTCCTAAACTTGAAAAAAGTGCAACAAAGAAAGTAATTATAGACCAATTTCCCTGATGAACATACATGCAAAGATCTGCAACAGAATTCTGGCCAATTGAATCCAACAATGCATCAGAAAGATCATCCACCCAGACCAAGTGGGATTTATCCTTGGTATGCAAGGATGGGACCAAAGGCTTTTCCACAGTCATTTCATTTATAAGCTTTCTCCATGGTGTGAAGGCTCTGATACTTTCTGAGGTTTGACTTCTCAGCAAAGGTTTTTCCACAGTCATTGCAATCATAAGGTTTCCCCCAGTACAAATTGTCTGATGCTTTGTGAGCTTTGATTTCTCAGCAAAGGCTTTTCCACAATGATTGCATTCATAAGGTTTCTCCCCTCTGTGAATTCTCTGATGATTTATGAGGTTTGCCTTCTGGCCAAAGGATTTTCCATAGTAATTGCATTCATAAGGTTTCTCACCTGTGTGAATTCTCTGATGATTTATGAGGTTTGCCTTCTGGCCAAAGGATTTTCCACAGTCATTACATTCAAAAGGTTTCTCACCTGTGTGAATTCTCTGATGATTTATGAGGTGTTTCTTCTGGCCAAAGAACTTCCCACAGTCATTAGATTTGTAAGATTTCAACCCTGTGTGAATTCTCTGATGTCTAATGAGATCTGACTTCTGGTGAGTGGTTTCCACACAATCATTACACACATGAGGGTTTTCCACAATATGAGTGCTGTGATGGAGGGTATTTAATACTGAATGAATTCCCACAAGGTTTACATGCATAGGATTTCTTCCCTATATTTGGTCTATGATTCAGTCTAACATGTGATTGGTAAATGACAGGTTCCACAGTCCCAATATACTTATAAATGTTCTCTCTTTTCAGGTGAATACAATCAGAATTCCACAGTCAGTCAGCTGGGAGGGGTGGATGAATCCGGAAACAGCTGGTTTCCTTGTACTAAAACAAGCGCCATATCACGAAGGACTCTTGCATTTCTTTTTCTTTTTTGCATTTTTCACATTTTCTTATTTATCATGGTTTGTAATAAATTTTCTGATGTGGGTTGTGGTTTTGAGGCTGGCTTAAGGAGTTCAGGGAACCAGAGGAATGGTCTTTTTCAATTAGGGCACAGCTGTTGTTTCTCTCCAATTCTGGCTTTCTGTAATTGCTTTGGGTGCCTCAGGCAATTTTTCATTTTGAGCGACTTTTTCCTAAATGCTTTGTTGGTCTGAGTTGGTTTTGCCTTTTTCCTTTTCAAATTGTGTATTCTGATGCAATACAAACAAGGGTTTAGAACGAGGATCCATCAGGAAATTGAAAAACAGAACATATTGGGTTTTCATGATTAGAAATCATAGGCAACATGACCAAGATGAGTTTTTGGGTTTTGGAAAATGACATAGAACCCTTCCACTGAGGGGCAGATATTAATTTCCTCCAAATCGAGAGTGAGTGCGATTTTCAGGTGAATTCAATCAGAATTCCACAGCCAGTCAGCTAGGAGAGGTGGATGAATCCGGGAACAGCTGGTTTCCTTGCAACTAAATCAAGCCCAATATCACAAAGGACTCTTGCATTTCTTTGGCTTCTTTCTCTTTTTTCTTTTTATCATGGTTTGTAATGAATTTTCTGATGTGAGCTTTGGTTTTGAGGCTGCAATATAGAGTTCAGTGCACAGGAGGAATGGTCTTTTTCAAACAGGGCATAGCTGTTGGCCTGCTTCAATTCTGGCTTGCTGTCATTGTTTTGGGTGCCTCAGCTGATTTGTGGTTTCTTGTGTGGCAATTTCCTAAATGTTTTCGGGGTCTGAGTTGGCTTTGCCTTCTTCATTCCCAAATTCTGTATTCTGACGCAACACAAACAAGAGTTTGGACAGAGTAGCCATTATGAAATAAAAAACATTACAAATGGGCATTTGAAGAATATAAATCTACAGGTAACACGACCAAGGTGAGTTTTTGTGTTTTGGAAAATAAAATGGAACACTTTGGCTGAGGTGACAGATATTAATTGCCTCCAAAATGAGTTTCACTATGATTTTCAGGTTAATTCAGACAGAATTCCACAGGCATCAGCTGGAGGTGTGGATGAATCCGGGAACATTCGGTTTTCTTGAGACTAAATCAAGTCCAATATCATCATGGATTCTTGCATTTTTTTGGCTTTTTTCTCATTTTTCTTATTTATCATGGTTTGTAATGAATTTTCTGATGTGAGCTTTGGTTTTGAGGCTGGCATATTGAGTTCAGGGCACAAGAGGAAGGTTCTTTTTCAACCAGGGGACAGCTGTTGGCTTGCTCCACTTCTGGCTTGCTATCATTGTTTTGGGTGCCTCAGCCGATTTGTGGTTTCTTGAGTGCCAATTTCCTAAAGGTTTTCTGGGTCTGAGTCGGTTTTGCCTTCCTATTCCCAAATTTTGTATTCTGATGCAATACAAGCATGTTTTGGAGAGTAGCCATTATGAAAGAAAAAAAAAAAAACACAGCGCATTTCCATTTCAGGATTAGAAATCTACAGGCAACACAACCAAGATGAGTTTCTGTGTTTTGGAAAATGACATAGAACGCTTCTGCTGAGGCGACAGATTCTAATTCCATCCAAAATGAGTGTGAGTGCGATTTTGAGGTGAATTCAATCAGAATTCCAGAGTCAGTCTGTGGAAGGGGGGGATGAATCTGGAAACAGCCAGTTTCTTTGTGTCTAAATCCAGCCAAATATCACAAAGGACTCTTGCATTTCTTTGGCTTTTTCACATTTCCCTTATTTATCATGGTTTGTAATGAATTTTCTGATGTGAGCTTTGGTTTTGAGGCTGCAATATAGAGTTCAGGGCACCGGAGGAATGGTCTTTTTCAAACAGGACACAGCTGTTGGTTTGCTCCAATTCTGGCTATTGTCTTTGTTTTGGGTGCCTCAGCTGAAATTTGGTATCTTGAGTTTCACTGCAATTGTCAGGTTAATTCAGTCAGAATTCCACAGGCAGTCAGCTTTAGTGGTGGATGAATCTGGGAACAGCCAGTTTCCTTGCAACTAAATCAAACCCAATATCATTATGGATTCTTGCATTTCTTTGGCTTTTTCACTTTTTTCTTATTTATCATGGTTTGTAATGAATTTTCTGATGTGAACTTTGGTTTTGAGGCTGCAATATGGAGTTCAGGGCACAAGAGGATGGTTCTTTTTCAATCAAGGCACAGCTGTTGGCTTGCTCCACTTCTGGCTTGCTGTCATTGTTTTGAGTGCCTCAGCCGATTTGTGGTTTCTTGTGTGGCAATTTCCCAAATGTTTTCAGGGTCTGAGTTGGCTTTGCCTTCTTCCTTCCCAAATTTTGTATTCTGATGCAATGCAAAGAAGAGTTTGTATAGAGTAGCCATTATGAAATAAAAAACCTAACAAATATGCATTTGAAGCTTAGAAATCTATAGGGAACATGACCAAGGTGAGTTTTTGTGTTTTGGAAAAAAAATGGAACACTTTGGCTGAGGTGACAGATATTAACTGCCTCCAAACTGAGTTTCACTGTGATTTTCAGGTTAATTCAGTCAGAATTCCACAGGCAGTCAGCTCGAGGGGTGGATGAATCCGGGAACAGCCGGTTGCCTAGCGACTAAATCAAGCCGTATATCATTGTGGATTCTTGCATTTCTTTGGCTTTTTTCTCTTTTTTCTTATTTATCATGGTTTGTAATGAATTTTCTGATGTGAGCTTTGGTTTTGAGGCTGGCATATTGAGTTCAGGGCACAAGAGGAAGGTTCTTTTTCAATCAGGGCACAGCTGTTGGCTTGCTCCACTTCTGGCTTGCTGTCATTGTTTTGGGTGCCTCAGCTGATTTGTGGTTTCTTGTGTGGCAATTTCCTAAATGTTTTCTGGGTCTGAGTTGGTTTTGCCTTCTTCCTTCCCAAATTTTGTATTCTGATGCAATACAAGCAAGATTTTGGACAGAGTAGCCATTATGAAAGAAAAAAAAAAACACAGCAAATTTACCATTCAGGATTAGAAATCCATAGGCAACACAACCAAGATGAGATTCTGTGTTTTGGAAAATGACATGGAACGCTTCTGCTGAGGTGACAGATTCTAATTCCCTCCAAATGGAGTGTGAGAGCGATCTTGAGGTGAATTCAATCAGAATTCCAAAGTCAGTCTGTGGAAGGGGGGGATGAATCTGGAAACAGCCGCTTTCTTTGTGTCTAAATCCTGCCAAATATCACAAAGGACTCTTGCATTTCTTTGGCTTTTTCACATTTCCCTTATTTATCATGGTTTGTAATGAATTTTCTGATGTGAGCTTTGGTTTTGAGGCTGGCATATTGAGTTCAGGGCACAAGAGGAAGGTTCTTTTTCAATCAGGGCACAGCTGTTGGCTTGCTCCACTTCTGGCTTGCTGTCATTGTTTTGGGTGCCTCAGCTGATTTGTGGTTTCTTGTGTGGCAATTTCCTAAATGTTTTCTGGGTCTGAGTTGGTTTTGCCTTCTTCCTTCCCAAATTTTGTATTCTGATGCAATACAAGCAAGATTTTGGACAGAGTAGCCATTATGAAAGAAAAAAAAAACACAGCAAATTTACCATTCAGGATTAGAAATCCATAGGCAACACAACCAAGATGAGATTCTGTGTTTTGGAAAATGACATGGAACGCTTCTGCTGAGGTGACAGATTCTAATTCCCTCCAAATGGAGTGTGAGAGCGATCTTGAGGTGAATTCAATCAGAATTCCAAAGTCAGTCTGTGGAAGGGGGGGATGAATCTGGAAACAGCCAGTTTCTTTGTGTCTAAATCCTGCCAAATATCACAAAGGACTCTTGCATTTCTTTGGCTTTTTTCTCTTTTTTCTTATTTATCATGGTTTGTAATGAATTTTCTGATGTGAGCTTTGGTTTTGAGGCTGGCATATTGAGTTCAGGGCACAAGAGGAAGGTTCTTTTTCAATCAGGGCACAGCTGTTGGCTTGCTCCACTTCTGGCTTGCTGTCATTGTTTTGGGTGCCTCAGCTGATTTGTGGTTTCTTGTGTGGCAATTTCCTAAATGTTTTCTGGGTCTGAGTTGGTTTTGCCTTCTTCCTTCCCAAATTTTGTATTCTGATGCAATACAAGCAAGATTTTGGACAGAGTAGCCATTATGAAAGAAAAAAAAAAAACACAGCAAATTTACCATTCAGGATTAGAAATCCATAGGCAACACAACCAAGATGAGATTCTGTGTTTTGGAAAATGACATGGAACGCTTCTGCTGAGGTGACAGATTCTAATTCCCTCCAAATGGAGTGTGAGAGCGATCTTGAGGTGAATTCAATCAGAATTCCAAAGTCAGTCTGTGGAAGGGGGGGATGAATCTGGAAACAGCCAGTTTCTTTGTGTCTAAATCCTGCCAAATATCACAAAGGACTCTTGCATTTCTTTGGCTTTTTCACATTTCCCTTATTTATCATGGTTTGTAATGAATTTTCTGATGTGAGCTTTGGTTTTGAGGCTGGCATATTGAGTTCAGGGCATAAGAGGAAGGTTCTTTTTCAATCAGGGCACAGCTGTTGGCTTGCTCCACTTCTGGCTTGCTGTCATTGTTTTGGGTGCCTCAGCTGATTTGTGGTTTCTTGTGTGGCAATTTCCTAAATGTTTTCGGGGTCTGAGTTGGTTTTGTCTTCTGCCTTCCCAAATTTTGTATTCTGATGCAATACAAGCAAGATTTTGGAGAGTAGCCATTATGAAAGAAAAAAAAAAAAAAACACAGCGCATTGCCCTTTCCGGATTTGAAATCTACAGGCAACACAACCAAGATGAGTTTCTGTGTTTTGGAAAATGACATAGAACACTTCTGCTGAGGGGACAGATTCTAATTCCCTCCCAAATGAGTGTGAGTGCGATTTTGAGGTGAATTCAATCAGAATTCCAAAGTCAGTCTGTGGAAGGGGGGAATGAATCTGGAAACAGCCACTTTCTTTTTGTCTAAATCCAGCCAAATATCACAAAGGACTCTTGCATTTCTTTGGCTTTTTCACATTTCCCTAATTTATCATGGTTTGTAATGAATTTTCTGATGTGAGCTTTGGTTTTGAGACTGCAATATAGAGTTCAGGGCACCTGAGGAATGGTCTTTTTCAAACAGGGCACAGCTGTTGGTGTGCTCCAATTCTGGCTATTGTCTTTGTTTTGGGTGCCTCAGCTGAAATTTAGTTTCTTGAGTTTCACTGCGATTGTCAGGTTAATTCAGTCAGAATTCCACAGGCAGTCAGCTTTAGTGGTGGATGAATCTGGGAACAGCCGGTTTCCTTGCAACTAAATCAAACCCAATATCATTATGAATTCTTGCATTTCTTTGGCTTTTTTCTCTTTTTTCTTATTTATCATGGTTTGTAATGAATTTTCTGATGTGAGCTTTGGTTTTGAGGCTGGCATATTGAGTTCAGGGCACAAGAGGAAGGTCGTTTTTCAATCAGGGCACAGCTGTTGGCTTGCTCCACTTCTGGCTTGCTGTCATTGTTTTGAGTGCCTCAGCCGATTTGTGGTTTCTTGTGTGGCAATTTCCCAAATGTTTTCAGGGTCTGAGTTGGCTTTGCCTTTTTCCTTCCCAAATTTTGTATTCTGATGCAATGCAAAGAAGAGTTTGTACAGAATAGCCATTATGAAAGAAAAAACACAACAAATAGGCGTTTGAAGCTTAGAAATCTACAGGTAACATGACCAAGGTGAGTTTTTGTGTTTTGGAAAATCAAATGGAACACTTTGGCTGAGGTGACAGATATTAATTGCCTCCAAACTGAGTTTCACTGTGATTTTCAGGTTAATTCAGTCAGAATTCCACAGGCTGTCAGCTGGAGGGGTGGATGTATCTGGGAACAGCCGGTTTCCTAGCGACTAAATCAAGCCCTATATCATTATGGATTCTTGCATTTTTTTGGCTTTTTTCTCTTTTTTCTTATTTATCATGGCTTGTAATGAATTTTCTGATGTGAGCTTTGGTTTTGAGGCTGGCATATTGAGTTCAGGGCACAAGAGGAAGGTTCTTTTTCAATCAGGGCACAGCTGTTGGCTTGCTCCACTTCTGGCTTGCTGTCATTGTTTTGGGTGCCTCAGCCGATTTCTGGTTTCTTGTGTGGCAATTTCCTAAATGTTTTCGGGGTCTGAGTTGGTTTTGCCTTCTTCCTTCCCAAATTTTGTATTCTGATGCAATACAAGCAAGATTTTGGACAGAGTAGCCATTATGAAAGAAAAAAAAAATACAGCAAATTGACCTTTCAGGATTAGAAATCCATAGGCAACACAACCAAGGTGAGATTCTGTGTTTTGGAAAATGACATGGAACGCTTCTGCTGAGGGGACAGATTCTAATGCCCTCCAAATGGAGTGTGAGAGCGATTTTGAGGTGAATTCAATCAGAATTCCAAAGTCGGTCTGTGGAAGGGGGGGATGAATCTGGAAACAGCCAGTTTCTTTGTGTCTAAATCCTGCCAAATATCACAAAGGACTCTTGCATTTCTTTGGCTTTTTCTTTTTTTCTAATTTATCATGGTTTGTAATGAATTTTCTGATGTGAGCTTTGGTTTTGAGTCTGGCATATTGAGTTCAGGGCACAAGAGGAAGGTTCTTTTTCAATCAGGGCACAGCTGTTGGCTTGCTCCAATTCTGGCTTGCTGTCATTGTTTTGGGTGCCTCAGCTGATTTGTGGTTTCTTGAGTGGCAATTTCCTAAATGTTTTCTGGGTCTGAGTCGGTTTTGCCTTCTTATTCCCAAATTTTGTATTCTGATGCAATACAAGCAATATTTGGGAGAGTAGCCATTATGAAAGAAAAAAAAAAAAAGCGCATTGCCCTTTCAGGATTAGAAATCTACAGGCAACACGACCAAGATGAGTTTCTGTGTTTTGGAAAATGACATAGAACGCTTCTGCTGAGGGGACAGATTGTAATTCCCTCCAAATGGAGTGTGAGAGCGATTTTGAGGTGAATTCAATCAGAATTCCAAAGTCAGTCTGTGGAAGGGGGGAATGAATCTGGAAACAGCCAGTTTCTTTGTGTCTAAATCCAGCCAAATATCACAAAGGACTCTTGCATTTCTTTGGCTTTTTCACATTTCCCTTATTTATCATGGTTTGTAATGAATTTTCTGATGTGAGCTTTGGTTTTCAGACTGCAATATAGAGTTCAGGGCACCTGAGGAATGGTCTTTTTCAAACAGGGCACAGCTGTTGGTGTGCTCCAATTCTGGCTATTGTCTTTGTTTGGGTGCCTCAGCTGAAATTTGGTTTCTTGAGTTTCACTGCGATTGTCAGGTTAATTCAGTCAGAATTCCACAGGCAGTCAGCTTTAGTGGTGGATGAATCTGGGAACAGCCGGTTTCCTTGCAACTAAATCAAACCCAATATCATTATGGATTCTTGCATTTTTTTGGCTTTTTTCTCTTTTTTCTTATTTATCATGGTTTGTAATGAATTTTCTGATGTGAGCTTTGGTTTTGAGGCTGGCATATTGAGTTCAGGGCACAAGAGGAAGGTTGTTTTTCAATCAGGGCACAGCTGTTGGCTTGCTCCACTTCTGGCTTGCTGTCATTGTTTTGAGTGCCTCAGCTGATTTGTGGTTTCTTGTGTGGCAATTTCCCAAATGTTTTCAGGGTCTGAGTTGGCTTTGCCTTCTTCCTTCCCAAATTTTGTATTCTGATGCAATGCAAAGAAGAGTTTGTACAGAATAGCCATTATGAAAGAAAAAACACAACAAATAGGCGTTTGAAGCTTAGAAATCTACAGGTAACATGACCAAGGTGAGTTTTTGTGTTTATGAAAATAAAATGGAACACTTTGGCTGAGGTGACAGATATTAATTGCCTCCAAACTGAGTTTCACTGTGATTTTCAGGTTAATTCAGTCAGAATTCCACAGGCTGCCAGCTGGAGAGGTGGATGAATCCGGGAACAGCCGGTTTCCTAGCGACTAAATCAAGCCCTATATCATTATGGATTCTTGCATTTTTTTTTGCTTTTTTCTCTTTTTTCTTATTTATCATGGTTTGTAATGAATTTTCTGATGTGAGCTTTGGTTTTGAGGCTGGCATATTGAGTTCAGGGCACAAGAGGAAGGTTCTTTTTCAATCAGGGCACAGCTGTTGGCTTGCTCCACTTCTGGCTTGCTGTCATTGTTTTGGGTGCCTCAGCTGATTTGTGGTTTCTTGTGTGGCAATTTCCTAAATGTTTTCTGGGTCTGAGTTGGTTTTGCCTTCTTCCTTCCCAAATTTTGTATTCTGATGCAATACAAGCAAGATTTTGGACAGAGTAGCCATTATGAAAGAAAAAAAAAAAAAAACACAGCAAATTGACCTTTCAGGATTAGAAATCCATAGGCAACACAACCAATGTGAGATTCTGTGTTTTGGAAAATGACATGGAACGCTTCTGCTGAGGGGACAGATTCTAATTCCCTCCAAATGGAGTGTGAGAGCGATTTTGAGGTGAATTCAATCAGAATTCCAAAGTCGGTCTGTGGAAGGGGGGGATGAATATGGAAACAGCCAGTTTCTTTGTGTCTAAATCCTGCCAAATATCACAAAGGACTCTTGCATTTCTTTGGCTTTTTCACATTTCCCTTATTTATCATGGTTTGTAATGAATTTTCTGATGTGAGCTTTGGTTTTGAGGCTGGCATATTGAGTTCAGGCACAAGAGGAAGGTTCTTTTTCAATCAGGGCACAGCTGTTGGCTTGCTCCAATTCTGGCTTGCTGTCATTGTTTTGGGTGCCTCAGCCGATTTGTGGTTTCTTGAGTGCCAATTTCCTAAATGTTTTCTGGGTCTGAGTCGGTTTTGCCTTCTTATTCCCAAATTTTGTATTCTGATGCAATACAAGCAAGATTTTTGAGAGTAGCCATTATGAAAGAAAAAAAAAAAAAAAAGCACATTGCCCTTTCAGGATTAGAAATCCACAGGCAACACGACCAAGATGAGTTTCTGTGTTTTGGAAAATGACATAGAACGCTTCTGCTGAGGGGACAGATTATAATTCCCTCCCAAATGAGTGTGAGTGCGATTTTGAGGTGAATTCAATCAGAATTCCAAAGTCAGTCTGTGGAAGGGGGGGAGAATCTGGAAACAGCCAGTTTCCTTGTGTCTAAATCCAGCCAAATATCACAAAGTACTCTTGCATTTCTTTGGCTTTTTTCTCTTTTTTCTTATTTATCATGGTTTGAAATTAATTTTCTGATGTGAGCTTTGGTTTTGAGGCTGGCATATTGAGTTCAGGGCAGAAGAGGATGGTTCTTTTTCAATCAGGGCACAGCTGTTGGCTGGCTGCAGTTCTGGCTTGCTGTCCTTATTTTGAGTACCTCAGCCGATTTGTGGTTTCTTGTGTGGCAATTTCCCAAATGTTTTCTGGGTCTGAGTTGGCTTTGCCTTCTTCCTTCCCAAATTTTGTATTCTGATGCAATGCAAAGAAGAGTTTGTACAGAATAGCCATTATGAAAGAAAAAACACAACAAATAGGCGTTTGAAGCTTAGAAATCTACAGGTAACATAACCAAGGTGAGTTTTTGTGTTTATGAAAATAAAATGGAACACTTTGGCTGAGGTGACAGATATTAATTGTCTCCTATATGAGTTTCACTGCTATTTTGAGGTTAATTCAGTCAGAATTCCACAGGCAGTCAGCTGGAGGGGTGGATGAATCCGGGAACAGCCGGTTTCCTTGTGACTAAATCAAGCCTTATATCATTATGGATTCTTGCATTTTTTTGGCTTTTTTCTCTTTTTTCTTATTTATCATGGTTTGTAATGAATTTTCTGATGTGAGCTTTGGTTTTGAGGCTGGCATATTGAGTTCAGGCACAAGAGGAAGGTTCTTTTTCAATCAGGGCACAGCTGTTGGCTTGCTCCAATTCTGGCTTGCTGTCATTGTTTTGGGTGCCTCAGCTAATTTGTGGTTTCTTGAGTGCCAATTTCCTAAATGTTTTCTGGGTCTGAGTCGGTTTTGCCTACTTATTCCCAAATTTTGTATTCTGATGCAATACAAGCAAGATTTTGGAGAGTAGCCATTATGAAAGAAAAAAAAAAAAACACAGCGCATTTCCCTTTCAGGATTAGAAATCTACAGGCAACACGCCCAAGATGAGTTTCTGTGTTTTGGAAAAAGTCATGGAACCCTTCTGCTGAGGGGACAGATTTTATTTCACTCCAAATTGAGTGTGAGTGCGATTTTGAGGTGAATTCAATCAGAATTCCAAAGTCAGTCTGTGGAAGGTTGGGATGAATCTGGAAACAGCCAGTTTCCTTTTATCTGAATCCAGCCAAATATCAAAAAGAACTCTTGCATTTCTTTGGCTTTTTCACATTTCCCTGATTTATCATGGTTTGCAATGAATTTTCTGATGTGAGCTTTGGTTTTGAGGCTGCAATATAGAGTTCAGGGCACTGGAGGAATGGTCTTTTTCAATCAGGGCACAGCTGTTTGCGTGCTCTAATTCTGGCTTCCTGTCAGTGTTTTGGGTGCATCAGCTGAAATTTGGTTTCTTGAGTTTCACTGCGATTGTCAGGTTAATTCAGTCAGAATTCCACAGGCAGTCAGCTTTAGTGGTGGATGAATCTGGGAACAGCCGGTTTCCTTGCAACTAAATCAAACCCAATATCATTATGGATTCTTGCATTTCTTTGGCTTTTTTCTCTTTTTTCTTATTTATCATGGTTTGTAATGAATTTTCTGATGTGAGCTTTGGTTTAGAGGCTGCAATATGCAGTTCAGGGAACCGGAGGAGGGTCTTTTTCAATCAGGGCACAGCTGTTGGCTTGCTCCAATTCTGGCTTGCTGTCATTGTTTTGGGTGCCTCAGCCGATTTGTGGTTTCTTGAGTGCCAATTTCCTAAATGTTTTCTGGGTCTGAGTTGGTTTTGCCTTCTTCCTTCCCAAATTTTGTATTCTGATGCAATACAAGCAAGATTTTGGACAGAGTAGCCATTATGAAAGAAAAAAAAAAAAACACAGCAAATTGACCTTTCAGGATTAGAAATCCATAGGCAACACAACCAATGTGAGATTCTGTGTTTTGGAAAATGACATGGAACGCTTCTGCTGAGGGGACAGATTCTAATTCCCTCCAAATGGAGTGTGAGAGCGATTTTGAGGTGAATTCAATCAGAATTCCAAAGTCGGTCTGTGGAAGGGGGGGATGAATATGGAAACAGCCAGTTTCTTTGTGTCTAAATCCTGCCAAATATCACAAAGGACTCTTGCATTTCTTTGGCTTTTTCACATTTCCCTTATTTATCATGGTTTGTAATGAATTTTCTGATGTGAGCTTTGGTTTTGAGGCTGGCATATTGAGTTCAGGCACAAGAGGAAGGTTCTTTTTCAATCAGGGCACAGCTGTTGGCTTGCTCCAATTCTGGCTTGCTGTCATTGTTTTGGGTGCCTCAGCCGATTTGTGGTTTCTTGAGTGCCAATTTCCTAAATGTTTTCTGGGTCTGAGTCGGTTTTGCCTTCTTATTCCCAAATTTTGTATTCTGATGCAATACAAGCAAGATTTTTGAGAGTAGCCATTATGAAAGAAAAAAAAAAAAAAAAGCACATTGCCCTTTCAGGATTAGAAATCCACAGGCAACACGACCAAGATGAGTTTCTGTGTTTTGGAAAATGACATAGAACGCTTCTGCTGAGGGGACAGATTCTAATTCCCTCCCAAATGAGTGTGAGTGCGATTTTGAGGTGAATTCAATCAGAATTCCAAAGTCAGTCTGTGGAAGGGGGGGAGAATCTGGAAACAGCCAGTTTCCTTGTGTCTAAATCCAGCCAAATATCACAAAGTACTCTTGCATTTCTTTGGCTTTTTTCTCTTTTTTCTTATTTATTATGGTTTGAAATTAATTTTCTGATGTGAGCTTTGGTTTTGAGGCTGGCATATTGAGTTCAGGGCAGAAGAGGATGGTTCTTTTTCAATCAGGGCACAGCTGTTGGCTGGCTGCAGTTCTGGCTTGCTGTCCTTATTTTGAGTACCTCAGCCGATTTGTGGTTTCTTGTGTGGCAATTTCCCAAATGTTTTCTGGGTCTGAGTTGGCTTTGCCTTCTTCCTTCCCAAATTTTGTATTCTGATGCAATGCAAAGAAGAGTTTGTACAGAATAGCCATTATGAAAGAAAAAACACAACAAATAGGCGTTTGAAGCTTAGAAATCTACAGGTAACATAACCAAGGTGAGTTTTTGTGTTTATGAAAATAAAATGGAACACTTTGGCTGAGGTGACAGATATTAATTGTCTCCTATATGAGTTTCACTGCTATTTTGAGGTTAATTCAGTCAGAATTCCACAGGCAGTCAGCTGGAGGGGTGGATGAATCCGGGAACAGCCGGTTTCCTTGTGACTAAATCAAGCCTTATATCATTATGGATTCTTGCATTTTTTTGGCTTTTTTCTCTTTTTTCTTATTTATCATGGTTTGTAATGAATTTTCTGATGTGAGCTTTGGTTTTGAGGCTGGCATATTGAGTTCAGGCACAAGAGGAAGGTTCTTTTTCAATCAGGGCACAGCTGTTGGCTTGCTCCAATTCTGGCTTGCTGTCATTGTTTTGGGTGCCTCAGCTAATTTGTGGTTTCTTGAGTGCCAATTTCCTAAATGTTTTCTGGGTCTGAGTCGGTTTTGCCTACTTATTCCCAAATTTTGTATTCTGATGCAATACAAGCAAGATTTTGGAGAGTAGCCATTATGAAAGAAAAAAAAAAAAAAACACAGCGCATTTCCCTTTCAGGATTAGAAATCTACAGGCAACACGCCCAAGATGAGTTTCTGTGTTTTGGAAAAAGTCATGGAACCCTTCTGCTGAGGGGACAGATTTTATTTCACTCCAAATTGAGTGTGAGTGCGATTTTGAGGTGAATTCAATCAGAATTCCAAAGTCAGTCTGTGGAAGGTTGGGATGAATCTGGAAACAGCCAGTTTCCTTTTATCTGAATCCAGCCAAATATCAAAAAGAACTCTTGCATTTCTTTGGCTTTTTCACATTTCCCTGATTTATCATGGTTTGCAATGAATTTTCTGATGTGAGCTTTGGTTTTGAGGCTGCAATATAGAGTTCAGGGCACTGGAGGAATGGTCTTTTTCAATCAGGGCACAGCTGTTTGCGTGCTCTAATTCTGGCTTCCTGTCAGTGTTTTGGGTGCATCAGCTGAAATTTGGTTTCTTGAGTTTCACTGCGATTGTCAGGTTAATTCAGTCAGAATTCCACAGGCAGTCAGCTTTAGTGGTGGATGAATCTGGGAACAGCCGGTTTCCTTGCAACTAAATCAAACCCAATATCATTATGGATTCTTGCATTTCTTTGGCTTTTTTCTCTTTTTTCTTATTTATCATGGTTTGTAATGAATTTTCTGATGTGAGCTTTGGTTTAGAGGCTGCAATATGCAGTTCAGGGAACCGGAGGAGGGTCTTTTTCAATCAGGGCACAGCTGTTGGCTTGCTCCAATTCTGGCTTGCTGTCATTGTTTTGGGTGCCTCAGCCGATTTGTGGTTTCTTGAGTGCCAATTTCCTAAATGTTTTCTGGGTCTGAGTCGGTTTTGCCTTCCCAAATTATTTCCAAATTTTGTATTTTGATGCAATACAAGCAAGATTTTGGAGAGTAGCCATTATGAAAGAAAGAAAAAAAAAAACACAGCGAATTGCCCTTTCAGGATTATAAATCTACAGGCTACACGACCAAGATGAGTTTCTGTGTTTTGGAAAATGACAAGGAACCCTTCTGCTGAGGGGACAGATTCTAATTCCCTCCAAATTGAGTGTGAGTGCGATTTTGAGGTGAATTCAATCAGAATTCCAAAGTCAGTCTGTGGAAGGTTGGGATGAATCTGGAAACAGCCAGTTTCCTTTTATCTGAATCCAGCCAAATATCAAAAAGAACTCTTGCATTTCTTTGGCTTTTTCACATTTCCCTGATTTATCATGGTTTGTAATGAATTTTCTGATGTGAGCTTGGTTTTGAGGCTGCAATATGGAGTTCAGGGTACTGGAGGACCTGTCTTTTTCAAAGAGGGTACAGTTGTTGGCTTGCTGCAATTCTGGCTTGCTGTCATTGTTTTGGGTTCCTCAGCCAATTTGTGGTTTCCTGTGTGGCAATTTCGTAAATGTTCTCTGGGTCTGAGATGGCTTTGCCTTCTTCCTTCCCAAATTTTGTATTCTGATGCAATACAAGCGAGATTTTCGACAGAGTAGCCATTATGAAATAAAAAACACAACTAATAGGCGTTTGAAGCTTAGAAATCAACAGGTAACATGACCAAGGTGAGTTTTTGTGTTTTGGAAAATAAAATGGAACACTTTGGCTGAGGTGACAGATATTAATTGCCTCCAAACTGAGTTTCACTGCGATTTTCAGGTTAATTCAGTCAGAATTCCACAGGCAGTCAGCTGGAGGGGTGGATGAATCCGTGAACAGCTGGTTTCCTAGCGACTAAATCAAGCCCTATATCATCATGGATTCTTGCATTTTTTTGGCTTTTTTCTCTTTTTTCTTATTTATCATGGTTTGTAATGAATTTTCTGATGTGAGCTTTGGTTTTGAGGCTGGCATATTGAGTTCAGGGTACAAGAGGAAGGTTCTTTTTCAATCAGGGCACAGCTGTTGGCTTGCTCCAATTCTGGCTTACTGTCATTGTTTTGGGTGCCTCAGCAAATTTGTGGTTTCTTGTGTGGCAATTTCCTAAATGTTCTCTGGGTCTGAGTTGGCTTTGCCTTCTTCCTTCCCAAATTTTGTATTCTGATGCAATACAAGCAAGATTTTGGACAGAGTAGCCATTATGAAAGAAAAAAAAAAAACACAGCAAATTTACCATTCAGGATTAGAAATCCATTGGCAACACAACCAAGATGAGATTCTGTGTTTTGGAAAATGACATGGAACGCTTCTGCTGAGGTGACAGATTCTAATTCCCTCCAAATGGAGTGTGAGAGCGATATTGAGGTGAATTCAATCAGAATTCCAAAGTCAGTCTGTGGAAGGGGGGGAAGAATCTGGAAACAGCCAGTTTCTTTGTGTCTAAATCCTGCCAAATATCACAAAGGACTCTTGCATTTCTTTGGCTTTTTTCTCTTTTTTCTTATTTATCATGGTTTGTAATGAATTTTCTGATGTGAGCTTTGGTTTTGAGGCTGGCATATTGAGTTCAGGGCACAAGAGGAAGGTTCTTTTTCAATCAGGGCACAGCTGTTGGCTTGCTCCACTTCTGGCTTGCTGTCATTGTTTTGGGTGCCTCAGCTGATTTGTGGTTTCTTGTGTGGCAATTTCCTAAATGTTTTCTGGGTCTGAGTTGGTTTTGCCTTCTTCCTTCCCAAATTTTGTATTCTGATGCAATACAAGCAAAATTTTGGACAGAGTAGCCATTATGAAAGAAAAAAAAAACACAGCAAATTTACCATTCAGGATTAGAAATTCATAGGCAACACAACCAAGATGAGATTCTGTGTTTTGGAAAATGACATGGAACGCTTCTGCTGAGGGGACAGATTCTAATTCCCTCCAAATGGAGTGTGAGAGCGATCTTGAGGTGAATTCAATCAGAATTCCAAAGTCAGTCTGTGGAAGGGGGGGATGAATCTGGAAACAGCCAGTTTCTTTGTTTCTAAATCCTGCCAAATATCACAAAGGACTCTTGCATTTCTTTGGCTTTTTCACATTTCCCTTATTTATCATGGTTTGTAATGAATTTTCTGATGTGAGCTTTGGTTTTGAGGCTGGCATATTGAGTTCAGGGCACAAGAGGAAGGTTCTTTTTCAATCAGGGCACAGCTGTTGGCTTGCTCCAATTCTGGCTTGCTGTCATTGTTTTGGGTGCCTCAGCTGATTTGTGGTTTCTTGTATGGCAATTTCCTAAATATTTTCGGAGTCTGAGTTGGTTTTGTCTTCTTCCTTCCCATATTTTGTATTCTGATGCAATACAAGCAAGATTTTGGACAGAGTAGCCATTATGAAAGAAAAAAAAAAAAAACACAGCAAATTGACCTTTCAGGATTAGAAATCCATAGGCAACACAACCAAGGTGAGATTCTGTGTTTTGAAAAATGACATGGAACGCTTCTGCTGAGGTGACAGATTCTAATTCCCTCCAAATGGAGTGTGAGAGCGATCTTGAGGTGAATTCAATCAGAATTCCAAAGTCAGTCTGTGGAAGGGGGGAATGAATCTGGAAACAGCCAGTTTCTTTGTGTCTAAATCCTGCCAAATATCACAAAGGACTCTTGCATTTCTTTGGCTTTTTTCTCTTTTTTCTTATTTATCATGGTTTGTAATGAATTTTCTGATGTGAGCTTTGGTTTTGAGGCTGGCATATTGAGTTCAGGGCACAAGAGGAAGGTTCTTTTTCAATCAGGGCACAGCTGTTGGCTTGCTCCACTTCTGGCTTGCTGTCATTGTTTTGGGTGCCTCAGCTGATTTGTGGTTTCTTGTGTGGCAATTTCCTAAATGTTTTCTGGGTCTGAGTTGGTTTTGCCTTCTTCCTTCCCAAATTTTGTATTCTGATGCAATACAAGCAAGATTTTGGACAGAGTAGCCATTATGAAAGAAAAAAAAAACACAGCAAATTTACCATTCAGGATTAGAAATCCATAGGCAACACAACCAAGATGAGATTCTGTGTTTTGGAAAATGACATGGAACGCTTCTGCTGAGGTGACAGATTCTAATTCCCTCCAAATGGAGTGTGAGAGCGATCTTGAGGTGAATTCAATCAGAATTCCAAAGTCAGTCTGTGGAAGGGGGGGATGAATCTGGAAACAGCCGCTTTCTTTGTGTCTAAATCCTGCCAAATATCACAAAGGACTCTTGCATTTCTTTGGCTTTTTTCTCTTTTTTCTTATTTATCATGGTTTGTAATGAATTTTCTGATGTGAGCTTTGGTTTTGAGGCTGGCATATTGAGTTCAGGGCACAAGAGGAAGGTTCTTTTTCAATCAGGGCACAGCTGTTGGCTTGCTCCACTTCTGGCTTGCTGTCATTGTTTTGGGTGCCTCAGCTGATTTGTGGTTTCTTGTGTGGCAATTTCCTAAATGTTTTCGGGGTCTGAGTTGGTTTTGTCTTCTTCCTTCCCAAATTTTGTATTCTGATGCAATACAAGCAAGATTTTGGACAGAGTAGCCATTATGAAAGAAAAAAAAAACACAGCAAATTTACCATTCAGGATTAGAAATCCATAGGCAACACAACCAAGATGAGATTCTGTGTTTTGGAAAATGACATGGAACGCTTCTGCTGAGGTGACAGATTCTAAATCCCTCCAAATGGAGTGTGAGAGCGATCTTGAGGTGAATTCAATCAGAATTCCAAAGTCAGTCTGTGGAAGGGGGGGATGAATCTGGAAACAGCCAGTTTCTTTGTGTCTAAATCCTGCCAAATATCACAAAGGACTCTTGCATTTCTTTGGCTTTTTTCTCTTTTTTCTTATTTATCATGGTTTGTAATGAATTTTCTGATGTGAGCTTTGGTTTTGAGGCTGGCATATTGAGTTCAGGGCACAAGAGGAAGGTTCTTTTTCAATCAGGGCACAGCTGTTGGCTTGCTCCACTTCTGGCTTGCTGTCATTGTTTTGGGTGCCTCAGCTGATTTGTGGTTTCTTGTGTGGCAATTTCCTAAATGTTTTCTGGGTCTGAGTTGGTTTTGCCTTCTTCCTTCCCAAATTTTGTATTCTGATGCAATACAAGCAAGATTTTGGACAGAGTAGCCATTATGAAAGAAAAAAAAAAAAACACAGCAAATTTACCATTCAGGATTAGAAATCCATTGGCAACACAACCAAGATGAGATTCTGTGTTTTGGAAAATGACATGGAACGCTTCTGCTGAGGTGACAGATTCTAATTCCCTCCAAATGGAGTGTGAGAGCGATCTTGAGGTGAATTCAATCAGAATTCCAAAGTCAGTCTGTGGAAGGGGGGGATGAATCTGGAAACAGCCAGTTTCTTTGTGTCTAAATCCTGCCAAATATCACAAAGGACTCTTGCATTTCTTTGGCTTTTTCACATTTCCCTTATTTATCATGGTTTGTAATGAATTTTCTGATGTGAGCTTTGGTTTTGAGGCTGGCATATTGAGTTCAGGGCACAAGAGGAAGGTTCTTTTTCAATCAGGGCACAGCTGTTGGCTTGCTCCAATTCTGGCTTGCTGTCATTGTTTTGGGTGCCTCAGCTGATTTGTGGTTTCTTGTGTGGCAATTTCCTAAATGTTTTCGGGGTCTGAGTTGGTTTTGTCTTCTGCCTTCCCAAATTTTGTATTCTGATGCAATACAAGCAAGATTTTGGAGAGTAGCCATTATGAAAGAAAGAAAAAAAAAAAAACACAGCGCATTGCCCTTTCAGGATTAGAAATCTACAGGCAACACGACCAAGATGAGTTTCTGTGTTTTGGAAAATGACATAGAACACTTCTGCTGAGGGGACAGATTCTAATTCCCTCCCAAATGAGTGTGAGTGCGATTTTGAGGTGAATTCAATCAGAATTCCAAAGTCAGTCTGTGGAAGGGGGGGATGAATCTGGAAACAGCCACTTTCTTTGTGTCTAAATCCAGCCAAATATCACAAAGGACTCTTGCATTTCTTTGGCTTTTTCACATTTCCCTAATTTATCATGGTTTGTAATGAATTTTCTGATGTGAGCTTTGGTTTTGAGACTGCAATATAGAGTTCAGGGCACCTGAGGAATGGTCTTTTTCAAACAGGGCACAGCTGTTGGTGTGCTCCAATTCTGGCTATTGTCTTTGTTTTGGGTGCCTCAGCTGAAATTTAGTTTCTTGAGTTTCACTGCGATTGTCAGGTTAATTCAGTCAGAATTCCACAGGCAGTCAGCTTTAGTGGTGGATGAATCTGGGAACAGCCGGTTTCCTTGCAACTAAATCAAACCCAATATCATTATGAATTCTTGCATTTCTTTGGCTTTTTTCTCTTTTTTCTTATTTATCATGGTTTGTAATGAATTTTCTGATGTGAGCTTTGGTTTTGAGGCTGGCATATTGAGTTCAGGGCACAAGAGGAAGGTCGTTTTTCAATCAGGGCACAGCTGTTGGCTTGCTCCACTTCTGGCTTCCTGTCATTGTTTTGAGTGCCTCAGCCGATTTGTGGTTTCTTGTGTGGCAATTTCCCAAATGTTTTCAGGGTCTGAGTTGGCTTTGCCTTTTTCCTTCCCAAATTTTGTATTCTGATGCAATGCAAAGAAGAGTTTGTACAGAATAGCCATTATGAAAGAAAAAACACAACAAATAGGCGTTTGAAGCTTAGAAATCTACAGGTAACATGACCAAGGTGAGTTTTTGTGTTTTGGAAAATCAAATGGAACACTTTGGCTGAGGTGACAGATATTAATTGCCTCCAAACTGAGTTTCACTGTGATTTTCAGGTTAATTCAGTCAGAATTCCACAGGCTGTCAGCTGGAGGGGTGGATGTATCTGGGAACAGCCGGTTTCCTAGCGACTAAATCAAGCCCTATATCATTATGGATTCTTGCATTTTTTTGGCTTTTTTCTCTTTTTTCTTATTTATCATGGTTTGTAATGAATTTTCTGATGTGAGCTTTGGTTTTGAGGCTGGCATATTGAGTTCAGGGCACAAGAGGAAGGTTCTTTTTCAATCAGGGCACAGCTGTTGGCTTGCTCCACTTCTGGCTTGCTGTCATTGTTTTGGGTGCCTCAGCTGATTTGTGGTTTCTTGTGTGGCAATTTCCTAAATGTTTTCTGGGTCTGAGTTGGTTTTGCCTTCTTCCTTCCCAAATTTTGTATTCTGATGCAATACAAGCAAAATTTTGGACAGAGTAGCCGTTATGAAAGAAAAAAAAAAAACACAGCAAATTTACCATTCAGGATTAGAAATCCATTGGCAACACAACCAAGATGAGATTCTGTGTTTTGGAAAATGACATGGAACGCTTCTGCTGAGGTGACAGATTCTAATTCCCTCCAAATGGAGTGTGAGAGCGATCTTGAGGTGAATTCAATCAGAATTCCAAAGTCAGTCTGTGGAAGGGGGGGATGAATCTGGAAACAGCCAGTTTCTTTGTGTCTAAATCCTGCCAAATATCACAAAGGACTCTTGCATTTCTTTGGCTTTTTCACATTTCCCTTATTTATCATGGTTTGTAATGAATTTTCTGATGTGAGCTTTGGTTTTGAGGCTGGCATATTGAGTTCAGGGCACAAGAGGAAGGTTCTTTTTCAATCAGGGCACAGCTGTTGGCTTGCTCCAATTCTGGCTTGCTGTCATTGTTTTGGGTGCCTCAGCTGATTTGTGGTTTCTTGTGTGGCAATTTCCTAAATGTTTTCGGGGTCTGAGTTGGTTTTGTCTTCTGCCTTCCCAAATTTTGTATTCTGATGCAATACAAGCAAGATTTTGGAGAGTAGCCATTATGAAAGAAAGAAAAAAAAAAAAACACAGCGCATTGCCCTTTCAGGATTAGAAATCTACAGGCAACACGACCAAGATGAGTTTCTGTGTTTTGGAAAATGACATAGAACACTTCTGCTGAGGGGACAGATTCTAATTCCCTCCCAAATGAGTGTGAGTGCGATTTTGAGGTGAATTCAATCAGAATTCCAAAGTCAGTCTGTGGAAGGGGGGGATGAATCTGGAAACAGCCACTTTCTTTGTGTCTAAATCCAGCCAAATATCACAAAGGACTCTTGCATTTCTTTGGCTTTTTCACATTTCCCTAATTTATCATGGTTTGTAATGAATTTTCTGATGTGAGCTTTGGTTTTGAGACTGCAATATAGAGTTCAGGGCACCTGAGGAATGGTCTTTTTCAAACAGGGCACAGCTGTTGGTGTGCTCCAATTCTGGCTATTGTCTTTGTTTTGGGTGCCTCAGCTGAAATTTAGTTTCTTGAGTTTCACTGCGATTGTCAGGTTAATTCAGTCAGAATTCCACAGGCAGTCAGCTTTAGTGGTGGATGAATCTGGGAACAGCCGGTTTCCTTGCAACTAAATCAAACCCAATATCATTATGAATTCTTGCATTTCTTTGGCTTTTTTCTCTTTTTTCTTATTTATCATGGTTTGTAATGAATTTTCTGATGTGAGCTTTGGTTTTGAGGCTGGCATATTGAGTTCAGGGCACAAGAGGAAGGTCGTTTTTCAATCAGGGCACAGCTGTTGGCTTGCTCCACTTCTGGCTTCCTGTCATTGTTTTGAGTGCCTCAGCCGATTTGTGGTTTCTTGTGTGGCAATTTCCCAAATGTTTTCAGGGTCTGAGTTGGCTTTGCCTTTTTCCTTCCCAAATTTTGTATTCTGATGCAATGCAAAGAAGAGTTTGTACAGAATAGCCATTATGAAAGAAAAAACACAACAAATAGGCGTTTGAAGCTTAGAAATCTACAGGTAACATGACCAAGGTGAGTTTTTGTGTTTTGGAAAATCAAATGGAACACTTTGGCTGAGGTGACAGATATTAATTGCCTCCAAACTGAGTTTCACTGTGATTTTCAGGTTAATTCAGTCAGAATTCCACAGGCTGTCAGCTGGAGGGGTGGATGTATCTGGGAACAGCCGGTTTCCTAGCGACTAAATCAAGCCCTATATCATTATGGATTCTTGCATTTCTTTGGCTTTTTTCTCTTTTTTCTTATTTATCATGGTTTGTAATGAATTTTCTGATGTGAGCTTTGGTTTTGAGGCTGGCATATTGAGTTCAGGGCACAAGAGGAAGGTTCTTTTTCAATCAGGGCACAGCTGTTGGCTTGCTCCACTTCTGGCTTGCTGTCATTGTTTTGGGTGCCTCAGCTGATTTGTGGTTTCTTGTGTGGCAATTTCCTAAATGTTTTCTGGGTCTGAGTTGGTTTTGCCTTCTTCCTTCCCAAATTTTGTATTCTGATGCAATACAAGCAAAATTTTGGACAGAGTAGCCGTTATGAAAGAAAAAAAAAAAACACAGCGCATTGCCCTTTCAGGATTAGAAATCCATAGGCAACACAACCAAGATGAGATTCTGTGTTTTGGATAATGACATGGAACGCTTCTGCTGAGGGGACAGATTCTAATTCCCTCCAAATGGAGTGTGAGAGTGATCTTGAGGTGAATTCAATCAGAATTCCAAAGTCAGTCTGTGGAAGGGGGGAATGAATCTGGAAACAGCCACTTTCTTTGTGTCTAAATCCTGCCAAATATCACAAAGGACTCTTGCATTTCTTTGGCTTTTTCACATTTCCCTTATTTATCATGGTTTGTAATGAATTTTCTGATGTGAGCTTTGGTTTTGAGGCTGGCATATTGAGTTCAGGGCACAAGAGGAAGGTTCTTTTTCAATCAGGGCACAGCTGTTGGCTTGCTCCACTTCTGGCTTGCTGTCATTGTTTTGGGTGCCTCAGCCGATTTCTGGTTTCTTGTGTGGCAATTTCCTAAATGTTTTCGGGGTCTGAGTTGGTTTTGCCTTCTGCCTTCCCAAATTTTGTATTCTGATGCAATACAAGCAAGATTTTGGACAGAGTAGCCATTATGAAAGAAAAAAAAAAAAAAACACAGCAAATTGACCTTTCAGGATTAGAAATCCATAGGCAACACAACCAAGATGAGATTCTGTGTTTTGGAAAATGACATGGAACGCTTCTGCTGAGGTGACAGATTCTAATTCCCTTCAAATGGAGTGTGAGAGCGATTTTGAGGTGAATTCAATCAGAATTCCAAAGTCGGTCTGTGGAAGGGGGGGATGAATCTGGAAACAGCCAGTTTCTTTGTGTCTAAATCCTGCCAAATATCACAAAGGACTCTTGCATTTCTTTGGCTTTTTCACATTTCCCTTATTTATCATGGTTTGTAATGAATTTTCTGATGTGAGCTTTGGTTTTGAGGCTGGCATATTGAGTTCAGGGCACAAGAGGAAGGTTCTTTTTCAATCAGGGCACAGCTGTTGGCTTGCTCCACTTCTGGCTTGCTGTCATTGTTTTGGGTGCCTCAGCCGATTTGTGGTTTCTTGAGTGCCAATTTCCTAAATGTTTTCTGGGTCTGAGTCGGTTTTGCCTTCTTATTCCCAAATTTTGTATTCTGATGCAATACAAGCAAGATTTTGGAGAGTAGCCATTATGAAAGAAAGAAAAAAAAAAAAAAAAACAGCGCATTGCCCTTTCAGGATTAGAAATCTACAGGCAACACGACCAAGATGAGTTTCTGTGTTTTGGAAAATGACATAGAACGCTTCTGCTGAGGGGACAGATTGTAATTCCCTCCAAATGGAGTGTGAGAGCGATTTTGAGGTGAATTCAATCAGAATTCCAAAGTCAGTCTGTGGAAGGGGGGGATGAATCTGGAAACAGCCAGTTTCTTTGTGTCTAAATCCAGCCAAATATCACAAAGGACTCTTGTATTTCTTTGGCTTTTTCACATTTCCCTAATTTATCATGGTTTGTAATGAATTTTCTGATGTGAGCTTTGGTTTTGAGGCTGCAATATAGAGTTCAGGGCACCTGAGGAATGGTCTTTTTCAAACAGGGCACAGCTGTTGGTGTGCTCCAATTCTGGCTATTGTCTTTGTTTTGGGTGCCTCAGCTGAAATTTGGTTTCTTGAGTTTCACTGCGATTGTCAGGTTAATTCAGTCAGAATTCCACAGGCAGTCAGCTTTAGTGGTGGATGAATCTGGGAACAGCCGGTTTCCTTGCAACTAAATCAAACCCAATATCATTATGGATTCTTGCATTTTTTTTGGCTTTTTTCTCTTTTTTCTTATTTATCATGGTTTGTAATGAATTTTCTGATGTGAGCTTTGGTTTTGAGGCTGGCATATTGAGTTCAGGGCACAAGAGGTAGGTTCTTTTTCAATCAGGGCACAGCTGTTGGCTTGCTCCACTTCTGGCTTGCTGTCATTGTTTTGAGTGCCTCAGCCGATTTCTGGTTTCTTGTGTGGCAATTTCCCAAATGTTTTCAGGGTCTGAGTTGGCTTTGCCTTCTTCCTTCCCAAATTTTGTATTCTGATGCAATGCAAAGAAGAGTTTGTACAGAATAGCCATTATGAAAGAAAAAACACAACAAATAGGCGTTTGAAGCTTAGAAATCTACAGGTAACATGACCAAGGTGAGTTTTTGTGTTTATGAAAATAAAATGGAACACTTTGGCTGAGGTGACAGATATTAATTGCCTCCAAACTGAGTTTCACTGTGATTTTCAGGTTAATTCAGTCAGAATTCCACAGGCTGTCAGCTGGAGGGGTGGATGTATCTGGGAACAGCCGGTTTCCTAGCGACTAAATCAAGCCCTATATCATTATGGATTCTTGCATTTTTTTTGGCTTTTTTCTCTTTTTTCTTATTTATCATGGTTTGTAATGAATTTTCTGATGTGAGCTTTGGTTTTGAGGCTGGCATATTGAGTTCAGGGCACAAGAGGAAGGTTCTTTTTCAATCAGGGCACAGCTGTTGGCTTGCTCCACTTCTGGCTTGCTGTCATTGTTTTGGGTGTCTCAGCTGATTTGTGGTTTCTTGAGTGCCAATTTCCTAAATGTTTTCGGGGTCTGAGTTGGTTTTGCCTTCTTCCTTCCCAATTTTTGTATTCTGATGCAATACAAGCAAGATTTTGGACAGAGTAGCCATTATGAAAGAAAAAAAAAAATACAGCAAATTGACCTTTCAGGATTAGAAATCCATAGGCAACACAACCAAGGTGAGATTCTGTGTTTTGGAAAATGACATGGAACGCTTCTGCTGAGGGGACAGATTCTAATTCCCTCCAAATGGAGTGTGAGAGCGATTTTGAGGTGAATTCAATCAGAATTCCAAAGTCGGTCTGTGGAAGGGGGGGATGAATCTGGAAACAGCCAGTTTCTTTGTGTCTAAATCCTGCCAAATATCACAAAGGACTCTTGCATTTCTTTGGCTTTTTCTTTTTTTCTAATTTATCATGGTTTGTAATGAATTTTCTGATGTGAGCTTTGGTTTTGAGTCTGGCATATTGAGTTCAGGGCACAAGAGGAAGGTTCTTTTTCAATCAGGGCACAGCTGTTGGCTTGCTCCAATTCTGGCTTGCTGTCATTGTTTTGGGTGCCTCAGCCGATTTGTGGTTTCTTGAGTGCCAATTTCCTAAATGTTTTCTGGGTCTGAGTCGGTTTTGCCTTCTTATTCCCAAATTTTGTATTCTGATGCAATACAAGCAAGATTTGGGAGAGTAGCCATTATGAAAGGAAAAAAAAAAAAGCGCATTGCCCTTTCAGGATTAGAAATCTACAGGCAACACGACCAAGATGCGTTTCTGTGTTTTGGAAAATGACATAGAACGCTTCTGCTGAGGGGACAGATTGTAATTCCCTCCAAATGGAGTGTGAGAGCGATTTTGAGGTGAATTCAATCAGAATTCCAAAGTCAGTCTGTGGAAGGGGGGAATGAATCTGGAAACAGCCAGTTTCTTTGTGTCTAAATCCAGCCAAATATCACAAAGGACTCTTGCATTTCTTTGGCTTTTTCACATTTCCCTTATTTATCATGGTTTGTAATGAATTTTCTGATGTGAGCTTTGGTTTTCAGACTGCAATATAGAGTTCAGGGCACCTGAGGAATGGTCTTTTTCAAACAGGGCACAGCTGTTGGTGTGCTCCAATTCTGGCTATTGTCTTTGTTTGGGTGCCTCAGCTGAAATTTGGTTTCTTGAGTTTCACTGGGATTGTCAGGTTAATTCAGTCAGAATTCCACAGGCAGTCAGCTTTAGTGGTGGATGAATCTGGGAACAGCCGGTTTCCTTGCAACTAAATCAAACCCAATATCATTATGGATTCTTGCATTTTTTTGGCTTTTTTCTCTTTTTTCTTATTTATCATGGTTTGTAATGAATTTTCTGATGTGAGCTTTGGTTTTGAGGCTGGCATATTGAGTTCAGGGCACAAGAGGAAGGTTGTTTTTCAATCAGGGCACAGCTGTTGGCTTGCTCCACTTCTGGCTTGCTGTCATTGTTTTGAGTGCCTCAGCTGATTTGTGGTTTCTTGTGTGGCAATTTCCCAAATGTTTTCAGGGTCTGAGTTGGCTTTGCCTTCTTCCTTCCCAAATTTTGTATTCTGATGCAATGCAAAGAAGAGTTTGTACAGAATAGCCATTATGAAAGAAAAAACACAACAAATAGGCGTTTGAAGCTTAGAAATCTACAGGTAACATGACCAAGGTGAGTTTTTGTGTTTATGAAAATAAAATGGAACACTTTGGCTGAGGTGACAGATATTAATTGCCTCCAAACTGAGTTTCACTGTGATTTTCAGGTTAATTCAGTCAGAATTCCACAGGCTGCCAGCTGGAGGGGTGGATGAATCCGGGAACAGCCGGTTTCCTAGCGACTAAATCAAGCCCTATATCATTATGGATTCTTGCATTTTTTTGGCTTTTTTCTCTTTTTTCTTATTTATCATGGTTTGTAATGAATTTTCTGATGTGAGCTTTGGTTTTGAGGCTGGCATATTGAGTTCAGGGCACAAGAGGAAGGTTGTTTTTCAATCAGGGCACAGCTGTTGGCTTGCTCCACTTCTGGCTTGCTGTCATTGTTTTGGGTGCCTCAGCTGATTTGTGGTTTCTTGTGTGGCAATTTCCTAAATGTTTTCAGGGTCTGAGTTGGTTTTGCCTTCTTCCTTCCCAAATTTTGTATTCTGATGCAATACAAGCAAGATTTTGGACAGAGTAGCCATTATGAAAGAAAAAAAAAAAAACACAGCAAATTGACCTTTCAGGATTAGAAATCCATAGGCAACACAACCAATGTGAGATTCTGTGTTTTGGAAAATGACATGGAACGCTTCTGCTGAGGGGACAGATTCTAATTCCCTCCAAATGGAGTGTGAGAGCGATTTTGAGGTGAATTCAATCAGAATTCCAAAGTCGGTCTGTGGAAGGGGGGGATGAATCTGGAAACAGCCAGTTTCTTTGTGTCTAAATCCTGCCAAATATCACAAAGGACTCTTGCATTTCTTTGGCTTTTTCACATTTCCCTTATTTATCATGGTTTGTAATGAATTTTCTGATGTGAGCTTTGGTTTTGAGTCTGGCATATTGAGTTCAGGGCACAAGAGGAAGGTTCTTTTTCAATCAGGGCACAGCTGTTGGCTTGCTCCACTTCTGGCTTGCTGTCATTGTTTTGGGTGCCTCAGCCGATTTGTGGTTTCTTGAGTGGCAATTTCCTAAATGTTTTCTGGGTCTGAGTCGGTTTTGCCTTCTTATTCCCAAATTTTGTATTCTGATGCAATACAAGCAAGATTTTTGAGAGTAGCCATTATGAAAGAAAAAAAAAAAAAAAAGCACATTGCCCTTTCAGGATTAGAAATCCACAGGCAACACGACCAAGATGAGTTTCTGTGTTTTGGAAAATGACATAGAACGCTTCTGCTGAGGGGACAGATTATAATTCCCTCCCAAATGAGTGTGAGTGCGATTTTGAGGTGAATTCAATCAGAATTCCAAAGTCAGTCTGTGGAAGGGGGGGAGAATCTGGAAACAGCCAGTTTCCTTGTGTCTAAATCCAGCCAAATATCACAAAGTACTCTTGCATTTCTTTGGCTTTTTTCTCTTTTTTCTTATTTATCATGGTTTGAAATTAATTTTCTGATGTGAGCTTTGGTTTTGAGGCTGGCATATTGAGTTCAGGGCAGAAGAGGATGGTTCTTTTTCAATCAGGGCACAGCTGTTGGCTGGCTGCAGTTCTGGCTTGCTGTCCTTATTTTGAGTACCTCAGCCGATTTGTGGTTTCTTGTGTGGCAATTTCCCAAATGTTTTCTGGGTCTGAGTTGGCTTTGCCTTCTTCCTTCCCAAATTTTGTATTCTGATGCAATGCAAAGAAGAGTTTGTACAGAATAGCCATTATGAAATAAAAAACACAACAAATAGGCGTTTGAAGCTTAGAAATCTACAGGTAACATAACCAAGGTGAGTTTTTGTGTTTATGAAAATAAAATGGAACACTTTGGCTGAGGTGACAGATATTAATTGTCTCCTATATGAGTTTCACTGCTATTTTGAGGTTAATTCAGTCAGAATTCCACAGGCAGTCAGCTGGAGGGGTGGATGAATCCGGGAACAGCCGGTTTCCTTGTGACTAAATCAAGCCTTATATCATTATGGATTCTTGCATTTTTTTGGCTTTTTTCTCTTTTGTCGTATTTATCATGGTTTGTAATGAATTTTCTGATGTGAGCTTTGGTTTTGAGGCTGGCATATTGAGTTCAGGCACAAGAGGAAGGTTCTTTTTCAATCAGGGCACAGCTGTTGGCTTGCTCCAATTCTGGCTTGCTGTCATTGTTTTGGGTGTCTCAGCTGATTTGTGGTTTCTTGAGTGCCAATTTCCTAAATGTTTTCTGGGTCTGAGTCGGTTTTGCCTACTTATTCCCAAATTTTGTATTCTGATGCAATACAAGCAAGATTTTGGAGAGTAGCCATTATGAAAGAAAAAAAAAAAAAACACAGCGCATTTCCCTTTCAGGATTAGAAATCTACAGGCAACACGCCCAAGATGAGTTTCTGTGTTTTGGAAAAAGTCATGGAACCCTTCTGCTGAGGGGACAGATTTTATTTCACTCCAAATTGAGTGTGAGTGCGATTTTGAGGTGAATTCAATCAGAATTCCAAAGTCAGTCTGTGGAAGGTTGGGATGAATCTGGAAACAGCCAGTTTCCTTTTATCTGAATCCAGCCAAATATCAAAAAGAACTCTTGCATTTCTTTGGCTTTTTCACATTTCCCTGATTTATCATGGTTTGCAATGAATTTTCTGATGTGAGCTTTGGTTTTGAGGCTGCAATATAGAGTTCAGGGCACTGGAGGAATGGTCTTTTTCAATCAGGGCACAGCTGTTGGTGTGCTCCAATTCTGGCTATTGTCTTTGTTTTGGGTGCCTCAGCTGAAATTTAGTTTCTTGAGTTTCACTGCGATTGTCAGGTTAATTCAGTCAGAATTCCACAGGCAGTCAGCTTTAGTGGTGGATGAATCTGGGAACAGCCGGTTTCCTTGCAACTAAATCAAACCCAATATCATTATGGATTCTTGCATTTCTTTGGCTTTTTTCTCTTTTTTCTTATTTATCATGGTTTGTAATGAATTTTCTGATGTGAGCTTTGGTTTAGAGGCTGCAATATGCAGTTCAGGGAACCGGAGGAGGGTCTTTTTCAATCAGGGCACAGCTGTTGGCTTGCTCCAATTCTGGCTTGCTGTCATTGTTTTGGGTGCCTCAGCCGATTTGTGGTTTCTTGAGTGCCAATTTCCTAAATGTTTTCTGGGTCTGAGTCGGTTTTGCCTTCCCAAATTATTTCCAAATTTTGTATTTTGATGCAATACAAGCAAGATTTTGGAGAGTAGCCATTATGAAAGAAAGAAAAAAAAAACACAGCGAATTGCCCTTTCAGGATTATAAATCTACAGGCTACACGACCAAGATGAGTTTCTGTGTTTTGGAAAATGACAAGGAACCCTTCTGCTGAGGGGACAGATTCTAATTCCCTCCAAATTGAGTGTGAGTGCGATTTTGAGGTGAATTCAATCAGAATTCCAAAGTCAGTCTGTGGAAGGTTGGGATGAATCTGGAAACAGCCAGTTTCCTTTTATCTGAATCCAGCCAAATATCAAAAAGAACTCTTGCATTTCTTTGGCTTTTTCACATTTCCCTGATTTATCATGGTTTGTAATGAATTTTCTGATGTGAGCTTGGTTTTGAGGCTGCAATATGGAGTTCAGGGTACTGGAGGACCTGTCTTTTTCAAAGAGGGTACAGTTGTTGGCTTGCTGCAATTCTGGCTTGCTGTCATTGTTTTGGGTTCCTCAGCCAATTTGTGGTTTCCTGTGTGGCAATTTCCTAAATGTTCTCTGGGTCTGAGTTGGCTTTGCCTTCTTCCTTCCCAAATTTTGTATTCTGATGCAATACAAGCGAGATTTTCGACAGAGTAGCCATTATGAAATAAAAAACACAACTAATAGGCGTTTGAAGCTTAGAAATCAACAGGTAACATGACCAAGGTGAGTTTTTGTGTTTTGGAAAATAAAATGGAACACTTTGGCTGAGGTGACAGATATTAATTGCCTCCAAACTGAGTTTCACTGCGATTTTCAGGTTAATTCAGTCAGAATTCCACAGGCAGTCAGCTGGAGGGGTGGATGAATCCGTGAACAGCTGGTTTCCTAGCGACTAAATCAAGCCCTATATCATCATGGATTCTTGCATTTTTTTGGCTTTTTTCTCTTTTTTCTTATTTATCATGGTTTGTAATGAATTTTCTGATGTGAGCTTTGGTTTTGAGGCTGGCATATTGAGTTCAGGGTAGAAGAGGAAGGTTCTTTTTCAATCAGGGCACAGCTGTTGGCTTGCTCCACTTCTGGCTTACTGTCATTGTTTTGGGTGCCTCAGCTAATTTGTGGTTTCTTGTGTGGCAATTTCCTAAATGTTCTCTGGGTCTGAGTTGGCTTTGCCTTCTTCCTTCCCAAATTTTGTATTCTGATGCAATACAAGCAAGATTTTGGACAGAGTAGCCATTATGCAATAAAAAACACAACAAATAGGTGTTTGAAGCATACAAATCTACAGGTAACATGACCAAGTTGTTTTTGTGTTTTGGAAAATGAAATGGAACATTTTGGCTGAGGTGACAGATATTAATTGCCTCCAAACTCAGTTTCACTGCGATTTTCAGGTTAATTCAGTCAGAATTCCACAGGCTGCCAGTTGGAGGGGTGGATGAATCCGGGAGCAGCCGGTTTCCTTGCGACTATATCAAGCCCGATATCATTACGGATTCTTGCATTTCTTTGTCTTTTTTCTCCTTTTTCTTATTTATCATGGTTTGTAATGAATTTTCTGATGTGAGCTTTGGTTTTGAGGCTGGCATATTGAGTTCAGGGCACAAGAGGAAGGTTCTTTTTCAATCAGGGCACAGCTGTTGGCTTGCTCCACTTCTGGCTTGCTGTCATTGTTTTGGGTGCCTCAGCTGATTTGTGGTTTCTTGAGCGGCAATTTCCTAAATGTTTTCTGGGTCTGAGTTGGTTTTGCCTTCTTCCTTCCCAAATTTTGCATTCTGACGCAATACAAACAAGAGTTTGGACAGAGTAGCAATTATGAAAAAAAAAAAACAAAACAAATAGGCATTTGAAGTTTTGAAATCTACAGGTAAGAAGACTAAGGTGAGTTTTTGAGTTTTGGAAGATAAAATGGAACACTTTGGCTGAGGTGACAGATATTAATTGCCTCCAAACCGAGTTTCACTGCGATTTTCAAGTTAATTCAGTCAGAAACCACAGATATTCAGCTGGGAGGTGTGGATGAATCTGGAAACAGCCGTTTACATGGCAAAAAATCAAGCCCAATATTATTAAGAACTCCTGCATTTCTTTGGCTTTTTTCTCATTTTTCTTTATCATGGTTTGTAATGAATTTTCTGATGTGAGCGTTGGTTTTGAGGCTGGTATATTGAGTTCAGGGCACAAGAGGAAGGTTCTTTTTCAATCAGGGCACAGCTGTTGGCTTGCTCCAATTCTGGCTTGCTGTCATTGTTTTGGGTGCCTCAGCCGATTTGTGGTTTCTTGAGCGGCAATTTCCTAAATGTTTTCTGGGTCTGAGTCGGTTTGGCCTTCTTATTCCCAAATTTTGTATTCCGATGCAATACAAGCAAGATTTTGGCAGAGTAGCCATTATAAAAGAAAAAAAAAACACAGCAAATTGCCCTTTCAGGATTAGAAATCTACAGGCAACGCGACCAAGATGAGTTTCTGTGTTTTGGAAAATGACATGGAACACTTCTGCTGAGGGGACAGATTCTAATTCCCTCCATATTGAGTGTGAGAGCGATTTTGAGGTGAATTCAATCAGAATTCCAAACTCAGTCTGTGGAAGGGGGGGATGAATCTGGAAACAGCCAGTTTCTTTGTGTCTAAATCCAGCCAAATACCACAAAGGACTCTTGAATTTCTTTGGCTTTCTCAGATTTCCCTTATTTATCATGGTTTGTAATGAATTTTCTGATGGAAGCTTTGGTTTTGAGGCTGCAATATGGAGTTCTGGGCACTGGATTAATGATCTTGTTCAATCAGGGCACAGCTGTTGGCTTGCTCCAGTTCTGTCTTGCTTTCAAGGTTTTGGGTGCCTCAGCTGATTTGTGGTTTCTTGAGCAGCAATTTCCTAAATGTTTTCTGGGTCTGAGTTGGTTTTCCCTTCTTCCTTCCCAAATTTAGTATTCTGATGCAATGCAAAGAAGAGTTTGTACAGAGTAGCCATTATGAAATAAACAACACAACAAATAGGCGTTTCAAGATTTTAAATCTGCAGGTAACACGACCAAAGTGAGTTTTCTTGTTTTGGAAAATAAAAGGGAAAACTTTGGCTGAGGTGACAGATATTAATTGCCTCCAAACGGAGTTTCACTGTGATTTTCGGGTTTATTCTGTGAGAATTCCACAGGCAGTCAGCTTTAGGCGTGGATGAATCTGGGAACTGCTGGCTTCCTTGCGACTAAATCAAGCCCAATATCATTATGGATTCTTGCATTTCTTTGGCTTTTTTTCTGATTTTTCTTATTTATCATTGTTTGTAATGAATTTTCTGATGTGAGCTTTGGTTTTGAGGCTGGCATATTGAGTTCAGGGCACAAGAGGAAGGTTCTTTTTCAATCAGGGCACAGCTGTTGTCTTGCTGCAATTCTGCTTGCTGTCATTGTTTTGGGTGCCTCAGCTGATTTGTGGATTCTTGTGTTGCAGTTTCCTAAATGTTTTCTGGGTCTGAGTCGGATTTGCCTTCTTATTCCCAAATTTTGTGTTCTGATGCAACATAAGCAAGATTTTGGACAGGGTAGCCATTATGAAAGAAAAAAAAAACACAGCAAATTGCCCTTTCAGGATTAGAAATCTATAGGCAACACGACCAAGATGAGTTTCTGTGTTTTGGAAAATGACATGGAACACTTCTGCTGAGGGGACAGATTCTAATTCCCTCCAAATTGAGTGTGAGTGCGATTTTGAGGTGAATTCAATCAGAATTCAAAAGTCTGTCTGTGGAAGGGGGGGGATGAATCCGGAAACAGCCAGTTTCCTTCTGTCTAAATCCAGCCAAATACCAAAAAGGACTCTTGAATTTCTTTGGCTTTCTCAGATTTCCCTTATTTATCATGGTTTCTAATGAATTTTCTGATGTGAGCTTTGGTTTTGAGGCTGCAATATGGAGTTCTGGGCACTGGATTAATGGTCTTGTTCAATCAGGGCACAGCTGTTGGCTTGCTCCAATTCTATCTTGCTTTCAAGGTTTTGGGTGCCTCAGTCGATTTGTGGTTTCTTGAGCGGCAATTTCCTAAATGTTTTCTGGGTCTGAGTTGGTTTTCCCTTCTTCCTTCCCAAATTTAGTATTCTGATGCAATGCAAAGAAGAGTTTGTACAGAGTAGCCATTATGAAATAAACAACACAACAAATAGGCGTTTCAAGATTTTAAATCTGCAGGTAACACGACCAAAGTGAGTTTTCTTGTTTTGGAAAATAAAAGGGAAAACTTTGGCTGAGGTGACAGATATTAATTGCCTCCAAACGGAGTTTCACTGTGATTTTCGGGTTTATTCTGTGAGAATTCCACAGGCAGTCAGCTTTAGGCGTGGATGAATCTGGGAACTGCTGGCTTCCTTGCGACTAAATCAAGCCCAATATCATTATGGATTCTTGCATTTCTTTGGCTTTTTTTCTGATTTTTCTTATTTATCATTGTTTGTAATGAATTTTCTGATGTGAGCTTTGGTTTTGAGGCTGGCATATTGAGTTCAGGGCACAAGAGGAAGGTTCTTTTTCAATCAGGGCACAGCTGTTGTCTTGCTGCAATTCTGCTTGCTGTCATTGTTTTGGGTGCCTCAGCTGATTTGTGGATTCTTGTGTTGCAGTTTCCTAAATGTTTTCTGGGTCTGAGTCGGATTTGCCTTCTTATTCCCAAATTTTGTGTTCTGATGCAACATAAGCAAGATTTTGGACAGGGTAGCCATTATGAAAGAAAAAAAAAACACAGCAAATTGCCCTTTCAGGATTAGAAATCTATAGGCAACACGACCAAGATGAGTTTCTGTGTTTTGGAAAATGACATGGAACACTTCTGCTGAGGGGACAGATTCTAATTCCCTCCAAATTGAGTGTGAGTGCGATTTTGAGGTGAATTCAATCAGAATTCAAAAGTCTGTCTGTGGAAGGGGGGGGATGAATCCGGAAACAGCCAGTTTCCTTCTGTCTAAATCCAGCCAAATACCAAAAAGGACTCTTGAATTTCTTTGGCTTTCTCAGATTTCCCTTATTTATCATGGTTTCTAATGAATTTTCTGATGTGAGCTTTGGTTTTGAGGCTGCAATATGGAGTTCTGGGCACTGGATTAATGGTCTTGTTCAATCAGGGCACAGCTGTTGGCTTGCTCCAATTCTATCTTGCTTTCAAGGTTTTGGGTGCCTCAGTCGATTTGTGGTTTCTTGAGCGGCAATTTCCTAAATGTTTTCTGGGTCTGAGTTGGTTTTCCCTTCTTCCTTCCCACATTTTGTATTCTGACGCAATACAAACAAGAGTTTTGACAGAGTAGCCATTATGAAATAAAAAAAAAAAAAAACAACAAATTAGCGTTTGAAGCTTATAAATCTAAGGGTAACATGAACAAGGTGAGTTTTTGTGATTTGGAAAATAAAATGGAACACTTTGGCTGAGGTGACTGATATTATTGCCTCCAAACTGAGTCTTACTGCGATTTTCAGGTTAATTCAGTCGGAATTCCACAGGGAGTCAGCTGGAACTGTGGATGAATCTGGGAACAGCCGGTTTCCTTGCAACTAAATCAAGCCCACTATCATTATGGATTCTTGAATTTCTTTGGCTTTTTCTCCATTTTCTTATTTATCATGGTTTGTAATGAATTTTCTGATGGGAGCTTTGGTTTTGAGGCTGCAATATTGAGTTCAGGACACAAGAGGGAGGTTCTTTTTCAATCCGGGCACAGCTGTTGGCTTGCTCCAATTCTGGCTTGCTGTCATTGTTTTGGGTGCCTCAGCCGATTTGTGGTTTCTTGAGTGCCAATTTCCTTAATGTTTTCTGGGTCTGAGTCGGTTTTGCCTTCTTATTCCCATATTTTGTATTCTGATGCAATACAAGCAAGATTTGGACAGAGTAGCCATTATGAAAGAAAAAAAAACACAGAAATTGCCCTTTCAGGATTAGAAATCTGCTGGCAACATGATCAAGATTAGTTTCTGTGTTTTGGAAAATGACATGGAACCCTTCTGCTGAGGGGACAGATTCTAATTCCCTCCAAATTGAGTGTGAGTGCAATTTTGAGGTGAAATCAATCAGAATTCCAAAGTTGGTCAGTGGAAGGGGAGGATGAATCTTTAAACAGCCAGTTTCCTTGTGTCTAAATCCAGCCAAATATCACTAAGAACTCGTGCATTTCTTTGGCTTTTGTCTCATTTTTCTGATTTATCATGGTTTGTAATGAATTTTCTGATGTGAGCTTTGGTTTTGAGGCTGGCATATTGAGTTCAGGGCACCGGATCAATGGTCTTTTTCAAACAGGACACAGCTGTTGGCTTGTTGCAATTCTGGCTTGCTGTCATTGTTTTGCGTGCCTCAGCTGTTTTTGGTTTCTTTAGTGGCAATTTCCTACATGTTTTCTGGGTCTGAGTTGGTTTTGCCTTCTTCCTTCCCAAATTTTGTATTCTGACGTAATACAAACAAGAGTTTGGACAGAGTAGCCATTATGAAATAAAAAACACAACAAATATGCGTTTGAAGCTTATATATGTACAGGTAACACGAGCAAGGTAAGTTTTTGTGTTTATGAAAATAAAATTGAACACTCTGGCTGAGGTGACAGATATTAATTGCCTCCAAAACCGAGTTTCACTGCGATTTTTTTGTTAATTCATTCAGAAACCAAAGACACTCAGTTGGGAGGTGTGGATGAATCTGGAAACAGCCGTTTACATGGCCATAATTCAAGCCCAATATCCCTAAGAACTCCTGCATTTCTTTGGCTTTTTTCTCATTTTTCTTATTTATCATGGTTTGTAATGAATTTTCCGATGTGAGCTTTGCTTTTGAGGCTGGCATATTGAGTTCAGGGCACAAGAGGAAGGTTCTTTTTCAATCAGGGCACAGCTGTTGGCTTTCTCCAATTCTGGCTTGCTGTCATTGTTGTGGGTTCCTCAGCTGACTTTTGGTTTCTTGAGTGGCAATTTCCTAAATGTTTTCTGGGTCTGACACGGTTTTTCCTTCTTAATCCCAAATTTTGTATTCTGACGCAATACAAACAAGAGTTTGGACAGACTAGCAATGATGAAATAAAAAACAAAACAAATAGGCATTTGAAGCTTAGAAATCTACAGGTAAGAAGACTAAGGTGAGTTTTTGAGTTTTGGAAAATAAAATGGAACACTTTGGCTGAGGTGACAGATATTAATTGCCTCCAAACTGAGTTTCACTGCGATTTTTTTGTTAATTCATTCAGAAACCAAAGACACTCAGCTGGGAGGTGTGGATGAATCTGGAAACAGCCGTTTACATGGCAATAAATCAAACCCAATATTACTAAGAACTCCTGCATTTCTTTGGCTTTTTTCTCATTTTTCTTATTTATCATGGTTTGTAATGAATTTTCTGATGTGAGCTTTGGTTTTGAGACTGGTATATTGAGCTCAGGGCACAAGAGGAAGGTTCTTTTTCAATCAGGGCACAGCTGTTGGCTTGCTCCAATTCTGGCTTGCTGTCATTGTTGTAGGTTCCTCAGCTGACTTTTGGATTCTTGAGTGGCAATTTCCTAAATGTTTTCTTGGTCTGAGTCGGTTTTGCCTTCTTCCTTGCCAAATTTTGTATTCTGACGCAATACAAACAAGAGCTTGGACAGAGTAGCCATTATGAAATAAAAAACAAAACAAATAGGCATTTGAAGTTTTGAAATCTACAGGTAAGAAGACTAAGGTGAGTTTTTGAGTTTTGGAGATAAAATGGAACACTTTGGCTGAGGTGACAGATATTAATTGCCTCCAAACTGAGTTTCACTGCGATATTCAGGTTAATTCAGTCAGAAACCACAGATACTCAGCTGGGAGGTGTGGATGAATCTGGAAACAGCCGTTTACATGGCAATAAATCAAGCCCAATATTACTAAGAACTCCTGCATTTCTTTGGCTTTTTTCTCATTTTTCTTATTTATCATGGTTTGTAATGAATTTTCTGATGTGAGCTTTGGTTTTGAGGCTGGTATATTGAGCTCAGGGCACAAGAGGAAGGTTCTTTTTCAATCAGGGCACAGATGTTGGCTTGCTGCAATCCTGGCTTGCTGTCATTGTTTTGCGTGCCTCAGCCGATTTGTGGTTTCTTGAGCGGCAATTTCCTAAATGTTTTCTGGGTCTGAGTCGGTTTTGCCTTCTTCCTTCCCAAATTTTGTATTCTGATGCAATACAAGCAAGATTTTGGCAGAGTAGACATTATGAAAGAAAAAAAAAAAAACACAGCAAATTGCCCTTTCAGGATTAGATATCTACAGGCAACTCGACCAAGATGAGTTTCTGTGTTTTGGAAAATGACATGGAACACTTCTGCTGAGGGGACAGATTCTAATTCCCTCCAAATTGAGTGTGAGTGCGATTTTGAGGTGAATTCAATCAGAATTCCAAACTCAGTCTGTGGAAGGGGGGGATGAATCTTTAAACAACCAGTTTCTTTGTGTCTAAATCCAGCCAAATACCACAAAGGACTCTTGAATTTCTTTGGCTTTCTCAGATTTCCCTTATTTATCATGGTTTGTAATGAATTTTCTGATGTGAGCTTTGGTTTTGAGGCTGGCATATTGAGTTCAGGGCACAAGAGGAAGGTTCTTTTTCAATCAGGGCACAGATGTTGGCTTGCTGCAATTCTGCTTGCTGTCATTGTTTTGGGTGCCTCAGCTGATTTGTGGATTCTTGAGTGGCAATTTCCTAAATGTTTTGTGGGTCTGAGTTGGCTTTGCCTTCTTCCTTCCCAAATTTTGTATTCTGACGCCATACAAACAAGAGTTTGGGCAGAGTAGCCATTATGAAATAAAAAACACAACAAATAGGCGTTGGAAGCTTAGAAATCTACAGGTAACTCAATCAAGATGAGGTTTTGTGTTTTGGAAAATGAAATGGAAGACTTTGGCTGAGGTGACAGATATTAATTGCCTCCAAACTGAGTTTCACTGTGATTTTCAGGTTAATTCAGTCATAATTCCACAGGCAGTCAGCTGGAGGGGTGGATGAATCCGGGAACAGCCGGTTTCCTTGCGACTAAATCTAGCCCAATATCATTATGGATTCTTGCATGTCTTTGTCTATTTTCTCATTTTTATTATTTATCATGGTTTGTAATGAATTTGCTGATGTGTTCTTTGGTTTTGAGGCTGCAATATGGAGTTCAGGGAACCTGAGGAATGGTCTTTTTTAATCAGGGCACAGCTGTTGCCTTTCTCCAATTCCGGCTTGCTGTCATTGGTTTGGGTGCCTCAGCCAATTTGTCGTTTCCTCAGTGGCAATTTCCTAAATGTTTACTGGTTCTGAGTTGGTTTTGCCTTCTTCCTTCCCAAATTTTGTATTCTGAAGAAATATAAACAAGAGTTTAGACAGAGTAGCCATTATGAAATTAAAAGCACAACAAATAGGCGTTTGAAGCTTAGAAATCTACAGGTAACACGACTAAGGTGAGTTTTTGTGTTTTGGAAAATAAAATGGAACACTTTGGCTGAGGTGACAGATATTAATAGTCTCCAAACTGAGTTTCACTGTGATTTTCAGGTTAATTCATTCAGAAGTCCACAGGCAGTCAGCTGGAAGGGTGGATGGATCTGGGAACAGCCGGTTTCGTTGTGACTGAATCAAGCCCAATATCATTATGGATTCTTGCATTTCCTTGGCTATTTTCTCATTTTTCTTTTTATCATGGTTTGTAATGAATTTTCTGATGTGAGCTTTGGTTTTGATGCTGGCATATTGGGTTCAGGGCACAAGAGGAAGGTTCTTTTTCAATCAGGGCACAGCTATTGGTTTGCTACAATTCTGTCTTGCTTTAAAGGTTTTGGGTGCCTCAGCGTTGTTGTTTTTTGATCCACATTTTCTGAATGTTTTCTGGGTCTGAGTTGGTTTTGCCTTCTTCCTTCCCAAATTTTCTGACGCAATACAAACAAGAGTTTGGACAGAGTATCCATTATGAAATTAAAAACACAACATTACGCATTTGAAGCTTAGAAATCGATAGGTAACACGACCAAGGTGAGTTTTTGTGTTTTAGAAAGTGTCATGGAACACTTCTGCTGAGGGGACAATTTCTAATTCCCTCCAAAGTGAGTTTCACTGCGATTTCCAGGTTAATTCAGTCAGAATACACATTCACTCAGCTGGGAGGTGTGGAAGAATCTGGAAACAGCAGTTTACATGGGAATAAATGAAGCCCAATATCACTAAGAACTCCTGCATTTCTTTGGCTTTTTTCTCATTTTTCTTATTTATCATGGTTTGTAATGAATTTTCTGATGTGAGCTTTGGTTTTGAGGCTGGCATATTGAGTTCAGGGCACAAGAGGAAGGTTCTTTTTCAATCAGGGCACAGCTGTTGGCTTGCTCCAATTCTGGCTTGCTGTCATTGTTTTCGATACCTCAGCTAATTTGTGGTTTCTTGAGCGGCAATTTCCTAAATGTTTTCTTGGTCGGAGTTGGTTTTGCCTTCTTCCTTCCCAAATTTTGTATTCTGACGCAATATAAACTAGAGTTTGGACAGAGTAGCCATTATGAAATAAAAAACACAACACATAGGCGTTTGAAGCTTAGAAATCTACAGGTAACACGACCAAGGTGAGTTTTTGTGTTTTGGAAAATAAAATGGAACACTTTGGCTGAGGTGACAGATATTAATTGCCTCCAAACTGAGTTTCACTGTGATTTTCAGGTTAATTTAGTGAGAATTGCACAGGCAGTCACCTGGAGGGGTGGATGAATCCAGGACTAGCCGGATTTCTTACGACTAAATCAAGCCCAATATCATTATGGATTCTTGCTTTTCTTTGGATTTTTTCTCTTTTTTCTTATTTATGATGGTTTGTAATGAATTTTCTGATGTGAGCTTTGGATTTGAGGCTGCAATAAGAACTTCCGGGCACAAGAGAAATGTTCTTTTTCAATCAGGGCACAGCTGTTGGCTTGCTCTAATTGTGGCTTGCTGTCATTGTTTTGGGTGCCTCAGCAAATTTGAGGTTTCTTGAGTGGCAATTTCCTAAATGTTTTCTGGGTCTGACACGGTTTTTTCTTCTTATTCCCAAATTTTTTATTCTGACTCAATACAAACAAGAGTTTGGACAGAGTAGCCATTATGAAATAAAAAACACAACACATAGGCGTTTGAAGCTTAGAAATCTACAGGTAACACGACCAAGGTGAGTTTTTGTGTTTTGGAAAATAAAATGGAACACTTTGGCTCAGGTGACATATATTAATTGCCTCCAAACTGAGTTTCCCTGTGATTTTCAGGTTAATTCAGTGAGAATTGCACAGGCAGTCACCTCGAGGGGTGGACGAATCCAGGAATAGCCGGATTCCTTACAACTAAATCAACCCCAATATCATTATGGATTCTTGCATTTCTTTGGCTTTTTTCTCATTTTTGTTATGTATGATGGTTTCTAATGAATTTTCTGATGTGCGCTTTGTTTTTGAGGTTGGCATATTGAGTTCAGGGCACAAGAGGATGGTTCTTTTTCAATCAGGGCACAGCTGTTGGCTTGCTCCAATTCTGGCTTGCTGTCATTGTTTTGGGTGCTTCAGCCGATTTGTGGTTACTTGAGTGGTAATTTACTAAATGCTTTCTGGGTCTGAGTTGGTTTTGCCTTGTTATTCCCAAATTTTGTATTCTGATGCAATACAAGCAAGATTTTGGACAGAGTAGCCATTATGAAAGAAAACAAAAAACACAGCAAATTGGCCTTTCAGGATTAGAAATCTACAGGCAACATGACCAAGATGAGTTTCTGTGGTTTGGAAAATGATATGGAATCCTTCTGCTGAGGGGAGAGATACTAATTCATCCAAATTGAATGTGAGTGGGATTTTGAGGTGAATTCAATCAGAAGTCCAAAGTCAGTCTGTGGATGGGGGGATGAATCTGGAAACAGCCAGGTTCCTTTTGTCTAATCCCGCCAAGTATCACAAAGGACTCTTGCATTTCTTTGGCTTTTTCACATTTCCATTATTTATCATGGTTTGTAATGAATTTTCTGATGTGAGCTTTGGTTTTGAGGCTGCAATATGGAGTTCAGGGTAACGGAGGAATGGTCTTTTTCAAACAGGGCACAGCTGTTGGCCTGCTCCAATTCTGGCTTGCTGTCATTGTTTTGGTTGCCTCAGCTGACTTTTAGTTTCTTGAGCGGCAATTTCCTAAATGTTTTCTGGGTCTGAATTGGGTTTGCCTTCTTCCTTCCCAAATGTTGTATTCTGATGCCATACAAACAAGAGTTTGGGCAGAGTAGCCATTTTGAAATAAAAACACAACAAATAGGCATTTGAAGCTTTGAAATCTACAGGTAACACGACCAAGGTGAGGTTTTGTGTTTTGGAAAATCAAATGGAACACTTTGGCTGAGGTGACAGATATTAATTGCCTCCAAACTGAGTTTCACTGTGTTTCTCCGGTTAATTCACTCAGAATTCCACAGGCTGTCAGCTGGAGGGGTGGATGTATCTGGGAACAGCCGGTTTCCTTGCGACTAAATCAAGCCCAATATCATTATGGATTCTTCCATTTCTTTGGCTTTTTTATCATTTTTCTTATTTTTTATGGTTTGTAATGAATTTTCTGATGTGAGCTTTGGTTTTGAGGCTGCAATATGGAGTTCATGGCACAAGAGGAAGGTTCTATTTCAATCAGGGCACAGCTGTTGTCTTGCTCCAATTCTGGCTTGCTGTCATTGTTTTCGATACCTCAGCTAATTTGTGGTTTCTTGAGCGGCAATTTCCTAAATGTATTGTGCATCTGAGTTGGTTTTTCCTTCTTCCTTCCCTAATTTTGTATTCTGAGGCAACACAAACAAGAGTTTGTACAGAGTAGCAATTATGAAATAAAAACCACAACAAATAGGCATTTGAAGCTTAGAAATCTACAGGTAACATTACCAAGGTGAGTTTTTGTGTTTTGGAAAAAAAATGGAACACTTTGGCTGAGGTGACAGATATTAATTGCCTCCAAACTGAGTTTCACTGCGATATTCAGGTGAATTCAGTCAGAATTCCACAGGCAGTCAGCTGGAGGGGTGGATGAATCCGGGAACAGCCAGTTTCCTTGCAACTAAATCAAGCCCAATATCATTATTGATTCTTGCATTTCTTTGGCATTTTTCTCCTTTTTCTTATTTATCATGGGTTGTAATGAATTTTCTGATGTCAGCTTTGGTTTTGAGGCTGCAATATGGAGTTCAGGGCACCGGGGGAATGGACCTTTTAAACAGGGCAAAGCTGTTGGCCTGCTCCAATTCTGGCTTGCTGTCATTGTTTTGAGCCTCAGCCGATTTGTGGTTTCCTGAGCTGCAATTTCCTACATGTGTTCTGCGTCTGAGTTGGTTTTGCCTTCTACCTTCCCAAATTTTGTATTCTGATTTCTACAAACAAGAGTTTGGGTAGAGTAGCCATTATGACATAAAAAACACAGCAAATAGGATTTTGAAGCTTATAAATCTACAGGTAACATGACCAAGGGGAGTTTTTGTGTTTTGGAAAATCAAATGGAACACTTTGGCTGAGGTGACAGATATTAATTGCCTCCAAACTGAGTTTCACTGCAATTTTCAGGTTAACTCAGTCAGAATTGCACAGGCAGTCAGCTGGAGGGGTGGATGAATCTGGGAATAGCCGGTTTCCTTGCGACTGAATCAAGCCCAGTATTATGGATTCTTGCATTTCCTTGTCTTTTTTCTCATTTTTCTTATTCATCCTGGTTTGTAATGAATTTTCTGATGTGAGCTTTGGTTTTGAGGCTGGTATATTGAGTTCAGGGCACAAGAGGAAGGTTCTTTTTCAATCAGGGTACAGCTGTTGGCTTGCTCCAATTCTGGCTTGCTATCATTGTTTTGGGTGCCTCAGCTAACTTTTGGTTTCTTGAGCGGCAATTTCCTAAATGTTTTCGGGGTCTGAGATGGTTTTGCCTTCTTCCTTCCCAAATTATGTATTCTGATGGCACACAAACAAGAGTTTGGGCAGATTAGCCATTATGAAACAAAAAAACACAAGAAATAGGCGTTTAAACCTACAAAATCTACTGGTAACTTGACCAAAGTGAGTTTTTGTGTTTTGGAAAATCAAATGGAACACTTTCGCTGAGGTGACAGATAGTAATTGGCTCCAAACTGAGTTTCACTGCAATTTTCAGGTGAATTCAGTCAGAATTCCACAGGCAGTGAGCTGGAGCAGAGGATGAATCCGGGAACAGCCGGTTTCCTTGTGACTAATAAGGCCAAATGTCACTATGGATTCTTGCATTTCTTTGGCTTTTTTCTCCGTTTGCTTATTTATCATGGTTTGTAATGAATTTTCTGATGTGAGCTTTGGTTTGTGGCTGAATATGGAGTTCAGGGCACCAGAGGAATGGTCTTTTTCAAACAGGGCACAGCTGTTGGCCTGCTCCAATTCTGGCTTCCTGTCATTGTTTTGAGTACCTCAGCCGATTTGTGGATTCTGAGCGGCAATTTCATAAATGTTTTCTGGGTCTGAGTTGGTTTTGCCTTCTTCCTTCCCAAATTTTGTAATCTGACGCAATACAAACAAGCGTTTGGGGAGAGTAGCCATTATGAAATAGAAAAACACAACAAATAGGCATTTGAAGCTTAGAAATCTACAGGTAACACGACCAAGGTGAGTTTTTGTGTTTTGGAAAATCAAATGGAACACTTTGGCTGAGGTGACAGATATTAATTGCCTCCAAACTGAGTTTCACTGTGATTTTCAAGTTAATTCAGTCAGAATTCCACAGGCAGTCAGCTGGACGGGTGGATGAATCCGGGAACAGCCGGTTTCCTTGTGACTGAATCAAGCCCAATATCATTATGGATTCTTGCATTTCTTTGTCTTTTTTCTCCTTTTTCTTATTTATCATGGTTTGTAATGAATTTTCTGATGTGAGCTTTGGTTTGAGGCTGCAATCTGGAGTTCAGGGTGCAAGAGGAAGGCTCTTTTTCAAACAGGGCACAGAAGTTGGCCTGCTCCAATTCTGGCTTGCTGTCATTGTTTTGGGTGCCTCAGCCGATTTGTGTATTGTGAGTGGCAATTTCCTAAATGTTTCTGGGTCTGAGTTGGTTTTGCCTCTTCCTTCCCAAATTTTGTATTCTGATGCCATACAAACAAGAGTTTCAGCAGAGTAGCCACTATGAAATAAAAAACACAACAAATAGGCGTTTTAACCTTCAAAATCTACAGGTAACACGACCAAGGTGAGTTTTTGTGTTTTGGAAAATCAAATGGAACACTTTGGCTGAGGTGACAGATAGTAATTGCCTCCAAACTGAGTTTCACTGCGATTTTCAGGTTAATTCAGTCAGAATTCCACAGGCAGTCAGCTGGAGGGGTGGATGAATCTGGGAATAGCCGGTTTCCTTGCGACTGAATCAAGCCCAATATTATGGATTCTTGCATTTCCTTGTCTTTTTTCTCATTTTTCTTATTCATCCTGGTTTGTAATGAATTTTCTGATGTGAGCTTTGGTTTTGAGGCTGGTATATTGAGTTCAGGGCACAAGAGGAAGGTTCTTTTTCAATCAGGGTACAGCTGTTGGCTTGCTCCAATTCTGGCTTGCTATCATTGTTTTGGGTGCCTCAGCTAACTTTTGGTTTCTTGAGCGGCAATTTCCTAAATGTTTTCGGGGTCTGAGATGGTTTTGCCTTCTTCCTTCCCAAATTATGTATTCTGATGGCACACAAACAAGAGTTTGGGCAGATTAGCCATTATGAAATAAAAAAACACGGGAAATAGGCGTTTAAACCTACAAAATCTACTGGTAACTTGACCAAAGTGAGTTTTTGTGTTTTGGAAAATCAAATGGAACACTTTGGCTGAGGTGACAGATATTAATTGCCTCCAAACTGAGGTTCACTGCGATTTTCAGGTTAATTCAGTCAGAATTCCACAGGCAGTGAGCTGGAGCAGAGGATGAATCCAGCGACAGCCGGTTTCCTTGTGATTAATAAGGCCAAATGTCATTATGGATTCTTGCATTTCTTTGGCTTTTTTCTCATTTTTCTTATTTATCATGGTTTGTAACGAATTTTCTGATGTGAGCTTTGGTTTTATGGCGGCAATATGGAGTTCACGGCACCGGGGGAATGGTCTTTTTCAAACAGGGCACAGCTGTTGGCCTGCTCCAATTCTGGCTTCCTGTCATTGTTTTGGGTGCCTCAGCCGATATGTGGTTTGTGAGCGGCAATTTCCTAAATGTTTTCTGGGTCTGAGTTGGTTTTGCCTTCTTCCTTCCCAAATTTTCTATTCTGACGCCATACAAACAAGACTGTGGGCATAGTAGCCATTATGAAATAAAAAACACAACAAATAGGCATTTGAAGCTTAGAAATCTACAGGTAACACGACCAAGGTGAGTTTTTGTGTTTTGGAAAATCAAATGGAACACTTTGGCTGAGGTGACAGATATTACTTGCCTCCAAACTGAGTTTCACTGCGATTTTCAGGTTAACTCAGTCAGAATTGCACAGGCAGTCAGCTGGAGGGGTGGATGATTCCGGGAACAGCCGGTTTCCTTGTGACTAAATCAAGCCCAATATCATTATGGATTCTTGCTTTTATTTTGGTTTTTTCTCCTTTTTCTTATTTATCATGGTTTGTAATGAATTTTCTGATGTGAGCTTTGGTTCTGAGGCTGGCATATTGAGTTCAGGGCAGAAGAGGAAGGTTCTTTTTCAAACAGGGCACAGCTGTTGGCTTGCTCTAATTCTGGCTTGCTGTCATTGCTTTGGGTGGCTCAGCTGAATTTTGGTTTCTTGAGCGGCAATTTCCTAAATGTTTTCTGGGTCTGAGTTGGTTTTGCCTTATTCCTTCCGAAATTTTGTATTCTGACGCCAAACAAACAAGAGTTTGGGCAGAGTAGTCATTATGAAATAAAAAACACAACTAATAGGCGTTTGAAGCTTAGAAATCTACAGGTAACACGACCAAGGTGAGTTTTTGTGTTTTAGAAAATGAAATGGAACAGTTTGGCTGAAGTGACAGATATTAATTGCCTCCAAACTGAGTTTCACTGCGATTTTCAGGTTAATTCAGTCAGAATTCCACAGGCAGTCAGCTGGAGCAGTGGATGAATCCGGGAACAGCCGGTTTCCTTGCGACTATATCAACTCTGATTTCATTATGGATTCTTCCATTTCTTTGGCTTTTTTCTCCTTTTTCTTATTTATCATGGTTTCTAATGAATTTTCCGATGTGAGCTTTGGTTTTGAGGCTGCAATATGGACTTCAGGGCACCGGAGGAAGGCTCTTTTTCAAACAGGGCACAGCTGTTGGCCTGCTTCACTTCTGGCTTGCTGTCATTGTTTTGGGTGCCTCAGCCGATTTGTGGTTTCTTGAGCAGCAATTTCCTAAATGTTTTCTGGGTCTGAGTTGCTTTTCCGTTCTACCTTCCCAAATTTTGTATTCTGACGCAATACAAACAAGACTGTGGGCAGAGTAGCCATTATGAAATAAAACACAAAACAAATATGCGTTTGAAGCTTAGAAATCTACAGGTAACACGACCAAGGTGAGGTTTTGTGTTTTGGAAAATCAAATGGAACACTTTGGCTGAGGTGACAGATATTAATTGCCTCCAAACTGAGTTTCCCTGCGATTTTCAGGTTAATTCAGTCAGAAATCCACAGGCCGTCAGCTGGAGGGGTGGATGAATCCGGAAACAGCCGGTTTCCTTGCGACTAAATCAAGCCCAATATCATTATGGTTTCTTGTATTTCTTTGGCTTTTTTCTCTTTTCTCTAATTTATCATGGTTTGTAATGAATTTTCTGATGTGAGCTTTGGTTTTGAGGCTACAATATGGAGTTCAGGGCACAAGAGGAAGGTTCTTTTTCAAAAAGGGTAAAGCTGTTGGCTTGCTCCAATTCTGGCTTGCTGTCATTGTTTTGGGTGCCTCAGTGACTTTTGGCTTCTTGAGCGGCAATTTCCTAAATGTTTTGGGTGCCTCTTGCTGTCGTAGTTTTGAGTGCCTCAGCCGTTTTGTGGTTTCTTGAGCGGCAATTTCCTAAATGTTTTCTGGGTCTGAGTTTGTTTTGCCTTCTTCCTTCCCAAATGTTGTATTCTGACGCAATACAAACAAGAGTTTGGACAGAGTAGCCATTATGAATTAAAAAAGACAGCTAATAGGTATTTGAAGCTTAGAAATTTACAGGCAACATGACCAAGGTGAGTTTTTGTGTTTCGAAAATCAAATGGAACACTTTGTCTGAGGTGACAGATATTAATTGCCTCCAAACTGAGTTTCACTGTGATTTTCAGGTTAATTCAGTCAGAATTCCACAAGCAGTCAGCTGGAGGGGTGAATGAATCCGGGAACGGCCGGTTTCCCTGCGACTAAATCAAGCCCAATATCATTATGGATTCTTGCATTTCTTTGGCTTTTTTCTCTTTTTTCTTATGTATCATGGTTTGTAATGAATTTTTTGATATGAGCTTTTGTTTTGAGGCGGCAATATTGAGTTCAGGGCACAAGAGGAATGGTCTTTTTCAATCAGGGCACAGCTGTTGGCTTGCTCCAATTCTGGCTTGCTGTCCTTGTTTTGGGTGCCTCAGCTGACTTTTGGTTTCTTGAGTGGCAATTTCCTACATGTTTTCTGGGTCTGAGTCAGTTTTGCCTTCTTCCTTCCCAAATTTTGTATTCTGATGCAATACAAGGAAGATTTTGGATAGAGTTAGCTCTGTGTCCATTCTTCTGTCTCTTTACTAGATGAATAAAAAGACAGTGTAAAATGATTTGTAAAGAACTATAAGGGGTCAGCGCTGTGCTGCTGCTGCCAATTGAGGAGTGAAGCAGGAGATGGAAAACACCTCTCTCTCTCTCTCTCTCTCTCTCTCTGTGCCTCTCCTTCTCTGTTACTCTGACTTCTAAATAAAAAAATGAATCTTAAAAGAAGTATAAACATCAATAAAACACAAATGAAAATTGTATTCTCAAAACTGGATATTAAACCATGCCTTCTACACCTCTGTTAAAAGTTACATTCTATCATAGTCATTTATGATTTCTAGGGCCAAAGTAGTAAATAAGATTTTTCTGGAAGAGACAGAGGTTATGAGGGAGCCAGGATTTGGGGTCAGTTAGCAGAAGTGAGTGTCACTCTTTCAGATTTGATGCAGGAAAGGAACAGCAACTGATCCCTGAGATTTTGGTGTGGGAAGGAAAGGAAGGAGGGACTTAACAAAAGCAAATGCCCTCTGGTTGTGGGCACCCACCCCTGACTGCAGCTTTTCGGAGGAACAGCTGGTGTCTCTAGGGATGCTGCAGCCTGGACTCCATTTCCCAGAGTTCCCAGTAGCTCCGAGGTATTCTGCTTTCCAAATACCTGTGGGCATGCACCTGCCACTGCCAGTCCCTGGGGCTCAGAGTTGGACCAGGGGAGTTCATTCCTTGATCAGTGTCAACCCTGGGGGCTATGCTGCTCCTTCTCTGGCATTTACTGCAACTCCTGCTCTGCACGTGCGATCCCAGGCAGTTTCCGAGTGCTCACCCTGAGCCTGCCTCCTGCTGCTTCTTCCCTCTTCATCCACCAACTGTGGGTCCCACATGCCAGGGACTCTCTTCTCCACACTCCCAATTTCACTCCCCGTGTATCTGGAAGAAAGGGTACCTGCTCCAGGGACTTTCTGCTGCAGGTTTGGCATGCAGGAAGGGGCGGAGACACATGTGGGAGAAGTGTGCCAGCGATCCTGGCAGCTTCTCCCGAGGTCAGGGCTGGGACCCGGGCTGCTCTGTCTCCCACCTCTATTTCCCAGGCTCAAAGTGCCCGGACTCTCTCCTGCAGTACCTCACCTAAACTGTCCCTAATGTGCTTTATTTAGTGGTTACAGGAGAGAGGGGGCAGTGTTCTGGGAACCTGCACTCACAGGGAAGGAAGGCAGAAAGACTCCTGATCTCCACAGTTAAATAAGCCGGGTTCCCACTGTGGGTGGTCTCAGAATGCAGTCTGGCCTGGTCTCTTGATGTTTCCTGGGCTGGTTCCTGCAGGGTGGGGCTGGATGGCCCTCAGGAGGGAGCCTGGGGCAGCAGAGGGGTGGGCAGGAGGATCTGTCTAGGATCTGCCCCACTGCTCTCATCCTGCACCTCATCTTCCTGGTGGGGAGCAGTGTGAAGCGTGAATAGCTGCTTTGTGTGTTGATCCCTCTCAAGTATTAATTATCAAATTTTTCCAATGTGGAATTTGAAGCTGTTCCAGAAACATGGGGTGGGAAATCTCCCTTCTTTCAAACAGGCACAGAGACAGTGGAGGATCCAAGGAGTTTCTATTAATGGCCCTAGGCTCAGCTGGAATGATTTCCTGAGAATTGAGCATCAAATTCAAGTTTCTTAGCTGTTACAGCATTGGTGGGTTTAAATGGCAGCCTACATGATTAGAACCACATTTCCAATGGTCAGTGGGTCCAGTATGTTTGTAAAAGAGATGCCAGGGACAGATTTATTAGGACAGATTTATGACTGGAGTTTACAAAAGCAGAACTTAGGACATCTTCCCTGCCTAGACAAGATTTCAGTGGGCAGCTGTTTCACTCATTAATTGTGAGCATCCACTTTTAAAGGTTTGTGTTGGATGGGGTCCACTTCTCTTTCTTTGATGATGTATTTGGCTGCTTTTCATTTTCTGTCTTCAGCTATCTCTTCTCCTGTTAGCAAGGCTGTCAACTGTTTTGACCTGCCACTGATCCCTTTGCAAAGTGAGAAGGGAACCAAAATTAATGCAAGTCTACTGTGTTGTCAATAACTGGAGCTACTTTTTTAAAGATTTATTTATTCATTTGAAAGAGTTACACAGAGAGGAGAGAGAGAGAGAGAGAAAGAGAGAGAGGTCTTCCATCCGATGGTTCATTCCCCAATTGGCAGCAATAGCTGGAGGTATGCCAATTTGGAGCCAGTAGCCAGGAGCTCCTTCTGAGATGAAGCTGTTTTTTTAAATAACTATTTATTTATTTGAAAGGCAGAACTCTGTCCAGGTCTCATAGGTGGGTGCAGGAGATGAGGGGTTTGGGCCAACTTCTACTGTTTTCCCAGTCCACAGCAGAGAGCTGGATGGGAAGTGCAGCAGCCAGGATCCCAACCGGCACCCATATAGGATGCTGACAAGGCAGCAGTAGCTTTACCCACTATGCAACAGTGCTGCCCACTAACGGGAGCTCTTTTAATCTGAGTTTGCATAAAGAGGAGAATTACAGCATCATAAATACAGATAAGTAACAGTTTTTCTCTGCCCAGCACTTTATATTACCCAGTGCTCCACTGAGAATCTTACATTCCACACTGTGTAATTAAGAAGGCCAGTTACTTATCTTATTTTGGGTTCTGTGTTTAAACCCATGACACTTTTGACATGGGAGGATATTAGTTCTACAATTTCATAGAGACTGGTCTTTGGAAGCATCGATAGAAGTTATAACTGTGAGAGTGGTAAGAAAGAAGAGGGGAAGAAATAAGTGCCCCTTACCTCCCTCAGAGATGTCCACAAGTGCAGTAGACGATATGCCCTTATGGTTGACTTTCTGGGACAAACTGTGTTTGAGTGCTTCACATGTTCTGATAGAAAGGTGTTGCCACCAGGTTTTTAGTATATTTTGTTAGTTTTTAAAGATTTATTTATTTATTTGAAAATCAGAGTTACACAGAGAGAGAAGGAGAGGCAGAGAGAGAGAGAGAGAGAGAGAGAGAGGTCTTCCATCAGGTTCATTTCCCCAATGGCTTCATCATTGTGAACTTTGCTCAGTTCCTGACCTATACCTTTCCTTTAACCTAGTACTTTGCCATGTAGTAGCCCATGAAAACTGCAGACTGCATAAATTAATGAATACTTGGAGGGTTGTGATTTCTTAGAGGAACATCATGAGATAGGAGGAATAAAACAAAACAAAAGTATCCTCCGTATATAGAAGGTACACTGTTTTTGCAAGCCACAGCGAAGAGGAAGAAGCAGGAAAGTAGTGAGACTGGAAAGTTTGCGGCAAAGGTAATAGGCACTGGTCAAGAATTTAACAAGCCCATTAGGAAAACATTAAGGTTTCCTTACTTCCATGTAGACTCTGCCCTCTTATGGTGAACAGGGTCCTCTAAACCCACTTGTTGCACAAATGAAAACCCAAGCATTGTCTTCTCCCACAGATGGAGTCTGCTATTGGTTTTGATTTACATTTCCCTAATGGCTAGTGATATTGGGCATGTTCATCTATGTCTTGACCATTGAGATTTCTTCTTCTGAGAAACATCTGTTTTGATCCTTGCCCATTTCTTAGCTGTACATTTTGCTTCTTATTTGGAGATTTTCCCAGTTCTATATATGTATGTTCTGGCTATCAATCTTTTGTCATAATCAGAGTTTTCAATGTTTCCTGCCATTCTGTCCATTGTATGTTCACTCTGTTGATTACTTTGTTGTGAAGATGTATCTTAATATGATATGCTCAAATTTCTATATTTTATTTTTGTTACTTGTGCTTTTGGAATCTTACCCAAAACTGTTATCTATGCTTATGTTTTATAGTTTCTCATATGTTTACTTAGTTTCTGGTTTTATATTTAGACTTTTAATTCACCTTGAGTTGCTTTTACATAGTGTATGAGGTTTTGGGTATATTTTCAGGCTTCTACATATGGATAATCACTTTCCTTTAAACCATATGCTAAAGGGGTTCTTCTTTCTCCTGTTTGTTTTCTTTCCTTTGTTAAATAGGAGTTGCCTGTAGAAAAGTCGGTTTATTTCAGCTGCCTATACTTTTACACTGAACTATGAGTCTGTTTTCCAACAGTGCTAACACTGTTTCTATATTTTTAAGATTTATTTATTTATTGGAAAGGCCAGATGCTTCTTCCAAGTCTCTCATGTGGGTGCCAGCACCGTAGAACACGGTCCATCTTCCACCAATTTCCCAGGTGCATTAGTAGGGAGCTGGATTGGAAGTGGAGCACCTGGTCTCCTAGCAGCAACATATGGGATGCATGCACAGCAGGTCAAGGCTTTAATCCACTACACCACAGCACCAAACACTTCCTTATTTACTTCTGCTGTGATCTTTCATTATTCACTTTTTTCTACTGCCCTGCAACTTGACTCCTTCCTGTTTTTTTTCTGGGTCCTGGACGATGGTAGTAGGTGGCTTCTGGGATCTTTTTGTGTTAGTAGATACTTGGTAATCTAAAATCACAGTTTTTAGTTTCTATATTTCTCTGCTAATCACTAGGACCTTCTGGATGACAATAGAAAATGCTGGCAGAAATGAGGATATATTAATTTGCTAAGAAAATACCACAGAGAATATGATTTAAATCATGGAATTTTACTTCTCAGAGTTGTAGAGCTTGAAAATATCAGATCAAGGTGCTTAAATAGGCTCGATTTTTCCAGAAGCCTTTCTCCGATGTGACAGACACATCTACCATTTGATCTGCTTAAAAGCACTTTCTTCAGGTAGAGTCATGTTGCTGGTTAGCACTTCCGTGTTAGAGTTTTAGGGAGGCACATTTCAGTCCATAACAGCAAAAGGGGCCCTGTGGTCTACTTCAATGACAGCCATCTCTGCGGAGGACAGAAAGTTTGGAATCAGCGTTAGGATTTCTCACAGTATTACTGTCAGTGCTATCTCCATCAAATGTGCATTCATGTACACACAAATCTACCTGTACTCATAAACACATTCAACAGTGGAAATGCCTGATGGTTGTGTACGGGTAACATCAATATAATAATCCATAAGATGGCCTATTAGCAGACATTAAAAAGAGAATTAGAAAGAATGACAACAAAATCTTCAGTTACCTATATTTATGTCTATATGTATGATATTCAGTATTTATAGTTGCTAAAAGATGAATACTGATGTGTGGGAATAAAAGCTAAACCTTACCTTGCAATATTGCAGCCTAGTCTACATGAAAGATGTCTTCCTAAAACCATTCACTGGGCCCACTCTGTGGCATAGTAGATTAAGCATCCACCTGCAGCACCAGCATCCCACATGGGCACCAGTTTGAGTCCCTGCTCCTGCACTTCCAATCCAGCTCTTTACTAATGGCCTAGGAAAGCAGTGCAATATGCCCTGAGTTCTTGGGCCCCTGCACCCATGTGAGAGACCTGGAGGAAGCTGCTGACTCCTGGCTTCTGGCACCTGGCTTCAGATCGGCCCAGCTCCAGCCATTCTGGCCATTTAGGGGTGAACCAGTCGATAGAAGACCTCTCTTTCTCTTCCTCTCTATATCTGTAACTCTGCCTCACAATAAAGAAATACATTTTTTAAAAACCTTTCACATGTTAAATTTCTTAATTGTTTTAAAGATTTATTTATTTATGTACAAGTCGAGTTACAGACAGAGAGGAGAGACAGAGAGAAAGAGAGAGGTCTTCCATCTGGTGTTCACTCCCTAATTGATTGCAACTTCCAGAGCTGTGCTGATCTGAAGCCAGGAGCCAGGAGCTAGTTCCCGGTCTCCCAGATGGGTACAGGGGCCCAAAGACTTGGGCCATCTTCTACTACTTTGCCAGGCCATAGCAGAGAGCAGGATCAGAAGTGGAGCAGCTGAGTATTGAACCGGCCCCCATATGGGATGCTGGCGCTTCAGACCAGGGTGTTAACCTGCTCCACCACAGCACCGGTCCAACATTTTAAATTTCTGATACTCTAAAGTAGTACAGGACTGCATTACATCTAGGAAAGATGCATTTAAAAATTATAAATCTAGTGCATTTTAGCAGAAGTTTTAACAAATACTTCTGATTTTCTCAGCATTATATATAAATAAATGACATAATGAGTCATTGTCAGATTTTTAGCTTTTGACAGCCACTTATAATATTTCACAGCTTTTTGAAATGTATTGCTAGTGTGTTTTTCTCAACACATGCACTGGATTTTACCAGTTTAGTGCACATGGAGTTGCCTCTTATAGGATTTGCATTTTAATGGGTTTTCATGGCACATGTAATCAACATCTGCAAAGCCTCTAAAACACATAAATAATAACATGAATCAGGCTTTTTTCTTAAATATTAATTTATTTATTTGAAAGAGTTGCACAAATAGAGAAGAGGTAGAGAGAGAGAGACAGACAGACAGAGACAGAGAGGTCTTCCATCGGCTGGTTTACTCCCAGTTGGCCGCAATGACTGGTCTGTGTCAATCTGAAGCCAGGAGCTTCTTCAGGGTCTTTCACATGTGTGCAAGGCCCCAAGGACTTGGGCCACCTTCTAATGCTTTCCCAGGACATAGCAGAGAGCTGGTTCAGAAGTGGAGCAGCCGCAACTTGAACTGGCACCCATATGGCTTGCCAACACTGCAGGCAACAACTTTATCTGCTATGCCACAGCGCCAGCCCCACATTGCATCTTTTTAAGATGATATGGATTTAAGTTCATGAGAAATTATTAGCATAGTGGGAACTGATAGATATGCATGAAGCAGGATGGACTTGTTAGGAATGGTGATGTTAATTTTCTTATAAAATAAATAAATAAGAAATTAAATATGGTCAGACATAAATGAAGACTAAATTTTATTAGTGGTAATCCAGAAAACACTGATCTCAGGTCTTTTTCTTCCAGTGTTAAGTTTATATTTTTAAATGCATATTAAGTGAACAAATTTCATGTAATTTATATATACAGATTGAAGAGCAAACTGATAACATCCTATCCTATCTTCCCTTGTTCTCATATTTCCAACTCCCTCCTTCTTGTTTTATTTTCTTTTAATTTTGACAGCTGCATGCTTTGATTTTATTTTAGAATCACAAGCTTTAACCCTCTACAAAATAAAGAATTCAGCAAGTAGTAGCAGAAATATCAATGAGTATATGTTGTGTACTCTATCAAAGAGTACAGAAAAGTGCTATGAACAATATTCAAATCTCAAAATGTCAATTTAACTCATATGCTGCTTTTTGTTGTCTATATATTAATTACCACCAGTCAGAGAAAACATATGGTATTTGTCTTTTGGGGACTGGCTTCTTTCATGAAGCATACTTGTTTCCAGTTCATCCATTTAGTTACAGAAGATGGGATTTCATTCTCAATTATGGTTGAATAGTATTTTACACTGTATATATAGCTCATATTTTTGTTCCAGTCACCAGTTGATGGACATCTGGGTTGATTCCATGTTAGCTATTGTGAATTGAGCTGTAATAAACATGAGGGTACAGATAACTCATGCCTGTGCATATTCTATTTCATTTCATGCGGATAAATTCCCTGTAGTCAGATGGCAGGATCACATGGTATGTTTGTTTTCAGATTTCTGAGGAACTTTGATACTGCCTTCCATAATGGTTGCACTAGCTTCATTCCCACCAACAGTGGATTAGGGTACCTTTTTCTCTCCCTCTCCACCAGCCTTTATTGTTTGTTGACCTTTTCAAAAGAATTATTTAGTTGAAAGATTGAGTTACAGAGATGGAGAGGCAGAGGCAGAGAGACAGAAGTATTTTATCTGCTTGTTTATGCTCCATATGGCCCAACAGGTAGTGCTGGTCCAATCGGAAGCCAGAGTCAGGAGCATCTCCCTGGTCACCCATGCGGGTGCAGGGACCCAGGCACTTGGGCCATCCTCCACTGCCCTCCCAGTCCAGTGCAGAAAGCTGGACTGGAATAGCAGCAACCGGGACCAGAACTGGCACCCATATGGGATGCCGTCTCCATGGGTGGAGGATCAACCCAGTGTGCTATGGCACTGGCCCCCATCAGGGATATTTTTCTATAGTACTCTCTCTCCACTGTATCTTTTTCTAGTTGAAGAATTAAGGTGATGCAGGATTAATAGAAGGAGTTTGAGAGGATTGTCTCTCTTTCAATTGTGTTGAATAGTTTGAGAAGCATTAGTTCTTTAAAAGTCCTGTAGAATTCAATAGTGAGGCTGTCTGATCCTGGACTTTTGCTTGTTGGGAGGGTCTTTATTACTCATCCAATCTCTGTCTTGGTTTTTGATTTGTTTAGCTTTTCTATGTGTCTTCATGACTCAATTTTGGTATATTGTGTATGTCCAGGAATCTGTTGATTTTTACTCTAGGATTTCCAATTTGTTAGCAGTCACAACAGATGCCCACATCCTATATTGCAGTGCTAATCTGAGTTTTGGGTACTACACTTCCTAATCAGCTTCATGTTAATATCCCTGGGAAGCAATGTATAATAGCTCAAATTCTTTCATTCCTGTCGTCAAATTGGAGAACTGTAACCTCAATGGGGACTTGAGAACCTGGTCTTGCACAGTGGTAGCCATATAGAAAGTGAACCAGCAGATGGGAGATCTCTCTGCTTCTCTTTCCTTCTCTCTTTGTCTCTGTGTGTCTCTGCCTTTTTTATCATATTAAAATATTTAATTACTTACTTGAAAGAGTTACAGAGAGAGGGAGAGACAGAAATCTTCCACCACCTAATTCATTTTTGAGATGACTTTAATAGCCAGAGTGTGGCCAGGTTGAAGCCAGGAGCTTTCCCTCCGATGTGCATGGCAGCAAGGAGCTTTTCCTGCAATGTGCGTGGCAGCATCCCAGGCACTTGGGCCATCTTTCCCTGCTTTTTCAGTCCATTGGTAAGGAGCTGGATCAGAAATGGAATAGCTGGTACTTGAACTGGTGCACATACAGGATGCCAATGTAACAGATAGCAGCTTTGTCCACTGCACCACAACCACCAGCTCCTCTATCTGCCTTTCCAATAAATAAATCTTTTGAAAAAGAACTGAAGGTAGTAAAAGTCATCATGACTGAGCAATGGCAAATTTATTGAAGTGATCTATTTTCTTAAAGATCCTTTTATGAATTTGAAAGGCAGCACTAGATGGAGAGAATGGGAGAGATTGATCTTCCTCCTGGTTTGTTCACTCCTCAAATGGCTGCAATGACTGCGGCTAGGCCAGACTGATATCAGGAGCCAGGGGCTTCTTCCAGGTCTCTCACAAGGGTGCTGGAGCCCCAATATTTGAGTAACCCTGTGCTGCTTTTCCAGACACATTAGCAGAGAACTGGATCCGTTTGGAGCATTAATGTCTATGATACTCTCCTTGCAGTTGAAGGATTTAGAATCCATTTTGATTATGGGTGGGCCAAGTACAATGTCTTCCAATTGTCCAAGGTTTGGATTAGATGGGTTCTGAGAAATTTTGTTAAAATAGTTATTAATCTTGTTTAGACAAGGTCATAGTCAAAGTGGAGGTTCTCTCCTCCCTTCAGAGAAAGGTACCTCCTTCTTTGATGACCTGTTCTTTCCACTGGGATCTCACTCGCAGAGATCTTTTGCCAGAGTGTCTTGGCTTTCCATGCCTGAAATACTCTCATGAGCTTTTCAGCCAGCTCCGAATGCCTTTAGGGCTGATTCTGAGGCCAGAGTGCTATTTAGGACATCTGCCATTCTATGAGTCTGCTGAGTATCTCACTTCCCATGTTGGATCACTCTCCCCTTTACTCCATTGGTTAGCGTTAGCAGGTACTAGACTTGTCTATGTGCTCCCTTTGACTCCCAGTCCCTTCACCATGACCAACTGTGAACTGAAACTGATCACCTGGAACAGTGAGATGGCATTGGTACATGCCACCTCAATGGGATTGAATTGGAATCCCCTGGTATGCTTCCAACTCCACCACTTGGGGCAAGTCAGCCTGAGCATGTCCCAAATTATACATCTCTTCCCTCTCCCATTCCCACCACCATGTTCAACAGGGATCACATTTCAGTTAATTTTCAACACTTAAGAATAACTGTGCATCAATTACAGATCTAAACCAGTCATATTAAGTAGAACAGATAAAAAAAACTACTAAGAGGGATAATGTATTAAGTTGTTCATTAACAGTCAGGGCTATGCTGATCAAGCCACCGTTTCCCATAGTGTCCACCTCACTCCAACAGGTTTCCCTCTTGGTGTTCAGTCAGTCGTCACTGATCAGGGAGAACATATGGTATTTGTCCCTTTGGGACTGGCTTATTTCACTCAGCATGATGTGTTCCAGATTCCTCCATTTTGTTGCAAATGACTGGATTTCGTTGTTTCTTACTGCGGTATAGTATTCTAAAGAGTACATATCCCATAATTTCTTTATCCAGTCTATCGTTGATGGGCATTTAGGTTGGTTCCAGGTCTTAGCTATTGTGAATTGAGCTGCAATAAACATTAGGGTGCAGACCTCTTTTTTGTTTGCCAATTTAAATTCCTTTGGGTAAATTCCAAGGAGTGGGATGGCTGGGTCGAACCGTAGGGTTATCTACGACCTTGTCTAAACAAGATAAGAGTCGGAGAACTCAGAGGGCTTCCATAGCCTTGGAAACTCATGACTGGAGCATAGGGAGATTACTGATGCCATAGACAGGAGTGTCAATTGGTAAAGTCAACAACAGGAGTCACTGTGCACTTACTCCTCATGTAGGATCTCTATCCTTAATGTGCTGTACATTGAGATTTAATGCTATAACGAGTACTCAAACAATATATTTCACTTTGTGTTTCTATGGGGGTGCAAACTGTTGAAATCCTTACTGAATGCATACTAAACTGATCCTCTGTTAAAAAAAAAAAAAAAGAAATTATCAATTCCCAACTTGACTCTCACTGGGATTAAACATGACAATAGGTCTGCTCTGATTTCATCATCATTTTAAAAAAAAAATCATCTATTATTTTTCACTTTATGTTTCTGTGTGGGAGCAAACTGTTGAAATCCATACTTGATGTATACTAAGCTGATCTTCTGTATATTAAGATAATCAAAAATGAATCTTGATGTGAATGGAAGGGGAGAGGGAGTGGGAAAGGGGAGGGTTGTGGGTGGGAGGGACGGTATGGGGGGGAAGCCATTGTAATCCATAAGTCGTACTTTGGAAATTTATATGCATTAAATAAAAATTAAAAAAATAGTTATTAATCATAACTCTCAGTTTAAGCTTTTCTTACCAAATTTTCATGTTTGCTGATGTTTATATCTATGGGAAAATTGGGTCTCTGGATTGCAACCAATGAAAGCATCCAGACTAACAGTAATAAGGTCAACAGTCAGCAGAATGATGTCCAGCTGAACTGAAATAGCTTTTCTTATTTGGTAGAGGGGTTACCTCCTGCATTATGCTGACATACTGTCATAGACAGTAGATATTGGAGCCTGTCCCTTCTGCCAAATGGAGAATACCATATTTTGGTCCATCATATATATATTTATATATTATAATATATATTATATATTATACTATATATTTCTATACATAATATAGAATTGCATATAATTATTATAAATATATAATTGTATATAATTATTATATATGAATTTGTTATTTATATATAAATAATTATTTCTGATCCAGCTCCTTACCAATGGATTGAAAAAGCAGTGAAAGATGCTCCAAGTACCTGGGTTCCTGGGACACACATCAGAGGAAAAGCTCCTGGTTTCAACCTGGCCACACTCTGGCTATTGAAGTCATCTCAATAATATATATATATATATATATATATATATAAAATACATATAATAAATTATATAATATTATCTGTTTATAATTATATATTATATAATATATTGTATGATAAATTATAATATATTTTATATATGAATATATTTATATACATAAATATATAAATAAATGTAAATATATATATAAGGAATTTATTTATGTAGTTGACAGGTTTACTTACAGAGAGTGAGAAGAAGAGACACAGAAAGGTCTTCCATATGCTCATTTACTCCCCTAATGACTGCAATGTCTGCAGCTGGGCCAATCTGAGCTAGGAGCTTCCAGGTCTCCCATATTTTGGCAGGGACCAAAGCACTTGGAACAGCTTCTACTGCTTTCCCAGGCTATTGCAGAGAGCTGGCTGGGAAAAGGAGAAATGGGGACTAGAACTGGTGCTCATATGGGGTGCCAGCATTGCAGGTAAAGGATTACACCACTGCACCACAGTGCTGGCCCCAGTCTATCCTTTATTAAGGAGATCTCAGTAATCATGTTCAGGTATTGCTGTCCTATATTCATGGCCAAAGTCCTAGCAGGCAACATGGTTTGGAGAATCATAAGCACAAGGTGTGTAGGAGACTTCATTTCTCATACAGCACAGTTAATAACAAGGTTCCAAGAGGGGAAATTACTTGCATCATAGTCTTTGAGAACTAATGGACATCACAGGTGATCTAAAGAATTTAGAAGGTTTGTGAGCCCCTAGAGTGAAAAAGTCACTGGGAGCACAAGGACAGTGCCTAGAGTTTATTTTGATGGATTTTAGCCCCTTTCATTGGAGGGAGGCCCGAAGAAGCTGGACTGATTAGTAAACCTCAGAAGTGTCTTTTCAAGGTGAAGGCAAACTGAGACTGAGGGGTTTTTGGAAAAACGTTGAACAAAAGACATTTCCCACACGTGGTTAAGACACATCATTTATCTACTGATTTTCATCAGATCTGTTAACATTAGGTATAAGGTACAGTGGACATGGTGGATGGCATATAGCAATATGATTTTAGTAATATATCATGAGGTGCTTTTTTTAAATGGATTTAGCAGGTAAAATTGGGCTACCTAATGGGATGTAGCTGGAATAATCACCTTTTTGTTAAATAAATCTGAGGTAATAAATGTTAGTGTATGAAGACATTGAGTTTTCTTTTATTGGGCCTTCTTGGTTATTTTAATCTGGGATCTGCGAATTCTCATTTTCTTTATTTTATTCCTCATCATGTCGGACCAACTCTGCTGCTTTGGGGATTTTTTTAGTACATCTGGCATTTGGAAATTTAGACAATAGTATAGTTAAAATGAGATGTACCAAGTAAAGTATTTATTTTTATTCTGATACATATTTTGGAATTCTTCTAAAATTCCTATTGAGTATCCTTGTTAAATTTAGTTGCATCCCAGGTTAAGACTTATTGGAGGCAGGCTCCATGGCTCAATAAGCTAATCCTCCACCTGCGGTGCAGGCACACCAAGTTCTAGTCCTGCTGGGAGAGCCAGATTCTGTCCCAGTTGCTCCACTTCCAGTCCAGCTCTCTGCTATGGCCCAGGAGTGCAATGGAGGATGGCCAAAGTGCTTGGGCCCCGTACCTGCATGGGAGACCAGGAGGAAGCACTTGGCTCCTGGCTTTGGATCAGCGCCATGTGCCAGCCGCAGCACACTGGCGGCAGCGGTCACTAGGGGGTAAACCAACAGAAAAAGGAAGACCTTTCTCTCTGTCTCTCTCACTGTCCACTCTGCCTGTCAAAATAAAAAATAATTTTTATAAAAAGACTTATTGGAGCCACTTTAGTGATTATACCCATGAAACTTTGTTAATAAATGCAAATAGAACCTGGGAAAATTGATGTATATCTTATGCTGTAGAGACTTAAGATTGAACATCTTTTTTTAATCTTTTTTAATTATATAATTTAAAAACAAATTTTAGATTTTTTTTTTTACTTTACTAAGTCACAGCTCTGGCCCCATTAATATGACTTAACAATGTTTTTTCCTCTCAGACTTATCTCTATTGTTTCAGTTAACTGCATGCCTTTTCTTTACATTCAGATTCCCTCAGCTGTCAAAGCTTATTCATCTTAATTCTGTTGTTCCTATTTCCCTCCCTTTTATTCTGTCCCTAGGCTAATTGAGATCATGATTCTCCATTCCTTCTGTGTGGTGTCACAGTAGGCTTGAAGTGTTCTTTTTCTCTTCTGATTTCTAAAGAAAGAAATTATGTATTCCCCCAGTTTAGATATTTTAATAATGCACTCTAAAACAAAGGTTAAATGTTCTTAATTTGACAAGAATTTTCGGGGCCAGTGGTGTGGCATAGTGGGTAGAGCCACCACTTGCAGTGCTGGCAGCTCATATGGATCCAGATCTCTGCTATAGCCTGGGAAAGCAGTAGAAGATGGCCCAAGTCCTGGGCCCCTGCACCCATGTGGGAGACCTGGAAGAAGCTCCTTGCTCCTGGCTTTGGATTGGCACAACTCTGGCCATTGCAGCCAACTGGGGAGAGAACCAGTGGATGGAAGACCCCTCTCTCTTCTCTGCCTCTCTCTGTGCAACTCTGACTTTAAAATAAATAAATAAATCTTTAAAAAAAGATTTTTTTCTAATTTTAGATTTGTTCTACTTCATTGCCACTTCAGGGTGTGTGTAAGGAGTGCATATCCAGTTTTTCTATTTTGGAATTTGGGGATTTTGTATTAGCTCTGCTGTGTATTCATTTTTCTTGAGCATTGGTGATATCTTCTCCTTAGTTGTATTAAGAGAGAGAGCAATAGCCCTCATGTCTTTTTAGGTAAGTAAGACATATTAAAAACAGAGCATTCAGTATACATTCATAGTATTTTGACTTGTTCAATTGATTTTCCTGACCTCCCTTGGATATTCTTGGTCTTTGCTGTACAACTTTCTATACTCATTAATTCTTTGATATTCCCAAATCCAGAAAATGAATGACTCAACAGCTGTGTTCCTGTATTTGCTGGGACTCAGGGTAAGAAGCAAAGTGGAGGTGTTCAGGAATCTAAAGTTACATGCTACATAGCAAAGCACATCATTTCCTATACAAAGTGACTGGGAAATCCAGAATCTTTTGCACACATATTGGATCCTGAACTATTACTGGACTATTCAGTAAGATTTTAATGTATTTATTTTCTGTGTGTGTGTTTGTATTTCTAAATAAACTCTGCTGGGCTACTTAACATTAACATGTATTGCAGAATTCTTTCATCAGTTTTTACTTTTAAAAAGTTTCTCTTTCAGTTTTATGGGAGAGGGTAGAAGTTTCCTGCTATGTAACTGAAAGTTCATTCATTCATTAAAGTTAAAAATATTTGTTGCAAATTGGTAGAATACTATTAATTCTCATGTGATTTACATGAAACTAAATACATTCTCTATTTTGTTTTGCTTAAAATTTCTGCATGTGTGGACTTCTTTTTTCCTTCTTGCCCCAAATCCCTTTGTGTATTGGGATGGCAAATGGGTTTTACACTGGAGAAAACATGTTATTTTGGCAAAGAAGTACTTAGCCTTCCTGCTTCAAGTATTCAAATATTGCATTGGAAATCAGTATATTTGTTTACTGTACAAATGTCCTTCATACAATTTTGTAATCTTCTGGGATGGGAGAGGAAGCAGGAAATAGGAGGATTATGGGTGGGAGGGATGTTTTGGGGGAGGGGAAGCCACTGTAATCCAAAAGCTGTACTTTGGAAATTTATATTTATTAAAAAAATTAAACAATTTTGTAATCTTCATCTTCCTTTTTATTTCATCCTTTTTAAAAAAAGATTCATTTATTTTACTTGAAAATCAGAGTTACACAGAGAAGGAGAGAGAGAGAGAGAGAGCAGTCTTCCAACCGCTGGTTCACTCCCCATTTGGCCACAATGGCTGGAGCTCTGCCAATCCAAAGCCAGGAGCCAGCAGCTTCTTTTGGGTCTCCTATGCAGGTGCAGGAGCCCAAGGGCCTGGGCCATCCTCTACTGCTGGATAGTAAGTCTTACTTGCCTAAAAAGATGGATAGTAATTTGAGTAGCCAGGACTTGAACTGGCACCCAGTTGGAATGTCAGCACTGCAAGCCACAGCTCTACTTGCTACTCCACAGCATCGGCCCCCTAAATTCTTATGAGTATTGCTACACGATTGGAATTTATAATTGATAATGCTGAACAATTGAAACTGTCTTATTTACAATTGTAGGACTGGATATGGCAGTTCTACTTGAAGTAAAGTATGTAGCCTGCTTATTGTATGATTTTCGGAAAAGCATGTATTTATATATAACAGCAGATCTGTTAATCATTTAAAAGTGAATTGTCATGATTACCCAGATGTAAAGAATGCAATATGTGCTAATGAGTTAGCAGTCACAGACATTTAGAATTAGAGGGATTTTAGAACTTTTTCAATACTGCAGTTTTTATGAAAAACTAATAATTTTTTTTATTTGACAGGTAGAGTTATATACAGTGAGAAATCAGAAAGGTCTTCCTTCCATTGGTTCAGTCCCCAGATGGCTGCCACAGTTGGAGCTGTGCCCATCCAAAGCCAGGAGTCAGGTGCTTTCTCCTGGTCTCCCATCCGGGTGCAGGGCCCAAGCACTTGGGCCATCCTCTACTGCCTTCCCGGGCCATAGCAGAAAGCTGGACTGAAAGAGGAGCAACCAGGACTAGAACACTTTGCCCATAAGGGATACCAGCACCACAGGTGGAGAATTAACCAAGTGAGCCACGGCGCTGGCCCCCGATAAATTTACTCTTAACAAAATATCAAAATATCTTATTTAGTATAAAGTTAGTCGTGAAAAGAGACTACCTTGTTGAACACAGAAATTTGAGATTATATTTCTTGGTATTAATTTGCATCTTAAGGCTTATTGCCTAGTTTATTTCAATATTTCAATCTAATATTCCTAATAATATCTTGTACTTAGTGGTTCACTGTGTGCCAGACAATATTCTTTTGATTTTTTAAAAGATTTATTTATTTATTTATTTGGAAGTCAGAGTTACACAGATAGTGAACAAGAGGAAGAGAGAGAGAGAGAGAGGTCCTCCATCTGCTGGTTCACTCCCCAGATGGCCTAAAAGGTCAGAGATATGCCAATCTGAAACCAGGAGCCAGGACCTCTTCAGGGTCTCCCATGCAGATTCAGGGGCCCAAGGACTTGGGCCAACTTCCTACTGCTCTCCCAGGCTATAGCAGACAGCTGAATGGAAAGTGGAGCAGCCTGGACTTGAACCGGCCTCCATATGGGATGCCCCCACTGCATGCAGTGGCTTTACTAGCTACACCACAGCACTGGCCTCAAGACAATGCTCTAAAATGATGCATTAATTATTCCCAAATATTGAAAAGTGGCATGGTACACATTTGAATGTGTTGTTTTGTACTAGTTGTAGAAACAGTTTAAAATATATTTAGATTTAAAAATGTAAGCTTTGATCTAAAGGTTTACTTTCCCTTAAGGTGCCTGTTTGGAAACTGAGAGATCATTGAAGTCTCAAGATAGAGTACAACTGATCTTATCCAAGCCTCCTTTATCACATGAGGATGCTAAATGCCAAGCCCAGAGAAGTAAAGTGAATTGTTCAAGGTCACATAGGTAAGTTGTGGCAGGGATAATTCTGTATTAGCATTAGGTATCCTGATACATAGGCCACTGTTCTGTCAATTTTGTACTCCTTCTGGAGTTAAAGATTCTAAGTTGTGGAAAATTGAATTTGGAAATTTAGTGGTTGCTATGTTGTTATGGTGAGAAATTTCTGTGTATAGCTATGAGTTGCTTAAATTTTATTCAAAATATTTTTCTAGTATGTTTGCTATTTATTTGAAATGTATAACAAGTAGCTTCATCTATTTGCCAAAAGAATTTTTAAAGATTTATTTATATTATTTGAAAGTCAGAATTACACAGAGAGAGAAGGACAGGCAGAGAGAGTGGTCTTCCATTCACTGGTTCACTCCACAGTTGGCCTCCATGGCTGGAGCTGTGCTGACTGGAAGGCAGGAGCCAGGAGCCTCTTCCTGGTCTCCTATGCAGGTGCAGGGGCCCAAGGACTTGCACCATTTTATAGTGTTTCCCAGGCCATAGCAGAGAGCTGGATAGGAAGTGGAGCAGCCAGGTCTTGAACTGATGCCCCTATGGAATACCAGCACTGCAGGTGGCAGCCTCACCCACTATGCCACAGTGCCAGCCCTTGCCAAAAGAATTTATAGAAGCTATTCCATATATACACTTAACAATTATTTAGTTACTTGACATGAACTATCCCTGCATATTTGAAAATTTTGAATGGTATCACTTGGGTTTTAAGAATGTTATATTTTAGGTCTCTTAATATTTTTAGTGATGATGTTTTAAAGGCCCTTTCTGTTTTATGAAAAATGATAAGGATTTTGTTTTACAATGGCCATAGTATTACTACTTAAAGCAATAGATTAAATAAAACTTTTAAACAAAGTCATTTAATACTGAATTCTAACACACTGGTATATTTTAAAGTGAGAAGCCGGATTTCTTTCAGATATTCTAAAGAAGAATGATAATCAAAATTGAAGACATCTACAGTTTTTAATCACTTGTTTTAAATATTGGTCATAATGGTCCAATTTTGAGTTTAATTTTAATTAGCTTTTAAATGATTCAATATGTTTTATAGAAAAAATTCGGAGAACGTAATTATATACTCAACCTCCCTCCCTTCTTTTTCCTTCTTTGTCATTTTTTTTAGCTTATGAAATGACATTTTCAGTTTACATTACATTAAAAAGGGTTCTTGAATCAAGGGACAAGTTTAACAGGCAAAAAGCAAAAAGATCGTAATTTAGAGGGAATATAGACAATGGCTCTAAACAATATTTGAATATCACATCTAAACAATATTTGAATAAATTGATAAATATTTTAATTTCTCCTACTAAAATGCTCAAAGTCTTTAATTATTTATCAAATATTAGTGCAAAATTATGGATTTAAATGATCCCAAAAAGTGATGAATTTTTGTGTAATAAAGTCCAATTTTTGTCAAGGCTTTTTGACAGTCTCACAGAAAACTTATGTTTGTGAATGGGAAGAATAATACCAAAATATCCATACTACCAAAAGCAATTTGCAAATTCAATGTAATCCCAATCAACATACCAACGATGTTCTCAGAGCTAGAAAAAATGATGCTAAAATTCACATAGAAACATGAGAGATGCTTAACATCTAAAGCAATATTATAAAGCAAAAAAAAGCTGGAGACATCACACCATATTTTAAGACATATTACAGGGGTCAGCACTATGACAAAGCAGGTAAAGTCACCGTCTGCAGTGCCGGCATCTCATATGGGTGCCAGTATGTTTCCCAGCTGCTCCACTTCTTATACCCCTCTCTGGTATAGCCTGAGAAAAAAGTAGAAAATGGCCAAAGTCTTTGGGCCCCTGCACCTGCATAGAGACCTGGAAGAAGCTCCTGACACTTGGATTCAGATCAACAGAGCTCCGGCCATTGTGACCATTTGGGGAGTAAACCAGTGGATGGAAGACCTCTCTCTCTCTCTGCCTCTACCTCTCTGTAACTCTGCCTTTCAAATAAATATACTGCAAAAAAAAAAAAAAAAAGAAGAAGTGTTAGCACTGATATAATAACAGACACATAGTTCAATGGAAAAGACTTGGTAGCATAGAAATAAACCCAAATTTCTACCAGCAACTCATATTTAACAAAGGAACTAAAATGAACTGGAGAAAGAAGAATCTCTTTCACAAGTGGTGCAGAGGAACTTGATTATCCATATGTAGAAGCCTGAAAAGAGACTCCAACATCTCTTACACTATGTGAAAGTGAACTCACAGTGAATTAAAATGTAATCATAAGACCCAAACCCAAGTAAACATAGGGAAACTCTAAATATTGTCAACACACAATAGCTTTTGGGTAAGATTCCAATAGCAATAGTCACAAAAATAAAAACAGAGACATTTGAGTATATCCAACTAAGATACTTCTTCACAACAAAGTAAACATCAGAGTGTAGATACAATGAACAGATGGCAGGAAAAATTAAAACTCTGAATGTTTACAGATTTCCAGAACATTTACATGAATTGGAAAAACTCCAAAAAATACAGTGAAGAAACAGGCAAGGATCTGAATAGACATTTCTCAGAAGAAATGTACATGGTCAAAACATGTGAATATGCCCGATGTCACTAGCCATTATGTAAATATAAATCAGAACACCATATCAGTCTCCAACACCTGTGGGAGAATACAACACTCAGGTGTTTGTGTGTGCAGCAAGTGGGTTTAGAGGACCCTGTTCACCTCTGGAGAGCAGAGCCTACAGGGAGGTAAAGAAACCTTACTGCGCAGGGGCATGCTAATCTTCTCTGTATCATTCCAATTTTAGTATATGTGCTGCCGAAGCGAGCACATGTGCTGCCGAAGCGAGAAAGAGATGAAAAAAATTTATCTCAGCTAGCCACTAATATTCAAGAAACAAGGTCTTCAGGAAAGCCAACTCAACTGACATTTTCATGTCATTGTTAAATAAAGGAAAAATTATCTAGGTTCAGCAATACGTAGTTTATAAGAGAAAGACTACAGAGTAATTTCCTTGGCATAGAAATAACTTTTTTTTTTTTTTTTTTTTTTTTTTTTATCCATGAGGGCTTGCTATCACCACCACACACCCACATCCCATATACAAATGCCTGGCTTGAGTGGTAGCTTCTCTGCTTTGAGGCAAGTTTCTGCTAGTGTGCACCCTGGGAGGAGACGGAGGATGGCAGAAGTGCTTGGGTCCCTGCACCCAAATGGGACATCCAGAATGAATTCCCAGTTCCTGGTTTTGGCTTGGTCAAGCTTTGGCTATTGCAAGTGTCTGGGGAGTGAAGCAGTGGTTCCCTCTTCCTGTCACTCTGCCTTTCAAATCAATAACTGTTGTTGGTAATGACTAATAATGATATTCACTGATTGTCAAATTTTGAATCTATTAATTATAGACAATTTCTCTTTGTATTTTTAAACTTTCATAATGTTCTGTAGCCAATTTCATCACTAGAAATAAAAACTTTTCCTCAAAAAAAAAAAAGAAACCTTACTGCTTTCCTAATGTGCTTATTAAGTTCTTGACCAGCGCCTGTTAGTCTTGCCACAAACTTTCTAGTCTTACTACTTTCCTTCTTCTTCTTCTTCTTCTCTGTGACTTGTAAAATAGTATACATTCTATATACTGTGGATACTTTTGATTTATTTTATTCCTTCGGTCTCCTATGACGTTCCTCCACAAAAGCACAGCCCTCAAAATATTCATTCATTTATGCAGTCTGCAGATTTCATGAGCTACTAAATTCCAAGTAGTATGTTAAAGGCAAGATCTGGGCCTAAGAGAAAAGTGGTCTAAATTCTGTGCCTAGAAGAGGATTTGGGACATAGTAGAACTTCAGTGAAGTGCTATGTGAATGACATGCACTCATTAAATGAGTAATCTAAAGCATACACTTCATTTAAGCAACACAGCAGCCCTACTCACCTCAGGTAGAGCAATTGAGAGGAATAATGTGAACAAAAATAAGACATCAATAAGTTGAATAATAACAGAGAAAAAACAAAATGAGATAGATGCCAACATTACTGAGCTATTTTTGAGGAATTAAATTGATAGAGGGGCTGGCATTGTGGCCAAGTGGGGAAAGCTGCAATCTGTGAGGCCAGCATAACATCTGAGTTCCACTTTGAGTTTAGGAATCTCCACTTCCAATTTAGCTCACTGCTAAACACCTGGGAAACCAGCAGAAGATGGACGAAGGACTCAGGTCCTTGCCACTCATGTGGGAGACTTGGATGAAGCTCCTGACTCCAGCATGCCCCAGGCTCAACTGTTGAAACTCTCTGGGGTGTGAGCCAGCAGATGAAAGCTATCTATGTCTTTCCCTCTCTCTCTAAATCCACCTTTCAAATAATAAAGATTTAATAAACAAATTAACTGATTTCAAAATACACAAAAACATGAACAATACTATATCATTTTTATGCCAAACTGATAAAAAATAACAAATGCTAGAGAGCACATGGGAAAAGAAAACCACCATATATGGTAGGTGAAAACACAAGTTAGTACAGATGTTATGCAGAACAGTATGGTCATTCCTTAAAAAGGATAAAAATTGGGGCTGGCGCTGTTGTGCAGTGAGTTAAAGCCCTGGCCTGAAGGGCCAGCATCCCATTTGGGTGCCAGTTCTAGTTCCAGCTGCTCTTCTTCCAATACAGCTCTCTGCTATCTCCTGGGATAGCAGTAGAAGATGGCCCAAGTCCTTGGGCCCATGCACCCATGAGGGAGACCCAGAGGAAGCTCCTGTCTCCAGGTTTCAGAATGGCATAACTCTGGCCTTTGTAGTCATCTGTAGAGCGAACCAGCTAATGGAGGACCTCTCTGTGTCTCTACCTCTATTGTAACTCTTTCAAATAAATAACAAAAATTAAACTAAGATAAAAATTGACCTACCATGTGAGAGTTATCTTGCTCTTGGCTATATAGAATAAGGAAATTTTATTAGAAGGAAAGGAGGAGAGCATATCAAAGATACAGCAATTTTCCCATAACACAGCCACTATAACACAGTTCACTGCAGCCAGGATGTGAAACCAATCTAGCTGTCCATCAATGAAAAACAATGGACAGGGCAACCTCTTTTAGATACAAAAAAAGAACAAAATATTATTAAATTAATTGAAATAAGCCAGAAGCAGGAACACAAATGTCACCTGGTCCTTGTCGCATGTGGAAGTGAAAGAAAATAATGGATCTGAACACAGAACTGTGATTACTAGAGGCTGAGAAGGGAAGCAGCTAGGGATAGAGGGGGATTGGATAATAGGTATCAAAAATCAAAGAGGCAGAAAGAACTTCTGGTGTTCCATAATATAATGAGATGACTACATTCAACCATATTAGGTTCTGTGTAAAGAACTGAAGGAGAGGAGCTGGTAGTCTCAAATCATGGAGAAGAATTAGAAACTGTAGTTGCTTGGGGGCCAGCATTGTGGCACAGTGGGCTAACACCCTGGCCTGAAGCACCAGCATCCCATGTGGGTACCAGTTCTAGTCCTGGCTGCTCCTCTTCTGATCCAACTCTCTGCTATGGCCTGGGAAAGCAGTAGAAGATGGCCCAAGTCCTTGGGTCCCTGCACCCAAGTGGGAGATCTGGAAGAAGCTCCTGGTTCCTGGCATCAGATTGGCAGAGCTCCGGCCATTGTGGCCATCTGGGGAGTGAACCGGCAGAGGAAGACCTCTCTCTCTCTCTGCTGCTACTTCTCTCTGTAACTCTGTCTTTCAAATAAATAACTCTTTAAAAACTTAATAAAACTGTAGTTGCTTAGCTTGATCACTTTTTACTGCATAAATGTGTGCAAATATTGCACTACACCCTGTAATAATGCATGACTAGGACACATTAATCACAAATTATTTCAATGAAATTTTAAAAATTAGAAGCATTTCTTTATATTAACAATGAACTATTTGAAAATGAAATTAGAGAAACATTTCCATGCATAGCAGCATAAGAACCAGGAACCAATGTCTTCAATGTTATCAGTGATGAATCAGATTCACAGCCCCCAGCACTCAGTTTTTGCCATATACTTTACCATGGCAATTGTGGGCATATAGTAGTAAATCAATGGACAGGAATCCTTTGTCTCTAAATCTGCTAAATAAATAAACAAGGAATTCATCAAAGAAAAAGAGATATCAATTTGGATGCCAGGCACAAAAACACATGCACTTGAGCTATCCTCCAGTTTGTGATGCCAACAAATCTTTCAGACATGTTACATTTTCAGAGACTTTTCTGTAATCTTGCTAAGCTTTCTGGAAATCTGCCTTATAGCAAAGGGTTTCCCAATTCCATTACACTCATGATTTTTCTTTTGTGTGATATATTAGTTTACCATCTAGAGATAATTTATGGTACAAAACTTTTCTATGCATGCATGTTTTCTCATTTGTGAGTCTATTCATGGGAATTGAAGACTGATTTATAACAGAAATACATTTTCCAAATTCATTGCATAGACTTTTGTTCCTTATGAATTCTCTGAAGTCTGTTGATGTCTAATTTCTGGCTAAAGGTTTTATTGTATTTACAGCATGCAAAGACTATCACCTTTTGTGAATTCTGTGTCTATACAAGCCTGAAATAAAGAAAATGTTTTTGCACAATCAGTATACGCCTAAGAAACCACCTGTGTCAATTCTCTGATGTACCATTGACTTCTGACTCTAATAATATTTATAAGCTTTCTCCTTTACATGAGTCTCTGTTGGATAGGATGTGATTTCCAGCAAAAGGTTTTGTCACAATACTTACATGAATTTTGGAGAAAAGCTCTTCCACATTCATTATATTGTTAAGGTCTCTCCCTTGTTCAAATTCCATGATGGATTATGAGGCATTACCTATGTGAAATGACTTTCTCACATTTATTTCATTCATTAGATATATATGTTGTGCATTCTGATATAAGGAGAGATTTGGGCAGAGCTTTCCAACACTCATTACACCCATAAGGTTTCTCTCCCACGTGAATTCCCTGTTGTCTTATGAGGTATGGCTTCTAATTAAAGGGATTTTACTTTCAAAGGAGTTTTTCCCTATATGAATTTGATGATGTACAATGAGGGCTGAATTATGGTAAAAGGCTCTGAGTCATTACATTCATAAAATTGCTCCCCATGAGAATTCTTTTATGTTTGATGAGGTCTGATTTGCACCACAAAGGCTATTCACATGTATTATATTCATGCATTTCTCCCCTTGGTGAATTCTCTAATATTTCATGAGATATAACTTGCACAAAAAGGTCAAGTAGAAAATTCCCTGTGTGGATACTCTGATATCTTATGAGTTATGAAGTACAGCAAAGAGGCTTTCCACCATCCTTCCATCCATAAAACCTACCTAAATTGAGCAACAAAGATATAGAAAACCTAAACACACACATAACCAGATGGAAATGATACCAGTAATAAAGACCATCACTACCAAGAAAACCCCAAAACTGGAAGGCTTCACTGCTGAATTCTAACAGACATTTAAAGCACTAACTGCAATTCTTCTCAAGTTATTCAAAACAATTGAGAGAGAGGCGATTCTCCCAAATTCTTTCTATGAAGCCAACATCACCTTCATTCCTAAACTTGAAAAAAGTGCAACAAAGAAAGTAATTATAGACCAATTTCCCTGATGAACATACATGCAAAGATCTGCAACAGAATTCTGGCCAATTGAATCCAACAATGCATCAGAAAGATCATCCACCCAGACCAAGTGGGATTTATCCTTGGTATGCAAGGATGGGACCAAAGGCTTTTCCACAGTCATTTCATTTATAAGCTTTCTCCATGGTGTGAAGGCTCTGATACTTTCTGAGGTTTGACTTCTCAGCAAAGGTTTTTCCACAGTCATTGCAATCATAAGGTTTCCCCCAGTACAAATTGTCTGATGCTTTGTGAGCTTTGATTTCTCAGCAAAGGCTTTTCCACAATGATTGCATTCATAAGGTTTCTCCCCTCTGTGAATTCTCTGATGATTTATGAGGTTTGCCTTCTGGCCAAAGGATTTTCCATAGTAATTGCATTCATAAGGTTTCTCACCTGTGTGAATTCTCTGATGATTTATGAGGTTTGCCTTCTGGCCAAAGGATTTTCCACAGTCATTACATTCAAAAGGTTTCTCACCTGTGTGAATTCTCTGATGATTTATGAGGTGTTTCTTCTGGCCAAAGAACTTCCCACAGTCATTAGATTTGTAAGATTTCAACCCTGTGTGAATTCTCTGATGTCTAATGAGATCTGACTTCTGGTGAGTGGTTTCCACACAATCATTACACACATGAGGGTTTTCCACAATATGAGTGCTGTGATGGAGGGTATTTAATACTGAATGAATTCCCACAAGGTTTACATGCATAGGATTTCTTCCCTATATTTGGTCTATGATTCAGTCTAACATGTGATTGGTAAATGACAGGTTCCACAGTCCCAATATACTTATAAATGTTCTCTCTTTTCAGGTGAATACAATCAGAATTCCACAGTCAGTCAGCTGGGAGGGGTGGATGAATCCGGAAACAGCTGGTTTCCTTGTACTAAAACAAGCGCCATATCACGAAGGACTCTTGCATTTCTTTTTCTTTTTTGCATTTTTCACATTTTCTTATTTATCATGGTTTGTAATAAATTTTCTGATGTGGGTTGTGGTTTTGAGGCTGGCTTAAGGAGTTCAGGGAACCAGAGGAATGGTCTTTTTCAATTAGGGCACAGCTGTTGTTTCTCTCCAATTCTGGCTTTCTGTAATTGCTTTGGGTGCCTCAGGCAATTTTTCATTTTGAGCGACTTTTTCCTAAATGCTTTGTTGGTCTGAGTTGGTTTTGCCTTTTTCCTTTTCAAATTGTGTATTCTGATGCAATACAAACAAGGGTTTAGAACGAGGATCCATCAGGAAATTGAAAAACAGAACATATTGGGTTTTCATGATTAGAAATCATAGGCAACATGACCAAGATGAGTTTTTGGGTTTTGGAAAATGACATGGAACCCTTCCACTGAGGGGCAGATATTAATTTCCTCCAAATCGAGAGTAAGTGCGATTTTCAGGTGAATTCAATCAGAATTCCACAGCCAGTCAGCTAGGAGGGGTGGATGAATCCGGGAACAGCTGGTTTCCTTGCAACTAAATCAAGCCCAATATCACAAAGGACTCTTGCATTTCTTTGGCTTCTTTCTCTTTTTTCTTTTTATCATGGTTTGTAATGAATTTTCTGATGTGAGCTTTGGTTTTGAGGCTGCAATATAGAGTTCAGTGCACAGGAGGAATGGTCTTTTTCAAACAGGGCATAGCTGTTGGCCTGCTTCAATTCTGGCTTGCTGTCATTGTTTTGGGTGCCTCAGCCAATTTGTGGTTTCTTGTGTGGCAATTTCCTAAATGTTTTCTGGGTCTGAGTTGGCTTTGCCTTCTTCATTCCCAAATTCTGTATTCTGACGCAACACAAACAAGAGTTTGGACAGAGTAGCCATTATGAAATAAAAAACATTACAAATGGGCATTTGAAGAATATAAATCTACAGGTAACACGACCAAGGTGAGTTTTTGTGTTTTGGAAAATCAAATGGAACACTTTGGCTGAGGTGACAGATATTAATTGCCTCCAAACTGAGTTTCACTGTGATTTTCAGGTTAATTCAGTCAGAATTCCACAGGCATCAGCTGGAGGTGTGGATGAATCCGGGAACATTCGGTTTTCGTGAGACTAAATCAAGTCCAATATCATCATGGATTCTTGCATTTTTTTGGCTTTTTTCTCATTTTTCTTATTTATCATGGTTTGTAATGAATTTTCTGATGTGAGCTTTGGTTTTGAGGCTGGCATATTGAGTTCAGGGCACAAGAGGAAGGTTCTTTTTCAATCAGGGCACAGCTGTTGGCTTGCTCCAATTCTGGCTTGCTGTCATTGTTTTGGGTGCCTCAGCCGATTTGTGGTTTCTTGTGTGGCAATTTCCTAAATGTTTTCTGGGTCTGAGTCGGTTTTGCCTTCTTATTCCCAAATTTTGTATTCTGATGCAATACAAGCAAGATTTTGGAGAGTAGCCATTATGAAAGAAAAAAAAAAAAAAAAAACACAGCGCATTGCCATTTCAGGATTAGAAATCTACAGGCAACACAACCAAGATGAGTTTCTGTGTTTTGGAAAATGACATAGAACGCTTCTGCTGAGGGGACAGATTCTAATTCCCTCCCAAATGAGTGTGAGTGCGATATTGAGGTGAATTCAATCAGAATTCCAGAGTCAGTCTGTGGAAGGGGGGGATGAATCTGGAAACAGCCAGTTTCTTTGTGTCTAAATCCAGCCAAATATCACAAAGGACTCTTGCATTTCTTTGGCTTTTTCACATTTCCCTTATTTATCATGGTTTGTAATGAATTTTCTGATGTGAACTTCGGTTTTGAGGCTGCAATATAGAGTTCAGGGCACCGGAGGAATGGTCTTTTTCAAACAGGACACAGCTGTTGGTGTGCTGCAATTCTGGCTATTGTCTTTGTTTTGGGTGCCTCAGCTGAAATTTGGTTTCTTGAGTTTCACTGGGATTGTCAGGTTAATTCAGTCAGAATTCCACAGGCAGTCAGCTTTAGTGGTGGATGAATCTGGGAACAGCCAGTTTCCTTGCAACTAAATCAAACCCAATATCATTATGGATTCTTGCATTTCTTTGGCTTTTTCACTTTTTTCTTATTTATCATGGTTTGTAATGAATTTTCTGATGTGAGCTTTGGTTTTGAGGCTGCAATATGGAGTTCAGGGCACAAGAGGATGGTTCTTTTTCAATCAGGGCACAGCTGTTGGCTTGCTCCACTTCTGGCTTGCTGTCATTGTTTTGAGTGCCTCAGCCGATTTGTGGTTTCTTGTGTGGCAATTTCCCAAATGTTTTCAGGGTCTGAGTTGGCTTTGCCTTCTTCCTTCCCAAATTTTGTATTCTGATGCAATGCAAAGAAGAGTTTGTACAGAATAGCCATTATGAAATAAAAAACCCAACAAATAGGCATTTGAAGCTTAGAAATCTACAGGTAACATGACCAAGGTGAGTTTTTGTGTTTTGAAAAAAAAAATGGAACACTTTGGCTGAGGTGACAGATATTAACTGCCTCCAAACTGAGTTTCACTGTGATTTACAGGTTAATTCAGTCAGAATTCCACAGGCAGTCAGCTGGAGGGGTGGATGAATCCGGGAACACCCGGTTGCCTAGCGACTAAATCAAGCCCTATATCATTATGGATTCTTGCATTTCTTTGGCTTTTTTCTCTTTTTCTTATTTATCATGGTTTGTAATGAATTTTCTGATGTGAGCTTTGGTTTTGAGGCTGGCATATTGAGTTCAGGCACAAGAGGAAGGTTCTTTTTCAATCAGGGCACAGCTGTTGGCTTGCTCCACTTCTGGCTTGCTGTCATTGTTTTGGGTGCCTCAGCCGATTTGTGGTTTCTTGAGTGCCAATTTCCTAAATGTTTTCTGGGTCTGAGTCGGTTTTGCCTTCTTATTCCCAAATTTTGTATTCTGATGCAATACAAGCAAGATTTTGGAGAGTAGCCATTATGAAAGAAAGAAAAAAAAAAACACAGCGCATTGCCCTTTCAGGATTAGAAATCTACAGGCAACACGACCAAGATGAGTTTCTGTGTTTTGGAAAATGACATAGAATGCTTCTGCTAAGGGGACAGATTCTAATTCCCTCCCAAATGAGTGTGAGTGTGATTTTGAGGTGAATTCAATCAGAATTCCAGAGTCAGTCTGTGGAAGGGGGGGATGTATCTGGAAACAGCCAGTTTCTTTGTGTCTAAATCCAGCCAAATATCAGAAAGGACTCTTGCATTTCTTTGGCTTTTTCACATTTCCCTTATTTATCATGGTTTGTAATGAATTTTCTGATGTGAGCTTTGGTTTTGAGGCTGCAATATGGAGTTCAGGGCACAAGAGGATGGTTCTTTTTCAATCAGGGCACAGCTGTTGGCTTGCTCCACTTCTGGCTTGCTGTCATTGTTTTGAGTGCCTCAGCCGATTTGTGGTTTCTAGTGTGGCAATTTCCCAAATGTTTTCTGGGTCTGGGTTGGTTTTGTCTTCTTCCTTCCCAAATTTTGTATTCTAATGCAATGCAAAGAAGAGTTTGTACAGAATAGCCATTATGAAATAAAAAAAACACAACAAATAGGCGTTTGAAACTTAGAAATCTACAGGTAACATGACCAAGGTGAGTTTTTGTGTTTATGAAAATGAAATGGAACACTTTGGCTGAGGTGACAGATATTAATTGCCTCCAAACTGAGTTTCACTGCGATTTTCTGGATAATTCAGTCAGAAGTCCACAGGCAGTCAGTTGGAGGGGTGGATGAATCTGGGAACAGCCGGTTTCCTAGCGACTAAATCAAGCCCTATATCATTATGGATTCTTGCATTTTTTGGCTTTTTTCCATTTTTCTTATTTATCATGGTTTGTAATGAATTTTCTGATGTGAGCTTTGGTTTTGAGGCTGGCATATTGAGTTCAGGGCACAAGAGGAAGGTTCTTTTTCAATCAGGGCACAGCTGTTGGCTTGCTCCACTTCTGGCTTGCTGTCATTGTTTTGGGTGCCTCAGCTGATTTGTGGTTTCTTGTGTGGCAATTTCCTAAATGTTTTCGGGGTCTGAGTTGGTTTTGCCTTCTTCCTTCCCAAATTTTGTATTCTGATGCAATACAAGCAAGATTTTGGACAGAGTAGCCATTATGAAAGAAAAAAAAAAAACACAGCAAATTGACCTTGCAGGATTAGAAATCCATAGGCAACACAACCAAGGTGAGATTCTGTGTTTTGGAAAATGCCATGGAACGCTTCTGCTGAGGGGACAGATTCTAATTCCCTCCAAATGGAGTGTGAGAGCGATTTTGAGGTGAATTCAATCAGAATTCCAGAGTCAGTCTGTGGAAGGGGGGGATGAATCTGGAAACAGCCAGTTTCTTTGTGTCTAAATCCTGCCAAATATCACAAAGGACTCTTGCATTTCTTTGGCTTTTTCACATTTCCCTTATTTATCATGGTTTGTAATGAATTTTCTGATGTGAGCTTTGGTTTTGAGTCTGGCATATTGAGTTCAGGGCACAAGAGGAAGGTTCTTTTTCAATGAGGGCACAGCTGTTGGCTTGCTCCAATTCTGGCTTGCTGTCATTGTTTTGGATGCCTCAGCCGATTTCTGGTTTCTTGAGTGGAAATTTCCTAAATGTTTTCTGGGTGTGAGTCGGTTTTGCCTTCTTATTCCCAAATTTTGGATTCTGATGCAATGCAAAGAAGAGTTTGTAAAGAATAGCCATTATGAAATAAAAAACACAAAAAATAGGTGTTTGAAGCTTAGAAATCTACAGGTAACATGACCAAGGTGAGTTTTTGTGTTTATGAAAATAAAATGGAATACTTTGGCTGAGGTGACAGATATTAATTGCCTCCAAACTGAGTTTCACTGTGATTTTCAGGTTAATTCAGTCAGAATTTCACAGGCAGTCAGCTGGAGGGGTGGATGAATCCGGGAACAGCCGGTTTCCTAGCGACTAAATCAAGCCCTATATCATTATGAATTCTTGCATTTTTTTGGCTTTTTTCTCTTTTTTCTTATTTATCATGGTTTGTAATGAATTTTCTGATGTGAGCTTTGGTTTTGAGGCTGGCATACTGAGTTCAGGGTACAAGAGGAAGGTTCTTTTTCAATCAGGGCACAGCTGTTGGCTTGCTCCACTTCTGGCTTGCTGTCATTGTTTTGGGTGCCTCAGCTGATTTGTGGTTTCTTGTGTGGCAATTTCCTAAATGTTTTCGTGGTCTGAGTTGGTTTTGTCTTCTTCCTTCCCAAATTTTGTATTCTGATGCAATACAAGCAAAATTTTGGACAAAGTAGCCATTATGAAAGAAAAAAAAAAACACAGCAAATTGACCTTTCAGGATTAGAAATCCATAGGCAACACAACCAATGTGAGATTCTGTGTTTTGGAAAATGACATGGAACGCTTCTGCTGAGGGGACAGATTCTAATTCCCTCCAAATGGAGTGTGAGAGCGATTTTGAGGTGAATTCAATCAGAATTCCAAAGTCAGTCTGTGGAAGGGGGGGATGAATCTGGAAACAGCCAGTTTCTTTGTGTCTAAATCCTGCCAAATATCACAAAGGACTCTTGCATTTCTTTGGCTTTTTCACATTTCCCTTATTTATCATGGTTTGTAATGAATTTTCTGATGTGAGCTTTGGTTTTGAGACTGCAATATAGAGTTCAGGGCACAAGAGGAAGGTTCTTTTTCAATCAGGGCACAGCTGTTGGCTTGCTCCAATTCTGGCTTGCTGTCATTGTTTTGGGTGCCTCAGCTGATTTGTTGTTTCTTGAGTGCCAATTTCCTAAATATTTTCTGGGTCTGAGTCGGTTTTGCCTTCTTATTCCCAAATTTTGTATTCTGATGCAATACAAGCAAGATTTTGGAGAGTAGCTATTATGAAAGAAAAAAAAAATGCATTGCCCTTTCAGGATTACAAATCTACAGGCAACACAACCAAGATGAGTTTCTGTGTTTTGGAAAATGACATAGAACGCTTCTGCTGAGGGGACAGATTCTAATTCCCTCCCAAATGAGTGTGAGAGCGATTTTGAGGTGAATTCAATCAGAATTCCAAAGTCAGTCTGTGGAAGGGGGGGATGAATCTGGAAACAGCCAGTTTCTTTGTGTCTAAATCTAGCCAAATATCACAAAGGACTCTTACATTTCTTTGACTTTTTCACATTTTCTAATTTATCATGGTTTGTAATGAATTTTCTGATGTGAGCTTTGGTTTTGAGGCTGCAATATAGAGTTCAGGGCACCGGAGGAATGGTCTTTTTCAAACAGGGCACAGCTGTTGGTGTGCTCCAATTCTGGCTATTGTCTTTGTTTTGGGTGCCTCAGCTGAAATTTGGTTTCTTGAGTTTCACTGTGATTGTCAGGTTAATTCAGTCAGAATTCCACAGGCAGTCAGCTTTAGTGGTGGATGAATCTGGGAACAGCCGGTTTCCTTGCAACTAAATCAAACCCAATATCATTATGGATTCTTGCATTTCTTTGGCTTTTTTCTCTTTTTTCTTATTTATCATGGTTTGTAATGAATTTTCTGATGTGAGCTTTGGTTTTGAGGCTGGCATATTGAGTTCAGGGCACAAGAGGATGGTTCTTTTTCAATCAGGGCACAGCTGTTGGCTTGCTCCAATTCTGGCTTGCTGTCATTGTTTTGAGTGCCTCAGCCGATTTCTGGTTTCTTGTGTGGCAATTTCCCAAATGTTTTCAGGTCTGAGTTGGCTTTGCCTTCTTCCTTCCCAAATTTTGTATTCTGATGCAATGCAAAGAAGAGTTTGTACAGAATAGCCATTATGAAATAAAAAAAACACAACAAATAGGCGTTTGAAACTTAGAAATCTACAGGTAACATGACCAAGGTGAGTTTTTGTGTTTATGAAAATAAAATGGAACACTTTGGCTGAGGTGACAGATATTAATTGCCTCCAAACTGAGTTTCACTGTGATTTTCAGGTTAATTCAGTCAGAATTCCACAGGCAGTCAGCTGGAGGGGTGGATGGATCCGGGAACAGCCGGTTTCCTAGCGACTAAATCAAGCCCTATATCATTATGGATTCTTGCAGTTTTTTGGCTTTTTTCTCTTTTTTCTTATTTATCATGGTTTGTAATGAATTTTCTGATGTGAGCTTTGGTTTTGAGGCTGGCATATTGAGTTCAGGGCACAAGAGGAAGGTTCTTTTTCAATCAGGGCACAGCTGTTGGCTTACTCCACTTCTGGCTTGCTGTCATTGTTTTGGGTGCCTCAGCTGATTTGTGGTTTCTTGTGTGGCAATTTCCTAAATGTTTTCGGGGTCTGAGTTGGTTTTGCATTCTTCCTTCCCAAATTTTGTATTCTGATGCAATACAAGCAAGATTTTGGACAGAGTAGCCATTATGAAAGAAAAAAAAAAAACACAGCAAATTGACCTTTCAGGATTAGAAATCCATAGGCAACACAACCAAGATGAGATTCTGTGTTTTGGAAAATGACATGGAACGCTTCTGCTGAGGGGACAGATTCTAATTCCCTCCAAATGGAGTGTGAGAGCGATCTTGAGGTGAATTCAATCAGAATTCCAAAGTCAGTCTGTGGAAGGGGGGATGAATCTGGAAACAGCCAGTTTCTTTGTGTCTAAATCCTGCCAAATATCACAAAGGACTCTTGCATTTCTTTGGCTTTTTCACATTTCCCTTATGTATCATGGTTTGTAATGAATTTTCTGATGTGAGCTTTGGTTTTGAGGCTGGCATATTGAGTTCAGGGCACAAGAGGAAGGTTCTTTTTCAATCAGGGCACAGCTGTTGGCTTGCTCCACTTCTGGCTTGCTGTCATTGTTTTGGGTGCCTCAGCTGATTTGTGGTTTCTTGTGTGGCAATTTCCTAAATGTTTTCTGGGTCTGGGTTGGTTTTGTCTTCTTCCTTCCCAAATTTTGTATTCTGATGCAATACAAGCAAGATTTTGGAGAGTAGCCATTATGAAAGAAAAAAAAAAAAAAAACACAGCGCATTGCCTTTCAGGATTAGAAATCTACAGGCAACACAACCAAGATGAGTTTCTGTGTTTTGGAAAATGACATAGAATGCTTCTGCTGAGGGGACAGATTCTAATTCCCTCCGAAATGAGTGTGAGTGCGATTTTGAGGTGAATTCAATCAGAATTCCAAAGTCAATCTGTGGAAGGGGGGGATGTATCTGGAAACAGCCAGTTTCTTTGTGTCTAAATCCAGCCAAATATCACAAAGGACTCTTGCATTTCTTTGGCTTTTTCACATTTCCCTTATTTATCATGGTTTGTAATGAATTTTCTGATGTGCGCTTTGGTTTTGAGGCTGCAATATAGAGTTCAGGGCACCGGAAGAATGGTCTTTTTCAAACAGGGCACAGCTGTTGGTGTGCTCCAATTCTGGCTATTGTCTTTGTTTTGGGTGCCTCAGCTGAAATTTGGTATCTTGAGTTTCACTGCAATTGTCAGGTTAATTCAGTCAGAATTCCACAGGCAGTCAGCTTTAGTGGTGGATGAATCTGGGAACAGCCGGTTTCCTAGCGACTAAATCAAGCCCTATATCATTATGGATTCTTGCATTTCTTTGGCTTTTTTCTCTTTTTTCTTATTTATCATGGTTTGTAATGAATTTTCTGATGTGAGCTTTGGTTTTGAGGCTGGCATATTGAGTTCAGGGCACAAGAGGAAGGTTCTTTTTCAATCAGGGCACAGCTGTTGGCTTGCTCCACTTCTGGCTTGCTGTCATTGTTTTGGGTGCCTCAGCTGATTTGTGGTTTCTTGTGTGGCAATTTCCTAAATGTTTTCGGGGTCTGAGTTGGTTTTGTCTTCTTCCTTCCCAAATTTTGTATTCTGATGCAATACAAGCAAAATTTTGGACAGAGTAGCCATTATGAAAGAAAAAAAAAAAAAACACAGCAAATTGACCTTTCAGGATTAGAAATCCATAGGCAACACAACCAAGGTGAGATTCTGTGTTTTGGAAAATGACATGGAACGCTTCTGCTGAGGTGACAGATTCTAATTCCCTCCAAATGGAGTGTGAGAGCGATTTTGAGGTGAATTCAATCAAAATTCCAAAGTCACTCTGTGGAAGGGGGGGATGAATCTGGAAACAGCCAGTTTCTTTGTGTCTAAATCCTGCCAAATATCACAAAGGACTCTTGCATTTCTTTGGCTTTTTTCTCTTTTTTCTTATTTATCATGGTTTGTAATGAATTTTCTGATGTGAGCTTTGGTTTTGAGGCTGGCATATTGAGTTCAGGGCACAAGAGGAAGGTTCTTTTTCAATCAGGGCACAGCTGTTGGCTTGCTCCACTTCTGGCTTGCTGTCATTGTTTTGGGTGCCTCAGCTGATTTGTGGTTTCTTGTGTGGCAATTTCCTAAATGTTTTCGGGGTCTCAGTTGGTTTTGCCTTCTTCCTTCCCAAATTTTGTATTCTGATGCAATACAAGCAAGATTTTGGACAGAGTAGCCATTATGAAAGAAAAAAAAAACACAGCAAATTTACCATTCATGATTAGAAATCCATAGGCAACACAACCAAGATGAGATTCTGTGTTTTGGAAAATTACATGGAACGCTTCTGCTGAGGTGACAGATTCTAATTCCCTCCAAATGGAGTGTGAGAGCGATTTTGAGGTGAATTCAATCAGAATTCCAAAGTCAGTCTGTGGAAGGGGGGGATGAATCTGGAAACAGCCAGTTTCTTTGTGTCTAAATCCTGCCAAATATCACAAAGGACTCTTGCATTTCTTTGGCTTTTTCACATTTCCCTTATTTATCATGGTTTGTAATGAATTTTCTGATGTGAGCTTTGGTTTTGAGGCTGGCATATTGAGTTCAGGGCACAAGAGGAAGGTTCTTTTTCAATCAGAGCACAGCTGTTGGCTTGCTCCACTTCTGGCTTGCTGTCATTGTTTTGGGTGCCTCAGCTGATTTGTGGTTTCTTGTGTGGCAATTTCCTAAATGTTTTCTGGGTCTGAGTCGGTTTTGCCTTCTTATTCCCAAATTTTGTATTCTGATGCAATACAAGCAAGATTTTGGAGAGTAGCCATTATGAAAGAAAGAAAAAAAAAAAAGCACAGCGCATTGCCCTTTCAGGATTAGAAATCTACAGGCAACACAACCAAGATGGGTTTCTGTGTTTTGGAAAATGACATAGAACGCTTCTGCTGAGGGGACAGATTCTAATTCCCTCCCAAATGAGTGTGAGTGCGATTTTGAGGTGAATTCAATCAGAATTCCAAAGTCAGTCTGTGGAAGGGGGGGATGAATCTGGAAACAGCCAGTTTCTTTGTGTCTAAATCCAGCCAAATATCACAAAGGACTCTTGCATTATCATGGTTTGTAATGAATTTTCTGATGTGAGCTTTGGTTTTGAGACTGCAATATAGAGTTCAGGGCACCTGAGGAATGGTCTTTTTCAATCAGGGCACAGCTGTTGGCCTGCTCCAATTCTGGCTATTGTCTTTGTTTTGGGTGCCTCAGCTGATATTTGGTTTCTTGAGTTTCACTGCGATTGTCAGGTTAATTCAGTCAGAATTCCACAGGCAGTCAGCTTTAGTGGTGGATGAATCTGGGAACAGCCGGTTTCCTAGCGACTAAATCAAGCCCTATATCATTTTGGATTCTTGCATTTCTTTGGCTTTTTTCTCTTTTTTCTTATTTATCATGGTTTGTAATGAATTTTCTGATGTGAGCTTTGGTTTTGAGGCTGGCATATTGAGTTCAGGGCACAAGAGGAAGGTTCTTTTTCAATCAGGGCACAGCTGTAGGCTTGCTCCACTTCTGGCTTGCTGTCATTGTTTTGAGTGCCTCAGCCGATTTGTGGTTTCTTGTGTGGCAATTTCCCAAATGTTTTCAGGGTCTGAGTTGGCTTTGCCTTCTTCCTTCCCAAATTTTGTATTCTGATGCAATGCAAAGAAGAGTTTGTACAGAATAGCCATTATGAAAGAAAAAACACAACAAATAGGCGTTTGAAGCTTAGAAATCTACAGGTAACATGACCAAGGTGAGTTTTTGTGTTTTGGAAAATAAAATGGAACACTTTGGCTGAGGTGACAGATATTAATTGCCTCCAAACTGAGTTTCACTGTGATTTTCAGGTTAACTCAGTCATTTTCCACAGGCTGTCAGCTGGAGGGGTGGATGAATCCGGGAACAGCCGGTTTCCTAGCGACTAAATCAAGCCCTATATCATTATGGATTCTTGCATTTTTTTGGCTTTTTTCTCTTTTTTCTTATTTATCATGGTTTGTAATGAATTTTCTGATGTGAGCTTTGGTTTTGAGGCTGGCATATTGAGTTCAGGGTACAAGAGGAAGGTTCTTTTTCAATCAGGGCACAGCTGTTGGCTTGCTCCACTTCTGGCTTGCTGTCATTGTTTTGGGTGCCTCAGCTGATTTGTGGTTTCTTGTGTGGCAATTTCCTAAATGTTTTCGGGGTCTGAGTTGGTTTTGCCTTCTTCCTTCCCAATTTTTGTATTCTAATGCAATACAAGCAAGATTTTGGACAGAGTAGCCATTATGAAAGAAAAAAAAAAACACAGCAAATTGACCTTTCAGGATTAGAAATCCATAGGCAACACAACCAAGGTGAGATTCTGTGTTTTGGAAAATGCCATGGAACGCTTCTGCTGAGGTGACAGATTCTAATGCCCTCCAAATGGAGTGTGAGAGCGATCTTGAGGAGAATTCAATCAGAATTCCAAAGTCAGTCTGTGGAAGGGGGGGATGAATCTGGAAACAGCCAGTTTCTTTGTGTCTAAATCCTGCCAAATATCACAAAGGACTCTTGCATTTCTTTGGCTTTTTTCTTTTTTTCTTATTTATCATGGTTTGTAATGAATTTTCTGATGTGAGCTTTGGTTTTGAGGCTGGCATATTGAGTTCAGGGCACAAGAGGAAGGTTCTTTTTCAATCAGGACACAGCTGTTGGCTTGTTCCACTTCTGGCTTGCTGTCATTGTTTTGGGTCCTCAGCTGATTTGTGGTTTCTTGTGTGGCAATTTCCTAAATGTTTTCTGGGTCTGAGTTGGTTTTGCCTTCTTCCTTCCCAAATTTTGTATTCTGATGCAATACAAGCAAAATTTTGGACAGAGTAGCCATTATGAAAGAAAAAAAAAAACACAGCAAATTTACCATTCAGGATTAGAAATCCATAGGCAACACAACCAAGATGAGATTCTGTGTTTTGGAAAATGACATAGAACGCTTCGGCTGAGGGGACAGATTCTAATTCCCTCCAAATGGAGTGTGAGAGCGATTTTGAGGTGAATTCAATCAGAATTCCAGAGTCATTCTGTGGAAGGGGGGGATGAATCTGGAAACAGCCAGTTTCTTTGTGTCTAAATCCTGCCAAATATCACAAAGGACTCTTGCATTTCTTTGGCTTTTTCACATTTCCCTTATTTATCATGGTTTGTAATGAATTTTCTGATGTGAGCTTTGGTTTTGAGGCTGGCGTATTGAGTTCAGGGCACAAGAGGAAGGTTCTTTTTCAATCAGGGCACAGCTGTTGGCTTGCTCCACTTCTGGCTTGCTGTCATTGTTTTGGGTGCCTCAGCTGATTTGTGGTTTCTTGTGTGGCAATTTCCTAAATGTTTTCGTGGTCTGAGTTGGTTTTATCTTCTTCCTTCCCAAATTTTGTATTCTGATGCAATACAAGCAAAATTTTGGACAGAGTAGCCATTATGAAAGAAAGAAAAAAAAAAAAAACACAGCGCATTGCCCTTTCAGGATTAGAAATCTACAGGAAACACGACCAAGATGAGTTTCTGTGTTTTGGAAAATGACATAGAACGCTTCTGCTGAGGGGACAGATTCTAATTCCCTCCCAAATGAGTGTGAGTGCGATTTTGAGGTGAATTCAATCAGAATTCCAAAGTCAGTCTGTGGAAGGGGGGGATGAATCTGGAAACAGCCAGTTTCCTTGTGTCTAAATCCAGCCAAATATCACAAAGTGCTCTTGCATTTCTTTGGCTTTTTTCTCTTTTTTCTTATTTATCATGGTTTGTAATTAATTTTCTCATGTGAGCTTTGGTTTTGAGGCTGGCATATTGAGTTCAGGGCAGAAGAGGATGGTTCTTTTTCAATCAGGGCACAGCTGTTGGCTGGCTGCAGTTCTGGCTTGCTGTCCTTATTTTGAGTACTTCAGCCGATTTGTGGTTTCTTGTGTGGCAATTTCCCAAATGTTTTCTGGGTCTGAGTTGGCTTTGCCTTCTTCCTTCCCAAATTTTGTATTCTGATGCAATGCAAAGAAGAGTTTGTACAGAGTAGCCATTATGAAATAAAAAACACAACAAATAGGCGTTTGAAGCTTAGAAATCTACAGGTAACATAACCAAGGTGAGTTTTTGTGTTTATGAAAATAAAATGGAACACTTTGGCTGAGGTGACAGATATTAATTGCCTCCAAACTGAGTTTCACTGTGATTTTCAGGTTAATTCAGTCAGAATTCCACAGGCAGTCAGCTTTAGTGGTGGATGAATCTGGGAACAGCCGGTTTCCTTGCAACTAAATCAAACCCAATATCATTATGGATTCTTGCATTTTTTTGGCTTTTTTCTCTTTTGTCGTATTTATCATGGTTTGTAATGAATTTTCTGTTGTGAGCTTTGGTTTTGAGGCTGGCATATTGAGTTCAGGGCACAAGAGGAAGGTTCTTTTTCAATCAGGGCACAGCTGTTGGCGTGTTCTAAATCTGGCATCCTGACATTTTTTTGGGTGCCTCAGCTGATTTGTGATTTCTTGAGCGGCAATTTCCTAAATGTTTTCTGGGTCTGAGTTGGTTTTGCCTTCTTCCTTCCCAAATTTTGTATTCTGACACAATACAAACAAGAGTTTGGCCAGTGCTGCCATTATGAAATAAAAAACACTACACATAGGTGTTTGATGCTTAGAAATCTACAGATAACATGACCAAGGTGAGTTTTTGTGTTATGGAAAATAAAATGGAACACTTTGGCTGAGGTGACAGATATTAATTGCCTCCAAACTGAGTTTCACTGCGATTTTCAAGTGAATTCAGTCAGAATTCCACAGGCAGTCAGCTGGAGGGGTGGATGAATCCGGGCACAGCCCGTTTCCTTGCGACTAAATCCAGCTCAATATCATTATGGATTCTTGCATTTCTTGGCTTTTTTCTCATTTTTCTTATGTATCGTGGTTTGTAATGAATTTCCTGATGTCAGCTTTGGTTTTGAGGCTGGAATATGGAGTTCAGGGTCCCGGAAGAATGGCCTTTTTCAATCAGGACTCAGCTGATTGCCTGCTCCAATTCTGGCTTGCTGTCATGGTTTTGGGTGCCTCAGCTGACTTTTGGTTTCTTGAGTGGCAATTTCCTAAATGTTTTCTGTGTCTGAGTTGGCTGTGCCTTCTTCCTTCCCAAATTTTGTATGTGATGCAATACAAGGAAGATTTTGGACAGAGTAGCCATTATGAAATAAAAAACACAACAAATAGGCGTTTGAAGCTTGGAAATCTATAGGTAACATGACCAAAGTGAGTTTTTTTGTTTTGGAAAATAAAATGGAACACTTTGGCTGAGGTGACAGATATTAATTGTCTCCAAACCGAATTTCACTACCATTTTGAGGTGAATTCAGTCAGAATCCCTATTCACTCAGCTGGGAGTTGTGGATGAATCTGGAAACAGCTGTTTACTTAGGAATAAATCAAGCCCAATATCACTAAGAAAACTTGCATTTCTTTGGCTTTTTTCTGATTTTTCCTATTTATCATGGTTTGAAAAGAATTTTTTGATGTGAGCTTTGGTTTTGTGGCTGGCATATTGAGTTTAGGGCACAAGAGGAAGGTTCTTTTTCAATCAGGGCACAGCTGTTGGCGTGCTCCAATTCTGCTTGCTGTCATTGTTTTGGGTGCCTCAGCTGATATGTGGATTCTTTTTCTGCAGTTTCCTAAATGTTTTCTGGTTCTGATCGGATTTGCCTTCTTATTCCCAAATTTTGTATTCTGACGCAATACAAGCAAGATTTTGGACAGAGTAGCCATTATGAAAGAAAAAAAAAACACAGTAAATTGCCCTTTCAGGATTAGAAATCTACAGGCAACACGACCAAGATGAGTTTCTGTGTCTTGGAAATTCACATGGAACACTTCTGCTGAGGGGACAGATACTAATTCCCTCCAAATTGAGTGTGAGTGCGATTTTGAGGTGAATTGAGTCAGAATTCCAAAGTCAGTCTGTGGAAGGGGGGGATGAATCCAGAAACAGCCTGTTTCCTTCTGTCTAAATCCAGCCAAATACCACAAAGGACTCTTGAATTACTTTGGCTTTCTCAGATTTCCCTTATTTATCATTGTTTGTAGTGATTATTTTTTGTGAGCTTTGGTTTTGAGGCTGGAAGATGGAGTTCAGGGCACTGGATTAATGGTTTTGTTCAATCAGGGCACAGCTGTTGGCTTGCTCCAATTCTGGCTTGCTGTCATTGTTTTGGGTGCGTCAACCGATTTGTGGTTTCTTGAGCGGTAATTTGCTAAATATTTTCTGGGTCTGAGTCGGTTTTAACTTCTTCCTTCCCAAATTTTGTATTCTGATGCAATACAAGCAAGATTTTGACAGAGTAGCCATTATGAAAGAAAAAATAACACAGCAAATTGCCCTTTCAGGATTAGAAATCTACAGGCAACTCGACCAAGATGAGTTTCTGTGTTTTGGAAAATGACATGATACCCTTCTGCTGAGGGGACAGATCCTAATTCCCTCCAAATTGAGTGTGAGAGCGATTTTGAGGTGAATTCAATCAGAATTCCAAAGTCTGTCTGTGGAAGGGGGTATGAATCTGGGAACAGCCAGTTTCCTTGTGTCTGAATCCAGCCAAATATCACAAAGGACTCCTGCATTTCTTTGGCTTTTTCACATTTCCCTTATTTATCATGGTTTGTAATGAATTTTCTGCTGTGAGCTTTGGTTTTGAGGCTGGAATATGGAGTTCAGGGCACAGGAGGAATGGTCTTTTTCAAACAGGGTACAGTTGTCGCCTTGCTCCCATTTTGCCTTGCTGTCATTGTTTTGGGTGCCTCAGCTGACTTTTGGTTTCTTGAGCGGCAATTTCCTAAATGTTTTATGGGTCTGAGTTGGTTTTGGCTTCTTCCTTCCCAAATTTTGTATTCTGCCACAATACAAACAAGAGTTTGGGCACGGTAGCCATTATGAAATAAAAAACACAACAAATAGGTGTTTGAAGCTTAGAAATCTACAGGTAACACGACCAAGCTGAGGTTTTGTGTTTTGGAAAATAAAATGGAAACTTTGGCTGAGGTGACAGATATTAATTGCCTCCAAACTGAGTTTCACTGTGATTTTCAGGTTAATTCAGTCAGAATTCCACAGGCAGTCAGCTGGAGGGGTGGATGAATCCGGGAACAGCTGGTTTCCTTGCAACTAAATCAAGCCCAATATCACAAATGACTCTTGCATTTCTTTGGCTTTTTTCTCATTTTTCTTATTTATCATGGTTTGTAATGAATTTTCTGATGTGAGCTTTGGTTTTGAGGCTGCAATATGGAGTTCAGGCACTGGATTAATGGTCTTTTTCAATCAGGGCACAGCTGTTGGCTTGCTCAAGTTCTGGATTGCTGTCATTTTTTTGGTGCCTCAGCTGACTTTAGGTTTCTTGAGCGGCAATTTCCAAAATGTTTTCTGAGTCTCAGTTGGATTTGCCTTCTTCCTTCCCAAATTTTGTATTCTGACGCAATATAAACAAGAGTTTGGACAGAGTAGCCATTATGAAATAAACAACACAACAAATATGCATCTGAAGCTTAGAAATCTACAGGTAACACGACCAAGGTGAGTTTTTGTGTTTTGGAAAATCAAATGGAACACTTTGGCTGAGGTGACAGATAGTAATTGCCTCCAAACCGAGTTTCACTGCGATTTTCAGGTTAATTCAGTCAGAAACCACAGACACTCAGCTGGGAGGTATGGATGAATCTGGAAACAGCCATTAACAAGGGAATGATTCAAGCCCAATATCACTAAGAACTCCTGAATTTCTTTGGATTTTTTAGGATTTTTCTTATTTTTCATGGTTTGTAATGAATTTTCTGATGTGAGCTTTGGTTTTGAACCTGCAAGATGGAGTTCAGGGCACCGGAGGAATGGTCTTTTTCAATCAGGTAACAGCTGTTGGCTTACTCCAATTCTGTCTTCCAGTCAAGGTTTTGGGTGCCTCAGTGTCCTTCAGTTTCTTGAGCGGCAATTTCCTAAATGTTTTCTGAATCTCAGTTGGTTTTGCCTTCTTCCTTCCCAAATTTTGTATTCTGACGCAATACAAACAAGAGTTTGTTTAAAGTAGCCATTATGAAATAAAAAACACTACAAATAGGCTTGTGAAGCTTAGAAATCTACAGGTAACATGACCAAGGTGAGGTTTTGTGTTTTGCAAAATACAATGGAACACTTTGGCTGAGGTGACAAATATTAATTGCCTCCAAACTGAGTTTCACTGCGATTTTCAGGATAATACAGTCAGAATTCCACAGGCAGTCAGCTGAGGGTTGATGAATCCGGGAACAGCCGGTTTCCTTGCGACTCAATCAAGCCCAATATCATTATGGATTCTTGCATTTTTTTGGCTTTTTTCTCATTTTCCTTATTTTTCATGGTTTGTAATGAATTTTCTGATGTGAGCTTTGGTTTTGAGGCTGCAATATGGAGTTCAGGGCACAAGAAGAAGGTTCTTTTTCAATCAGGGCACAGCTGTTGGCTTGCTCCAATTCTGGCTTGCTGTCATTGTTTTGGATGCCTCAGCTGACTTTTGCTTTTTGAGCCTCAATTTCCTAAAAGTTTTCTGGGTCTGAGTTGGTTTTGCCTTCTTCCTTCCCAAATTTTGTATTCTGACGCAATACAAACATGATTTTTGGGAGAGCAGCCATTATGAAATAAAAAACATAACAAATAGGCTTGTGAAGCTTAGAAATCTACAGGTAACAAGAGCAAGGTGAGGTTTTGTGTTTTGGAAAATCAAATGGAACACTTTGGCTGAGGTGACAGATATTAATTGCCTCCAAACTGAGTTTCACTGCGATTTTCAGGTTAGTTAGGTCAGAATTCCACAGGCCATCACCTGGAGGGGTGGATGAATCTGGGAACAGCCAGTTTCCTTGCGACTAAATCCAGCCAAATACCACAAAGCTTCTTGTATTTCTTCGGCTTTTTTCTCATTTTTCTTATTTATCAAGGTTTGTAAGATTTTGGATAGAGTAGCCATTATGAAAGAAAAAAAAAAAAACACAGCAAATTGCCCTTTCAGGATTAGAAATCTACAGGCAACATGATCAAGATGAGTTTCTTTGTTTTGGAAAGTGACATGGAACCCTTCTGCTGAGGCGACAGATTCTAATTCCCTCCAAATTGAGTGTGAGTGCGATTTTGAGGTAAATTCAATCAGAATTCCAAAGTCAGTCTGTGGAAGGGGGGGACAAATCTGGAAACAGTCAGTTTCCTTGTGTCTAATCCAGCCAAATATCACAAAGAACTCTTGCATTTCTTTGGCTTTTTCACATTTCCCTTATTTATCATGGTTTGTAATGAATTTTCTGATGTGAGCTTTAGTTTTGAGGCTGCAATATGGAGTTCAGGGCACAAGAGGAAGGTTCTTTTTCAATCAGGGCACAGCTGTTGGCTTGCTCCAATTTTGGCTTGCTGTCATTGCTTTCGGTGCCTCAGCTGACTTTTGGTTTCTTAAGCGGCAATTTCATAAATGTTTTCTGGGTCTGAGTTGGTTTTGTCTTCTTCCTTTCCACATTTTGTATTCTGACACAATGCAAACAAGAGTTTGGGCACAGTAGCCAGTATGAAATAAAAAACACAACAAAAACAGACGGTTTCCTTGCGACTAAATCAAGCCCAATATCATTATGGATTCTTGCATTTCTTGGCTTTTTTTGCATTTTTCTTATTTATCATGGTTTGTAATGAGTTTTCTGATGTGAGCTTTGGTTTTGAGGCTGGCATGTTGAGTTCAGGACACTGGATTAATGGTCTTTTTCAAACATGGCACAGCTGTTGGCTAGCTCCAGTTCTATCTTTCTTTCATGGTATTGGGTGCCTCAGCAGATGTGTGGTTTATTGAGCGGAAATTTTCTAAATGTTTTCTGGGTCTGAGTTGGTTTTGCCTTCTTCCTTCCCAAATTTTGTATTCTGAGGCAATACAAACAAGAGTTTGGACAGAGTAGCCATCATGAAATAAAAAAGAAAACAAATAGGCATTTGAAGCTAAGAAATCTACAGGTAACACGAACAAGGTGAGTTTTTGTGTTTGGGAAAATCAAATGGAACACTTTGGCTGAGGTGACAGATTTCAATAGACTCTAAACTGAGTTTCACTGCGAATATCAGGTTAATTCAGTCAGAATTCCACAGGCAGTCACCTGGAGGGTTCGATGAATCCGGGAACAGCCGGTTTCCTTGTAACTAAATCCTACCCAATATCACTAAGAACTGGGGCATTTCTTTGCTCATTTCTCATTTTTCTTATTTATCCTGGTTTGTAATGAATTTTCTGATGTGAGCATCGATTTTGAGGCTGGCATATTGAGTTCAGGACACAAGAGGAAGGTTCTTTTTCAAACAGGGCACAGCTGTTGGCTTGCTCCAATTCTTTCTTGCTATCATTGTTTTGGGTGCCTCAGCCAATTCGTGGTTTCTTGAGTGGCAATTTCCTAAATGTTTTCTGGGTCTGAGTTGCTTTTGCCGTCTTCCTTGCCAAATTTTGTATTCTGACGCAATACGAACAAGAGTTTGGACAGAGTAGCCATTATGAAATAAAAACCACAGCAAATAGGGCTTTGAAGCTTATAAATCTACAGGTAACAAGACCGAGGTGAGTTTTTTTGTTTTGGAAAATCAAATGGAACACTTTGGCTGAGGTGACAAATATTAATTGCCTCCAAACTGAGTTTCACTGCGATTTACAGGTTAATTCAGTCAGAATTCCACAGGCAGTCAGCTGGAGGGATGGAAGAATCCGGGAATAGCCGGTTTCCTTGAGACTAAAAAAGCCCAATATCATTATGGATTCTTGCATTTCTTTGGCTTTTGTCTCATTTCTCTTATTTATCATGGTTTGTAATGTATTTTCTGATGTGAGCTTTGGTTTTGAGGCTGCAATATGGAGTTGAGGTCACAAAAGGAAGGAACTTTTTCAATCAGGGCACAGCTGTTGGCTAGCTCCAATTGGCTTGCTGTCATTGGTTTGGGTGCCTCAGCTGACTTTTGTTTCTTCAGCAGCAATTTCCTAAATGTTTTCTGGGTCTGAGTTGGTTTTGCCTTCTACCTTCAAAAATTTTGTATTCTGATGCAATACAAGCAGAGTTTGGACAGAGTAGCCATTATGAAAAAAAAAAAAAAACAGCATATTGCCCTTTCAGGATTAGAATTCTACAGGCAACATGTCCAATATGAGTTTCTGTGTTTTGGAAAATGACATGGAACCGTTCTGCTGAGGGGACAGATTCTAATTCCCTCCAAATACAGTGTGAGTGAGATTTTGAGGTGAATTCAATCAGAATTCCAAAGTCAGTCTATGGAAGAGGGAATGAATGTTGAAACAGGCAGTGTCCTTTTCTCTAAATCCAGCCAAATATCACAAAGGACTCTTGCATTTCCTTGGCTCTTTCACATTTCCCTTATTTATCAAGGTTTGAAATGAAATTTCTGATGTGAGCTTTGGTTTTAAGGCTGCAATATGGAGTTCAGGGCACCGGAGGAATGGTCTTTTTCAAACAGTATACAGCTGTTGGCTTGCTCCAATTCTGGCTTGCTGTCATTGTTTTGGGTGCCTCAGCTGACTTCAGGTTTCCTGAGTGGCAATTTCCTAAATGTTTTCTGGGTCTGAATTGGTTTTGCCTTCTTCCTTCCCAAATTTTGCATTCTGACACAATGCAAACAAGAGTTTCGACAGAGTAGCCATTATGAAATAAAAAACACAACAAAAGGTGTTCGAAGCATATAAATCTACAGATAACACGACCAAGGTGAGTTTTTGTGTTTTGGAAAATCAAATGGATCACTTTGGCTGAGGTGACAGATATTAATTGCCTCCAAACTGAGTTTCACTGCGATTTTCGGGTTAATTCACTCAGAATTCCACAGGCAGTCAGCTGGAGGGGTGGATGCATCTGGGAACAGCCGGTTTCCTTGTGACTGAATCAAGCCCAATATCATTATGGATTCTTGCATTTCTTTGGCTTTTTTCTGATTTTCCTTATTTATCATGGTTTGTAATGAATTTTCTGATGTGAGCTGTGGTTTTGAGGCTGGCATATTGAGTTCAGGGCACAAGAGGATGTTCTTTTTCAATCAGGGCACAGCTGTTGCCTTGCTCCAATTCTGGCTTGCTGTCATTGGTTTTGGTGCCTCAGCCAATTTGTGGTTTCTTGTGTGGCAATTTCCTAAATGTTTTCTGGGTCTGAGTTGGTTTTGCCTTCTTCCTTCCCAAATTTTGTATTCTGCCACAATACAAACAAGAGTTTAGGCACAGTAGCCATTATGAAATAAAAAACACAACAGATAGGTGTTTGTAGCTTAGAAATCTACAGGTAACACGACCAAGGTGAGTTTTTCTGTTTTGGAAAATACAATGGAAACTTTGACTGAGGTGACAGATATTAATTGCCTCCAAACTGAGTTTCACTGCGATTTTCAGGATAATTCAGTCAGAACTCCACAGGCAGTCAGCTGGAGGGGTGGATGAATCCGAGAACAGCCGGTTGCCTTGCGACTAAATCCAGCACAATATCACTAAGAACTCGTGCATTTCTTTGGCTTTTTTTCTCATTTTTCTTATTAATTATGGTTTGTAATGAATTTTCAGATGTTAGCTTTGGTTTTCAGGCTGGCATATTGAGTTCAGGGTGCAAGAGGACAGTTCTTTTTTAATCAGGGAACAGCTGTTGCCTTGCTCCAATTCTGGCTTGCTGTCATTGGTTTGGGTGCCTCAGCCGATTTCTGGTTTCTTCAGTGGCAATTTCCTAAATGTTTACTGGTTCAGAGTTGGTTTTGCCTTCTTATTCCCAAATTTTTTATTCTGACACAATGCAAACAATAGTTTGAAAGAGTAGCCATAATGAAATAAAAAAGAAAACAAATAGGCATTTGAAGCTACAGGTAACATGACCAAGTTGAGTTTTAGTGTTTTGGAAAATCAAATGGAACACTTTGGCTGAGGTGATAGATATTAATAGTCTCCAAACTGAGTTTCACTGCGATTTTCTGGATAATTCAGTCAGAAGTCCACAGGCATTCCCATGGAGGGGTGGATGAATCCGGGAACAGCCGGTTTCCTTGCGACTAAATGAAGTCCAATATCATTATGGATTCTTGCATTTCTTTGGCTTTTTTCTGATTTTTCTTATTTATCATAGTTTGTAATGAATTTTCTGATGTGACCTTTGGTTTTGAGGCTGGCATGTTGAGGTCAAGGCACCAGAGGAATGGTATTTTTCAATGAGGGCACAGCTGTTGGTTTACTTCAACTCTGCTTTGCTGTCATTTTTTTGTGTCCCTCAGGCGATTTGTGGATTCTTGGGTGGTAATTTCCTAAATGTTTTCTGGGTCTCAGTTGGTTTTGCCTTCTTATTCCCTAATTTTGTATTCTGATGCAATTCAAGCAGATTTTGGACAGAGTAGCCATTATGAAAGAAAAAAAAACACAGCAAATTACCCTTTCAGGATTAGAAATCTACAGGCAACATGAGCAAGATGAGTTTCTGTGTTTTGGAAAATGACATGGAACCCTTCTGCTGAGGGGACAGATTCTAATTCCCTCCAAATTGAGTGTGAGTGCGATTTTGAGGTGAATTCAATCAGAATTCCAAAGTCAGTCTGTGGATGGGGGGGGATGAATCTGGAAATAGCCAGTTTTCTATTGTGTAATTCCAGATAATTATCACAAAGGACTCTTGCATTTCTTTGGCTTTTTCACATTTCCCTGATTTATCATGGTTTGTAATGAATTTTCTGGTTTGAGCTTTGGTTTTGAGGCTGGCATATTGAGTTCAGGGCACAAGAGGAAGGTTCTTTTTCAATCAGGGCACAGCTGTTGGCTTGCTCCACTTCTGGCTTGCTGTCATTGTTTTGGGTGCCTCAGCCGATTTGTCGTTTCTTGTGTAGCAATTTCCTAAATGTTTTCTGATTCTCAGTTGGTTTTGCCTTCTTCCTTCCCAAATTTTGTATTCTTACGCAATAGAAACAAGAGTTTGGGCACAGTAGCCATTATGAAGTAAAAAACACAACAAATATGTGTTTGAAGCTTAGAAATCTACAGGTAACACGACCAAGGTTAGTTTTTGTGTTTTGGAAAATCAAATGAAACACTTTGGCTGAGGTGACAGATATTAATTGCCTCCAAACTGAGTTTCACTGCGATTTTCAGGTTAATTCAGTCAGAATTCCACTGGCAGTCAGCTGGAGTGGTGGATGAATCCGGGAACAGCCGGTTTCCTTGTGTCTAAATCCAGCCAAATATCACAAAGGACTCTTGCATTTCTTTGTTTTTTTTCAAATTTCCCTTATTTATCCTGGTTTGTAATGAATTTTCTGATGTGAGCTTTGCTTTTGAGGCGGCAATATGGAGTTCAGGGCACCGGAGGAATGGTCTTTTTCAAACAGGGCAGAGCTGTTGGCTTGCTCCACTTCTGGCTTGCTGTCATTGTTTTGGTTGTCTCAGCTGACTTTTGGTTTCTTGAACGGCATTTTCCTAAATGATTGCTGGGTCTGAGTTGATTTTGCCTTCTTTCTTCCCAAATTTTGTATTCTGACGCAATACAAACAAGGGTTTGTTTACAGTAGCATTATGAAATAAGCAACAAAACAAATAGGCGTTTGAAGCTTATACATCTACAGGTAACACGACCAAGGTGAGTTTTTGTGTTTTGGAAAATACAATGGAACACTTTGGCTGAGGTGACAGGTATTAATTGCCTCCAAACTGAGTTTCACTGTGATTTTCAGGTTAATTCAGTCAGAAATCCACAGGCAGTCAGCTGGAGGGGTGGATGAATCCGGGAACAGCCGGTTTCCTTACGACTAAATCAAGCCCAATATCATTATGGATTCTTGCAATTCTTTGGCTTTTTTCTCATTTTTCTTATTTATCATGGTTTGTAATGAATTTTCTGATGTGAGCTTTGGTTTTGAGACTGCAATATGGAGTTCAGGGCACTGCATTAATGGTCTTTTTCAATCAGGGCACAGCTGTTGGCTTGCTCAAGTTCTGGCTTGCTTTCATTGTTTTCGGTGCCTCAGCTGACTTTTGGTTTCTTGAGCGGCAATTTCCTAATTGTTTTCTGAGTCTCAGTTGGTTTTGCCTGCTTTCTTCCCAAATTTTGTATTCTGACACAATATAAACAAGAGTTTGGACAGAGTAGCCATTATGAAATAAAAAACACAACAAATAGGCGTTTGAAGCTTAGAAATCTACAGGCAACATGACCAAGGTGAGATTTTGTGTTTTGGAAAATAAAATGGAACACTTTGGCTGTGGTGACAGATATTAACTGCCTCCATTCAGCTTAATTCAGTCAGAATTCCACAGTCAGTCAGCTGGATGGGTGGATGAATCCGGGAACAGCCGGTTTCCTTGTGACTAAATGAAGTCCAATATCATTATGGATTCTTGCATTTCTTTGGCTTTTTTCTCATTTTTCTTATTTATCATGGTTTGTAATGAATTTTCTGATGTGAGCTTTGGTTTTGAGGCTGCAATATGGAGTTGAGGTCACAAAAGGAAGGAACTTTTTCAAACAGGGCACAGCTGTTGGCCTGCTCCAATTCTGGCTTGCTGTCATTGTTTTGAGTGCCTCAGCCGATTTGTGGTTTCTTGAGCGGCAATTTCCTAAATGTTTTCTGGGTCTCAGTTGGTTTTGCCTTCTTCCTTCCCAAATTTTGTATTCTGATGCAATACAAGCAAGATTTTGGACAGAGTAGCCATTATGAAATAAAAAAACACAACAAATAGGCATTTGAAGCTACAGGTAACACGACGAAGGTGAGATTTTGTGTTTTGGAAAATAAAATGGAACACTTTGGCTGAGGTGACAGATAGTAATTGCCTCCAAACTGAGTTTCACTGCAATTTTCAGGTTAATTCAGTCGGAATTCCACAGGCAGTCAGCTGGAGGGGTGGATGCGTCCGGGAACATCTGGTTTCCTTGTGACTAAATCAAGCCCAATATCATTATGGATTCTTGCATTGCTTTGGATTTTTCTCATTTTTCTTTTGTATCATGGTTTGTAATGAATTTTCTGATGTGAGCTTTGGTTTTGAGGCTGGCATATTGAGTTCAGGGCACAAGAGGATGGTTCTATTTCAAACAGGGCACAGCTGTTGGCTTGCTCCAATTCTGGCTTGCTGTCATTGTTTTGGGTGCCTCAGCTGATTTTGGTTTCTTGAGCGGCAATTTCCTAAATGTTTTATGGGTCTGAGTTGGTTTTGCCTTCTTCCTTCCCAAATTTTGTATTCTGAGGCAATACAAACAAGAGTTTTGACAGAGTAGCCATTATGAAATAAAAAACACAACAAATAGGCGTTTGAAGCTTATACATCTACAGGTAACAAGACCAAGTGAGTTTTTGTGTTTTGGAAAATAAAGTGGAACTCTTTGGCTGAGGTGACAGATAGTAATTGCCTCCAAACTGATTGTCACTGCGATTTTAGAGTAATTCAGTCAGAATTCCACAGGCAGTCAGCTGGAGGGGGGGATGAATCTTGGACGAGCCGATTTCCTTGTGACTAAATCAAGCCCAATATCATTATGGATTCTTGCATTTCTTTGGCTTTTTCTCATTTTTCTTATTTATCATGGTTTGTAATGAATTTTCTGATGTGAGCTTTGGTTTTAAGCTGGCATATTGAGTTCAGGGCACAAGAGGAAGGTTGTTTTTCAATCAGGGCACAGCTGTTGGGTTGCTCCAATTCTGGCTTGCTGTCATTGTTTTGGGTGCCTCAGCTGATTTGTGGATTCTTGAGTGGCAATATCCTAAATGTTTTCTGGGTCTGAGTTACTTTTGCCTTCTTATTCCCAAATTTTGTATTCTGATGCAATACAAGCAATATTTTTACAGAGTAGCCATTATGAAAGAAAAAAAAAAACAAAGCAAATTGGCCTTTCAGGATTAGAACTTTACAGGCAACACAATCAAGATGAGTTTCTTTGTTTTGGAAAGTGACATGGACCCCTTCTGCTGAGGGGACAGATACTAATTTCCTCCAAATTGAGTGTGAGTGCAATTTTGAGGTGAATTCAATCAGAATTCCAAAGTCAGTCTGTTTAAGGGTGGGATGAATCCTGAAGCAGCCAGTTTCCTTGTGTCTAAATCCAGCCAAATACCACAAAGGACTCTTGAATTTCTTTGGCTTTCTCAGATTTCCCTTATTTATCGTGGTTTGTAATGAATTTTCTGATGTGAGCTTTGGTTTTGAGGCTGGCATATTGAGTTCAGTGCACAAGAGGAAGGTTCTTTTTCAATCAGGGCACAGCTGTTGGCTTGCTCCAATTCTGTCTTGCTGTCATTGTTCTGCATGCCTCAGCTTACTTTTGGTTTCTTGAGCAGTAATTTCCTAAATATTTTCTGGGTCTGAGTTGGTTTTGCCTTCTTCCTTCCCAAATTTTGTATTCTGATGCAATACAAACAAGAGTTTGGACAGAGTAGCTATTATGAAATAAAACGTACAACAAATAGGCGTTTGAAGCTCAGAAATCTACAGGTAATACGACCAAGGTGAGTTTTTGTGTTTTGGAAAAGAAAATGGAACACTTTGGCTGAGGTGACAGATATTAATTGCCTCCAAACTGAGTTTCCCTGCGATTTTCAGGTTAATTCCATCAGAATTCCACAGGCATTCAGCTGCACGGGTGGATGAATCCAGGAACAGCCGGTTTCCTTGCGACTAAATCAAGCCCAATATCATTATGGATTCTTGCATTTCTTTGGCTTTTTCTCATTTCTCTTATGTATCATGGTTTGTAATAAATTTTCTGATGTGAGCTCTGGTTTTAAGGCTGGCATATTGGGTTCAGGGAACAAGAGGATGGTTCTTTTCAATCAGGGCACAGCTGTTGGCCTCCTCCAATTCTGGCTTGCTGTCAATGTTTTGAGTGCTTCAGCAAATTTGTGGATTCTAGTGTGTCAATTTACTAGATGTTTTTTGGGTCTGTGTTGGTTTTGCCTTCTTCCTTCCCAAATTTTGTATTCTGATGCAATACAAACAAGAGTTTGGACAGAGTAGGTATTATGAAATAAAAAACACAACAAATAGCCGTTTGAAGCTTAGAAATCTACAGGTAACACGACCAAGGTGAGTTTTTGTGTTTTGGAAAATCAAATGGAACACTTTGGCTGAGGTGACAGATATTAATTGCCTCCAAACTGAGTTTCACTGTGATTTTCAGGTTAATTCAGTCAGAATACCACAGGCAGTCAGCTGCAGGGGTGGATGAATCCTGGAACAGCGTGTTTCCTTCGAGTGAATCAAGCCCAATATCATAATGGATTCTTGCATTTCTTTGGCCTTTTTCTTATTTTTCTTATTTATCATGGGTTGTAATGAATTTTCTGAGGTGAGCTTTGGTTTTGAAGCTGCAATATATAGTTCAGGATCCGGGGGGAATGGTCTTTTTCCTTTTTTTTTTTTCTTGACAGGCAGAGTGGACAGTGAGAGAGAGAGACAGGGAGAAATTTCTTCCTTTGCTGTTGGTTCACCCTCCAATGGCCGCCGCGGCCAGTGTGCTGCGGCGGGCGCACCGCGCTGATCCGATTGCAGGAACCAGGAGCCAGGTGCTTTTCCTGGTCTCCCATGGGGTGCAGTGCCCCAGCACTTGGGCCATCCTCCACTGCACTCCCTGGCCACAGCAGAGGGCTGGCCTGGAAGAGGGGCAACCGGGACAGAATCCGCACCCAGACCGGGACTAGAACCTGGTGTGCTGGGGCCGCTAGGTGGAGGATTAGCTTAATGAGCCGCGGAGCCGGCTGGGAATGGTCTTTTTCAAACAGGGCACAGCTCTTGGCCTGCTCCAATTCTGGCTTGCTGTCATTGTTTTGGGAGCCTCAGACGATTTGTGGTTTCTTGAGCGGCAATATCCTAAATGTTTTCTGCGTCTGAGTTGGTTTTGCCTTCTTCCTTCCCAAATTTTGTATTCTGCCACAATACAAACAAGAGTTTGGGCAGAGTAGCCATTTTGTAATGAAAAACACAGCAAATAGGCGTTTGAAGCTTAGAAATCTACAGGTAACACGACCAAGGTGAGTTTTTGTGTTTTGGAAAATCAAATGGAACATTTTGCCTGAGGAGACAGATATTAATTGCCTCCAAACTGAGTTTCACTGCGATTTTCAGGTGAATTCAGTCAGAATTCCACAGGCAATCAGCAGGAGCGGTGGATGAATCCGGGAATAGCCGGTTTCCTGGCGACTAAATCCAGCCCAATATCATTATGGATTCTTGCATTTCTTTCGCTTTTTTCTCATTTTTCTTATTTATCATGGTTTGTAATGAATTTTTTGATGTGAGCTTTGGTTTTGAGGCTGGCATATTGAGTTCAGGTCACCAGAGGAAGGTTCTTTTTCAATCAGGGCACAGCTGTTGGCATGCTCCAATTCTGGCTTGCTGTCATTGTTTTGGGTGCCTCAGCTGACTTTTGGTTTCTTGAGTGGCAATTTACTAAATGTTTTCTGGATCTTAGTTGGTTTTGCCTTCTTCCTTCCCAAATATTGTATTCTGACACGATACAACCAATAGTTTGGACAGAGTTGCCATTATGAATTAAAAAACACTACAAATAGGGCTTTGAAGCTTAGAAATCTACAGGTAACATAACCAAGGTGAGTTTTTATGTTTTGAAAAATCAAATGGAATACTTTGGCTGAGGTCACAGATATATATTGCCTCCAAAGTGAGTTTCACTGCGATTTTCTGGTTAATTCAGTCAGAATTCCACAGGCAGTCAGCTGGAGGGGTGGATGAATCTGGGAACAGCCGGTTTCCTTGCGACTCAATCAAGCCCAATATCATTATGGATTCTTGCATTTCTTTGGCTTTTTTCTCATTTTACTTATTTATCATGGTTTGTAATGAATTTTCTGATGTGAGCTGTGGTTTTGAGGCTGGCATATGGAGTTCAGGGTACCGGAGGAATACTCTTTTTCAAACAGGGCACAGCTGTTGGCTTGCTCCTCTTCTGGCTTGCTGTCATTTCTTTGGGTGCCTCAGCTGACTTTTGGTTTCTTGAGCGGCAATTTCCTAAATGTTTGCTGGGTCTGTGTTGGTTTTGCCTTCTTCCTTCCCAAATTTTCTTTTCTGATGGCATGCAAACAAGAGTTTCGGCAGAGTAGCCATTATGAAATAAAAAACACTACAAATATGCGTTTAAAGCTTAGAAATCTACAGGTAATACGACCAAGGTGAGTTTTTGTGTTTTAGAAAATCAAATGGAACACTTTGGCTGAGGTTACAGATAGTAATTGCCTCCAAACTGAGTTTCACTGCGATTTTCAGGTGAATTCCGTCAGAATTCCACAGGCAGTCCGCTGGAGGGGTGGATGAATCCGGGAACAGCCGGTTTCCTTGTGTCGAAATCAAGCTGAATATCATTATGCATTCTTGCATTTCTTTGGCTTTTTTCTCCTTTTTCTTATTTATCATGGTTCGTGATGAATTTTCTGATGTGAGCTTTGGTTTTGAGGCTGGCATATGGAGTTCAGGGCACAAGAGGAATGGTCTTTTTCAAACAGGGCACAGCTGTTGGCCTGCTCCAATTCTTGCTTCCCGTCATTGTTTTGGGTGCCGCGGCTGACTTCAGGTGAATTCAGTCACAATTCCACAGGCAGTCAGCTGTAGGGGTGGATGAATCTGGGCACAGCCGGTATCCTTGCGAATAAATCCAGCCCAATATCATTATGGGTTTTCTGGGTCTGAGTTGGTTTTGCTGTCTGCCTTCCCAAAGTATCTTTTCTGATGCCATACAAACAAGAGTTTGGGCAGAGTAGCCATTATGAAATAAAAACCACAAGAAATAGGATTTTGAAGCTTAGAAATCTACAGGTAGCACGACCATGGTGAGTTTTTGTGTTTTGGAACATAAAATGGAACGCTTTGGCTGAGGTGACAGATATTAATTGCTACCAAACTGAGTTTCACTGCGATATTCAGGTTAATTCAGTCAGAATTCCACAGGCAGTCAGCTGGAGGGGTGGATGAATCTGGGAACAGCCAGTTTCCATGCGAATAAAACAAGCCTAATATCATTATGGATTCTTGCATTTCTTTGGCTTTTTTCTCATTTTTTATTTATCAAGGTTTGTAATGAATTTTCTGATGTGAGCTTTGGTTTTGAGGCTGCAATACGCAGTTCAGGGAACCGGAGGAATGGCCTTTTTCAAACAGGGCACAGCTGTTGGCCTGCTCCAATTCTGGCTTGCTGTCATTGTTTTGAGTGCCTCAGCTGACTTTTGGTTTCTTGAGCAGCAATTTCCTGCATGTTTTCAGGGTCTGAGTTGGTTTTGCCTTCTTCCTTCCCAAATTTTGTATTCTGACGCCATACAAACAAGAGTTTGGGCAGAGCAGCCATTTTGTAATGAAAAACACAGCAAATAGGCATTTGAAGCTTAGAAATCTACAGGTAACATGACCAAGGTGAGGTTTTGTGTTTTGGAAAATCAAATGGAACACGTTGGCTGAGGTGACAGATATAAATTGCCTCCAAACTGAGTTTCACTGTGATTTTCAGGTGAATTCAGTCACAATTCCACAGGCAGTCAGCTGGAGGGGTGGATGAACTGGGAACAGCTGGTATCCTTGCGAATAAATCCAGCCCAATATCATTATGGATTCTTGCATTTCTTTGTCTTTTTTCTCATTGTCTTATTTATCATGGTTTGTAATGAATTTTCTGATGTCAGCTTTGGTTTTGAAGTTGCAATATGGAGTTCAGGGCACCGGAGGAATGGCCTTTTTCCATCAGGGCACAGCTGTTGGCTTGCTCCAATTCTGGCTTGCTGTCATTATTTTGGGAGCCTCAGCTGACTTTTGGTTTCTTGAGTGGAAATTTCCTAAATGTTTTCTGGGTCTGAGTTGGTTTTGCCTTCTTCCTTCCCAAATGTTGTATTCTGACAGCATACAAACAAGAGTTTGGACAGAGTAGCCATTATGGAATGAAAAACACAACCAATAGGCGTTTGAAGCTTAGAAATCTACAGGTAACACAACCAAGGTGAGTTTTTGTGTTTTGGAAAGTCAAATGGAACACTTTGGCTAGGTGACAGATATTAATTGCCTCCAAACTGAGTTTCACTGCGATATTCAGGTTAATTCAGTCAGAATTCCACAGGCAGTCAGCTGGAGGGGTAGATGAATCCGGGAACAGCCGGTTTCCTTGCGACTAAATCAAGCCCAATATCATTATGGATTCTTGCATTTCTTTGGCTCTTATTTTTCTTATTTATCATGGTTTGTAATGAATTTTCTGATGTGCGCTTTGGTTTTTAGGCTGGCATATGGAGTTCAGGGCACAAGAGGAATGGTCATTTTCAATCAGGGCATAGCTGTTGGCTTGCTCCAATTCTGGCTTGCTGTCATTGTTTTGGGTGCCTCAGCCGATTTGTGGTTTCTTGAGCGGCATTTTCCTAAATGTTTTCTGGGTCTGAGTTGGTTTTTCCTTCTTCCTTCCCAAATTTTGTATTCTGATGCAATACAAACAAGAGTTTCGGCAGAGTAGCCATTATGAAATAAAAAACACAACAAACAAGCATTTCAAGGTTATACATGTACAGAAAACACGACCAAGGTGAGTTTTTGTGTTTTGGAAAATCAAATGGAACACTTTGACTGAGGTGACAGATATTAATTGCCTCCAAACTGAGTTTCACTGCGATGTTCAGGTTAATTCAGTCGAATTCCACAGGTAGCCAGATGGAGGGGTGGATGAATCTGGGAACAGCCGGTTTCCTTGCGACTCAATCAAGCCCAATATCATTATGGATTCTTGCATTTCTTTGGCTTTTTTCTCATTTTTCTTATTTATCATGGTTTGTAATGAATTTTCTGATGTGAGCTTTGGTTTTGAGTCTGCAAGATGGAGTTCAGGGCACCGGAGGAATGGCCATATTCAATCAGGGCACAGACCTTTGCTTGCTCCAATTCTGGCTTACTGTCATTGGTTTGGGGGCCTCAGCTGAGTTTGCTTTCTTGAGCGGCAAGTTCCTAAATGTTTTCTGGGTCTGAGTTGGTTTTGCCTTCTTCCTTCAAATGTTGCTTCTGACGCAATACAAACAAGAGTTTAGACAGAGTAGCCATATTGAAATAAAAAACACAACAAATAGGCGTTTGAAGCTTAGACATCTACTGGTAACATGACCAAGGTGAGTTTTTGTGTTTTGGAATATAAAATGGAACACTTTGGCTGTGGTGACAGATATTAATTGCCTCTAAACTGAGTTTCACTGTGATTTTCAGGTTAATTCAGTCAGAATTCCACAGGCAGTCAGCTGGAGTGGTGGATGAATCTGGGAACAACCGGTTTCCTCGCGACTAAATCAAACCTAATATCATTATGGAATCTTGCATTTCTTTGGCTTTTTTCTCATTTTCCTTATTTTTCATGGTTTGTAATGAATTTTCTGATGTGAGCTTTGGTTTTGAGTCTGGAAGATGGAGTTCAGGGCAGAAGAGGATGAATCTTTTTCAATCAGGGCACAGCTCTTTGCTTGCTCCAATTCTGGTTTAATGTAATTGGTTTGGGTACCTCTGCTGACTTTTGGTTTCTTGAGCGGCAATTTCCTAAATGTTTTCTGGGTCTGAGTTGGTTTTGCCTTCTTCCTTGTCAAATTTTGTATTCTGACGCAATACAAAAAAGAGTTTGGTTAAAGTAGCCATTATGAAATAAAAACCACAACAAATATGCTTTTGAAGCTTAGAAATCTACAGGTAACTCGACCATGGTGAGTTTTTGTGTTTTGGAAAATCAAATGGAACACTTTGGCTGAGGTGACAGATATTAATTGCCTCCAAAATGAGTTTCACTGTGATTTTCAGGTTAATGCAGTCAAAATTCCACAGGTAGTCAGCTGGAGGGGGGGATGAATCTGGGAAGAGCTGATTTCCTTGAGACTAAATCAAGCCCAATATCATTATGGATTCTTGCATTTCTTTGGCTTTTTTCTCATTTTTCTTATGTATCATGGTTTGTAGTGAATTTTCTGATGTGAGCTTTGGTTTTGAGTCTGCAATATGGAGTTCAGGGCACAAGAGGAAGGTTCTTTTTCAAACAGGGCACAGCCATTTGCTTGCTCCAGTTCTGGCTTGCTGTCATTGTTTTGGGTGCCTCAGCTGATTTTTGGTGTGTTGAGTGGCAATTTCCTAAATGTTTTCTGGGTCTGAGTTGGTTTTGCCTTCTTCCTTCCCAAATGTTGTATTCTGACGCCATACAAACAAGAGGTTGGACAGAGTAGCCATTATGAAATAAAAAAAAAACACAAGAAATAGGAGTTTGAAGCTTAGAAATCTACAGGTAACACGACCAAGGTGAGATTTTGTGTTTTGGAAAATCAAATGGAACACATTGGCTGAGGTGACACATATTAATTGCCTCCAAGCTGAGTTTCACTGCGATTTTCAGGTTAATTCTGTCAGAATTCCACAGGCAGTCAGCTGGAGGGGTGGATGAATCCGGGAAAGATGGTTTCCTTGCTACTAAATCAAGCCCAATATCATTGTGGATTCTTGCATTTCTTTGGCTTTTTTCTCATCTTTCTTATTTATCATGGTTTGTAATGAATTTTCGGATGTGAGCTTTGGTTTTGAGGCTGGCATTTTGAGTTCAGGGCACCGGAGGAATGGTCCTTTTCAAACAGGGCACAGCTGTTGGCCTGCTCCAATTCTGGCTTGCTGTCATTTTATTTTGGGTGCCTCAGCTTATTTGTGGTTTCTTGAGCGGCAATTTTCTGAATGTTTTCTGGGTCTGAGTTGCTTTTGCCTTCTTCCTTGTCAAATTTTGTATTCTGACGCAATACAAACAAGAGTTTAGACAGAGTAGCCATTATGAAATAAAAAACACAACACATAGGCGTTTGAAGCTTAGAAATCTACAGGTAACACGACCAAGGTGAGTTTTTGTGTTTTGGAAAATCAAATGGAACACTTTGGCTGAGGTGACAGATATTAATTGCCTCCAAAAAGAGTTTCAATGCGATTTTCAGGTTAACTCAGTCAGAATTCCACAGGCTGTCAGCTGGAGGGGTGGATGAATCCGGGAACAACCGGTTTCCTTGCGACTAAATCAAGCCCAATATCATTATGGATTCTTGCATTTCTTTGGATTTTTCGCATTTTTCTTATTTATCATGGTTTGTAATGAATTTTGTGATGTCAGCTTTGGTTATGAGGCTGCAATATGGAGTTCAGGGCACTGGGGGAATGGTCTTTTTCAATCAGGGCACAGCTGTTAGTCTGCTCTAATTCTGGCTTGCTGTCATTGCTTTGAGTGCCTCAGCCGATTTGTGGTTTCTTGAGCGGCAATTTCCTACATGTTTTCTGTGTCTGAGTTGATTTTGCCTTCTTCCTTCCCAAAGTTTGTATTCTGACGCAATACAAACAAGAGTTTTTGCAGAGTAGCCATTTTGTAATGAAAAACATAGCATATTGGCGTTTGAAGCTTAGAAATCTACAGGTAACACGACCAAGGTGAGGTTATGTGTTTTGGATAATAAAATGGTCTGAGGTGACAGATATTAATTGCCTCCAAACTGAGTTTCACTGCGATTTTCAGGTGAATTCAGTCAGAATTCCACAGGCAGTCAGCTGCAGTGGTCGATGAATCCAGGAACAGCCGGTTTCCTTGAGACTAAATCAAGCCCAATATCATTATGCATTCTTGGAATTCTTTGGCTTTTTTCTCATTTTCCTTATTTTTCATGGTTTGTAATGAATTTTCTGATGTGAGCTTTGGTTTTGAGGCTGCAATATGGAGTTCAGGGCACCGGAGGAATGGTCTTTTTCAAACACGGCAAAGCTGTTGGCCTGCTCCAATTCTGCCTTGCTGTCATTGTTTTGAGTGCCTCAGCCGATTTGTGGTTTTTTGAGCGGCAATTTCATAAATGTTTTCTGGGTCTGAGTTAGTTTTGCCTTCTTCCTTCCCAAATTTTGTATTCTGACGCAATACAAACAAGAGTTTGTTTAAAGTAGCCATTATGAAATAAAAAACACTACAAATAGGCTTTTGAAGCTTAGAAATCTACAGGTAACACGACCAAGGGGAGTTTTTGTGTTTTGGAAAATACAATGGAACACTTTGGCTAGGTGACAGATATTAATTGCCTCCAAACTGAGTTTCACTGCGATATTCAGGTTAATTCAGTCAGAATTCCACAGGCAGTCCACTGAAGGGGTGGATGAATCCGGGAACAGCCGGTTTCCTTGCGACTAACTCAAGCCCAATATCATTATGGATTCTTGCATTTTTTGGCTTTTTTCTCCGTTTTCTTATTTATCATGGTTTGTAATGAATTTTCTGATGTGAGCTTTGGTTTTGAGGCTGGCATATTGAGTTCAGGGCACCGGAGGAATGGTCTTTTTCAAAAAGGGCACAGCTGTTGTGCTGCTCCAATTCTGGCTTGCTGTCATTGTTTTAAGTACCTCAGCCGATTTTTAGCTTCTTGAGCGGAAATTTTAAATGTTTTCTGGACAGAGTAGCCATTATGAAATAAAAAATACAACTAATAGGCGTTTGAATCTTAGAAATCTACAGGTAACACGAGCAAGGTGAGTTTTTGTGTTTTGGATAATAAAATGGTCTGAGGTGACAGATATTAATTGCCCCCAAACTGAGTTTCACTGCGATTTTCAGGTTAATTCAGTCAGAATTCCACAGGCAGTCAGCTGGAGGGGTGGATGAATCCAGGAAGAGCCGGTTTCCTTGCGACTAAATCAAGCCCAATATCATTATGGATTCTTGCATTTCTTTGGCTTTTTTCTCATTTTTCTTATTTATCATGGTTTGTAATGCATTTTCTGATGTCAGCTTTGGTTTTGAGGCTGCAATATGGAGTTCAGTGCACCGGGGCAATGGTCATTTTCAAACACGGCACAGCTGTTGGCCTGCTCCAATTCTGGCTTGCTTTCATCGTTTTGAGTGCCTCAGCCGATTAGTGGTTTCTTGAGCGGCAATTTCCAAAATGTTTTAAGGGTCTGAGTTGGTTTTGCCTTCTTCCTTCCCAAATGTTGTATTCTGACACAATACAAACAAGAGTTTGGGCAGAGTAGCTATTATGAAATAAAAAACACAACAAATAGGCTTTTGAAGCTTAGAAATCTACAGGTAACACGACCAAGGGGAGTTTTTGTGTTTTGGAAAATACAATGGAACACTTTGGCTAGGTGACAGATATTAATTGCCTCCAAACTGAGTTTCACTGCGATATTCAGGTTAATTCAGTCAGAATTCCACAAGCTGTCAGCTGAAGGGGTGGATGAATCCGGGAACAGCCGGTTTCCTTTGCGACTGAACCAAGCCCAATATCATTATGGATTCTTGCATTTCTTTGGCTTTTTTCTCTGTTTTCTTATTTATCATGGTTTGTAATGAATTTTCTGATGTCAGCTTTGGTTTTGAGGCTGCAATATGGAGTTCAGGGCACCGGAGGAATAGTCTTTTTCAAACAGGGCACAGCTGTTGGCCTGCTCCAATTCTGGCTTGCTGTCATTGTTTTGAGTGCCTCAGCCGATTTGTGGTTTCTTGAGCGGCGATTTCCTAAATGTTTTCTGGGTCTGATTTGGTTTTGCCTTCTTCCTTCCCAAATTTTGCATTCTGACGCAATACAAACAAGAGTTTGGGCAGAGTAGCCATTATGAAATAAAAAACACTACAAATAGGCGTTCGAAGCTCAGACATCTACAGGTAACAGGACAAGATGAGGTTTTGTGTTTTGGCAAATCAAATGGAACACTTTGGCTGAGGTGACAGATATTAATTGCCTCCAAACCGAGTTTCACTGCGATTTTCAGGTTAATTCAGTCAGAATTCCACAGGCAGTCAGCTGGAGGTGTGGATGAATCTGGGTATAGCCAATTTCCTTGCGACTAAATCAAGCCCAATATCATTATGGATTCTAGCATTTCTTTGGCTTTTTTCTCATTTTTCTTATTTATCATGGTTTGTAATGAATTTTCTGATGTGAGCTTTGGTTTTGCGGCTGCAATATGGAGTTCAGGGCACCGGGGGAATGGTCTTTTTCAATCAGGGCACAGCTGTTGACTTGCTCCAATTCTGCCTTGCTCTCATTGTTTTGGGTGCCTTAGCTGACTTTTGTTTTCTTGAGCGGCAATTTCCTAAATGTTTTCTGTGTCTGAGAGGTTTTTGCCTTCTTCCTTCCCAAATTTTGTATTGTGACGCAATATAAACATGAGTTCAGACAGAATACCGATTATGAAATAAAAAACACAACAAATAGGCGTTTGAAGCTTAGAAATCTACAGGTAACATGACCAAGGTGAGGTTTTGTGTTTTGGAAAATCAAATGGAACACGTTGGCTGAGGTGACAGATATAAATTGCCTCCAAACTGAGTTTCACTGCGATTTTCAGGTGAATTCAGTCACAATTCCACAGGCAGTCAGCTGGAGGGTGGATGAACTGGGAACAGCCGGTATCCTTGTGAATAAATCCATCCCAATATCATTATGGATTCTTGCATTTCTTTGTCTTTTTTCTCATTTGTCTTATTTATCATGGTTTGTAATGAATTTTCTGATGTCAGCTTTGGTTTTGAAGCTGCAATATGGAGTTCAGGGCACCGGAGGAATGGCCTTTTTCCATCAGGGCACAGCTGTTGGCTTGCTCCAATTCTGGCTTGCTGTCATTGTTTTGGGTGCCTCAGCTGACTTTTGGTTTCTTGAGTGGAAATTTCCTAAATGTTTTCTGGGTCTGAGTTGGTTTTGCCTTCTTCCTTCCCAAATGTTGTATTCTGACAGCATACAAACAAGAGTTTGGACAGAGTAGCCATTATGGAATGAAAAACACAACCAATAGGCGTTTGAAGCTTAGAAATCTACAGGTAACACAACCAAGGTGAGTTTTTGTGTTTTGGAAAGTCAAATGGAACACTTTGGCTAGGTGACAGATATTAATTGCCTCCAAACTGAGTTTCACTGCGATATTCAGGTTAATTCAGTCAGAATTCCACAGGCAGTCCGCTGAAGGGGTGGATGAATCCGGGAACAGCCGGTTTCCTTGCGACTAAATCAAGCCCAATATCATTATGGATTCTTGCATTTCTTTGGCTCTTATTTTTCTTATTTATCATGGTTTGTAATGAATTTTCTGATGTGCGCTTTGGTTTTTAGGCTGGCATATGGAGTTCAGGGCACAAGAGGAATGGTCATTTTCAATCAGGGCATAGCTGTTGGCTTGCTCCAATTCTGGCTTGCTGTCATTGTTTTGGGTGCCTCAGCCGATTTGTGGTTTCTTGAGCGGCATTTTCCTAAATGTTTTCTGGGTCTGAGTTGGTTTTTCCTTCTTCCTTCCCAAATTTTGTATTCTGATGCAATACAAACAAGAGTTTCGGCAGAGTAGCCATTATGAAATAAAAAACACAACAAACAAGCATTTCAAGGTTATACATGTACAGAAAACACGACCAAGGTGAGTTTTTGTGTTTTGGAAAATCAAATGGAACACTTTGACTGAGGTGACAGATATTAATTGCCTCCAAACTGAGTTTCACTGCGATGTTCAGGTTAATTCAGTCGAATTCCACAGGTAGCCAGATGGAGGGGTGGATGAATCTGGGAACAGCCGGTTTCCTTGCGACTGAATCAAGCCCAATATCATTATGGATTCTTGCATTTCTTTGGCTTTTTTCTCATTTTTCTTATATATCATGGTTTGTAATGAATTTTCTGATGTGAGCTTTGGTTTTGAGTCTGCAAGATGGAGTTCAGGGCACCGGAGGAATGGCCATATTCAATCAGGGCACAGACCTTTGCTTGCTCCAATTCTGGCTTACTGTCATTGGTTTGGGGGCCTCAGCTGAGTTTGCTTTCTTGAGCGGCAAGTTCCTAAATGTTTTCTGGGTCTGAGTTGGTTTTGCCTTCTTCCTTCAAATGTTGCTTCTGACGCAATACAAACAAGAGTTTAGACAGAGTAGCCATTATGAAATAAAAAACACAACAAATAGGCGTTTGAAGCTTAGACATCTACTGGTAACATGACCAAGGTGAGTTTTTGTGTTTTGGAATATAAAATGGAACACTTTGGCTGTGGTGACAAATATTAATTGCCTCCAAACTGAGTTTCACTGTGATTTTCAGGTTAATTCAGTCAGAATTCCACAGGCAGTCAGCTGGAGGGGTGGATGAATCTGGGAACAACCGGTTTCCTTGCGACTAAATCAAACCTAATATCATTATGGAATCTTGCATTTCTTTGGATTTATTCTCATTTTTCTTATTTATCATGGTGTGTAATGAATTTTCTGATGTGAGCTTTGGTTTTGAGTCTGGAAGATGGAGTTCAGGGCAGAAGAGGATGAATCTTTTTCAATCAGGGCACAGCTCTTTGCTTGCTCCAATTCTGGTTTAATGTAATTGGTTTGGGTACCTCTGCTGACTTTTGGTTTCTTGAGCGGCAATTTCCTAAATGTTTTAAGGGTCTGAGTTGGTTTTGCCTTCTTCCTTGTCAAATTTTGTATTCTGACGCAATACAAACAAGAGTTTTGACAGAGTAGCCATTATGAAATAAAAAACACAACAAATAGGCGTTTGAAGCTTATACATCTACAGGTAACTCGACCATGGTGAGTTTTTGTGTTTTGGATAATAAAATGGTCTGAGGTGACAGATATTAATTGCCCCCAAACTGAGTTTCACTGCGATTTTCAGGTTAATTCAGTCAGAATTCCACAGGCACTCAGCTGGAGGGGTGGATGAATCCAGGAACAGCCGGTTTCCTTGAGACTAAATCAAGCCCAATATCATTGTGGATTCTTGCATTTCTTTGGCTTTTTTCTCATCTTTCTTATTTATCATGGTTTGTAATGAATTGTCGGATGTGAGCTTTGGTTTTGAGGCTGGCATTTTGAGTTCAGGGCACCGGAGGAATGGTCCTTTTCAAACAGGGCACAGCTGTTGGCCTGCTCCAATTCTGGCTTGCTGTCATTGTTTTGAGTGCCTCAGCCGATTTGTGGTTTCTTGAGCGGCAATTTTCTGAATGTTTTCTGGGTCTGAGTTGCTTTTGCCTTCTTCCTTGTCAAATTTTGTATTCTGACGCAATACAAACAAGAGTTTAGACAGAGTAGCCATTATGAAATAAAAAACACAACAAATAGGCATTTGAAGCTTAGAAATCTACAGGTAACACGACCAAGGTGAGTTTTTGTGTTTTGGAAAATCAAATGGAACACTTTGGCTGAGGTGACAGATATTAATTGCCTCCAAAAAGAGTTTCAATGCGATTTTCAGGTTAACTCAGTCAGAATTCCACAGGCTGTCAGCTGGAGGGGTGGATGAATCCGGGAACAACCGGTTTCTTTGCGACTCAATCAAGCCCAATAGCATTATGGATTCTTGCATTTCTTTGGCTTTTTTCTTCGTTTCCATATTTATCATCGTTTCTAATGAATTTTCTGATGTGAGTTTTGGTTTTGAGGCTGCAATATGGAGTTCAGGGCACTGGGGGAATGGTCTTTTTCAATCAGGGCACAGCTGTTGGCCTGCTCCAATTCTGGTTTGCTGTCATTCTTTTGAGTGCCTCAGCCGATTTGTGGATTCTTGAGCGGCAATTTCCTACATGTTTTCTGGGTCTTAGTTGGTTTTGCCCCCTTCCTTCCCAAATTTTGTATTCTGACGCCATAGAAAGAAGAGTTTGGGTAGAGTAGCCATTATGAAATAAAAAACACAACACATAGGCGTTTGAAGCTTAGAAATCTACAGGTAACACGACCAAGGTGAGTTTTTGTGTTTTGGAAAATCAAATGGAACACTTTGGCTGAGGTGACAGATATTAATTGCCTCCAAAAAGAGTTTCACTGCGATTTTCAGGTTAATTCAGTCAGAATTCCACAGGCTGTCAGCTGGAGGGGTGGATGAATCCGGGAACAACCGGTTTCCTTGCGACTAAATCAAGCCCAATATCATTATGGATTCTTGCATTTCTTTGGATTTTTCGCATTTTTCTTATTTATCATGGTTTGTAATGAATTTTCTGATGTCAGCTTTGGTTTTGAGGTTGCAATATGGAATTCAGGGCACCGGGGGAATGGTCTTTTTCAATCAGGGCACAGCTGTTAGTCTGCTCTAATTCTGGCTTGCTGTCATTGCTTTGAGTGCCTCAGCCGATTTGTGGTTTCTTGAGCGGCAATTTCCTACATGTTTTCTGAGTCTGAGTTGATTTTGCCTTCTTCCTTCCCAAATTTTGTATTCTTAGGCAATACAAACAAGAGTTTTTGCAGAGTAGCCATTTTGTAATGAAAAACATAGCATATAGGCGTTTGAAGCTTAGAAATCTACAGGTAACACGACCAAGGTGAGGTTATGTGTTTTGGATAATAAAATGGTCTGAGGTGACAGATATTAATTGCCTCCAAACTGAGTTTCACTGCGATTTTCAGGTGAATTCAGTCAGAATTCCACAGGCAGTCAGCTGGAGGGGTGGATGAATCCAGGAACAGCCGGTTTCCTTGAGACTAAATCAAGCCCAATATCATTATGCATTCTTGGAATTCTTTGGCTTTTTTCTCATTTTCCTTATTTTTCATGGTTTGTAATGAATTTTCTGATGTGAGCTTTGGTTTTGAGGCTGCAATATGGTGTTCAGGGCACCGGAGGAATGGTCTTTTTCAAACAGGGCACAGCTGTTGGCCTGCTCCAATTCTGCCTTGCTGTCATCGTTTTGAGTGCCTCAGCCGATTTGTGGTTTTTTGAGTGGCAATTTCTTAAATGTTTTCTGGGTCTGAGTTGGTTTTGCCTTCTTCCTTCCCAAATTTTGTATTCTGACGCAATACAAACAAGAGTTTGTTTAAAGTAGCCATTATGAAATAAAAAACACTACAAATAGGCGTTTTAAGCTTAGAAATCTACAGGTAACACGACCAAGGGGAGTTTTTGTGTTTTGGAAAATACAATGGAACACTTTGGCTGAGGTGACAGATATTAATTGCCCCCAAACTGAGTTTCACTGCGATTTTCAGGTTAATTCAGTCAGAATTCCACAGGCAGTCAGCTGGAGGGGTGGATGAATCCAGGAACACCCGGTTTCCTTGCGACTAAATCAAGCCCAATATCATTATAAATTCTTGCATTTCTTTGGCTTTTTTCTCATTTTTCTTATTTATCATGGTTTGTAATGCATTTTCTGATGTCAGCTTTGGTTTTGAGGCTGCAATATGGAGTTCAGGGCACCGGGGCAATGGTCTTTCTCAAACACGGCACAGCTGTTGGCCTGCTCCAATTCTGGTTTGCTGTCATCATTTTGAGTGCCTCAGCCGATTAGTGGTTTCTTGAGCGGCAATTTCCAAAATGTTTTAAGGGTCTGAGTTGGTTTTGCCTTCTTCCTTCCCAAATGTTGTATTCTGACGCCACACAAACAAGAGTTTGGGCAGAGTAGCTATTATGAAATAAAAAACACAACAAATAGGCTTTTGAAGCTTAGAAATCTACAGGTAACACGACCAAGGGGAGTTTTTGTGTTTTGGAAAATACAATGGAACACTTTGGCTAGGTGACAGATATTAATTGCCTCCAAACTGAGTTTCACTGCGATATTCAGGTTAATTCAGTCAGAATTCCACAAGCTGTCAGCTGAAGGGGTGGATGAATCCGGGAAAAGCCGGTTTCCTTGCGACTAACTCAAGCCCAATATCATTATGGATTCTTGCATTTTTTGGCTTTTTTCTCTGTTTTCTTATTTATCATGGTTTGTAATGAATTTTCTGATGTGAGCTTTGGTTTTGAGGCTGGCATATTGAGTTCAGGGCACCAGAGGAATGGTCTTTTTCAAACAGGGCACAGCTGTTGGCCTGCTCCAATTCTGGCTTGCTGTCATTGTTTTAAGTACCTCAGCCGATTTGTAGCTTCTTGAGCGGAAATTTTAAATGTTTTCTGGACAGAGTAGCCATTATGAAATAAAAAATACAACTAATAAGCGTTTGAATCTTAGAAATCTACAGGTAACACGAGCAAGGTGAGTTTTTGTGTTTTGGATAATAAAATGGTCTGAGGTGACAGATATTAATTGCCCCCAAACTGAGTTTCACTGCGATTTTCAGGTTAATTCAGTCAGAATTCCACAGGCAGTCAGCTGGAGGGGTGGATGAATCCAGGAACAGCCGGTTTCCTTGCGACTAAATCAAGCCCAATATCATTATGGATTCTTGCATTTCTTTGGCTTTTTTCTCATTTTTCTTATTTATCATGGTTTGTAATGCATTTTCTGATGTCAGCTTTGGTTTTGAGGCTGCAATATGGAGTTCAGGGCACCGGGGCAATGGGCTTTTTCAAACATGGCACAGCTGTTGGCCTGTTCCAATTCTGGCTTGCTGTCATCGTTTTGAGTGCCTCAGCCGATTAGTGGTTTCTTGAGCGGCAATTTCCAAAATGTTTTCTGGGTCTGAGATGGTTTTGCCTTCTTCCTTCCCAAATGTTGTATTCTGACACAATACAAACAAGAGTTTTGGCAGAGTAGCTATTATGAAATAAAAAACACAACAAATAGGCTTTTGAAGCTTAGAAATCTACAGGTAACACGACCAAGGGGAGTTTTTGTGTTTTGGAAAATCAAATGGAACACTTTGGCTGAGGTGACAGTTATTTACTGCCTCCAAACGGAGTTTCACTGCGATATTCAGGTTAATTCAGTCAGAATTCCACAGGCAGTCAGCTGGAGGGGTGGATGAATCCGGGAACAGCCGGTTTGCTTTGCGACTGAACCAAGCCCAATATCATTATGGATTCTTGCATTTTTTGGCTTTTTTCTCATTTTTTCTTATTTATCATGGTTTGTAATGAATTTTCTGATGTCAGCTTTGGTTTTGAGGCTGCAATATGGAGTTCAGGGCACCGGAGGAATAGTCTTTTTCAAACAGGGCACAGCTGTTGGCCTGCTCCAATTCTGGCTTGCTGTCATTGTTTTGAGTGCCTCAGCCGATTTGTGGTTTCTTGAGCGGCGATTTCCTAAATGTTTTCTGGGTCTGAGTTGGTTTTGCCTTCTTCCTTCCCAAATTTTGCATTCTGACGCAATACAAACAAGAGTTTGGGCAGAGTAGCCATTATGAAATAAAAAACACTACAAATAGGCGTTCGAAGCTCAGACATCTACAGGTAACAGGACAAGATGAGGTTTTGTGTTTTGGCAAATCAAATGGAACACTTTGGCTGAGGTGACAGATATTAATGGCCTCCAAACCGAGTTTCACTGCGATTTTCAGGTTAATTCAGTCAGAATTCCACAGGCAGTCAGCTGGAGGTGTGGATGAATCTGGGTACAGCCAATTTCCTTGCGACTAAATCAAGCCCAATATCATTATGGATTCTAGCATTTCTTTGGCTTTTTTCTCATTTTTCTTATTTATCATGGTTTGTAATGAATTTTCTGATGTGAGCTTTGGTTTTGCGGCTGCAATATGGAGTTCAGGGCACAAGAGGAAGGTTATTTTTCAAAAAGGGCACAGCTGTTGACTTGCTCCAATTCTGCCTTGCTCTCATTGTTTTGGGTGCCTTAGCTGACTTTTGTTTTCTTGAGCGGCAATTTCCTAAATGTTTTCTGTGTCTGAGAGGTTTTTGCCTTCTTCCTTCCCAAATTTTGTATTGTGACGCAATATAAACATGAGTTCAGACAGAATACCGATTATGAAATAAAAAACACAACAAATAGGCGTTTGAAGCTTAGAAATCTACAGGTAACATGACCAAGGTGAGTTTTTGTGTTTTGAAAAATCAAATGGAACACTTTGGCTGAGGTGACAGATATTAATTGCCTCCAAACTGAGGTTCACTGCGATTTTCTGGTTAATTCAGTCATATTTCCACAGGCAGTCTGCTGGAGGGGTGGATGAATCTGGGAACAGCCAATTTCCTTGCGACTCAATCAAGCCCAATATCATTATGGATTCTTGCATTTCTTTGGCTTTTTTCTTCGTTTTCTTATTTATCATGGTTTAAATGAATTTTCTGATGTGAGCTTTGTTTTTTAGGCTGCAATATGGAGTTCAGGGCACCGGAGGAATGGTCTTTTTCAAACAGGGCACAGCTGTTGGCCTGCTCCAATTCTGCCTTGCTGTCATTGTTTTGAGTGCCTCAGCCGATTTGTGGTTTTTTGAGCGGCAATTTCTTAAATGTTTTCTGGGTCTGAGTTGGTTTTGCCTTCTTCCTTCCCACATTTTGTATTCTGACGCAATACAAACAAGAGTTTGTTTAAAGTAGCCATTATGAAATAAAAAACACTACAAATAGGCGTTTTAAGCTTAGAAATCTACAGGTAACACGACCAAGGGGAGTTTTTGTGTTTTGGAAAATACAATGGAACACTTTGGCTAGGTGACAGATATTAATTGCCTCCAAACTGAGTTTCACTGCGATATTCAGGTTAATTCAGTCAGAATTCCACAGGCAGTCCGCTGAAGGGGTGGATGAATCCGGGAACAGCCGGTTTCCTTGCGACTAACTCAAGCCCAATATCATTATGGATTCTTGCATTTTTTGGCTTTTTTCTCCTTTTTCTTATTTATCATGGTTTGTAATGAATTTTCTGATGTGAGCTTTGGTTTTGAGGCTGGCATATTGAGTTCAGGGCACCGGAGGAATGGTCTTTTTCAAAAAGGGCACAGCTGTTGGCCTGCTCCAATTCTGGCTTGCTGTCATTGTTTTAAGTACCTCAGCCGATTTGTGGTTTCTTGAGCGGAAATTTTAAATGTTTTCTTGACAGAGTAGCCATTATGAAATAAAAAATACAACAAATAGGCGTTTGAACCTTAGGAATCTACAGGTAACACGAGCAAGGTGAGTGTTTGCGTTTTAGATAATAAAATGGTCTGAGGTGACAGATATTAATTGCCTCCAAACTGAGTTTCACTGCGATTTTCAGGTTAATTCTGTCAGAATTCCACAGGCAGTCCGCTGGAGGGGTGGATGAATCCAGGAACAGCCGGTTTCCTTTAGACTAAATCAAGCCCAATATCATTATGGATTCTTGCATTTCTTTGGCTTTTTTCTCATTTTTCTTATTTATCATGGTTTGTAATGCATTTTCTGATGTCAGCTTTGGTTTTGAGGCTGCAATATAGAGTTCAGGGCACCGGGGCAATGGTCTTTTTCAAACAGGACACAGCTGTTGGCTTGTTGCAATTGTGGCTTGCTGTCATTGTTTTGCATGCCTCAGCTGTTTTTGGTTTCTCGAGCGGCAATTTCCAAAATGTTTTCTGGGTCTGAGTTGGTTTTGCCTTCTTCCTTCCCAAATGTTGTATTCTGACGCAATACAAACAAGAGTTTGGGCAGAGTAGCTATTATGAAATAAAAAACACAACAAATAGGCTTTTGAAGCTTAGAAATCTACAGGTAACACGACCAAGGTGAGTTTTTGTGTTTTGGAAAATCAAATGGAACACTTTGGCTGAGGTGACAGTTATTTACTGCCTCAAAACGGAGTTTCACTGCGATTTTCAGGTTAATTCAGTCAGAATTCCACAGGCAGTCAGCTGGAGGGGTGGATGAATCCGGGAACAGCCGGTTTCCTTGTGACTGAACCAAGCCCAATATCATTATGGATTCTTGCATTTCTTTGGCTTTTTTCTCATTTTTCTTATTTATCATGGTTTGTAATGAATTTTCTGATGTCAGCTTTGGTTTTGAGGTTGCAATATGGAGTTCAGGGCACCGGAGGAATAGTCTTTTTCAATCAGGGCACAGCTGTTGGCCTGCTCCAATTCTGGCTTGCTGTCATTGTTTTGAGTGCCTCAGCCGATTTGTGGTTTCTTGAGCGGCAATTTCCTAAATGTTTTCTGGGTCTGAGTTGGTTTTGCCTTCTTCCTTCCCAAATTTTGTATTCTGACGCAATACAAACAAGAGTTTGGGCAGAGTAGCCATTATGAAATAAAAAACACTACAAATAGGCGTTTGAAGCTCAGAAATCTACAGGTAACAGGACAAGATGAGGTTTTGTGTTTTGGCAAATAAAATGGAACACTTTGGCTGAGGTGACAGATATTAATGGCCTCCAAACTGAGTTTCACTGCGATTTTCAGGTTAATTCAGTCAGAATTCCACAGGCAGTCAGCTGGAGGGGTGGATGAATCTGGGAACAGCCAATTTCCTTGCGACTAAATCAAGCCCAATATCATTATGGATTCTAGCATTTCTTTGGCTTTTTTCTCATTTTTCTTATTTATCATGGTTTGTAATGAATTTTCTGATGTGAGCTTTGGTTTTGAGGCTGCAATATGGAGTTCAGGGCACAAGAGGAAGGTTATTTTTCAAAAAGGGCACAGCTGTTGACTTGCTCCAATTCTGCCTTGCTGTCATTGTTTTGGGTGCCTTAGCTGACTTTTGGTTTCTTGAGTGGCAATTTCCTAAATGTTTTCTGTGTCTGAGAGGTTTTTGCCTTCTTCCTTCCCAAATTTTGTATTGTGACGCAATACAAACATGAGTTCAGACAGAGTACCGATTATGAAATAAAAAACACAACAAATAGGCGTTTGAAGGTTATGATTCTACAGGTATCATGACCAAGGTGAGTTTTTGAGTTTTGAAAAATCAAATGGAACACTTTGGCTGAGGTGACAGATATTAATTGCCTTCAAACTGAGTTTCACTGCATTTTTCAGGTTAATTCAGTCAGAATTCCACAGGCAGTCAGCTTTAGTGGTGGATGAATCTGGGAACAGCCGGTTTCCTTGCAACTAAATCAAACCCAATATCATTATGGATTCTTGCATTTCTTTGGCTTTTTTCTCATTTTTCTTATGTATCGTGGTTTGTAATGAATTTCCTGATGTGAGCTTTGGTTTTGAGGCTGGAATATGGAGTTCAGGGTACCGGAAGAATGGCCTTTTTCAATCAGGACTCAGCTGATTGCCTGCTCCAATTCTGGCTTGCTGTCATGGTTTTGGGAGCCTCAGCTGACTTTTGGTTTCTTGAGTGGCAATTTCCAAAATGTTTTCTGGGTCTGAGTTGGCTTTGCCTTCTACCTTCCGAAATTTTGTATGTTGATGCAATACAAGCAAGATTTTGGACAGAGTAGCCATTATGAAATAAAAAACACAACAAATAGGCGTTTGACGCTTTGAAATCTATAGGAAACATGACCAAAGTGAGTTTTTTTGTTTTGGAAAATAAAATGGAACACTTTGGCTGAGGTGACAGATATTAATTGTCTCCAAACCGAATTTCACTGCCATTTTGAGGTGAATTCAGTCAGAATCCCTATTCACTCAGCTGGGAGTTGTGGATGAATCTGGAAACAGCTGTTTACTTAGGAATAAATCAAGCCCAATATCACTAAGAAAACTTGCATTTCTTTGGCTTTTCTCTGATTTTTCCTATTTATCATGGTTTGAAATGAATTTTCTGATGTGAGCTTTGGTTTTGTGGCTGGCATATTGAGTTTAGGGCACAAGAGGAAGGTTCTTTTTCAATCAGGGCACAGCTGTTGGAGTGCTCCAGTTCTGCTTGCTGTCATTGTTTTGGATTCCTTAGCTGATTTGTGGATTCTTTTTCTGCAGTTTCCTAAATGTGTTCTGGGTCTGAGTCGGATTTTCCTTCTTATTCCCAAATTTTGTATTCTGACGCAATACAAGCAAGATTTTGGACAGAGTAGCCATTATGAAAGAAAAAAAAAACACAGTAAATTGCCCTTTCAGGATTAGAAGTCTACAGGCAACACGACTAAGATGAGTTTTTGTGTTTTGGAAAATGACATGGAACACTTCTGCTGAGGGGACAGATACTAATTCCCTCCAAATTGAGTGTGAGTGCGATTTTGAGGTGAATTGAGTCAGAATTCCAAAGTCAGTCTGTGGAAGGGGGGGATGAATCCGGAAACAGTCTGTTTGCTTCTGTCTAAATCCAGCCAAATACCACAAAGGACTCTTGAATTACTTTGGCTTTCTCAGATTTCCCTTATTTATCATTGTTTGTAATGATTTTTTTTTTTGTGAGCTTTGGTTTTGAGGTTGGAATATGGAGTTCAGGGCACTGGATTAATGGTCTAGTTCAATCAGGGCACAGCTGTTGGCTTGCTCCAATTCTGGCTTGCTTTCAAGGTTTTGGGTGCCTCAGCCCATTTGTGGTTTCTTGAGCGGCAATTTCCTACATGTTTTCTGGCTCTGAGTAGGTTTTGCCTTCTTCCTTCCCAAATTTTGTATTCTGGCGTAATACAAACAAGAGTTTGGACAGAGTAGCCATTATGAAATAAAAAACACAACAAATAGGCATTTGAAGCTACAGGTAACACGACCAAGGTGAGATTTTGTGTTTTGGAAAATCAAATGGAACACTTTGGCGTTTGAAGCTTATATATGTACTGGTCACAAGACCAAGGTATGATTTTTTGTTTTCGAAATTAAAATTGAACACTCTGGCTGAGGTGACGGATATTAATTGCCTCCAAAACCGAGTTTCACTGCGATTTTCAGATTAATTCAGTTAATTCAGTTAGGATTTCACAGGCTTGCATTTCTTTGGCTTTTTCTCATTTCCCTTATTTATCATGGTTTGTAATGAATTTTCTGATGTGAGCTTTGGTTTTGAGGCTGGAATATGGAGTTCAGGGTACTGGAGGAATGGTCTTTTTCAAACAGGGCACAGCTGTTGGCTTGCTCCAATTCTGGCTTGCTGTCATTGTTTTGGGTGCCTCAGCTCAATTTTGGTTTGTTGAGCGGCAATTTCCTAAATGTTTTCTGGGTCTGATTTGGTTTTGCCTTCCTCCTTCCCAAATTTTGTATTCTGACGCCATACAAACATGAGTTTGGGCAGAGTACCGATTATGAAATACAAAACACAACAAATGGGCATTTGAAGCTTAGAAATCTACAGGTTACATGACCAAGGTGAGTTTTTGTGTTTTGGAAAAAAAAATGTTACACTTTGGCTGAGGTCACAGATATTAATTGACTCCAAACTGAGTTTCACTGCGATTTTCAGGGTAATTCAGTCAGAATTCCACAGGCAGACAGCTGGGAGGTGTGGATGAATCTGGAAACAGCCGTTCACATGGCAATAAATCAAGCCCAGTATTACTAAGAACTCCTGCATTTCTTTGGCTTTTTTCTCATTTTTCTTATTTATCATGGTTTGTAATGAATTTTCTGATGTGAGCTTTGGTTTTGAGGCTGGCATATGGAGTTCAGATCACAAGAGGAAGGTTCTTTTTCAATCAGGGCACAGCTGTTGTCTTTCTCCAATTCTGGCTTGCTGTCAATGTTGTGGGTTCCTCAGCTGACTTTTGGTTTCTTGAGTGGCAATTTCCTAAATGTTTTCTGGGTCTGAGTTGGTTTTGCCTTCTTCCTTCCCAAATTTTGTATTCTGACGCAATACAAACAAGAGTTTGGACAGAGTAGCAATTATGAAATAAAAAACAAAACAAATAGGCATTTGAAGTTTTGAAATCTACAGGTAAGAAGACTAAGGTGAGTTTTTGGGTTTTGGAAGATAAAATGGAACACTTTGGCTGAGGTGACAGATATTAATTGCCTCCAAACCGAGTTTCACTGCGATTTTTTTGTTAATTCATTCAGAAACCAAAGACACTCAGTTGGGAGGTGTGGATGAATCTGGAAACAGCCGTTTACATGGCAAAAAATCAAGCCCAATATTACTAAGAACTCCTGCATTTCTTTGGCTTTTTTCTCATTTTTCTTCTTTATCATGGTTTGTAATGAATTTTCTGATGTGAGCTTTGGTTTTGAGGCTGGTATATTGAGCTCAGGGCACAAGAGGAAGGTTCTTTTTCAATCAGGGCACAGCTGTTGGCTTGCTCCAATTCTTGCTTGCTGTCATTGTTTTGGGTGCCTCAGCCGATTTGTGGTTTCTTGAGCGGCAATTTCCTAAATGTTTTCTGGGTCTGAGTCGGTTTTGCCTTCTTATTCCCAAATTTTGTATTCTGAATCAATACAAGCAAGATTTTGGCAGAGTAGCCATTATGAAAGAAAAAAAAATACACAGGAAATTGCCCTTTCAGGATTAGAAATCTACAGGCAACTCGACCAAGATGAGTTTCTGTGTTTTGGAAAATGACATGGAACACTTCTGCTGAGGGGACAGATTCTAATTCCCTCCAAATTGAGTGTGAGTGCGATTTTGAGGTGAATTCAATCAGAATTCCAAGGTCTGTCTGTGGAAGGGGGGGATGAATCCGGAAACAGCCAGTTTCTTTGTGTCTAAATCCAGCCAAATACCACAAAGGACTCTTGAATTTCTTTGGCTTTCTCAGATTTCCCTTATTTATCGTGGTTTGTAATGAATTTTCTGATGGGAGCTTTGGTTTTGAGGCTGCAATATGGAGTTCAGGGCACCGGATCAATGGTCTTTTTCAAACAGGGCACAGCTGTTGGCTTGCTCCAATTCTGTCTTGCTTTCAAGGTTTTGGGTGCCTCAGCTGATTTGTGGTTTCTTGAGCGGCAATTTCCTAAATGTTTTCTGGGTCTGAGTTGGTTTTGCCTTCTTCCTTTCCAAATTTTCTATTCTGACGTAATACAAACAAGAGTTTGGACAGAGTAGCCATTATGAAATAAAAAACACAACAAATATGCGTTTGAAGCTTATATATGTACAGGTAACACGAGCAAGGTAAGTTTTTGTGTTTTCGAAAGTAAAATTGAACACTCTGGCTGAGGTGACAGATATTAATTGCCTCCAAAACCGAGTTTCACTGCGATTTTTTTGTTAATTCATTCAGAAACCAAAGACACTCAGTTGGGAGGTGTGGATGAATCTGGAAACAGCCGTTTACATGGCCATAATTCAAGCCCAATATCCCTAAGAACTCCTGCATTTCTTTGGTTTTTTTCTCATTTTTCTTATTTATCATGGTTTGTAATGAATTTTCTGATGTGAGCTTTGGTTTTGAGGCTGGTATATTGAGTTCAGGGCACAAGAGGAAGGTTCTTTTTCAATCAGGGCACAGCTGTTGGCTTTCTCCAATTCTGGCTTGCTGTCATTGTTGTGGGTTCTTCAGCTGACTTTTGGTTTCTTGAGTGGCAATTTCCTAAATGTTTTCTGGGTCTGAGTTGGTTTTGCCTTCTTCCTTCCCAAATTTTGTATTCTGACACAATACAAACAAGAGTTTGGACAGAGTAGCAATGATGAAATAAAAAACAAAACAAATAGGCATTTGAAGCTTAGAAATCTACAGGTAAGAAGACTAAGGTGAGTTTTTGAGTTTTGGAAAATAAAATGGAACACTTTGGCTGAGGTGACAGATATTAATTGCCTCCAAACCGAGTTTCACTGCGATTTTCAGGTTAATTCAGTCAGAAACCACAGACACTCAGCTGAGAGGTGTGGATGAATCTGGAAACAGCCGTTTACATGGCAACAAATCAAGCCCAATATTACTAAGAACTCCTGCATTTCTTTGGCTTTTTTCTCATTTTTCTTATTTATCATGGTTTGTAATGAATTTTCTGATGTGAGCTTTGGTTTTGAGGCTGGTATATTGAGCTCAGGGCACAAGAGGAAGGTTCTTTTTCAATCAGGGCACAGCTGTCGGCTTGCTCCAATTCTGGCTTGCTGTCATTGTTGTAGGTTCCTCAGCTGACTTTTGGATTCTTGAGTGGCAATTTCCTAAATGTTTTCTGGGTCTGAGTTGGTTTTGCCTTCTTCCTTCCCAAATTTTGTATTCTGACGCAATATAAACAAGAGCTTGGGCAGAGTAGCCATTATGAAATAAAAAACAAAACAAATAGGCATATGAAGTTTTGAAATCTACAGGTAAGAAGACTAAGGTGAGTTTTTGAGTTTTGGAAGATAAAATGGAACACTTTGGCTGAGGTGACAGATATTAATTGCCTCCAAACCGAGTTTCACTGCGATATTCAGGTTAATTCAGTCAGAAACCACAGATACTCAGCTGGGAGGTGTGGATAAATCTGGAAACAGCCGTTTACATGGCAATAAATCAAGCCCAATATTACTAAGAACTCCTGCATTTCTTTGGCTTTTTTCTCATTTTTCTTATTTATCATGGTTTGTAATGAATTTTCTGATGTGAGCTTTGGTTTTGAGGCTGGTATATTGACCTAAGGGCACAAGAGGAAGGTTCTTTTTCAATCAGGGCACAGATGTTGGCTTGCTGCAATTCTGGCTTGCTGTCATTGTTTTGGGTGCCTCAGCCGATTTGTGGTTTCTTGAGCGGCAATTTCCTAAATGTTTTCTGGGTCTGAGTCGGTTTTGCCTTCTTCCTTACCAAATTTTGTATTCTGATGCAATACAAGCAAGATTTTGGCAGAGTAGCCATTATGAAAGAAAAAAAAACACAGCAAATTGCCCTTTCAGGATTAGAAATCTATAGGCAACACGACCAAGATGAGTTTCTGTGTTTTGGAAAATGACATGGAACCCTTCTGCTGAGGGGACAGATTCTAATTCCCTCCAAATTGAGTGTGAGTGCGATTTTGAGGTGAATTCAATCAGAATTCCAAGGTCTGTCTGTGGAAGGGGGGGATGAATCTGGAAACAGCCAGTTTCCTTCTGTCTAAATCCAGCCAAATACCAAAAAGGACTCTTGAATTTCTTTGGCTTTCTCAGATTTCCCTTATTTATCATGGTTTCTAATGAATTTTCTGATGTGAGCTTTGGTTTTGAGGATGGAATATGGAGTTCAGGGCACTGGATTAATGGTCTTGTTCAATCAGGGCACAGCTGTTGGCTTGCTCCAATTCTGTCTTGCTTTCAAGGTTTTGGGTGCCTCAGCCGATTTGTGGTTTCTTGAGCGGCAATTTCCTAAATGTTTTCTGGGTCTGAGTTGGTTTTCCCTTCTTCCTTCCCACATTTTGTATTCTGACGCAATACAAACAAGAGTTTGGACAGAGTGGCCATCATGAAATACAAAAAAAAAAAAAACAAATTAGCGTTTGAAGCTTATGAATCTAAGGGTAACACGACCAAGGTGAGTTTTTGTGATTTGGAAAATCAAATGGAACACTTTGGCTGAGGTGACTGATATTATTGCCTCCAAACTGAGTCTTACTGTGATTTTCAGGTTAATTCAGTCAGAATTCCACAGGCAGTCAGCTGGAGGGGTGGATGAATCCGGGAACAGCCGGTTTCCTTGCAACTAATTCAAGCCACTATGATTATGGATTCTTGCATTTCTTTGGCTTTTTTCTCTTTTTTCTTATTTATGATGATTTGTAATGAATTTTCTGATGTGAGCTTTGGTTTTGAGGCTGGCATATTGAGTTCAGGGCACAAGAGGAAGGTTCTTTTTCAATCAGGGCACAGCTGTTGGCTTGCTCCAATTCTGGCTTGCTGTCATTGTTTTGGGAACCTCAGCCGATTTGTGGTTCTTGAGCGGCAATTTCCTTAATGTTTTCTGGGTCTGAGTCGGTTTTGCCTTCTTATTCCCATATTTTGTATTCTGATGCAATACAAGCAAGATTTGGACAGAGTAGCCATAATGAAAGAAAAAAAAAAAACACAGAAATTGCCCTTTCAGGATTAGAAATCTACTGGCAACATGATCAAGATTAGTTTCTGTGTTTTGGAAAATGACATGGAACCCTTCTGCTGAGGGGACACATTCTAATTCCCTCCAAATTGAGTGTGAGTGCAATTTTGAGGTGAAATCAATCAGAATTCCAAAGTCAGTCAGTGGAAGGGGGGGATGAATCTTTAAACAGCCAGTTTCCTTGTGTCTAAATCCAGCCAAATATCACTAAGAACTCGTGCATTTCTTTGGCTTTTGTCTCATTTTTCTGATTTATCATGGTTTGTAATGAATTTTCTGATGTGAGCTTTGGTTTTGAGGCTGGCATATTGAGTTCAGGGCACCGGATCAATGGTCTTTTTCAAACAGGACACAGCTGTTGGCTTGTTGCAATTCTGGCTTGCTGTCATTGTTTTGCATGCCTCAGCTGTTTTTGGTTTCTTTAGCGGCAATTTCCTACATGTTTTCTGGGTCTGAGTTGGTTTTGCCTTCTTCCTTTCCAAATTTTCTATTCTGACGTAATACAAACAAGAGTTTGGACAGAGTAGCCATTATGAAATAAAAAACACAACAAATAGGCGTTTGAAGCTTATATATATACAGGTAACACGAGCAAGGTAAGTTTTTGTGTTTATGAAAATAAAATTGAACACTCTGGCTGAGGTGACAGATATTAATTGCCTCCAAAACCGAGTTTCACTGCGATTTTTTTGTTAATTCATTCAGAAACCAAAGACACTCAGTTGGGAGGTGTGGATGTATCTGGAAACAGCCGTTTACATGGCCATAATTCAAGCCCAATATCCCTAAGAACTCCTGCATTTCTTTGGCTTTTTTCTCATTTTTCTTACTCATCCTGGTTTGTAATGAATTTTCTGATGTGAGCTTTGGTTTTGAGGCTGGCATATGGAGTTCAGGGCACAAGAGGAAGGTTCTTTTTCAATCAGGGCACAGCTGTTGTCTTTCTCCAATTCTGGCTTGCTGTCAATGTTGTGGGTTCCTCAGCTGACTTTTGGTTTCTTGAGCGGCAATTTCCTAAATGTTTTCTGGGTCTGAGTCGGTTTTGCCTTCTTATTCCCAAATTTTGTATTCTGATGCAATACAAGCAAGATTTTGGCAGAGTAGCCATTATAAAAGAAAAAAAAAACACAGCAAATTGACCTTTCAGGATTAGAAATCTACAGGCAACGCGACCAAGATGAGTTTCTGTGTTTTGGAAAATGACATGGAACCCTTCTGCTGAGCGGACAGATTCTCATTCCCTCCAAATTGAGTGTGAGTGCGATTTTGAGGTGAATTCAATCAGAATTCCAAAGTCTGTCTGTGGAAGGGGGGGATGAATCCGGAAACAGCCAGTTTCCTTCTGTCTAAATCCAGCCAAATACCACAAAGGACTCTTGAATTTCTTTGGCTTTCTCAGATTTCCCTTTTTTATCATGGTTTCTAATGAATTTTCTGATGTGAGCTTTGGTTTTGAGGATGGAATATGGAGTTCAGGGCACTGGATTAATGGTCTTGTTCAATCAGGGCACAGCTGTTGGCTTGCTCCAATTCTGTCTTGCTTTCAAGGTTTTGGGTGCCTCAGCCGATTTGTGGTTTCTTGAGCGGCAATTTCCTAAATGTTTTCTGGGTCTGAGTTGGTTTTCCCTTCTTCCTTCCCACATTTTGTATTCTGACGCAATACAAACAAGAGTTTGGACAGAGTAGCCATCATGAAATAAAAAAAAAAGCAAATTAGCGTTTGAAGCTTATGAATCTAAGGGTAACACGACCAAGGTGAGTTTTTGTGATTTGGAAAATCAAATGGAACACTTTGGCTGAGGTGACTGATATTATTGCCTCCAAACTGAGTCTTACTGCGATTTTCAGGTTAATTCAGTCAGAATTCCACAGGCAGTCAGCTGGAGGGGTGGATGAATCCGGGAACAGCCGGTTTCCTTGCAACTAATTCAAGCCACTATGATTATGGATTCTTGCATTTCTTTGGCTTTTTTCTCTTTTTTCTTATTTATGATGATTTGTAATGAATTTTCTGATGTGAGCTTTGGTTTTGAGGCTGCAATATTGAGTTCAGGGCACAAGAGGAAGGTTCTTTTTCAATCAGGGCACAGCTGTTGGCTTGCTCCAATTCTGGCTTGCTGTCATTGTTTTGGGAACCTCAGCCGATTTGTGGTTTCTTGAGCGGCAATTTCCTTAATGTTTTCTGGGTCTGAGTCGGTTTTGCCTTCTTATTCCCATATTTTGTATTCTGATGCAATACAAGCAAGATTTGGACAGAGTAGCCATAATGAAAGAAAAAAAAAAAACACAGAAATTGCCCTTTCAGGATTAGAAATCTACTGGCAACATGATCAAGATTAGTTTCTGTGTTTTGGAAAATGACATGGAACCCTTCTGCTGAGGGGACACATTCTAATTCCCTCCAAATTGAGTGTGAGTGCAATTTTGAGGTGAAATCAATCAGAATTCCAAAGTCAGTCAGTGGAAGGGGGGGATGAATCTTTAAACAGCCAGTTTCCTTGTGTCTAAATCCAGCCAAATATCACTAAGAACTCGTGCATTTCTTTGGCTTTTGTCTCATTTTTCTGATTTATCATGGTTTGTAATGAATTTTCTGATGTGAGCTTTGGTTTTGAGGCTGGCATATTGAGTTCAGGGCACCGGATCAATGGTCTTTTTCAAACAGGACACAGCTGTTGGCTTGTTGCAATTCTGGCTTGCTGTCATTGTTTTGCATGCCTCAGCTGTTTTTGGTTTCTTTAGCGGCAATTTCCTACATGTTTTCTGGGTCTGAGTTGGTTTTGCCTTCTTCCTTTCCAAATTTTCTATTCTGACGTAATACAAACAAGAGTTTGGACAGAGTAGCCATTATGAAATAAAAAACACAACAAATAGGCGTTTGAAGCTTATATATATACAGGTAACACGAGCAAGGTAAGTTTTTGTGTTTATGAAAATAAAATTGAACACTCTGGCTGAGGTGACAGATATTAATTGCCTCCAAAACCGAGTTTCACTGCGATTTTTTTGTTAATTCATTCAGAAACCAAAGACACTCAGTTGCGAGGTGTGGATGTATCTGGAAACAGCCGTTTACATGGCCATAATTCAAGCCCAATATCCCTAAGAACTCCTGCATTTCTTTGGCTTTTTTCTCATTTTTCTTATTCATCCTGGTTTGTAATGAATTTTCTGATGTGAGCTTTGGTTTTGAGGCTGGTATATTGAGTTCAGGGCACCAGAGGAATGGTCTTTTTCTATAAGGCACAGCTGTTGGCTTGCTCCAATTCTGGCTTGCTGTCATTGTTTTGGGTGCCTCAGCCGATTTGTGGTTTCTTGAGCGGCAATTTCCTAAATGTTTTCTGGGTCTGAGTCGGTTTTGCCTTCTTATTCCCAAATTTTGTATTCTGATGCAATACAAGCAAGATTTTGGCAGAGTAGCCATTATAAAAGAAAAAAAAAAAAAACACAGCAAATTGACCTTTCAGGATTAGAAATCTACAGGCAACTCGACCAAGATGAGTTTCTGTGTTTTGGAAAATGACATGGAACACTTCTGCTGAGGGGACAGATTCTAATTCCCTCCAAATTGAGTGTGAGTGCGATTTTGAGGTGAATTCAATCAGAATTCCAAGGTCTGTCTGTGGAAGGGGGGGATGAATCTGGAAACAGCCAGTTTCCTTCTGTCTAAATCCAGCCAAATACCACAAAGGACTCTTGAATTTCTTTGGCTTTCTCAGATTTCCCTTATTTATCATGGTTTGTAATGAATTTTCTGATGGGAGCTTTGGTTTTGAGGCTGCAATATGGAGTTCTGGGCACTGGATTAATGGTCTTGTTCAATCAGGGCACAGCTGTTGGCTTGCTCCAATTCTGTCTTGCTTTCAAGGTTTTGGGTGCCTCAGCTGATTTGTGGTTTCTTGAGCGGCAATTTCCTAAATGTTTTCTGGGTCTGAGTTGGTTTTGCCTTCTTCCTTCCCAAATTTAGTATTCTGATGCAATGCAAAGAAGAGTTTGTACAGAGTAGCCATTATGAAATAAACAACACAACAAATAGGCGTTTCAAGATTTTAAATCTGCAGGTAACACGACCAAAGTGAGTTTTTTTGTTTTGGAAAATAAAATGGAAAACTTTGGCTGAGGTGACAGATATTAATTGCCTCCAAACGGAGTTTCACTGTGATTTTCGGGTTCATTCTGTGAGAATTCCACAGGCAGTCAGCTTTAGGCGTGGATGAATCTGGGAACTGCTGGCTTCCTTGCGACTAAATCAAGCCCAATATCATTATGGATTCTTGCATTTCTTTGGCTTTTTTTCTGATTTTTCTCATTTATCATTGTTTGTAATGAATTTTCTGATGTGAGCTTTGGTTTTGAGGCTGCAATATGGAGTTCAGGGCACAAGAGGAAGGTTCTTTTTCAATCAGGGCACAGCTGTTGTCTTGCTGCAATTCTGCTTGCTGTCATTGTTTTGGGTGCCTCAGCTGATTTGTGGATTCTTCTGTTGCAGTTTCCTAAATGTTTTCTGGGTCTGAGTCGGATTTGCCTTCTTATTCCCAAATTTTGTATTCTGATGCAACATAAGCAAGATTTTGGACAGGGTAGCCATTATGAAAGAAAAAAAAAAAACACAGCAAATTGCCCTTTCAGGATTAGAAATCTATAGGCAACACGACCAAGATGAGTTTCTGTGTTTTGGAAAAAGTCATGGAACCCTTCTGCTGAGGGGACAGATTTTATTTCACTCCAAATTGAGTGTGAGTGCGATTTTGAGGTGAATTCAATCAGAATTCCAAAGTCTGTCTGTGGAAGGGGGGGGGATGAATCCGGAAACAGCCAGTTTCCTTCTGTCTAAATCCAGCCAAATACCACAAAGGACTCTTGAATTTCTTTGGCTTTCTCAGATTTCCCTTATTTATCATGGTTTCTAATGAATTTTCTGATGTGAGCTTTGGTTTTGAGGATGGAATATGGAGTTCAGGGCACTGGATTAATGGTCTTGTTCAATCAGGGCACAGCTGTTGGCTTGCTCCAATTCTGTCTTGCTTTCAAGGTTTTGGGTGCCTCAGCCGATTTGTGGTTTCTTGAGCGGCAATTTCCTAAATGTTTTCTGGGTCTGAGTTGGTTTTCCCTTCTTCCTTCCCACATTTTGTATTCTGACGCAATACAAACAAGAGTTTGGACAGAGTAGCCATCATGAAATAAAAAAAAAAAAAGCAAATTAGCGTTTGAAGCTTATGAATCTAAGGGTAACACGACCAAGGTGAGTTTTTGTGATTTGGAAAATCAAATGGAACACTTTGGCTGAGGTGACTGATATTATTGCCTCCAAACTGAGTCTTACTGCGATTTTCAGGTTAATTCAGTCAGAATTCCACAGGCAGTCAGCTGGAACTGTGGATGAATCTGGGAACAGCCGGTTTCCTTACAACTAAATCAAGCCCACTATCATTATGGATTCTTGCATTTCTTTGGCTTTTTCTCCATTTTCTTATTTATCATGGTTTGTAATGAATTTTCTGATGTGAGCTTTGGTTTTGAGGCTGGTATATTGAGCTCAGGGCACAAGAGGAAGGTTCTTTTTCAATCAGGGCACAGATGTTGTCTTGCTGCAATTCTGCTTGCTGTCATTGTTTTGGGTGCCTCAGCCGATTTGTGGTTTCTTGAGCGGCAATTTCCTAAATGTTTTCTGGGTCTGAGTCGGTTTTGCCTTCTTCCTTCCCAAATTTTGTATTCTGATGCAATACAAGCAAGATTTTGGCAGAGTAGCCATTATGAAAGAAAAAAAAAAAAAACACAGCAAATTGCCCTTTCAGGATTAGAAATCTACAGGCAACTCGACCAAGATGAGTTTCTGTGTTTTGGAAAATGACATGGAACCCTTCTGCTGAGGGGACAGATTCTAATTCCCTCCAAATTGAGTGTGAGTGCGATTTTGAGGTGAATTCAATCAGAATTCCAAAGTCTGTCTGTGGAAGGGGGGGATGAATCTTTAAACAACCAGTTTCTTTGTGTCTAAATCCAGCCAAATACCACAAAGGACTCTTGAATTTCTTTGGCTTTCTCAGATTTCCCTTATTTATCATGGTTTGTAATGAATTTTCTGATGTGAGCTTTGGTTTTGAGGCTGGCATATTGAGTTCAGGGCACAAGAGGAAGGTTCTTTTTCAATCAGGGCACAGCTGTTGTCTTGCTGCAATTCTGCTTGCTGTCATTGTTTTGGGTGCCTCAGCTGATTTGTGGATTCTTGTGTTCCAGTTTCCTAAATGTTTTCTAGGTCTGAGTCGGATTTGCCTTCTTCCTTACCAAATTTTGTATTCTGATGCAACATAAGCAAGATTTGGACAGAGTAGCCATTATGAAAGAAAAAAAACACAGCAAATTGCCCTTTCAGGATTAGAAATCTATAGGCAACACGACCAAGATGAGTTTCTGTGTTTTGGAAAATGACATGGAACCCTTCTGCTGAGCGGACAGATTCTAATTCCCTCCAAATTGAATGTGAGTGCGATTTTGAGGTGAATTCAATCAGAATTCCAAGGTCTGTCTGTGGAAGGGGGGGATGAATCTGGAAACAGCCAGTTTCTTTGTGTCTAAATCCAGCCAAATACCAAAAAGGACTCTTGAATTTCTTTGGCTTTCTCAGATTTCCCTTTTTTATCATGGTTTCTAATGAATTTTCTGATGTGAGCTTTGGTTTTGAGGATGGAATATGGAGTTCAGGGCACTGGATTAATGGTCTTGTTCAATCAGGGCACAGCTGTTGGCTTGCTCCAATTCTGTCTTGCTTTCAAGGTTTTGGGTGCCTCAGCCGATTTGTGGTTTCTTGAGCGGCAATTTCCTAAATGTTTTCTGGGTCTGAGTTGGTTTTCCCTTCTTCCTTCCCACATTTTGTATTCTGATGCAATACAAACAAGAGTTTGGACAGAGTAGCCATCATGAAATAAAAAAAAAAAAAACAAATTAGCGTTTGAAGCTTATGAATCTAAGGGTAACACGACCAAGGTGAGTTTTTGTGATTTGGAAAATCAAATGGAACACTTTGGCTGAGGTGACTGATATTATTGCCTCCAAGCTGAGTCTTACTGCGATTTTCAGGTTAATTCAGTCAGAATTCCACAGGCAGTCAGCTGGAGGGGTGGATGAATCCGGGAACAGCCGGTTTCCTTGCAACTAATTCAAGCCACTATGATTATGGATTCTTGCATTTCTTTGGCTTTTTTCTCTTTTTTCTTATTTATGATGATTTGTAATGAATTTTCTGATGTGAGCTTTGGTTTTGAGGCTGGCATATTGAGTTCAGGGCACAAGAGGAAGGTTCTTTTTCAATCAGGGCACAGCTGTTGGCTTGCTCCAATTCTGGCTTGCTGTCATTGTTTTGGGAATCTCAGCCGATTTGTGGTTTCTTGAGCGGCAATTTCCTTAATGTTTTCTGGGTCTGAGTCGGTTTTGCCTTCTTATTCCCATATTTTGTATTCTGATGCAATACAAGCAAGATTTGGACAGAGTAGCCATAATGAAAGAAAAAAAAAAACACAGAAATTGCCCTTTCAGGATTAGAAATCTACTGGCAACGTGATCAAGATTAGTTTCTGTGTTTTGGAAAATGACATGGAACCCTTCTGCTGAGGGGACACATTCTAATTCCCTCCAAATTGAGTGTGAGTGCAATTTTGAGGTGAAATCAATCAGAATTCCAAAGTCAGCCAGTGGAAGGGGGGGATGAATCTTTAAACAGCCAGTTTCCTTGTGTCTAAATCCAGCCAAATATCACTAAGAACTCGTGCATTTCTTTGGCTTTTGTCTCATTTTTCTGATTTATCATGGTTTGTAATGAATTTTCTGATGTGAGCTTTGGTTTTGAGGCTGGCATATTGAGTTAGGGGACCGGATCAATGGTCTTTTTCAAGCAGGACACAGCTGTTGGCTTGCTCCAATTCTGGCTTGCTGTCATTGTTGTAGGTTCCTCCGCTGACTTTTGGATTCTTGAGCGGCAAGTTCCTAAATGTTTTCTGGGTCTGAGTCGGTTTTGCCTTCTTCCTTGCCAAATTTTGTATTCTGACGCAATACAAACAAGAGCTTGGGCAGAGTAGCCATTATGAAATAAAAAACAAAACATATAGGCATTTGAAGTTTTGAAATCTACAGGTAAGAAGACTAAGCTGAGTTTTTGAGTTTTGGAAGATAAAATGGAACACTTTGGCTGAGGTGACAGATATTAATTGCCTCCAAACCGAGTTTCACTGCGATTTTCAGGTTAATTCAGTCAGAAACCACAGACATTCAGCTGGGAGATGTGGATGAATCTGGAAACAGCCGTTTACATGGCAATAAATCAAGCCCAATATTACTAAGAACTCCTGCATTTCTTTGCCTTTTTTCTCATTTTTCTTCTTTATCATGGTTTGTAATGAATTTTCTGATGTGAGCTTTGGTTTTGAGTCTGGCATATTGAGTTCAGGGCACAAGAGGAAGGTTCTTTTTCAATCAGGGCACAGCTGTTGGCTTGTTCCAATTCTGTCTTGTTTTAAGTTTTTGGGTGCCTCAGCGGTGTTTGGTTTCTTGAGAGGCAATTTTCTAAATGTTTTCTGGGTCTGAGTTGGTTTTGCCTTCTTGCTTCCCAAATTTTGTATTCTGACGCAATACAAACATGAGTTTGGACAGAATAATGAATTTTCTGATGTGAGCTTTGGTTTTGAGACTGCAATATGGAGTTCAGTGCACAAGAGAATGGTTCTTTTTCAATCAGGGCACAGCTGTTGGCTTGCTCCAATTCTGGCTTGCTGTCATTGGTTTAGATGCCCCAGCCGATTTGAGGTTTCTTGAGCAGCAATTTCCTAAATGTTTTCTGGGTCTGAGTTGGTTTTGCCTTCTTCCTCCCCAAATTTTGTATTCTGACGCAATACAAACAAGAGTTTGGACAGAGTAGCCATTATGAAATAAAAAACACAACACATAGGCATTTGAAGCTTATAAATCTACAGGTAACACGACCAAGGTGAGTTTTTGTGTTTTGGAAAATAAAATGGAACACTTTGGCTGAGGTGACAGATATTAATTGCCTCCAAACTGAGTTTCACTGCGAATTTCAGGTTAATTTAGTCAGAAGTCTACAGGCAGTCAGCTTTAGGGTTGGATGAATCCGGGAACAGCCGGTTTCCTTGAGACTAAATCAAGCCCAATATCATTATGGATTCTTGCATTTCTTTGGCTTTTTTCTCATTTTTCTTATTCATCATGGTTTGTAATGAATTTTCTTGTGTGATCTTTGGTTTTGAGGCTGGCATATTGAGTTCAGGGCACCAGAGGAATGGTCTTTTTCAAACAGGGCTCAGCTGTTGGCTTGCTCCACTTCTGGCTTGCTGTCATTTTTTTGTGTCCCTCAGCCAATTTGTGGATTCTTGAGTGGTAATTTCCTAAATGTTTTCTGGGTCTGAGTTGGTTTTGCCTTCTTATTCCCAAATTTTGTATTCTGATGCAATACAAGCAAGATTTTGGACAGAGTAGCCATTATGAAAGAAAAAAAAAACACACCAAATTACCCTTTCAGGATTAGAAATCTACAGGCAACATGAGCAAGATGAGTTTCTGTGTTTTGGGAAATGACATGGAACACTTCTGCTGAGGGGACAGATAGTAATTCCCTCCAAATTGAGTGTGAGTGCGATTTTGAGGTGAATTGAGTCAGAATTCCAAACTCAGTCTGTGGAAGGGGGGAATGAATCTTTAAACAGCCATTTTCCTTCTGTCTAAATCCAGCCAAATATCACAAAGGACTCTTGCATTTCTTTGGCTTTTTCACATTTCCCTTATTTATCATGGTTTGTAATGAAATTTCTGATGTGAGCTTTAGTTTTGAGGCTGGCATATTGAGTTCAGGGCACAAGAGGAAGGTTCTTTTTCAATCAGGGCACAGCTGTTGGCTTGCTCCAATTCTGGCTTGCTGTCCTTGTTTTGGGTGCCTCAGCTGACTTTTGGTTACTTGAGCGGCAATTTCCTAAATGTTTTCTGGGTCTGAGTTGGTTTTGCCTTCTTCCCAAATTTTGTATTCTGACGCCATACAAACAAGAGTTTGGGCAGAGTAGCCATTATGAAATAAAAAACACAACAAATAGGCATTGGAAGCTTAGAAATCTACAGGTAACTCAACCAAGGTGAGGTTTTGTGTTTTGGAAAATGAAATGGAAGACTTTGGCTGAGGTAACAGATATTAATTGCCTCCAAACTGAGTTTCACTGCGATTTTCAGGTGAATTCAGTGAGAATTCCACAGGCAGTCAGCTGGAGGGTTGGATGAATCCGGGAACAGCCGGTTTCCTTGCGACTAAATCTAGCCCAATATCATTATGGATTCTTGCATGTCTTTGTCTATTTTCTCATTTTTCTTATTTATCATGGTTTGTAATGAATTTGCTGATGTGTTCTTTGGTTTTGAGGCTGCAATATGGAGTTCAGGGAACCTGAGGAATGGTCTTTTTTAATCAGGGCACAGCTGTTGCCTTGCTCCAATTCTGGCTTGCTGTCATTGGTTTGGGTGCCTCAGCCAATTTTTCGTTTCCTCAGTGGCAATTTCCTAAATGTTTACTGGTTCTGAGTTAGTTTTGCCTTCTTCCTTCCCAAATTTTGTATTCTGAATTAATATAAACAAGAGTTTAGACAGAGTAGCCATTATGAAATTAAAAGCACAACAAATAGGCGTTTGAAGCTTAGAAATCTACCGGTAACACGACTAAGGTGAGTTTTTGTGTTTTGGAAAATAAAATGGAACACTTTGGCTGAGGTGACAGATATTAGTAGTCTCCAAACTGAGTTTCACTGCGATTTTCAGGCTAATTCATTCAGAAGTCCACAGGCAGTCAGCTGGAAGGGTGGATGAATCTGGGAACAGCCGGTTTCATTGTGACTGAATCAAGCCCAATATCATTATGGATTCTTGCATTTCCTTGGCTATTTTCTCATTTTTCTTTTTATCATGGTTTGTAATGAATTTTCTGATGTGAGCTTTGGTTTTGATGCTGGCATATTGGGTTCAGGGCACAAGAGGAAGGTTCTTTTTCAATCAGGGCACAGCCATTGGTTTGCTACAATTCTGTCTTGCTTTAAAGGTTTTGGGTGCCTCAGCGTTGTTGTTTTTTGATCCACATTTTCTGAATGTTTTCTGGGTCTGAGTTGGTTTTGCCTTCTTCCTTCCCAAATTTTCTGACGCAATACAAACAAGAGTTTGGACAGAGTAGCCATTATGAAATTAAAAACACAACATTACGCATTTGAAGCTTAGAAATCGATAGGTAACACGACCAAGGTGAGTTTTTGTGTTTTAGAAAGTGTCATGGAACACTTCTGCTGAGGGGACAATTTCTAATTCCCTCCAAAGTGAGTTTCACTGCGATTTCCAGGTTAATTCAGTCAGAATACACATACACTCAGCTGGGAGGTGTGGAAGAATCTGGAAACAGCAGTTTACATGGGAATAAATGAAGCCCAATATCACTAAGAACTCCTGCATTTCTTTGGCTTTTTTCTCATTTTTCTTATTTATCATGGTTTGTAATGAATTTTCTGATGTGAGCTTTGGTTTTGAGGCTGGCATATTGAGTTCAGGGCACAAGAGGAAGGTTCTTTTTCAATCAGGGCACAGCTGTTGGCTTGCTCCAATTCTGGCTTGCTGTCCTTGTTTTGGGTGCCTCAGCTGACATTTGGTTTCTTGAGTGGCAATTTCCTAAATGTTTTCTTGGTCGGAGTTGGTTTTGCCTTCTTCCTTCCCAAATTTTGTATTCTGACGCAATATAAACTAGAGTTTGGACAGAGTAGCCATTATGAAATAAAAAACACAACACATAGGCGTTTGAAGCTTAGAAATCTATAGGTAACACAACCACGGTGAGTTTTTCTGTTTTGGAAAATCAAATGGAACACTTTGGCTGAGGTGACACATATTAATTGCCTCCAAACTGAGTTTCACTGTGATTTTCAGGTTAATTCAGTGAGAATTGCACAGGCAGTCACCTGGAGGGGTGGATGAATCCAGGACTAGCCGGATTTCTTACGACTAAATCAAGCCCAATATCATTATGGATTCTTGCATTTCTTTGGCTTTTTTCTCTTTTTTCTTATTTATCATGGTTGGTAATGAATTTTTGATGTGAGCTTTGGATTTGAGGCTGCAATAAGAACTTCCGGGCACAAGAGAAATGTTCTTTTTCAATCAGGGCACAGCTGTTGGCTTGCTCTAATTGTGGCTTGCTGTCATTGTTTTGGGTGCCTCAGCAAATTTGAGGTTTCTTGAGTGGCAATTTCCTAAATGTTTTCTGGGTCTGACACGGTTTTTTCTTCTTATTCCCAAATTTTTTATTCTGACTCAATACAAACAAGAGTTTGGACAGAGTAGCCATTATGAAATAAAAAACACAACAAATAGGCGTTTGAAGCTTAGAAATCTACAGGTAACACGACCAAGGTGAGTTTTTGTGTTTTGGAAAATAAAATGGAACACTTTGGCTCAGGTGACATATATTAATTGCCTCCAAACTGAGTTTCCCTGTGATTTTCAGGTTAATTCAGTGAGAATTGCACAGGCAGTCACCTCGAGGGGTGGACGAATCCAGGAATAGCCGGATTCCTTACGACTAAATCAATCCCAATATCATTATGGATTCTTGCATTTCTTTGGCTTTTTTCTCATTTTTGTTATGTATGATGGTTTGTAATGAATTTTCTGATGTGCGCTTTGTTTTTGAGGTTGGCATATTGAGTTCAGGGCACAAGAGGATGGTTCTTTTTCAATCAGGGCACAGCTGTTGGCTTGCTCCAATTCTGGCTTGCTGTCATTGTTTTGGGTGCTTCAGCCGATTTGTGGTTACTTGAGTGGTAATTTACTAAATGCTTTCTGGGTCTGAGTTGGTTTTGCCTTGTTATTCCCAAATTTTGTATTCTGATGCAATACAAGCAAGATTTTGGACAGAGTAGCCATTATGAAAAAAAAGAAAATACGGCAAATTGCCCTTTCAGGATTCAAAAGCTACAGGGAACAAGACCAAGATGAGTTTCTGTGTTTTGGATAATGACTTGGAACACTTCTGCTGAGGGGACAGATTCTAATTACCTTCCAATTGAGTGTGAGTGCGATTTTGAGGTGAATTCCATCAGAATTCCAAAGTCAGTCTGTGGAAGGGGTTGATGAATCTGGAAACAGCCAGTTTCCTTGTGTCTAAATCCAGCCAAATATCACAAAGGACTCTTGCATTTATTTGACTTTTTCACATTTCCCTTATTATCAAGGTTTGTAATGAATATTCTGATGTGAGCTTTGGTTTTGAGACGGCAATATGGAGTTCAGGGCACCGGAAGAATGGTCTTTTTAAAACAGGGCACAGCTGTTAGCTTGCTCCAATTCTGGGTTGCTGTCATTGGTTTTGGGGTTTCAGCTGACTTTTGGTTTCTTGAGCGGCAATTTTCTAAATTTTTTCTGGGTCTGAGTTAGTTTTGCCTTATTCCTTCCCAAATTTTGTATTCTGACACAATGCAACAAATAGACATTAACAGATTATAAATCTGCTGGTAACACGCCAATATGATTTTTTTTGTTTTGGAAAATAAAATGGAACACTTTGGCTGAGGTGACAGATATTAATTGCCTCCAAACTGAGTTTCACTGCGATTTTCTGATAAATTCAGTCGGAATTCCACAGGCAGTCAGCTGGAGCTGTGGATGAATCTGGGAACAGCCGATTTCCTTGTGACTAAATCAAGCCCAATATCATTATGGATTCTTGCATTTCTTTGGCTTTTTTCTCATCTTTCTTATTTATCATGGTTTGTAATGAATTTTCTGGTGTGAGCTTTGGTTTTGAGGCTGGCATATTGAGTTCAGGGCACAAGTGGAAGGTTCTTTTTCAATCAAGTCACAGCTGTTGGCCTGCTCCAATTCTGGCTTGCTGTCATTGTTTGGGTGCCTCAGGAGATTTGTGGTTTCTTGAGTGCCAATTTCCTAAATGTTTTCTGGGTCTGAGTCGGTTTTGCCTTCTTATTCCCAAATTTTGTATTCTGATGCAATACAAGCAAGATTTTGGACAGAGTAGCCATTATGAAAGAAAAAAAAAAACACATCAAATTGCCCTTTCAGAATGAGAAATGTAGGCAATATGAACAAGATGTGTTTCTGTGTTTTGGAAAATGACATGGAACCCTTTTGCTGAGGGGACAGATTCTAATTCCCTTCAAATTTGGTTTCTTGTGTGGCATTTTCCTGAAAGTTTTCTGGGTCTGTTTTGGTTTTGCCTTTTTCCTTCCCAAATTTTGTATTCTGCCGCAGTAGAAACAAGAGTTTGGACAGAGTAGCCATTTTGTAATGAAAAACACAACAAATAGGAATCTGCAGCTTAGAAATCTACAGGTAACACGACCAAGGTGAGCTTTTGTGTTTTGGAAAATAAAATGGAACACTTTGGCTGAGGTGACAGATATTAATTGCCTCCAAACAGAGTTTCACTGCGATTTTCAGGTTAATTCAGTCAGAATTCCACAGGCAGTCAGATGGAGGGGTGGATGAATCCGGGAACAGCCAGTTTCCTTGCAACTGAATCAAGCCCAATATCATTCTGGATTCTTGCATTTCTTTGCCTTTTTTCCCATTTTTGTTATTTATCATGATTTGTAATGAATTTTCTGATGTGAGCTTTGGTTTTGAGGCTGCAATATGGAGTTCAGGCCACCGGGGGAATGGTCTTTTCCAAACAGGGCACAGCTGTTGGCCTGCTCCAATTCTGGCTTGCTGTCATTGTTTTGGGTGCCTCAGCCGATTTGTGGTTTCTTGAGTGGCAATTTCCTAAATGTTTTCTGGGTCTGAGTTGGTTTTCCTTCTTCCTTCCCAAATTTTGTATTCTGACACAATGCAAACAAGAGTTTGGACAGAGTAGCCATTAGGAAATAAAAAACACAACAAATAGGCTTTTGAAGATACAGGTAACACGACCAAGGTGAGATTTTGTGTTTTGGAAAATAAAATGGCACACTTTGGCTGTGGTGACAGATATTAACTGCCTCCGTTCAGGTTAATTCAGTCAGAATTCCACAGGCAGTCAGCTGGATGGGTGGATGAATCCGGGAACAGCCGGTTTCCTTGCAACTAAATCCAGCCCAATATCATTCTTGATTCTTGCATTTCTTTGTCTATTTTCTCATTTTTCTTATTTATCATGGTTTGTAATGAATTTTCTGATGTGAGCTTTGGTTTTGAGGCTGCAGTATGGAGTTCAGGGCACCGGAGGAATGGTCTTTTTCAATCAGGGCACAGCTGTTGGCCTGCTCCAATTCTGGCTTGCAGTCATTGTTTTGGGTGCCTCCGCCGATTTGAGGTTTCTTGAGTGGCAATTTCCTAAACGTTTTCTGAGTCTCAGTTGGTTTTGTCCTCTTCCTTCCCAAATTTTGTATTCTGACGCAACAGAAACAAGAGTTTGGACAGAATAGCCATTATGAAATAAAAAAACACATCAAATAGGCTTTCGAAAGCTACAGGTAACACGACCAAGGTGAGATTTTGTTTTGGAAAATGAAATGGAACACTTTGGCTGAGGTGACAGATATTAACTGCCTCCGTTCAGGTTAATTCAGTCAATATTCCTCAGGCATCAGCTGGAGAGGTGGATGAATCTGGGAATATACGGTTTCCTTGCGACTAAATCAAGCCCAATATCATTATGAATTCTTGAATTTCTTTGGCCTTTTTCTCATTTTTCTTAATTTTAGTGGTTTGTAATGAATTTTCTGATGTGAGCTTTGGTTTTGAGGCTGGCATATGGAGTTCAGTGCACAAGAGGAAGGTTCTTATTGAATCAGGTCACAGCTGTTGGCTTGCTCCAATTCTGGCTTGCTGTCATTGTTTTGGGTGCCTCCGCCGATTTGAAGTTTCTTGAGCATCAATATCCTAAATGTTTTCTTGGTCTGAGTTGGTTTTCCTTCTTCCTTCCCAAATTTTGTATTCTGACACAATACAAACAAGAGTTTGGACAGAGTAGCCATTAGGAAATAAAAAACACAACAAATAGGCTTTTGAAGCTACAGGTAACACGACCAAGGTGAGATTTTGTGTTTTGGAAAATCAAATGGAACAAGTTGGCTGTGGTGACAGATATTAACTGCCTCCGTTAAGGTTAATTCAGTCAGAATTCCACAGGCAGTCAGCTGGAGGGGTGGATGAATCCGGGAATAGCCGGTTTCCTTGCAACTAAATGAAGCCCAATATCATTATGGATTCTTGCATTTCTTTGGCTTTATTCTGATATTTCTTATTTATCATGGTTTGTAATGAATTTTCTGATGTGAGCTTTGGTTTTGAGGCTGCAATATGGAGTTCAGGGCACCGGAGGAATGGTCTTTTTCAATCAGGGCACAGCTGCTGGCTTGCTCCAATTCTGGCTTGCTGTCATTGTTTTGGGTGCCTCCGCCGATTTGAGGTTTCTTGAGTGGCAATTTCCTAAACGTTTTCTGAGTCTCAGTTGTTTTTGTCCTCTTCCTTCCCAAATTTTGTATTCTGACGTAATACAAGCAAGATTTTGGACAGAATAGACATTATGAAATAAAAAACACATCAAATAGGCTTTTGAAAGCTACAGGTAACACGACCAACGTGAGATTTTGTGTTTTGGAAAAAGACATGGAACACTTTTGCTGAGGTGACAGATATTAATTGCCTCCAAACCGAGTTTCACAGCGAATTTCATTTTAATTCAGTCAGAAACCACAGACACTCAGCTGGGAGGTATAGAAGAATCTGGAAACAGCCATTAACAAGGGAATAAATCAAGCCCAATATCACTAAGAACTCCTGCATTTCTTTGGATTTTTTCTGATTTTTCTTATTTATCATGGTTTGTAATGAATTTTCTGATCTGAGGTTTGGTTTTGAGGTTGCAATATCGAGTTCAGGACACCGGAGGAATGGTCTTTTTCAATCAGGGCACAGCTGTTGGCTTGCTCCAATTCTGTCTTGCTTTCAAGGTTTTGGCTTCCTCAGCGGCCCTTTGTTTCTTGAGCGGCAATTTCCTAAATGTTTTCTGGGTCTGAGTTGGTTTTGCCTTCTTCCTTCCCAAATTTTGTAATCTGACGCAATAGAAACAAAAGTTTGGGCAGAGTAGCCATTATGAAATAAAAAACACAACAAATAGGCATTTGAAGCTTAGAAATCTACAGGTAACACAACCAAGGTGAGTTTTTGTGTTTTGGAAAATCAAATGGAACACTTTGGCAGAGGTGACAGATATTAATTGCCTCCAAATTGAGTTTCACTGCGATTTTCAGGTTAATTCAGTCAGAATTCCACAAGCTGTCAGCTGGAGGGGTGGATGAATCCAGGAACAGCCGGTTTCCTTGCGACTAAATCCAGCCCAATATCATTATGGATTCTTGCATTTCTTTGGCTTTTTTCTCATTTTTCTTATTTATCATGGTTTGTAATGAATTTTCTGATGTGATCTTTGGTTTTGAGGCTGCAATATGGAGTTCAGGGCACCGGAGGAATGGTCTTTTTCAAACAGGGTACAGATGTTGGCCTGCTCCAATTCTGGCTTGCTGCCATTTATTTGGGTGCCTCAGCTGACTTTCGGTTTCTTGAGTGGCAATTTCCTAAATGTTTTCTGGGTCTGAGTTGGTTTTCCCGTCTTCATTCCCAAATTTTCTTTTCTGAGGCATACAAACAAGACTTTGGACAGAGTAGACATTATGAAATAAAAAACACATCAAATAGGCTTTTGAATGCTACAGGTAACACGACCAAGGTGAGATTTTGTGTTTTGTAAAAAGACATGGAACACTTTTGCTGAGGTGACAGATATTAATTGCCTCCAAACCGAGTTTCACAGCGAATTTCATTTTAATTCAGTCAGAAACCACGGACACTCAGCTGGGAGGTGTAGAAGAATCTGGAAACAGCCATTAACAAGGGAATAAATCAAGCCCAATATCACTAAGAACTCCTGCATTTCTTTGGATTTTTTCTGATTTTTCTTTTTTATCATGGTTTGTAATGAATTTTCTGTTCTGAGGTTTGGTTTTGAGGTTGCAATATCGAGTTCAGGACACCGGAGGAATGGTCTTTTTCAATCAGGGCACAGCTGTTGGCTTGCTCCAATTCTGTCTTGCTTTCAAAGATTTGGGTTCCTCAGCGGCCCTTTGTTGCTTGAGCGGCAATTTCCTAAATGTTTTCTGGGTCTGAGTTGGTTTTGCTTTCTTCCTTCCCAATATTTGTATTCTGCCCAAATACAAACAGGAGTTTGGGCAGAGTAGCCATTATGAAAGAAAAAAAACAACAAATAGGCGTTTGAAGCTTAGAAATCTACAGGTAACACGACCGAGGTGAGTTTTTGTGTTTTAGAAAATAAAGTGGAACACTTTAGCTGAGGTGACAGTTATTAATTGCTTCCAAACTGAGTTTCACTGCGATTTTCAGGTTAATTCAGTCAGAATTCCACAGGCAGTCAGCTGCAGGGTTGGATGAATCCGGGAACAGCCGGTTTCCTTGCGAACAAATCCAGCCCAATATCATTCTGGATTCTTGCATTTTTGGGTATTTTCTCATTTTTCTTATGTATGAAGGTTTGTAATGAATTTTCTGATGTGAGCTTTGGTTTTGAGGCTGCAATATGGAGATCAGGGCACCGGAGGAATGGTCTTTTTCAATCAGGGCACAGCTGCTGGCTTGCTCCAATTCTGGCTTGCTGTCATTGTTTTGGGTGCCTCCGCCGATTTGAGGTTTCTTGAGTGGCAATTTCCTAAACGTTTTCTGAGTCTCAGATGGTTTTGTCCTCTTACTTCCCAAATTTTGTATTGTGACGCAATACAAACAAGAGTTTGGACAGAATAGACATTATGAAATAAAAAACACATCAAATAGGCTTTTGAATGCTACAGGTAACACGACCAAGGTGAGATTTTGTGTTTTGGAAAAAGACATGGAACACTTTTGCTGAGGTGACAGATATTAATTGCCTCCAAACCGAGTTTCACAGCGAATTTCATTTTAATTCAGCAGAAACCACAGACACTCAGTTGGGAGGTATAGAAGAATCTGGAAACAGCCATTAACAAGGGAATAAATCAAGCCCAATATCACTAAGAACTCCTGCATTTCTTTGGATTTTTTGATTTTTCTTATTTATCATGATTTGTAATGAATTTTCTGATCTGAGGTTTGGTTTTGAGGTTGCAATATCGAGTTCAGGACACCGGAGGAATGGTCTTTTTCAATCAGGGCACAGCTGTTGGCTTGCTCCAATTCTGTCTTGCTTTCAAGGTTTTGGCTTCCTCAGCGGCCCTTTGTTTCTTGAGCGGCAATTTCCTAAATGTTTTCTGGGTCTGAGTTGGCTTTGCCTTCTTCCTTCCCAAATTTTGTAATCTGACGCAATAGAAACAAAAGTTTGGGCAGAGTAGCCATTATGAAATAAAAAACACAACAAATAGGCGTTTGAAGCTTAGAAATCTACAGGTAACACAACCAAGGTGAGTTTTTGTGTTTTGGAAAATCAAATGGAACACTTTGGCTGAGGTGACAGATATTAATTGCCTCCAAACTGAGTTTCACTGGGATTTTCAGGTTAATTCAGTCAGAATTCCACAGGCAGTCAGCTGGAGGGGTGGATGAATCCGGGAACAGCCCGTTTCCTTGCGACTGAATCAAGCCCAATGTCATTATGGATTCTTGCATTTCTTTGGCTTTTTTCTCCTTTTTCTGATATAGCATGCTGTGTAATGAATTTTCTGATGTCAGCTTTGGTTTTGAGTCTGCAATATGGAGTTCAGGGCACCAGAGGTATGGTCTTTTTCAAACAGGGCACAGCTGTTGTGCTGCTCCAATTCTGGCTTGCTGTCATTGTTTTGGATGCCTCAGCCGATTTGTGGTTTCTTGAGCGGCAATTTCCTAAAGGTTTTCTGGGTCTGAGTTGGTTTTGCCTTCTTCCTTCCCAAATTTGTATTCTGACGCAATACAAACAAGAGTTTCAGCAGAGTAGCCATTAGGAAATAAAAAACACAACAAAAAGGCGTTTGAAGCTTAGAAATCTACAGGTAACATGACCAAGGTGAAGTTTTCTGTTTTGGAAAATCAAATGGAACACTTTGGCTGAGGTGACAGATATTAATTGCCTCCAAACTGAGTTTCCCTGCGATTTTCAGGTTAATTCAGTCATAATTCCACAGGCAGTCAGCTGGAGGGGTGGATGAATCCGGGAACAGCTGGTTTCCTTGCGACTAAATCAAGCCCAATATCATTATGGATTCTTGCATTTCTTTGGCTTTTTTCTCATTTTTCTTATTTATCATGGTTTGTAATAAATTTTCTGATGTGAGCTTTGGTTTTGAGGCGGCAATATGGCGTTCAGGGCACCGGAGGAATGGTCTTTTTCAAACAGGGTACAGATGTTGGCTTGCTCCAATTCTGCCTTGCTGTCATTGTTTTGGGTGCCTCAGCCAATTTGTGGTTTCTTGAGCCACAATGTCCTAAATGTTTTCTGGGTCTGAGTTGGTTTTGCCTTCTTCCTTCCCAAATTTTGTAGTCTGATGGAATACAAACAAGAGTTTGGACAGAGCAGTCATTATGAAATAAAAAACACAACAAATAGGCGTTTGAAGCTTATAAGTCTACTCGAAACACGACCAAGGTGAGTATTTGTGTTTTGGAAAATAAAATGGAACACTTTGTTGAGGTCACAGATATTAATGGCCTCCAAACTGAGTTTCACTGCGATTTTCAGGTTAATTCAGTCAGAATTCCACAGGCAGTCAGCAGGAGGGGTGGATGAATCTGGGAGCAGCCGGTTTCCTTGCGACTATATCCAGCCCAATATCAGAAAGGTCTCCTGTATTTCTTTGGCATTTTTCTCATTTTTTGATTTATCCTGCTTTGTAATGAATTTTCTGATGTGAGATTTGGTTTTGAGGCTGCAATATGGAGTTTAGGGCACAAGAGGAAGGTTTTTTTTTTAAACAGGGCACAGCTCTTGGCTTGCTCCAATTCTGACTTGCTGTCATTGTTTTGCATGCCTCAGCTCAATTTTGGTTTGTTGAGTGGCAATTTCCTAAATGTTTTCTGGGTCTGAGTTGGTTTTGCCTTCTTCCTTCCAAAATTTTGTATTCTGTCGCATTACAAACAAGAGTTTGGACAGAGCAGCCATTATGAAATAAAAAACACAACAAATAGGTGTTAGAAGCTTAGAAATCTACAGGTAACACGACCAAGGTGAGTTTTTGTGTTTTGGAAAATCAAATGGAACACTTTGGCTGAGGTTACAGATATTAATTGCCTCCAAACTGAGTTTCACTGCGATTTTCAGGTTAATTCAGTCAGAATTCCACAGGCAGTCAGCTGGAGGGGTGGATGAATCCGGGAACAGCCCATTTCCTTGCGACTGAATCAAGCCCAATGTCATTATGGATTCTTGCGTTTCTTTGGCTTTTTTCTCATTTTTCTTATTTATCATGGTTTGTAATGAATTTTCTGATGTCAGCTTTGGTTTTGAGGCTGTAATATGGCGTTCAGGGCACCAGAGGTATGGTCTTTTTCAAACAGGGTACAGCTGTTGGCCTGCTCCAATTCTGGCTTGCTGTCATTGTTTTGGGAGCCTCAGCTGACTTTTGGTATCTTGAGCGGCAATGTCCTAAATGTTTTCTGGGTCTGAGTTGGTTTTGCCTTCTTCCTTCCCAAATATTGTATTCTGATGGAATACAAACAAGAGTTTGGACAGAGTAGTCATTATGAAATAAAAAACACAACAAATAGGCGTTTGAAGCTTATAAGTCTACTCGTAACGAGACCAAGGTGAGTTTTTGATTTTGGAAAATAAAATGGAACACTTTGGCTGAGGTGACAGATATTAATTGCCTCCAAACTGAGGTTCACTGCGATTTTCAGGTTAATTCAGTCATAATTCCACAGGCAGTCAGCTGGAGGGGTGGATGAATCTGGGAACAGCCAATTTCCTTGCGACTAAATCAAGCCCAATATCATTATGGATTCTAGCATTTCTTTGGCTTTTGTCTCATTTTTCTTATTTATCATGGTTTGTAATGAATTTTCTGATGTGAGCTTTGGTTTTGAGGCTGCAATATGGAGTTCAGGGCACAAGAGGAAGGTTATTTTTCAAAAAGGGCACAGCTGTTGACTTACTCCAAGTCTGCCTTGCTGTCATTGTTTTGGGTGCCTCAGCTGACTTTTGGTTTCTTGAGCGGCAATTTCCTAAATGTTTTCTGGGTCTGAGAGGTTTTTACCTTCTTCCTTCCCAAATTTTGTATTGTGTCGCAATACAAACATGAGTTCAGACAGAGTAGCGATTATGAAATAAAAAACACAACAAATAGGCGTTTGAAGCTTAGAAATCTACAGGTTCACGACCAAGGTGAGTTTTTGTGTTTTGAAAAATCAAATGGAACACTTTGGCTGAGGTGACAGATATTAATTGCCTCCAAACTGAGGTTCACTGCGATTTTCCGGTTAATTCAGTCATAATTCCACAGGCATCAGCTGGAGGGGTTGATGAATCCGGGAACAGCCGGTTTCCTTGCAACTCAATCAAGCCCAATATCATTATGGATTCTTGCATTTCTTTGGCTTTTGTCTCATTTTTCTTATTTATCATGGTTTGTAATGAATTTTCTGATGTGAGCTTTGGTTTTGAGGCTGCAATATGGAGTTCAGGGCACCGGAGGAAGGTTATTTTTCAAAAAGTGCATAGCTGTTGACTTCCTCCTATTCTGCCTTGCTGTCATTGTTTTGGGTGCCTCAGCCGATTATTGGACTTTTGAGCGACAATTTACTACATGTTTTCAGGGTCTGAGTTGGTTTTGCTTTCTTCCTTCCCAAATGTTGTATTCTGACGCCATACAAACAAGAGTTTCGGCAGAGTAGCCATTATGCAATAAAATCACAACAAATAGGTTTTGAAGCTTATAAATCCATAGGTAACACGAGCAAGGTGAGTTTTTGTGTTTTGGAAAATAAAATGGAACACTTTGGCTGAGGTGACAGATATTAATTGCCTCCAAACTGAGTTTCACTGCGATTTTCAGTTGCATTCAGTCAGATCCACAGGCAGTCAGCTGGAGGTGTGGATGAATCCGGGAACAGCCGGTTTCCTTGCGACTAAATCAAGCCCAATATCATTATTGATTCTTGCATTTCTTTGGCTTTTTTCTCCTTTTTCTGATACAGCATGCTTTGTAATGAATTTTCTGATGTGAGCTTTGGTTTTGAGGCTGCAATATGGAGTTCAGGGCACCTGAGGAAGGTTCTATTTCAATCAGGGCACAGCTGTTGGCCTGCAGCAATTCTGGCTTGCTGTCATTGTTTTGAGTGCCTCAGTCGATTTGTGGTTTCTTGAGCGGGAATTTCCTAAATGTTTTCTGGGTCTGAGTTGGTTTTGCCTTCTTCCTTCCCAAATTTTGTATTCTGACGCCATGCAAACAAGAGTTTCGGCAGGGTAGCCATTATGAAATAAAAAACACCACAAATAGGCTTTTGAAGCTTAGAAATCTACAGGTAACACAACAAAGGTGAGTTTTTGTGTTTTGGAAAATAAAATGGAACACTTTGGCTGAGGTGACAGATATTAATTGCCTCCAAACTGAGTTTCACTGCGATTTTCCGGTTAATTCTGTCAGAATTCCACAGGCAGTCAGCTGGAGGGGTGGATGAATCTGGGAACAGCCGGTTTCCTTGAAACTAAATCCATTCCAACATCATTATGGATTCTTGCATTTCTTTGGCTTTTGTCTCATTTTTCTGATTTATCATGGTTTGTAATGAATTTTCTGATGTGAGCTTCGGTTTTGAGGCTGGCATATGGAGTTCAGGGCACAAGAGGAAGGTTCTTATTCAATCAGGGCACAGCTGCTGGGTTACTCCAATTCTGGTTTACTGTCATTGTTTTGGTTGCCTCCGCCGATTTGAGGTTTCTTGAGCATCAATTTCCTAAATGTTTTGTTCGTCTGAGTTGGTTTTCCTTCTTCCTTCCAATATTTTGTATTCTGACCCAATACAAAAAAGAGTTTGGACAGACTTGCCATTTTGCCATAAAAAAAAAACACAATAAATAGGCGTTTGAAGCTTAGAAATCCACAGGTAATACGACCAAGGTGAGTTTTTGTGTTTTGGAAAATAAAATGGGACACTTTGGCTGAGGTGACAGATATTAATTGCCTCCAAACTGAGTTTCCCTGCGATTTTCCGGATAATTCCGTCAGAATTCCACAGGCAGTCAGCTGGAGGGGTGGATGAATCTGGGAATAGCCGGTTTCCTTTTGACTAAATCAAGCCCAATATCATTATGGATTCTTGCGTTTCTTTGGCTTTTTTCTCATTTTTCTTATGTATCATGGTTTGTAATGAGTTTTCTGATGTGAGCTTTGGTTTTAAGCTGGCATATTCAGTTCAGGGCACCAGAGGAAGGTTGTTTTTCAATCAGGGCACAGCTGTTGGCCTGCTCCAATTCTGGCTTGCTGTCATTGTTTTGGGTGCCTCAGCTGATTTGTGGATTCTTGAGTGGCAATATCCTAAATGTTTTCTGGGTCTGAGTTAGTTTTGCCTTCTTATTCCCAAATTTTGTATTCTGATGCAATACAGGCAAGATTTTGACAGAGTAGCCATTATGAAAGAAAAAAAAAAAAAACAAAGCAAATTGGCCTTTCATGTTTAGAACTGTACAGGCAACACAATCAAGATGAGTTTCTGTGTTTTGGAAAATGACTTGGACTCCTTCTGCCGAGGGGACAGATACTAATTTCCTCCAAATTGAGTGTGAGTGCAATTTTGAGGTGAATTCAATCAGAATTCCAAAGTCAGTCTGTTTAAGGGTGGGATGAATCCTGAAACAGCCAGTTTCCTTGTGTCTAAATCCAGCCAAATATCACAAAGGACTCTTGCATTTCTTTGGCTTTTTCACATTTCCCTTATTTATCATGGTTTGTAATGAATTTTCTGATGTGAGCTTTGGTTTTGAGGCTGCAATATGGAGTTCATGGCACAAGAGAATGGTTCTTTTTCAATTGGGGCACAGTTGTTGGCTTGCTCCAATTCTGGCTTGCTGTCATTGTTGGGTGCCTCAGCTGACTTTTGGTTTCTTGAGGGTCAGTTTGCTGAATATTTTCTGGGTCTGAGTTGGTTTTCCCTTCTTCATACCCAAATTGTGTATTCTCATGCAATACAAGCAAGATTGTCGACAGAGTAGCCATTATGAAAGAAAACAAAAAACACAGCAAATTGGCCTTTCAGGATTAGAAATCTACAGGCAACATGACCAAGATGAGTTTCTGTGGTTTGGAAAATGATATGGAACCCTTCTGCTGAGGGGAGAGATACTAATTCATCCAAATTGAATGTGAGTGGGATTTTGAGGTGAATTCAATCAGAAGTCCAAAGTCAGTCTGTGGATGGGGGGATGAATCTGGAAACAGCCAGGTTCCTTTTGTCTAATCCCGCCAAGTATCACAAAGGACTCTTGCATTTCTTTGGCTTTTTCACATTTCCATTATTCATCATGGTTTGTAATGAATTTTCTGATGTGAGCTTTGGTTTTGAGGCTGCAATATGGAGTTCAGGGTAACGGAGGAATGGTCTTTTTCAAACAGGGCACACCTGTTGGCCTGCTCCAATTCTGACTTGCTGTCATGGTTTTGGGTGCCTCAGCTGACTTTTAGTTTCTTGAGCGGCAATTTCCTAAATGTTTTCTGGGTCTGAATTGGGTTTGCCTTCTTCCTTCCCAAATGTTGTATTCTGATGCCATACAAACAAGAGTTTGGGGAGAGTAGCCATTATGAAATAAAAACACAACAAATAGGCATTTGAAGCTTTGAAATCTACAGGTAACACGACCAAGGTGAGGTTTTGTGTTTTGGAAAATCAAATGGAACACTTTGGCTGAGGTGACAGATATTAATTGCTTCCAAACTGAGTTTCACTGTGTTTCTCCGGTTAATTCACTCAGAATTCCACAGGCTGTCAGCTGGAGGGGTGGATGTATCTGGGAACAGCCAGTTTCCTTGCGACTAAATCAAGCCCAATATCATTATGGATTCTTCCATTTCTTTGGCTTTTGTATCATTTTTCTTATTTTTTATGATTTGTAATGAATTTTCTGATGTGAGCTTTCGTTTTGAGGCTGCAATATGGAGTTCATGGCACAAGAGGAAGGTTCTATTTCAATCAGGGCATAGCTGTTGTCTTGCTCCAATTCTGGCTTGCTGTCATTGTTTTCGATACCTCAGCTAATTTCTGGTTTCTTGAGCGGCAATTTCCTAAATGTTTTGTGCATCTGAGTTGGTTTTTCCTTCTTCCTTCCCTAATTTTGTATTCTGAGGCAACACAAACAAGAGTTTGGACAGAGTAGGCATTATGAAATAAAAACCACAACAAATAGGCATTTGAAGCTTAGAAATCTACAGGTAACATTACCAAGGTGAGTTTTTGTGTTTTGGAAAAAAAAATGGAACACTTTGGCTGAGGTGACAGATATTAATTGCCTCCAAACTGAGTTTCACTGCGATATTCAGGTGAATTCAGTCAGAATTCCACAGGCAGTCAGCTGGAGGGGTGGATGAATCCGGGAACAGCCAGTTTCCTTGCAACTAAATCAAGCCCAATATCATTATTGATTCTTGCATTTCTTTGGCTTTTTTCTCCTTTTTCTTATTTATCATGGGTTGTAATGAATTTTCTGATGTGAGCTTTGGTTTTGAGGCTGCAGTATGGAGTTCACGGCACTGGAAGTATGGTCATTTTAAACAGGGTACAGCTGTGGCTTGCTCCAATTCTGGCTTGCCTTCATTGTTTTGGCTGCCTCAGCTGATTTTGGTTTCTTGAGCGGCAATTTTTTAAATGTTTTCTGGGTCTGAGTTGGTTTTACCGTCTTCGTATCCAAATTTTCTTTTCTGCTGCCATAAAACAAGAGTTTGGGCAGAATAGCCATTATGAAATAAAAAACACAACAAATAGGCGTTTGAAGCTTAGAAATCTACAGGTAACATGACCAAGGTGAGTTTTTGTGTTTTGGAAAATAAAATGGAACACTTTGGCTGAGGTGACAGATAGTAATTGCCTCCAAACGGAGTTTCACTGTGATTTTCAGGTTAATTCAGTTAGAAATCCACAGGCAGTTAGCTGGAGGGCTTGATGAATTCGGGAACAGCCGGTTTCCTTGCGACTGAATCAAGCCCAATATTATGGATTCTTGCATTTCCTTGTCTTTTTTCTCATTTTTCTTATTTTTTATGGATTGTAATGAATTTTCTGATGTGAGCTTTGGTTTTGAGGCTGCAATATGGAGTTCAGGGCAGAAGAGGTAGGTTCTTTTTCAATCAGGGTACAGCTGTTGGCTTGCTCCAATTCTGGCTTGCTATCATTGTTTTGGGTGCCTCAGCTGACTTTTGGTTTCTTGAGTGGCAATTTCCTAAATGTTTTCTGGGTCTGAGTTGGTTTTTCCTTCTTCCTTCCCAAATTATGTATTCTGATGCCATAGAAACAAGAGTTTCAGCAGAGTAGCCACTATGAAATAAAAAAGACAACAAATAGGCATTTAAACCTTCAAAATCTACCAGTAACATGAACAAAGTGAGTTTTTGTGTTTTGGAAAATCAAATGGAACACTTTGGCTGAGGTGACAGATAGTAATTGCCTCCAAACTGAGTTTCACTGCGATTTTCAGGTTAATTCAGTCAGAATTCCACAGGCTGTCAGCTGGAGGTGTGGATGAATCCGGGAATAGCCGGTTTCCTTGTGACTATTCAGGCCAAATGTCATTATGGATTCTTGAATTTCTTTGGATATTTTCTATGTTTTCTTATTTATCATGGATTGTAATGAATTTTCTGATGTGAGCTTTGGTTTTGAGGCTGCAATATGGAGTTCAGGGCACCAGAGGAATGGTCTTTTTCAAACAGGGCACAGCTGTTGGCCTGCTTCAATTGTGGCTTGCTGTCATTGTTTTGGGTGCCTCAGCTGATTTTTGGTTTCTTGAGCGGCAATTTCCTAAATGTTTTCTGGGTCTGAGTTGGTTTTGCCTTCTTCCTTCCCAAATTATGTATTCTGATGGCACACAAACAAGAGTTTGGGCAGATTAGCCATTATGAAATAAAAAACACAAGAAATAGGCGTTTAAACCTACAAAATCTACTGGTAACTTGACCAAAGTGAGTTTTTGTGTTTTGGAAAAACAAATGGAACACTTTGGCTTAGGTGACAGATAGTAATTGGCTCCAAACTGAGTTTCACTGGGATTTTCAGGTGAATTCAGTCAGAATTCCACAGGCAGTGAGCTGGAGCAGAGGATGAATCCGGGAACAGCCGGTTTCCTTGTGACTAATAAGGCCAAATGTCACTATGGATTCTTGCATTTCTTTGGCTTTTTTCTCTGTTTTCTTATTTATCATGGTTTGTAATGAATTTTCTGATGTGAGCTTTGGTTTGTGGCTGAATATGCAGTTCAGGGCACCGGAGGAATGGTCTTTTTCAAACAGGGCACAGCTGTTGGCCTGCTCGAATTCTGGCTTGCTGTCATTGTTTTAAGTGCCTCAGCTGACTTTTGGTTTCTTGAGCAGCAATTTCCAGCATGTTTTCAGGGTCTGAGTTGGTTTTGCCTTCTTCCTTCCCAAATTTTGTATTCTGACGCCACACAAACAAGAGTTTGGGCAGAGCAGCCATTTTGTAATGAAAAACACAGCAAATAGGCATTTGAAGCTTAGAAATCTACAGGTAACATGACCAAGGTGAGGTTTTGTGTTTTGGAAAATCAAATGGAACACGTTGGCTGAGGTGACAGATATAAATTGCCTCCAAACTGAGTTTCACTGCGATTTTCAGGTGAATTCAGTCACAATTCCACAGGCAGTCAGCTGGAGGGGTGGATGAATTGGGAACAGCTGGTATCCTTGCGAATAAATCCAGCCCAATATCATTATGGATTCTTGCATTTCTTTGTCTTTTTTCTCATTTGTCTTATTTATCATGGTTTGTAATGAATTTTCTGATGTCAGCTTTGGTTTTGAAGCTGCAATATGGAGTTCAGGGCACCGGAGGAATGGCCTTTTTCCATCAGGGCACAGCTGTTGGCTTGCTCCAATTCTGGCTTGCTGTCATTATTTTGGGAGCCTCAGCTGACTTTTGGTTTCTTGAGTGGAAATTTCCTAAATGTTTTCTGGGTCTGAGTTGGTTTTGCCTTCTTCCTTCCCAAATTTTGTATTCTGACGGCATACAAACAAGAGTTTGGACAGAGTAGCCATTATGGAATGAAAAACACAACCAATAGGCATTTGAAGCTTAGAAATCTACAGGTAACACGACCAAGGTGAGTTTTTGTGTTTTGGAAAGTCAAATGGAACACTTTGGCTAGGTGACAGATATTAATTGCCTCCAAACTGAGTTTCACTGCGATATTCAGGTTAATTCAGTCAGAATTCCACAGGCAGTCACCTGGAGGGGTAGATGAATCCGGGAACAGCCGGTTTCCTTGCGACTAAATCAAGCCCAATATCATTATGGATTCTTGCATTTCTTTGGGTCTTATTTTTCTTATTTATCATGGTTTGTAATGAATTTTCTGATGTGCGCTTTGGTTTTTAGGCTGGCATATGCAGTTCAGGGCACAAGAGGAATGGCATTTTCAATCAGGGCATAAGTGTTGGCTTGCTCCAATTCTGGCTTGCTGTCATTGTTTTGGGTGCCTCAGCCGATTTGTGGTTTCTTGAGCGGCATTTTCCTAAATGTTTTCTGGGTCTGAGTTGGTTTTTCCTTCTTCCTTCCCAAATTTTGTATTCTGATGCAATATAAACAAGAGTTTGGTCAAAGTAGCCATTATGAAATAAAAAACACAACAAACAAGCATTTCAAGGTTATACATGTACAGAAAACACGACCAAGGTGAGTTTTTGTGTTTTGGAAAATCAAATGGAACACTTTGACTGAGGTGACAGATATTAATTGCCTCCAAACTGAGTTTCACTGCGATTTTCAGGTTAATTCAGTCGAATTCCACAGGTAGCCAGATGGAGGGGTGGATGAATCTGGGAACAGCCGGTTTCCTTGCGACTGAATCAAGCCCAATATCATTATGGATTCTTGCATTTCTTTGGCTTTTTTCTCATTTTTTCTTATTTATGATGGTTTGTAATGAATTTTCTGATGTGAGCTTTGGTTTTGAGTCTGCAAGATGGAGTTCAGGGCACCGGAGGAATGGTCTTTTTCAAACAGGGCACAGCTGTTGGCTTGCTCCAATTCTGGCTTGCTGTCATTGTTTTGGGAACCTCAGACGATTTGTGGATTCTTGAGCGGCAATTTCCTACATGTTTTCTAGGTCTGAGTTGGTTTTGCCCCCTTCCTTCCCAAATTTTGTATTCTGACGCCATAGAAAGAAGAGTTTGGGTAGAGTAGCCATTATGAAATAAAAAACACAACACATAGGCGTTTGAAGCTTAGAAATCTACAGGTAACACGACCAAGGTGAGTTTTTGTGTTTTGGAAAATAAAATGGAACACTTTGGCTGATTTGAGAGATATTAATTGCCTCCAAACTGAGTTTCACTGCGATTTTCAGGTTAATTCAGTCAGAATTCCACAGGCAGTGAGCTGCAGTGGTCGATGAATCCAGGAACAGCCGGTTTCCTTGAGACTAAATCAAGCCCAATATCATTATGCATTCTTGGAATTCTTTGGCTTTTTTCTCATTTTCCTTATTTTTCATGGTTTGTAATGAATTTTCTGAAGTGAGCTTTGGTTTTGAGGCTGCAATATGGAGTTCAGGGCACCGGAGGAATGGTCTTTTTCAAACACGGCACAGCTGTTGGCCTGCTCCAATTCTGCCTTGCTGTCATTGTTTTGAGTGCCTCAGCCGATTTGTGGTTTTTTGAGCGGCAATTTCTTAAATGTTTTCTGGGTCTGAGTTGGTTTTGCCTTCTTCCTTCCCAAATTTTGTATTCTGACGCAATACAAACAAGAGTTTGTTTAAAGTAGCCATTATGAAATAAAAAACACTACAAATAGGCGTTTTAAGCTTAGAAATATACAGGTAACACGACCAAGGGGAGTTTTTGTGTTTTGGAAAATACAATGGAACACTTTGGCTAGGTGACAGATATTAATTGCCTCCAAACTGAGTTTCACTGCGATATTCAGGTTAATTCAGTCAGAATTCCACAGGCAGTCCGCTGAAGGGGTGGATGAATCCGGGAACAGCCGGTTTCCTTGCGACTAAATCAAGCCAAATATCATTATGGATTCTTGCATTTTTTGGCTTTTTTCTCCGTTTTCTTATTTATCATGGTTTGTAATGAATTTTCTGATGTGAGCTTTGGTTTTGAGGCTGGCATATTGAGTTCAGGGCACCGGAGGAATGGTCTTTTTCAAACAGGGCACAGCTGTTGGCCTGCTCCAATTCTGCCTTGCTGTCATTGTTTTAAGTACCTCAGCCGATTTGTGGTTTCTTGAGCGGAAATTTTAAATGTTTTCTGGACAGAGTAGACATTATGAAATAAAAAATACAACAAATAGGCGTTTGAAGCTTAGAAATCTACAGGTAACACGAGCAAGGTGAGTGTTTGTGTTTTAGATAATAAAATGGTCTGAGGTGACAGATATTAATTGCCTCCAAACTGAGTTTCACTGCGATTTTCAGGTTAATTCTGTCAGAATTCCACAGGCAGTCCGCTGGAGGGGTGGATGAATCCAGGAACAGCCGGTTTCCTTGCGACTAACTCAAAGCCAATATCATTATGGATTCTTGCATTTCTTTGGCTTTTTTCTCATTTTTCTTATTTATCATGGTTTGTAATGCATTTTCTGATGTCAGCTTTGGTTTTGAGGCTGCAATATGGAGTTCAGGGCACCGGGGCAATGGTCTTTTTCAAACATGGCACAGCTGTTGGCCTGCTCCAATTCTGGCTTGCTGTCATTGTTTTGAGTGCCTCAGCCGATTAGTGGTTTCTTGAGCGGCAATTTCCAAAATGTTTTCTGGGTCTGAGTTGGTTTTGCCTTCTTCCTTCCCAAATGTTGTATTCTGACACAATACAAACAAGAGTTTGGGCAGAGTAGCTATTATGAAATAAAAAACACAACAAATAGGATTTTGAAGCTTAGAAATCTACAGGTAACACGACCAAGGGGAGTTTTTGTGTTTTGGAAAATCAAATGGAACACTTTGGCTGAGGTGACAGTTATTTAATTCCTCCAAACGGAGTTTCACTGCGATTTTCAGGTTAATTCAGTCACAATTCCACAGGCAGTCAGCTGGAGGGGTGGATGAATCCAGGAACAGCCGGTTTCCTTGCAACTGAACCAAGCCCAATATCATTATGGATTCTTGCATTTCTTTGGCTTTTTTCTCCTTTTTCTTATTTATCATGGTTTGTAATGAATTTTCTGATGTGAGCTTTGGTTTTGAGGCTGCAATATGGAGTTCAGGGCACCGGAGGAATAGTCTTTTTCAAACAGGGCACAGCTGTTGGCCTGCTCCAATTTTGGCTTGCTGTCATTGTTTTGAGTGCCTCAGCCGATTTGTGGTTTCTTGAGCGGCAATTTCCTAAATGTTTTCTGGGTCTGAGTTGGTTTTGCCTTCTTCCTTCCCAAATTTTGTATTCTGACGCAATACAAACAAGAGTTTGGGCAGAGTAGCCATTATGAAATAAAAAACACTACAAATAGGCGTTTGAAGCTCAGAAATCTACAGGTAACAGGACAAGATGAGGTTTTGTGTTTTGGCAAATAAAATGGAACACTTTGGCTGAGGTGACAGGTATTAATGGCCTCCAAACTGAGTTTCACTGCGATTTTCAGGTTAATTCAGTCAGAATTCCACAGGCAGTCAGCTGGAGGGGTGGATGAATCTGGGAACAGCCAATTTCCTTGCGACTAAATCAAGCCCAATATCATTATGGATTCTAGCATTTCCTTGTCTTTTTTCTCATTTTTCTTATTTATCATGGTTTGCAATGAATTTTCTGATGTGAGCTTTGGTTTTGAGGCTGCAATTTGGAGTTCAGGGCACAAGAGGAAGGTTATTTTTCAAAAAGGGCACAGCTGTTGACTTGCTCCAATTCTGCCTTGCTGTCATTGTTTTGGGTGCCTTAGCTGAATTTTTTTTTCTTGATCGGCAATTTCCTAAATGTTTTCTGTGTCTGAGAGGTTTTTGCCTTCTTCCTTCCCAAATTTTGTATTGTGACGCAATAGAAACATGTGTTCAGACAGAGTACCGATTATGAAATAAAAAACACAACAAATAGGCGTTTGAAGGTTATGATTCTACAGGTATCATGACCAAGGTGAGTTTTTGAGTTTTGAAAAATCAAATGGAACACTTTGGCTGAGGTGACAGATATTAATTGCCTTCAAACTGAGTTTCACTGCATTTTTCAGGTTAATTGAGTCAGAATTCCACAGGCAGTCAGCTGTAGGGGTGGATGAATGCAGGAACATCCGGTTTCCTTGCGACTAAATCAAGTCCAATATCATTATGGATTCTTGCATTTCTTTGGCTTTTTTCTCATTTTTCTTATTTGTAATGGTTTGTAATGCATTTTCTGATGTGAGCTTTGGTTTTGAGGCTGGCATATTGACTTCAGGGCACAAGAGGATGGTTCTGTTTCAATCAGGGCACAGTTGTTGATTTGCTCCAATTCCGGCTTGCTGTCATTGTTTTGGATGCCTCAGAAGATTCGTGGTTTCTTGAGTGGCAATTTCATATATGTTTTCTGTGTCTGAGTTGGATTTGCCTTCTTATTCCCAAATTTTGTATTCTGATGCAATGCAAAGAAGAGTTTGGACAGAGTAGCCATTTTGAAATAAACAACACAACAAATAGGCATTCGAAGCTTAGAAATCTACAGGTAACAAGACCAAGGTGAGTTTTTGTGTTTTGGAAAATAAAATGGAACACTTTGGCTGAGGTGACAGATATTAATTGCCTCCAAACTGAGTTTCACTGCAATTTTCAGGTTAATTCAGTCAGAATTCCACAGGCAGTCAGCTGGAGTGTTGGATGAATCCGGGAACAGCCGGTTTCCTTGCAACTAAATCCAGCTCAATATCATTATGGTTTCTTGCATTTCTTGGCTTTTTTCTCATTTTTCTTATGTATCGTGGTTTGTAATGAATTTCCTGATGTGAGCTTTGGTTTTGAGGCTGGAATATGGAGTTCAGGGTACCGGAAGAATGGCCTTTTTCAATCAGGACTCAGCTGATTGCCTGCTCCAATTCTGGCTTCCTGTCATGGTTTTGGGAGCCTCAGCTGACTTTTGGTTTCTTGAGTGGCAATTTCCTAAATGTTTTCTGGGTCTGAGTTGGCTTTGCCTTCTACCTTCCGAAATTTTGTATGTTGATGCAATACAAGCAAGATTTTGGACAGAGTAGCCATTATGAAATAAAAAACACAACAAATAGGCGTTTGACGCTTTGAAATCTATAGGAAACATGACCAAAGTGAGTTTTTTTGTTTTGGAAAATAAAATGGAACACTTTGGCTGAGGTGACAGATATTAATTGTCTCCAAACCGAATTTCACTGCCATTTTGAGGTTAATTCAGTCAGAATCCCTATTCACTCAGCTGGGAGTTGTGGATGAATCTGGAAACAGCTGTTTACTTAGGAATAAATCAAGCCCAATATCACTAAGAAAACTTGCATTTCTTTGGCTTTTTTCAGATTTTTCCTATTTATCATGGTTTGAAATGAATTTTCTGATGTGAGCTTTGGTTTTGTGGCTGGCATATTGAGTTTAGGGCACAAGAGGAAGGTTCTTTTTCAATCAGGGCACAGCTGTTGGCGTGCTCCAATTCTGGCTTGCTGTCATTGTTTTGGGTGCCTCAGCTCAATTTTGGTTTGTTGAGCGGCAATTTCCTAAATGTTTTCTTGGTCTGATTTGGTTTTGCCTTCCTCCTTCCCAAATTTTGTATTCTGACGCCATACAAACATGAGTTTGGGCAGAGTACCGATTATGAAATACAAAACACAACAAATGGGCATTTGAAGCTTAAAAATCTACAGGTTACATGACCAAGGTGAGTTTTTGTGTTTTGGAAAAAAAAATGTTACACTTTGGCTGAGGTCACAGATATTAATTGACTCCAAACTGAGTTTCACTGCGATTTTCAGGGTAATTCTGTCAGAATTCCACAGGCAGACAGCTGGAGGTATGGATGAATCTGGGGACAGCCGGTGTCCTTGCGACTAAATCAAGCCCAATATCATTAAGGATTCTTGCATTTCTTTTGCTTTTTTCTCTTTTTTCTTATTTATCATGGTTTGTAATGAATTTTCTGATGTGAGCTTTGGTTTTGAGGCTGGCATATTGAATTCAGGGCACAAGAGGAAGGTTCTTTTTCAATCAGGGCACAGCTGTTGGCTTGCTCCAATTCTGGCTTGCTGTCATTGTTTTGGGTGCCTCAGCCGATTTGTGGTTTCTTGAGCGGCAATTTCCTAAATGTTTTCTGGGTCTGAGTCGGTTTTGCCTTCTTATTCCCATATTTTGTATTCTGATGCAATACAAGCAAGATTTGGACAGAGTAGCCATTATGAAAGAAAAAAAAAACACAGAAATTGCCCTTTCAGGATTAGAAATCTACTGGCAACATGATCAACATTAGTTTCTGTGTTTTGGAAAATGACATGGAACCCTTCTGCTGAGGGGACAGATAGTAATTCCCTGCAAATTGAGTGTGAGTGCGATTTTGAGGTGAAATCAATCAGAATTCCAAAGTCAGTCAGTGGAAGGGGGGATGAATCTTTAAACAGCCAGTTTCCTTGTGTCTAAATCCAGCCAAATATCACTAAGAACTCGTGCATTTCTTTGGCTTTTGTCTCATTTTTCTGATTTATCATGGTTTGTAATGAATTTTCTGATGTGAGCTTTGGTTTTGAGGCTGGCATATTGAGTTCAGGGCACCGGATCAATGGTCTTTTTCAAACAGGACACAGCTGTTGGCTTGTTGCAATTCTGGCTTGCTGTCATTGTTTTGCGTGCCTCAGCTGTTTTTGGTTTCTTTAGCGGCAATTTCCTACATGTTTTCTGGGTCTGAGTTGGTTTTGCCTTCTTCCTTCCCCAATTTAGTATTCTGATACAATGCAAAGAAGAGTTTGTACAGAGTAGCCATTATGAAATAAACAACACAACAAATAGGCGTTTCAAGATTTTGAATCTGCAGGTAACACGACCAAAGTGAGTTTTTTTGTTTTGGAAAATCAAATGGAACACTTTGGCTGAGGTGACAGATATTAATTGCCTCCAAACGGAGTTTCACTGCGATTTTCGGGTTCATTCTGTGAGAATTACACAGGCAGTCAGCTTTAGGCGTGGATGAATCCGGGAACTGCTGGCTTCCTTGCGACTAAATCAAGCCCAATAACATTATGGATTCTTGCATTTCTTTGGCTTTTTTTCTGATTTTTCTTATTTATCATTGTTTGTAATGAATTTTCTGATGTGAGCTTTGGTTTTGAGGCTGGCATATTGAGTTCAGGGCACAAGAGGAAGGTTCTTTTTCAATCAGGGCACAGCTGTTGTCTTTCTGCAATTCTGCTTGCTGTCATTGTTTTGGGTGCCTCAGCTGATTTGTGGATTCTTGTGTTGCAGTTTCCTAAATGTTTTCTAGGTCTGAGTCGGATTTGCCTTCTTATTCCCAAATTTTGTATTCTGATGCAACATAAGCAAGATTTGGACAGAGTAGCCATTATGAAAGAAAAAAAAAAAAAACACAGCAAATTGCCCTTTCAGGATTAGAAATCTACTGGCAACGTGATCAAGATTAGTTTCTGTGTTTTGGAAAATGACATGGAACCCTTCTGCTGAGGGGACAGATTCTAATTCCCTCCAAATTGAGTGTGAGTGCGATTTTGAGGTGAATTCAATCAGAATTCCAAAGTCTGTCTGTGGAAGGGGGGGATGAATCCGGAAACAGCCGGTTTCCTTCTGTCTAAATCCAGCCAAATACCAAAAAGGACTCTTGAATTTCTTTGGCTTTCTCAGATTTCCCTTATTTATCATGGTTTGTAATGAATTTTCTGATGTGAGCTTTGGTTTTGAGGATGGAATATGGAGTTCAGGGCACTGGATTAATGGTCTTGTTCAATCAGGGCACAGCTGTTGGCTTGCTCCAATTCTGTCTTGCTTTCAAGGTTTTGGGTGCCTCAGCCGATTTTTGGTTTCTTGAGCGGCAATTTCCTAAATGTTTTCTGGGTCTGAGTTGGTTTTCCCTTTTCCTTCCCACATTTTGTATTCTGACGCAATACAAACAAGAGTTTGGACAGAGTAGCCATCATGAAATAAAAAAAAAAAAAACAAATTAGCGTTTGAAGCTTATGAATCTAAGGGTAACACGACCAAGGTGAGTTTTTGTGATTTGGAAAATCAAATGGAACACTTTGGCTGAGGTGACTGATATTATTGCCTCCAAACCGAGTCTTACTGCGATTTTCAGGTTAATTCAGTCAGAATTCCACAGGCAGTCAGCTGGAGGGGTGGATGAATCCGGGAACAGCCGGTTTCCTTGCAACTAATTCAAGCCACTATGATTATGGATTCTTGCATTTCTTTGGCTTTTTTCTCTTTTTTCTTATTTATGATAATTTGTAATGAATTTTCTGATGTGAGCTTTGGTTTTGAGGCTGGTATATTGAGTTCAGGGCACAAGAGGAAGGTTCTTTTTCAATCAGGGCACAGCTGTTGGCTTGCTCCAATTCTGGCTTGCTGTCATTGTTTTGGGAACCTCAGCCGATTTGTGGTTTCTTGAGCGGCAATTTCCTTAATGTTTTCTGGGTCTGAGTCGGTTTTGCCTTCTTATTCCCATATTTTGTATTCTGATGCAATACAAGCAAGATTTTGGACAGAGTAGCCATTATGAAAGAAAAAAAAATAACACAGAAATTGCCCTTTCAGGATTAGAAATCTACTGGCAACGTGATCAAGATTAGTTTCTGTGTTTTGGAAAATGACATGGAACCCTTCTGCTGAGGGGACAGATTCTAATTCCCTCCCAATTGAGTGTGAGTGCAATTTTGAGGTGAAATCAATCAGAATTCCAAAGTCAGTCAGTGGAAGGGGGGATGAATCTGTAAACAGCCAGTTTCCTTGTGTCTAAATCCAGCCAAATATCACTAAGAACTCGTGCATTTCTTTGGCTTTTGTCTCATTTTTCTGATTTATCATGGTTTGTAATGAATTTTCTGATGTGAGCTTTGGTTTTGAGGCTGGCATATTGAGTTCAGGGCACCGGATCAATGGTCTTTTTCAAACAGGACACAGCTGTTGGCTTGTTGCAATTCTGGCTTGCTGTCATTGTTTTGCGTGCCTCAGCTGTTTTTGGTTTCTTTAGCGGCAATTTCCTACATGTTTTCTGGGTCTGAGTTGGTTTTGCCTTCTTCCTTTCCAAATTTTCTATTCTGACGTAATACAAACAAGAGTTTGGACAGAGTAGCCATTATGAAATAAAAAGCACAACAAATATGCGTTTGAAGCTTATATATGTAGAGGTAACACGAGCAAGGTAAGTTTTTGTGTTTATGAAAATAAAATTGAACACTCTGGCTGAGGTGACAGATATTAATTGCCTCCAAAACCGAGTTTCACTGCGATTTTTTTGTTAATTCATTCAGAAACCAAAGACACTCAGTTGGGAGGTGTGGATGAATCTGGAAACAGCCATTTACATGGCCGTAATTCAAGCCCAATATCCCTAAGAACTCCTGCATTTCTTTGGCTTTTTTCTCATTTTTCTTATTTATCATGGTTTGTAATGAATTTTCTGATGTGAGCTTTGCTTTTGAGGCTGGCATATTGAGTTCAGGGCACAAGAGGAAGGTTCTCTTTCAATCAGGGCACAGCTGTTGGCTTTCTCCAATTCTGGCTTGCTGTAATTGTTGTGGGTTCCTCAGCTGACTTTTGGTTTCTTGAGTGGCAATTTCCTAAATGTTTTCTGGGTCTGACACGGTTTTTCCTTCTTATTCCCAAATTTTGTATTCTGACGCAATACAAACAAGAGTTTGGACAGAGTAGCAATGATGAAATAAAAAACACAACAAATAGGCATTTGAAGCTTAGAAATCTACAGGTAAGAAGACTAAGGTGAGTTTTTGAGTTTTGGAAAATAAAATGGAACACTTTGGCTGAGGTGACAGATATTAATTGCCTCCAACCGAGTTTCACTGCGATTTTCAGGTTAATTCAGTCAGAAACCACAGACACTCAGCTGGGAGGTGTGGATGAATCTGGAAACAGCCGTTTACATGGCAATAAATCAAGCCCAATATTACTAAGAACTCCTGCATTTCTTTGGCTTTTTTCTCATTTTTCTTATTTATCATGGTTTGTAATGAATTTTCTGATGTGAGCTTTGGTTTTGAATCTGCTATATTGAGCTCAGGGCACAAGAGGAAGGTTCTTTTTCAATCAGGGCACAGATGTTGGCTTGCTGCAATTCTGGCTTGCTGTCATTGTTTTGGGTGCCTCAGCCGATTTGTGGTTTCTTGAGCGGCAATTTCCTAAATGTTTTCTGGGTCTGAGTCGGTTTTGCCTTCTTATTCCCAAATTTTGTATTCTGATGCAATACAAGCAAGATTTTGGCAGAGTAGCCATTATGAAAGAAAAAAAAAAAACACAGCAAATTGCCCTTTCAGGATTAGAAATCTACAGGCAACTCGACCAAGATGAGTTTCTGTGTTTTGGAAAATGACATGGAACACTTCTGCTGAGGGGACAGATTCTAATTCCCTCCAAATTGAGTGTGAGTGCGATTTTGAGGTGAATTCAATCAGAATTCCAAAGTCTGTCTGTGGAAGGGGGGATGAATCTTTAAACAACCAGTTTCTTTGTGTCTAAATCCAGCCAAATACCACAAAGGACTGTTGAATTTCTTTGGCTTTCTCAGATTTCCCTTATTTATCATGGTTTGTAATGAATTTTCTGATGGGAGCTTTGGTTTTGAGGCTGCAATGTGGAGTTCTGGGCACTGGATTAATGGTCTTGTTCAATCAGGGCACAGCTGTTGGCTTTCTCCAATTCTGTCTTGCTTTCAAGGTTTTGGGTGCCTCAGCTGATTTGTGGTTTCTTGAGCGGCAATTTCCTAAATGTTTTCTGGGTCTGAGTTGGTTTTGCCTTCTTCCTTCCCCAATTTAGTATTCTGATACAATGCAAAGAAGAGTTTGTACAGAGTAGCCATTATGAAATAAACAACACAACAAATAGGCGTTTCAAGATTTTGAATCTGCAGGTAACACGACCAAAGTGAGTTTTTTTGTTTTGGAAAATCAAATGGAACACTTTGGCTGAGGTGACAGATATTAATTGCCTCCAAACGGAGTTTCACTGCGATTTTCGGGTTCATTCTGTGAGAATTACACAGGCAGTCAGCTTTAGGCGTGGATGAATCCGGGAACTGCTGGCTTCCTTGCGACTAAATCAAGCCCAATAACATTATGGATTCTTGCATTTCTTTGGCTTTTTTTCTGATTTTTCTTATTTATCATTGTTTGTAATGAATTTTCTGATGTGAGCTTTGGTTTTGAGGCTGGAATATTGACTTCAGGGCACAAGAGGAAGGTTCTTTTTCAATCAGGGCACAGCTGTTGTCTTGCTGCAATTCTGCTTGCTGTCATTGTTTTGGGTGCCTCAGCTGATTTGTGGATTCTTGTGTTGCAGTTTCCTAAATGTTTTCTAGGTCTGAGTCGGATTTGCCTTCTTATTCCCAAATTTTGTATTCTGATGCAACATAAGCAAGATTTGGACAGAGTAGCCATTATGAAAGAAAAAAAAAAAAACACAGCAAATTGCCCTTTCAGGATTAGAAATCTACTGGCAACGTGATCAAGATTAGTTTCTGTGTTTTGGAAAATGACATGGAACCCTTCTGCTGAGGGGACAGATTCTAATTCCCTCCAAATTGAGTGTGAGTGCGATTTTGAGGTGAATTCAATCAGAATTCCAAAGTCTGTCTGTGGAAGGGGGGGATGAATCCGGAAACAGCCAGTTTCCTTCTGTCTAAATCCAGCCAAATACCAAAAAGGACTCTTGAATTTCTTTGGCTTTCTCAGATTTCCCTTATTTATCATGGTTTCTAATGAATTTTCTGATGTGAGCTTTGGTTTTGAGGATGGAATATGGAGTTCTGGGCACTGGATTAATGGTCTTGTTCAATCAGGGCACAGCTGTTGGCTTGCTCCAATTCTGTCTTGCTTTCAAGGTTTTGGGTGCCTCAGCCGATTTTTGGTTTCTTGAGCGGCAATTTCCTAAATGTTTTCTGGGTCTGAGTTGGTTTTCCCTTTTCCTTCCCACATTTTGTATTCTGACGCAATACAAACAAGAGTTTGGACAGAGTAGCCATCATGAAATAAAAAAAAAAAAAACAAATTAGCGTTTGAAGCTTATGAATCTAAGGGTAACACGACCAAGGTGAGTTTTTGTGATTTGGAAAATCAAATGGAACACTTTGGCTGAGGTGACTGATATTATTGCCTCCAAACTGAGTCTTACTGCGATTTTCAGGTTAATTCAGTCAGAATTCCACAGGCAGTCAGCTGGAGGGGTGGATGAATCCGGGAACAGCCGGTTTCCTTGCAACTAATTCAAGCCACTATGATTATGGATTCTTGCATTTCTTTGGCTTTTTTCTCTTTTTTCTTATTTATGATAATTTGTAATGAATTTTCTGATGTGAGCTTTGGTTTTGAGGCTGGTATATTGAGTTCAGGGCACAAGAGGAAGGTTCTTTTTCAATCAGGGCACAGCTGTTGGCTTGCTCCAATTCTGGCTTGCTGTCATTGTTTTGGGAACCTCAGCCGATTTGTGGTTTCTTGAGCGGCAATTTCCTTAATGTTTTCTGGGTCTGAGTCGGTTTTGCCTTCTTATTCCCATATTTTGTATTCTGATGCAATACAAGCAAGATTTTGGACAGAGTAGCCATTATGAAAGAAAAAAAAATAACACAGAAATTGCCCTTTCAGGATTAGAAATCTACTGGCAACGTGATCAAGATTAGTTTCTGTGTTTTGGAAAATGACATGGAACCCTTCTGCTGAGGGGACAGATTCTAATTCCCTCCCAATTGAGTGTGAGTGCAATTTTGAGGTGAAATCAATCAGAATTCCAAAGTCAGTCAGTGGAAGGGGGGATGAATCTGTAAACAGCCAGTTTCCTTGTGTCTAAATCCAGCCAAATATAACTAAGAACTCGTGCATTTCTTTGGCTTTTGTCTCATTTTTCTGATTTATCATGGTTTGTAATGAATTTTCTGATGTGAGCTTTGGTTTTGAGGCTGGCATATTGAGTTCAGGGCACCGGATCAATGGTCTTTTTCAAACAGGACACAGCTGTTGGCTTGTTGCAATTCTGGCTTGCTGTCATTGTTTTGCGTGCCTCAGCTGTTTTTGGTTTCTTTAGCGGCAATTTCCTACATGTTTTCTGGGTCTGAGTTGGTTTTGCCTTCTTCCTTTCCAAATTTTCTATTCTGACGTAATACAAACAAGAGTTTGGACAGAGTAGCCATTATGAAATAAAAAGCACAACAAATATGCGTTTGAAGCTTATATATGTAGAGGTAACACGAGCAAGGTAAGTTTTTGTGTTTATGAAAATAAAATTGAACACTCTGGCTGAGGTGACAGATATTAATTGCCTCCAAAACCGAGTTTCACTGCGATTTTTTTGTTAATTCATTCAGAAACCAAAGACACTCAGTTGGGAGGTGTGGATGAATCTGGAAACAGCCATTTACATGGCCGTAATTCAAGCCCAATATCCCTAAGAACTCCTGCATTTCTTTGGCTTTTTTCTCATTTTTCTTATTTATCATGGTTTGTAATGAATTTTCTGATGTGAGCTTTGCTTTTGAGGCTGGCATATTGAGTTCAGGGCACAAGAGGAAGGTTCTCTTTCAATCAGGGCACAGCTGTTGGCTTTCTCCAATTCTGGCTTGCTGTAATTGTTGTGGGTTCCTCAGCTGACTTTTGGTTTCTTGAGTGGCAATTTCCTAAATGTTTTCTGGGTCTGACACGGTTTTTCCTTCTTATTCCCAAATTTTGTATTCTGACGCAATACAAACAAGAGTTTGGACAGAGTAGCAATGATGAAATAAAAAAGAAAACAAATAGGCATTTGAAGCTTAGAAATCTACAGGTAAGAATACTAAGGTGAGTTTTTGAGTTTTGAAAAATAAAATGGAACACTTTGGCTGAGGTGACAGATATTAATTGCCTCCAAACCGAGTTTCACTGCGATTTTCAGGTTAATTCAGTCAGAAACCACAGACACTCAGCTGGGAGGTGTGGATGAATCTGGAAACAGCCGTTTACATGGCAATAAATCAAGCCCAATATTACTAAGAACTCCTGCATTTCTTTGGCTTTTTTCTCATTTTTCTGATTTATAATGGTTTGTAATGAATTTTCTGATGTGAGCTTTGGTTTTGAATCTGCTATATTGAGCTCAGGGCACAAGAGGAAGGTTCTTTTTCAATCAGGGCACAGCTGTTGGCTTGCTCCAATTCTGGCTTGCTGTCATTGTTGTAGGTTCCTCCGCTGACTTTTGGATTCTTGAGTGGCAATTTCCTAAATGTTTTCTGGGTCTGAGTCGGTTTTACCTTCTTCCTTGCCAAATTTTGTATTCTGACGCAATACAAACAAGAGCTTGGGCAGAGTAGCCATTATGAAATAAAAAACAAAACAAATAGGCATTTGAAGTTTTGAAATCTACAGGTAAGAAGACTAAGGTGAGTTTTTGAGTTTTGGAAGATAAAATGGAACACTTTGGCTGAGGTGACAGATATTAATTGCCTCCAAACTGAGTTTCACTGCGATTTTCAGGTTAATTCAGTCAGAAACCACAGACATTCAGCTGGGAGGTGTGGATGAATCTGGAAACAGCCGTTTACATGGCAATAAATCAAGCCCAATATTACTAAGAACTCCTGCATTTCTTTGGCTTTTTTCTCTTTTTTCTTATTTATCATGCTTTGTAATGAATTTTCTGATGTGAGCTTTGGTTTTGAGTCTGGCATATTGAGTTCAGGGCACAAGAGGAAGGTTCTTTTTCAATCAGGGCACAACTGTTGGCTTGTTCCAATTCTGTCTTGTTTTAAGTTTTTGGGTGCCTCAGCGGTGTTTGGTTTCTTGAGAGGCAATTTTCTAAATGTTTTCTGGGTCTGAGTTGGTTTTGCCTTCTTCCTTCCCAAATTTTGTATTCTGACTCAATACAAACAAGAGTTTGGACAGAATAATGAATTTTCTGATGTGAGCTTTGGTTTTGAGGTTGCAATATGGAGTTCAGTGCACAAGAGAATGGTTCTTTTTCAATCAGGGCACAGCTGTTGGCTTGCTCCAATTCTGGCTTGCTGTCATTGGTTTAGGTGCCCCAGCCGATTTGAGGTTTCTTGAGCAGCAATTTCCTAAATGTTTTTTGGGTCTGAGTTGGTTTTGCCTTCTTCCTCCCCAAATTTTGTATTCTGACGCAATACAAACAAGAGTTTGGACAGAGTAGCCATTATGAAATAAGAAACACAACACATAGGCATTTGAAGCTTATAAATCTACAGGTAACACGAACAAGGTGAGTTTTTGTGTTTTGGAAAATCAAATGGAACACTTTGGCTGAGGTGACAGTTATATATTGCCTCCAAACTGAGATTCACTGCGAATTTCAGGTTAATTTAGTCAGAAGTCTACAGGCAGTCAGCTTTAGGGTTGGATGAATCCGGGAACAGCCGGTTTCCTTGAGACTAAATCAAGCCCAATATCATTATGGATTCTTGCATTTCTTCGGCTTTTTTCTCATTTTTCTTATTCATCATGGTTTGTAATGAATTTTCTTGTGTGATCTTTGGTTTTGAGGCTGGCATATTAAGTTCAGGGCACCAGAGGAATGGTCTTTTTCAAACAGGGCTCAGCTGTTCGCTTGCTCCAATTCTGGCTAGCTGTCATTGTTTTGGGTGCCTCAGCCGATTTGTGGTTTCTTGAGCAGCAATTTCCTAAATGTTTTCTGGGTCTGAGTTGGTTTTGCCTTCTTATTCCCTAATTTTGTATTCTGATGCAATACAAGCAAGATTTTGGACAGAGTAGCCATTATGAAAGAAAAAAAAAAACACCAAATTACCCTTTCAGGATTAGAAATCTACAGGCAACATGAGCAAGATGAGTTTCTGTGTTTTGGGAAATGACATGGAACACTTCTGCTGAGGGGACAGATAGTAATTCCCTCCAAATTGAGTGTGAGTGCGATTTTGAGGTGAATTGAGTCAGAATTCCAAACTCAGTCTGTGGAAGGGGGGAATGAATCTTTAAACAGCCATTTTCCTTCTGTCTAAATCCAGCCAAATATCACAAAGGACTCTTGCATTTCTTTGGCTTTTTCACATTTCCCTTATTTATCATGGTTTGTAATGAAATTTCTGATGTGAGCTTTAGTTTTGAGGCTGGCATATTGAGTTCAGGGCAGAAGAGGAAGGTTCTTTTTCAATCAGGGCACAGCTGTTGGCTTACTCCAATTCTGGCTTGCTGTCCTTGTTTTGGGTGCCTCAGCTGACTTTTGGTTACTTGAGCGGCAATTTCCTAAATGTTTTCTGGGTCTGAGTTGGTTTTGCCTTCTTCCCAAATTTTGTATTCTGATGCCATACAAACAAGAGTTTGGGCAGAGTAGCCATTATGAAATAAAAAACACAACAAATAGGCGTTGGAAGCTTAGAAATCTACAGGTAACTCAACCAAGGTGAGGTTTTGTGTTTTGGAAAATGAAATGGAAGACTTTGGCTGAGGTGACAGATATTAATTGCCTCCAAACTGAGTTTCACTGTGATTTTCAGGTGAATTCAGTCATAATTCCACAGGCAGTCAGCTGGAGGGGTGGATGAATCCGGGAACAGCCGGTTTCCTTGCGACTAAATCTAGCCCAATATCATTATGGATTCTTGCATGTCTTTGTCTATTTTCTCATTTTTATTATTTATCATGGTTTGTAATGAATTTGCTGATGTGTTCTTTGGTTTTGAGGCTGCAATATGGAGTTCAGGGAACCTGAGGAATGGTCTTTTTTAATCAGGGCACAGCTGTTGCCTTGCTCCAATTCCGGCTTGCTGTCATTGGTTTGGGTGCCTCAGCCAATTTGTCGTTTCCTCAGTGGCAATTTCCTAAATGTTTACTGGTTCTGAGTTGGTTTTGCCTTCTTCCTTCCCAAATTTTGTATTCTGAAGAAATATAAACAAGAGTTTAGACAGAGTAGCCATTATGAAATTAAAAGCACAACAAATAGGTGTTTGAAGCTTAGAAATCTACAGGTAACACGACTAAGGTGAGTTTTTGTGTTTTGGAAAATAAAATGGAACACTTTGGCTGAGGTGACAGATATTAATAGTCTCCAAACTGAGTTTCACTGTGATTTTCAGGTTAATTCATTCAGAAGTCCACAGGCAGTCAGCTGGAAGGGTGGATGGATCTGGGAACAGCCGTTTTCGTTGTGACTGAATCAAGCCCAATATCATTATGGATTCTTGCATTTCCTTGGCTATTTTCTCATTTTTCTTTTTATCATGGTTTGTAATGAATTTTCTGATGTGAGCTTTGGTATGAGGCTGGCATATTGGGTTCAGGGCACAAGAGGAAGGTTCTTTTTCAATCAGGGCACAGCTATTGGTTTGCTACAATTCTGTCTTGCTTTAAAGGTTTTGGGTGCCTCAGCGTTGTTGTTTTTTGATCCACATTTTCTGAAGGTTTTCTGGGTCTGAGTTGGTTTTGCCTTCTTCCTTCCCAAATTTTCTATTCTGACACAATACAAACAGGAGTTTGAACAGAGTAGCCATTATGAAATTAAAAACACAACATTACGCGTTTGAAGCTTAGAAATCGATAGGTAACACGACCAAGGTGAGTTTTTGTGTTTTAGAAAGTGTCATGGAACACTTCTGCTGAGGGGACAATTTCTAATTCCCTCCAAAGTGAGTTTCACTGCGATTTCCAGGTTAATTCAGTCAGAATACACATTCACTCAGCTGGGAGGTGTGGAAGAATCTGGCAACAGCAGTTTACATGGGAATACATGAAGCCCAATATCACTAAAAACTCCTGCATTTCTTTGGCTTTTTTCTCATTTTTCTTATTTATCATGGTTTGTAATGAATTTTCTGATGTGAGCTTTGGTTTTGAGGCTGGCATATTGAGTTCAGGGCACAAGAGGAAGGTTCTTTTTCAATCAGGGCACAGCTGTTGGCTTGCTCCAATTCTGGCTTGCTGTCCTTGTTTTGGGTGCCTCAGCTGACTTTTGGTTTCTTGAGCGGCAATTTCCTAAATGTTTTCTTGGTCGGAGTTGGTTTTGCCTTCTTCCTTCCCAAATTTTGTATTCTGACGCAATATAAACTAGAGTTTGGACAGAGTAGCCATTATGAAATAAAAAACACAACACATAGGCGTTTGAAGCTTAGAAATCTACAGGTAACACGACCAAGGTGAGTTTTTGTGTTTTGGAAAATCAAATGGAACACTTTGGCTGAGGTGACAGATATTAATTGCCTCCAAACTGAGTTTCACTGTGATTTTCAGGTTAATTCAGTGAGAATTGCACAGGCAGTCACCTGGAGGGGTGGATGAATCCAGGACTAGCCAGATTTCTTACGACTAAATCAAGCCCAATATCATTATGGATTCTTGCATTTCTTTGGCTTTTTTCTCTTTTTTCTTATTTATCATGGTTGGTAAGGAATTTTTGATGTGAGCTTTGGATTTGAGGCTGCAATAAGAACTTCCGGGCACAAGAGAAATGTTCTTTTTCAATCAGGGCACAGCCGTTGGCTTGCTCTAATTCTGGCTTGCTGTCATTGTTTTGGGTGCCTCAGCAAATTTGAGGTTTCTTGAGTGGCAATTTCCTAAATGTTTTCTGGGTCTGACATGGTTTTTTCTTCTTATTCCCAAATTTTGTATTCTGACACAATACAAACAAGAGTTTGGACAGAGTAGCCATTATGAAATAAAAAACACAACAAATAGGCGTTTGAAGCTTAGAAATCTACAGGTAACACGACCAAGGTGAGTTTTTGTGTTTTGGAAAATAAAATGGAACACTTTGGCTCAGGTGACATATATTAATTGCCTCCAAACTGAGTTTCCCTGTGATTTTCAGGTTAATTCAGTGAGAATTGCACAGGCAGTCACCTCGAGGGGTGGACGAATCCAGGAATAGCCGGATTCCTTACAACTAAATCAACCCCAATATCATTATGGATTCTTGCATTTCTTTGGCTTTTTTCTCATTTTTGTTATGTATGATGGTTTGTAATGAATTTTCTGATGTGCGCTTTGTTTTTGAGGTTGGCATATTGAGTTCAGGGCACAAGAGGATGGTTCTTATTCAATCAGGGCACAGCTGTTGGCTTGCTCCAATTCTGGCTTGCTGTCATTGTTTTGGGTGCTTCAGCCGATTTGTGGTTACTTGAGTGGTAATTTACTAAATGTTTTCTGGGTCTGAGTTGGTTTTGCCTTGTTATTCCCAAATTTTGTATTCTGATGCAATACAAGCAAGATTTTGGACAGAGTAGCTATTATGAAAAAAAAGAAAATACGGCAAAAAGCCCTTTCAGGATTCAAAAGCTACAGGGAACAAGAGCAAGATGAGTTTCTGTGTTTTGGATAATGACTTGGAACACTTCTGCTGAGGTGACAGATTCTAATTACCTTCCAATTGAGTGTGAGTGCGATTTTGAGGTGAATTCCATCAGAATTCCAAAGTCAGTCTGTGGAAGGGGTTGATGAATCTGGAAACAGCCAGTTTCCTTTTGTCTAAATCCAGCCAAATATCACAAAGGACTCTTGCATTTATTTGACTTTTTCACATTTCCCTTATTATCAAGGTTTGTAATGAATATTCTGATGTGAGCTTTGGTTTTGAGACGGCAATATGGAGTTTTGGGCCCCGGAAGAATGGTCTTTTTAAAACAGGGCACAGCTGTTAGCTTGCTCCAATTCTGGGTTGCTGTCATTGGTTTTGGGGTTTCAGCTGACTTTTGGTTTCTTGAGCGGCAATTTTCTAAATTTTTTCTGGGTCTGAGTTAGTTTTGCCTTATTCCTTCCCAAATTTTGTATTCTGACACAATGCAACAAATAGACATTTACAGATTATAAATCTGCTGGTAACACGCCAATATGATTTTTTTTGTTTTGGAAAATAAAATGGAACACTTTGGCTGAGGTGACAGATATTAATTGCCTCCAAACTGAGTTTCACTGCGATTTTCTGATAAATTCAGTCGGAATTCCACAGGCAGTCAGCTGGAGCTGTGGATGAATCTGGGAACAGCCGATTTCCTTGCGACTAAATCAAGCCCAATATCATTATGGATTCTTGCATTTCTTTGGCTTTTTTCTCATCTTTCTTATTTATCATGGTTTGTAATGAATTTTCTGGTGTGAGCTTTGGTTTTGAGGCTGGCATATTGAGTTCAGGGCACAAGTGGAAGGTTCTTTTTCAATCAGGTCACAGCTGTTGGCCTGCTCCAATTCTGGCTTGCTGTCATTGTTTGGGTGCCTCAGGAGATTTGTGGTTTCTTGAGTGCCAATTTCCTAAATGTTTTCTGGGTCTGAGTCGGTTTTGCCTTCTTATTCCCTAATTTTGTATTCTGATGCAATACAAGCAAGATTTTGGACAGAGTAGCCATTATGAAAGAAAAAAAAAAAAACACATCAAATTGCCCTTTCAGAATGAGAAATGTAGGCAATATGAACAAGATGTGTTTCTGTGTTTTGGAAAATGACATGGAACCCTTTTGATGAGGGGACAGATTCTAATTCACTCCAAATTTGGTTTCTTGTGTGGCATTTTCCTGAAAGTTTTCTGGGTCTGTGTTGGTTTTGCCTTTTTCCTTCCCAAATTTTGTATTCTGCCGCAGTAGAAACAAGAGTTTGGACAGAGTAGCCATTTTGTAATGAAAAACACAACAAATAGGCATTTGTAGCTTAGAAATCTACAGGTAACACGACCAAGGTGAGCTTTTGTGTTTTGGAAAATAAAATGGAACACTTTGGCTGAGGTGACAGATATTAATTGCCTCCAAACAGAGTTTCACTGCGATTTTCAGGTTAATTCAATCAGAATTCCACAGGCAGTCAGATGGAGGGGTGGATGAATCCGGGAACAGCCAGTTTCCTTGCAACTGAATCAAGCCCAATATCATTCTGGATTCTTGCATTTCTTTGCCTTTTTTCTCATTTTTGTTATTTATCATGATTTGTAATGAATTTTCTGATGTGAGCTTTGGTTTTGAGGCTGCAATATGGAGTTCAGGCCACCGGGGGAATGGTCTGTTCCAAACAGGGCACAGCTGTTGGCCTGCTCCAATTCTGGCTTGCTGTCATTGTTTTGGGTGCCTCAGCTGAATTTGGATTTTTGAATGGCAATTTCCTAAACGTTTTCTGGGTCTGAGTTGGTTTTGCCTTCTTCCTTCCCAAATTTTGTATTCTGACGCAATACAAACAAGAGTTTGGACAGAGTAGCCATTATGAAATAAAAAACACATCAAATAGGTGTTTTAAGCTACAGGTAACACGACCAAGGTGAGATTTTGTGTTTTGAAAAAATAAAATGGAACACTTAGGCTGTGGTGACAGATATTAACTGCCTTCATTCAGGTTAATTCAGTCAGAATTCCACAGGCTGTCAGCTGGAGGGGTGGATGAATCTGGGAACAGCCGGTTTCCTTGCGACAGTATCAAGGCCAATATCATTCTGGATTCTTGCATTTCTTTGACTTTTTTTCTCATTTTTCTTATTTATCATGGTTTGTAATGAATTTTCTGATGTGAGCTTTGGTTTTGAGGCTGGCATATTGAGTTCAGGGCACAAGAGGAAGGTTCTTTTTCAATCAGGGCACAGCTGTTGGCTTGCTCCAATTCTGGCTTGCTGTCATTGTTTTGGGTGCCTCAGCCGATTTGTGGTTTCTTGAGTGGCAATTTCCTAAATGTTTTCTGGGTCTGAGTTGGTTTTCCTTCTTCCTTCCCAAATTTTGTATTCTGACACAATACAAACAAGAGTTTGGACAGAGTAGCCATTAGGAAATAAAAAACACAACAAATAGGCTTTTGAAGATACAGGTAACACGACCAAGGTGAGATTTTGTGTTTTGGAAAATAAAATGGCACACTTTGGCTGTGCTGACAGATATTAACTGCCACCGTTCAGGTTAATTCAGTCAGAATTCCACAGGCAGTCAGCTGGAGGGGTGGATGAATCCGGGAACAGCCGGTTTCCTTGCAACTAAATCCAGCCCAATATCATTCTTGATTCTTGCATTTCTTTGTCTATTTTCTCATTTTTCTTATTTATCATGGTTTGTAATGAATTTTCTGATGTGAGCTTTGGTTTTGAGGCTGCAGTATGGAGTTCAGGGCACCGGAGGAATGGTCATTTTCAATCAGGGTACAGCTGTTGGCCTGCTCCAATTCTGGCTTGCTGTCATTGTTTTGGGTGCCTCCGCCGATTTGAGGTTTCTTGAGTGGCAATTTCCTAAACGGTTTCTGAGTCTCAGTTGGTTTTGTCCTCTTCATTCCCAATTTTGTATTCTGACGCAACAGAAAAAAGAGTTTGGACAGAATAGCTATTATGAAATAAAAAACACATCAAATAGGCTTTTGAAAGCTACAGGTAACACGACCAAGGTGAGATTTTGTTTTGGAAAATGAAATGGAACACTTTGGCTGTGGGGACAGATATTAACTGCCTCCGTTCAGGTTAATTCAGTCAATATTCCTCAGGCATCAGCTGGAGAGGTGGATGAATCTGGGAATATACGGTTTCCTTGCGACAAAATCAAGCCCAATATCATTATGAATTCTTGAATTTCTTTGGCCTTTTTCTCATTTTTCTTAATTTTAGTGGTTTGTAATGAATTTTCTGATGTGAGCTTTGGTTTTGAGGCTGGCATATGGAGTTCAGGGCACAAGAGGAAGGTTCTTATTCAATCAGGTCACAGCTGTTGGCTTGCTCCAATTCTGGCTTGCTGTCATTGTTTTGGGTGCCTCCGCCGATTTGAAGTTTCTTGAGCATCAATATCCTAAATGTTTTCTTGGTCTGAGTTGGTTTTCCTTCTTCCTTCCCAAATTTTGTATTCTGACACAATACAAACAAGAGTTTGGACAGAGTAGCCATTAGGAAATAAAAAACACAACAAATAGGCTTTTGAAGCTACAGGTAACACGACCAAGGTGAGATTTTGTGTTTTGGAAAATCAAATGGAACAAGTTGGCTTTGGTGACAGATATTAACTGCCTCCGTTCAGGTTAATTCAGTCAGAATTCCACAGGCAGTCAGCTGGAGGGGTGGATGAATCCGGGAATAGCCGGTTTCCTTGCAACTAAATGAAGCCCAATATCATTATGGATTCTTGCATTTCTTTGGCTTTATTCTGATATTTCTTATTTATCATGGTTTGTAATGAATTTTCTGATGTGAGCTTTGGTTTTGAGGCTGCAATATGGAGTTCAGGGCACCGGAGGAATGGTCTTTTTCAATCAGGGCACAGCTGCCGGCTTGCTCCAATTCTGGCTTGCTGTCATTGTTTTGGGTGCCTCCGCCGATTTGAGGTTTCTTGAGTGGCAATTTCCTAAACGTTTTCTGAGTCTCAGTTGTTTTTGTCCTCTTCCTTCCCAAATTTTGTATTCTGACGTAATACAAGCAAGATTTTGGACAGAATAGACATTATGAAATAAAAAACACATCAAATAGGCTTTTGAAAGCTACAGGTAACACGACCAAGGTGAGATTTTGTGTTTTGGAAAAAGATATGGAACACTTTTGCTGAGGTGACAGATATTAATTGCCTCCAAACCGAGTTTCACAGCGAATTTCATTTTAATTCAGTCAGAAACCACAGACACTCAGCTGGGAGGTATAGAAGAATCTGGAAACAGCCATTAACAAGGGAATAAATCAAGCCCAATATCACTAAGAAGTCCTGCATTTCTTTGGATTTTTTCTGATTTTTCTTATTTATCATGGTTTGTAATGAATTTTCTGATGTGAGCTTTGGTTTTGAGGCTGCAATATCGAGTTCAGGACACCGGAGGAATGGTCTTTTTCAATCAGGGCACAGCTGTTGGCTTGCTCCAATTCTGTCTTGCTTTCAAGGTTTTGGCTTCCTCAGCGGCCCTTTGTTTCTTGAGCGGCAATTTCCTAAATGTTTTCTGGGTCTGAGTTGGTTTTGCCTTCTTCCTTCCCAAATTTTGTAATCTGACGCAATACAAACAAGAGTTTGGGCAGAGTAGCCATTATGAAATAAAAAAACACGACAAATATGCGTTTGAAGCTTAGAAATCTACAGGTAACACAAACAAGGTGAGTTTTTGTGTTTTGGAAAATCAAATGGAACACTTTGGCTGAGGTGACAGATATTAATTGCCTCCAAACTGAGTTTCCCTGCGATTTTCAGGTGAATTCTGTGAGAATTCCACAGGCAGTCAGCTGGAGGGGTGGATGAATCCGGGAACAGCCGGTTTCCTTGCAACTAAATCAAGCCGAATATCATTCTGGATTCTTGCATTTATTTGGCTTTTTTCTCATTTTTGTTATTTATCATGCTTTGTAATAAATTTTCTGATGTGATCTTTGGTTTTGAGGCTGCAATATGGAGTTCAGGCCACTGGGGGAATGGTCATTTTCAAACAGGGCACAGCTGTTGGCTTCCTCCAATTCTGGCTTGCTGTCATTGTTTTGGGTTCCTCAGCGGCCGTTTGTTTCTTGAGCGGCAATTTCCTAAATGTTTTCTGGGTCTGAGTTGGTTTTGCCTTCTTCCTTCCCAAATTTTGTAATCTGACGCAATAGAAACAAAAGTTTGGGCAGAGTAGCCATTATGAAATAAAAAACACAACAAATAGGCGTTTGAAGCTTAGAAATCTACAGGTAACACAACCAAGGTGAGTTTTTGTGTTTTGGAAAATCAAATGGAACACTTTGGCTAGGTGACAGATATTAATTGCCTCCAAACTGAGTTTCACTGGGATTTTCAGGTTAATTCAGTCAGAATTCCACAAGCTGTCAGCTGGAGGGGTGGATGAATCCGGGAACAGCCGGTTTCCTTGCGACTAAATCAAGCCCAATATCATTATGAATTCTTGCATTTCTTTGGCTTTTTTCTCATTTTTCTTATTTATCATGGTTTGTAATGAATTTTCTGATGTGATCTTTGGTTTTGAGGCTGGAATATGGAGTTCAGGGCACCGGAGGAATGGTCTTTTTCAATCAGGGCACAGCTGTTGGCCTGCTCCAATTCTGGCTTGCTGCCATTTATTTGGGTGCCTCAGCTGACTTTTGGTTTCTTGAGTGGCAATTTCCTAAATGTTTTCTGGGTCTGAGTTGGTTTTGCCGTCTTCTTTCCCAAATTTTCTTTTCTGATGGCATACAAAGAAGACTTTGGACAGAGTAGACATTATGAAATAAAAAACACATCAAATAGGCTTTTGAATGCTACAGGTAACACGACCAAGGTGAGATTTTGTGTTTTGTAAAAAGACATGGAACACTTTTGCTGAGGTGACAGATATTAATTGCCTCCAAACCGAGTTTCACAGCGAATTTCATTTTAATTCAGTCAGAAACCACAGACACTCAGCTGGGAGGTGTAGAAGAATCTGGAAACAGCCATTAACAAGGGAATAAATCAAGCCCAATATCACTAAGAACTCCTGCATTTCTTTGGATTTTTTCTGATTTTTCTTTTTTATCATGGTTTGTAATGAATTTTCTGATCTGAGGTTTGGTTTTGAGGTTGCAATATCGAGTTCAGGACACCGGAGGAATGGTCTTTTTCAATCAGGGCACAGCTGTTGGCTTGCTCCAATTCTGTCTTGCTTTCAAAGATTTGGGTTCCTCAGCGGCCCTTTGTTGCTTGAGCGGCAATTTCCTAAATGTTTTCTGGGTCTGAGTTGGTTTTGCCTTCTTCCTTCCCAATATTTGTATTCTGCCCAAATACAAACAGGAGTTTGGGCAGAGTAGCCATTATGAAACAAAAAACACAACAAATAGGCGTTTGAAGCTTAGAAATCTACAGGTAACACGACCGAGGTGAGTTTTTGTGTTTTAGAAAATAAAGTGGAACACTTTAGCTGAGGTGACAGTTATTAATTGCTTCCAAACTGAGTTTCACTGCGATTTTCCGGTTAATTCAGTCAGAATTCCACAGGCAGTCAGCTGCAGGGTTGGATGAATCCGGGAACAGCCGGTTTCCTTGCGAACAAATCCAGCCCAATATCAATCTGGATTCTTGCATTTTTGGGTATTTTCTCATTTTTCTTATGTATGAAGGTTTGTAATGAATTTTCTGATGTGAGCTTTGGTTTTGAGGCTGCAATATGGAGATCAGGGCACCGGAGGAATGGTCTTTTTCAATCAGGGCAGAGCTGCTGGCTTGCTCCAATTCTGGCTTGCTGTCATTGTTTTGGGTGCCTCCGCTGATTTGAGGTTTCTTGAGTGGCAATTTCCTAAACGTTTTCTGAGTCTCAGATGGTTTTGTCCTCTTACTTCCCAAATTTTGTATTGTGACGCAATACAAACAAGAGTTTGGACAGAATAGACATTATGAAATAAAAAACACATCAAATAGGCTTTTGAAAGCTACAGGTAACACGACCAAGGTGAGATTTTGTGTTTTGGAAAAAGATATGGAACACTTTTGCTGAGGTGACAGATATTAATTGCCTCCAAACCGAGTTTCACAGCGAATTTCATTTTAATTCAGCAGAAACCACAGACACTCAGTTGGGAGGTATAGAAGAATCTGGAAACAGCCATTAACAAGGGAATAAATCAAGCCCAATATCACTAAGAACTCCTGCATTTCTTTGGATTTTTTCTGATTTTTCTTATTTATCATGATTTGTAATAAATTTTCTGATCTGAGGTTTGGTTTTGAGGTTGCAATATCGAGTTCAGGACACCGGAGGAATGGTCTTTTTCAATCAGGGCAAAGCTGTTGGCTTGCTCCAATTCTGTCTTGCTTTCAAAGTTTTGGGTTCCTCAGCGGCCCTTTGTTGCTTGAGCGGCAATTTCCTAAATGTTTTCTGGGTCTGAGTTGGTTTTGCCTTCTTCCTTCCCAAATTTTGTAATCTGACGCAATATAAACAAGAGTTTGGGCAGAGTAGCCATTATGAAATAAAAAACACAACAAATAGGCGTTTGAAGCTTAGAAATCTACAGGTAACACAACAAAGGTGAGTTTTTGTGTTTTGGAAAATCAAATGGAACACTTTGGCTAGGTGACAGATATTAATTGCCTCCAAACTGAGTTTCACTGGGATTTTCAGGTTAATTCAGTCAGAATTCCACAGGCAGTCAGCTGGAGGGGTGGATGAATCCGGGAACAGCCCGTTTCCTTGCGACTGAATCAAGCCCAATTTCATTATGAATTCTTGCATTTCTTTGGCTTTTTTCTCATTTTTCTTATTTATCATGGTTTGTAATGAATTTTCTGATGTCAGCTTTGGTTTTGAGTCTGCAATATGGAATTCAGGGCACCAGAGGTATGGTCTTTTTCAATCAGGGCACAGCTGTTGTGCAGCTCCAATTCTGGCTTGCTGTCATTGTTTTGAGTGCCTCAGCCGATTTGTGGTTTCTTGAGCGGCAATTTCCTAAAGGTTTTCTGGTTCTGAGTTGGTTTTGCCTTCTTCCTTCCCAAATTTGTATTCTGACGCAATACAAACAAGAGTTTCAGCAGAGTAGCCATTAGGAAATAAAAAACACAACAAAAAGGCGTTTGAAGCTTAGAAATCTACAGGTAACACGACCAAGGTGAAGTTTTGTGTTTTGGAAAATCAAATGGAACACTTTGGCTGAGGTGACAGATATTAATTGCCTCCAAACTGAGTTTCCCTGCGATTTTCAGGTTAATTCAGTCAGAATTCCACAGTCAGTCAGCTGGAGGGGTGGATGAATCCGGGAACAGCTGGTTTCCTTGCGACTAAATCAAGCCCAATATCATTATGGATTCTTGCATTTATTTGGCTTTTTTCTCCTTTTTCTTATTTATCATGGTTTGTAATGAATTTTCTGATGTGAGCTTTGGTTTTGAGGCGGCAATATGGCGTTCAGGGCACCGGAGGAATGGTCTTTTTCAAACAGGGTACAGATGTTGGCTTGCTCCAATTCTGGCTTGCTGTCATTGTTTTGGGTGCCTCAGCCAATTTGTGGTTTCTTGAGCCACAATGTCCTAAATGTTTTCAGGGTCTGAGTTGGTTTTGCCTTCTTCCTTCCCAAATTTTGTATTCTGATGGAATACAAACAAGAGTTTGGACAGAGCAGTCATTATGAAATAAAAAACACAACAAATAGGCGTTTGAAGCTTATAAGTCTACTCGAAACACGACCAAGGTGAGTATTTGTGTTTTGGAAAATAAAATGGAACACTTTGTTGAGGTCACAGATATTAATGGCCTCCAAACTGAGTTTCACTGCGATTTTCAGGTGAATTCAGTGAGAATTCCACAGGCAGTCAGCTGGAGGGGTGGATGAATCTGGGAGCAGCCGGTTTCCTTGCGACTAAATCCAGCCCAATATCAGAAAGGTCTCCTGTATTTCTTTGGCATTTTTCTCATTTTTTGATTTATCCTGCTTTGTAATGAATTTTCTGATGTGAGATTTGGTTTTGAGGCTGCAATATGGAGTTTAGGGCACAAGAGGAAGGTTTTTTTTTTTTAAACAGGGCACAGCTCTTGGCTTGCTCCAATTCTGGCTTGCTGTCATTGTTTTGCATGCCTCAGCTCAATTTTGGTTTGTTGAGTGGCAATTTCCTAAATGTTTTCTGGGTCTGAGTTGGTTTTGCCTTCTTCCTTCCCAAATTTTGTATTCTGTCGCATTACAAACAAGAGTTTGGACAGAGCAGCCATTATGAAATAAAAAAACACAACAAATAGGTGTTAGAAGCTTAGAAATCTACAGGTAACACGACCAAGGTGAGTTTTTGTGTTTTGGAAAATAAAATGGAACACTTTGTTGAGGTCACAGATATTAATAGCCTCCAAACTGAGTTTCACTGCGATTTTCAGGTGAATTCAGTCAGAAGTCCACAGGCAGTCAGATGGAGGTGTGGATGAATCCGGGAACAGCCGGTTTCCTTGCGACTACATCAAGCCCAATATCATTCTTGATTCTTGCACTTCTTTGGCTTTTTTCTCATTTTTCTTATTTATCATGGTTTGTAATGAATTTTCTGATGTGAGCTTTGGTTTTGAGGTTGCAATATTGAGTTCAGGGCACCTGAGAAATGGTCTTTTTCATACAGGGTACAGATGTTGGCTTGCTCCAATTCTGGCTTGCTGTCATTGTTTTGGGAGCCTCAGCTGACTTTTGGTATCTTGAGCGGCAATGTCCTAAATGTTTTCTGGGTCTGAGTTGGTTTTGCCTTCTTCCTTCCCAAATTTTGTATTCTGATGGAATACAAAGAAGAGTTTGGGTAGAGTAGCCATTATGAAATAAAAAACACAACAAATAGGCATTTGAAGCTTATAAGTCTACTCGTAACGAGACCAAGGTGAGTTTTTGATTTTGGAAAATAAAATGGAACACTTTGGCTGAGGTGACAGATATTAATTGCCTCCAAACTGAGGTTCACTGCGATTTTCAGGTTAATTCAGTCATAATTCCACAGGCAGTGAGCTGGAGGGGTGGATGAATCTGGGAACAGCCAATTTCCTTGCGACTAAATCAAGCCCAATATCATTATGGATTCTAGCATTTCTTTGGCTTTTGTCTCATTTTTCTTATTTATCATGGTTTGTAATGAATTTTCTGATGTGAGCTTTGGTTTTGAGGCTGCAATATGGAGTTCAGGGCACAAGAGGAAGGTTATTTTTCAAAAAGGGCACAGCTGTTGACTTGCTCCAAGTCTGCCTTGCTGTCATTGTTTTGGGTGCCTCAGCTGACTTTTGGTTTCTTGAGCGGCAATTTCCTAAATGTTTTCTGTGTCTGAGAGGTTTTTACCTTCTTCCTTCCCAAATTTTGTATTGTGACGCAATACAAACATGAGTTCAGACAGAGTAGCGATTATGAAATAAAAAACACAACAAATAGGCATTTGAAGCTTAGAAATCTACAGGTTCACGACCAAGGTGAGTTTTTGTGTTTTGAAAAATCAAATGGAACACTTTGGCTGAGGTGACAGATATTAATTGCCTCCAAACTGAGGTTCACTGCGATTTTCCCGTTAATTCAGTCATAATTCCACAGGCATCAGCTGGAGGGGTGGATGAATCTGGGAACAGCCAATTTCCTTGCGACTCAATCAAGCCCAATATCATTATGGATTCTTGCATTTCTTTGGCTTTTGTCTCATTTTTCTTATTTATCATGGTTTGTAATGAATTTTCTGATGTGAGCTTTGGTTTTGAGGCTGCAATATCGAGTTCTGGGCACCGGAGGATGGTTATTTTTCAAAAATTGCACAGCTGTTGACTTGCTCCTATTCTGCCTTGCTGTCATTGTTTTGGGTGCCTCAGCCGATTATTGGTCTTTTGAGCGACAATTTCCTAAAGGTTTTCAGGGTCTGAGTTGGTTTTCCCTTCTTCCTTCCCAAATGTTGTATTCTGACGCCATACAAACAAGAGTTTCGGCAGAGTAGCCATTATGCAATAAAATCACAACAAATAGGTTTTGAAGCTTATAAATCCATAGGTAACACGAGCAAGGTGAGTTTTTGTGTTTTGGAAAATAAAATGGAACACTTTGGCTGAGGTGACAGATATTAATTGCCTCCAAACTGAGTTTCACTGCGATTTTCAGGTGAATTCAGTCAGATCCACAGGCAGTCAGCTGGAGGTGTGGATGAATCCGGGAACAGCCGGTTTCCTTGCGACTAAATCAAGCCCAATATCATTATGGATTCTTGCATTTATTTGGCTTTTTTCTCCTTTTTCTGATATAGCATGCTGTGTAATGAATTTTCTGATGTGAGCTTTGGTTTTGAGGCTGCAATATGGAGTTCAGGGCACCTGAGGAATGGTCTTTTTCAAACAGGGCACAGCTGTTGGCCTGCACCAATTCTGGCTTGTTGTCATTGTTTTGAGTGCCTCAGCCGATTTGTGGTTTCTTGAGCGGCAATTTCCTAAATGTTTTCTGGGTCTGAGTTGGTTTTGCCTTCCTCCTTCCCAAATTTTGTATTCTGACACCATGCAAACAAGAGTTTCGGCAGGGTAGCCATTATGAAATAAAAAACACCACAAATAGGCTTTTGAAGGTTAGAAATCTACAGGTAACACAACAAAGGTGAGTTTTTGTGTTTTGGAAAATAAAATGGAACACTTTGGCTGAGGTGACAGATATTAATTGCCTCCAAACTGAGTTTCACTGCGATTTTCAGGTTAATTCAGTCAGAATTCCACAGGCAGTCAGCAGGAGGGGTGGATGAATCCGGGAACAGCCCATTTTCTTGCGACTAATGAAGCCCAATATCATTATGGATTCTTGATTTCTTTGGCTTTTTTCTCATTTTTCTTATTTATCATGGTTTGTAATGAATTTTCTGATGTGAGCTTTTGTTTTGAGGCTGTAATATGGAGTTCAGGGCACCGGGGGAACGGTCTTTTTCAAACAGAGCACAGCTGTTGGCCTGCTCCAATTCTGGCTTGCTGTCATTGTTTTGGGTGCCTCCGCCTATTTGAGGTTTTTTGAGCAGCAATTTCCTAAAAGTTTTCTGGGTCTGAGTTGGTTTTGCCTTCTTCCTTCCCAAATTTTGTATTCTGACGCAATACAAACAAGAGTTTGGGCAGAGTGGCCATTATGAAATAAAAAACACAACAAATAGGTTTTGAAGCTTAGAAATCCAGAGGCAACATGACCAAGGTGAGTTTTTGTGTTTTGGAAAATCAAATGGAACAGTTTGGCTGAGGTGACATATATTAATTGCCTCCAAACTGAGTTTCACTGCGATTTTCCGGTTAATTCAGTCAGAATTCCACAGGCAGTCAGCTGGAGGGGTGGATGAATCTGGGAACAGCCGGTTTCCTTGAAACTAAATCCAGCCCAACATCATTATGGATTCTTGCATTTCTTTGGCTTTTGTCTCATTTTTCTGATTTATCATGGTTTGTAATGAATTTTCTGATGTGAGCTTCGGTTTTGAGGCTGGCATATGGAGTTCAGGGCACAAGAGGAAGGTTCTTATTCAATCAGGGCACAGCTGCTGTGTTACTCCAATTCTGGTTTACTGTCATTGTTTTGGTTGCCTCCGCCGATTTGAGGTTTCTTGAGCATCAATTTCCTAAATGTTTTGTTCGTCTGAGTTGGTTTTCCTTCTTCCTTCCAAAATTTTGTATTCTGACCCAATACAAACAAGAGTTTGGACAGACTTGCCATTTTGCCATAAAAAAAAAAAAACAATAAATAGGCGTTTGAAGCTTAGAAATCCACAGGTAATACGACCAAGGTGAGTTTTTGTATTTTGGAAAATAAAATGGGACACTTTGGCTGAGGTGACAGATATTAATTGCCTCCAAACTGAGTTTCCCTGCGATTTTCCGGATAATTCCGTCAGAATTCCACAGGCAGTCAGCTGGAGGGGTGGATGAATCTGGGAATACCCGGTTTCCTTTTGACTAAATCAAGCCCAATATCATTATGGATTCTTGCGTTTCTTTGGCTTTTTTCTCATTTTTCTTATGTATCATGGTTTGTAATGAGTTTTCTGATGTGAGCTTTGGTTTTAAGCTGGCATATTCAGTTCAGGGCACCAGAGGAAGGTTGTTTTTCAATCAGGACACAGCTGTTGGCCTGTTCCAATTCTGGCTTGCTGTCATTGTTTTGGGTGCCTCAGCTGATTTGTGGATTCTTGAGTGGCAATATCCTAAATGTTTTCTGGGTCTGAGTTAGTTTTGCATTCTTATTCCCAAATTTTGTATTCTGATGCAATACAAGCAAGATTTTGACAGAGTAGCCATTATGAAAGAAAAAAAAAAAAACAAAGCAAATTGGCCTTTCATGTTTAGAACTGTACAGGCAACACAATCAAGATGAGTTTCTGTGTTTTGGAAAATGACTTGGACTCCTTCTGCCGAGGGGACAGATACTAATTTCCTCCAAATTGAGTGTGAGTGCAATTTTGAGGTGAATTCAATCAGAATTCCAAAGTCAGTCTGTTTAAGGGTGGGATGAATCCTGAAACAGCCAGTTTCCTTGTGTCTAAATCCAGCCAAATATCACAAAGGACTCTTGCATTTCTTTGGCTTTTTCACATTTCCCTTATTTATCATGGTTTGTAATGAATTTTCTGATGTGAGCTTTGGTTTTGAGGCTGCAATATGGAGTTCATGGCACAAGAGAATGGTTCTTTTTCAATTGGGGCACAGTTGTTGGCTTGCTCCAATTCTGGCTTGCTGTCATTGTTGGGTGCCTCAGCTGACTTTTGGTTTCTTGAGGGTCAGTTTGCTGAATATTTTCTGGGTCTGAGTTGGTTTTCCCTTCTTCATACCCAAATTGTGTATTCTCATGCAATACAAGCAAGATTGTCGACAGAGTAGCCATTATGAAAGAAAACAAAAAACACAGCAAATTGGCCTTTCAGGATTAGAAATCTACAGGCAACATGACCAAGATGAGTTTCTGTGGTTTGGAAAATGATATGGAATCCTTCTGCTGAGGGGAGAGATACTAATTCATCCAAATTGAATGTGAGTGGGATTTTGAGGTGAATTCAATCAGAAGTCCAAAGTCAGTCTGTGGATGGGGGGATGAATCTGGAAACAGCCAGGTTCCTTTTGTCTAATCCTGCCAAGTATCACAAAGGACTCTTGCATTTCTTTGGCTTTTTCACATTTCCATTATTTATCATGGTTTGTAATGAATTTTCTGATGTGAGCTTTGGTTTTGAGGCTGCAATATGGAGTTCAGGGTAACGGAGGAATGGTCTTTTTCAAACAGGGCACAGCTGTTGGCCTGCTCCAATTCTGGCTTGCTGTCATTGTTTTGGGTGCCTCAGCTGACTTTTAGTTTCTTGAGCGGCAATTTCCTAAATGTTTTCTGGGTCTGAATTGGGTTTGCCTTCTTCCTTCCCAAATGTTGTATTCTGATGCCATACAAACAAGAGTTTGGGGAGAGTAGCCATTATGAAATAAAAACACAACAAATAGGCATTTGAAGCTTTGAAATCTACAGGTAACACGACCAAGGTGAGGTTTTGTGTTTTGGAAAATCAAATGGAACACTTTGGCTGAGGTGACAGATATTAATTGCCTCCAAACTGAGTTTCACTGTGTTTCTCCGGTTAATTCACTCAGAATTCCACAGGCTGTCAGCTGGAGGGGTGGATGTATCTGGGAACAGCCGGTTTCCTTGCGACTAAATCAAGCCCAATATCATTATGGATTCTTCCATTTCTTTGGCTTTTTTATCATTTTTCTTATTTTTTATGGTTTGTAATGAATTTTCTGATGTGAGCTTTGGTTTTGAGGCTGCAATATGGAGTTCATGGCACAAGAGGAAGGTTCTATTTCAATCAGGGCACAGCTGTTGTCTTGCTCCAATTCTGGCTTGCTGTCATTGTTTTCGATACCTCAGCTAATTTGTGGTTTCTTGAGCGGCAATTTCCTAAATGTATTGTGCATCTGAGTTGGTTTTTCCTTCTTCCTTTCCTAATTTTGTATTCTGAGGCAACACAAACAAGAGTTTGTACAGAGTAGCAATTATGAAATAAAAACCACAACAAATAGGCAATTGAAGCTTAGAAATCTACAGGTAACATTACCAAGGTGAGTTTTTGTGTTTTGGAAAAAAAAATGGAACACTTTGGCTGAGGTGACAGATATTAATTGCCTCCAAACTGAGTTTCACTGCGATATTCAGGTGAATTCAGTCAGAATTCCACAGGCAGTCAGCTGGAGGGGTGGATGAATCCGGGAACAGCCAGTTTCCTTGCAACTAAATCAAGCCCAATATCATTATTGATTCTTGCATTTCTTTGGCATTTTTCTCCTTTTTCTTATTTATCATGGGTTGTAATGAATTTTCTGATGTCAGCTTTGGTTTTGAGGCTGCAATATGGAGTTCAGGGCACCGGGGGAATGGACCTTTTAAACAGGGCAAAGCTGTTGGCCTGCTCCAATTCTGGCTTGCTGTCATTGTTTTGAGCCTCAGCCGATTTGTGGTTTCCTGAGCTGCAATTTCCTACATGTGTTCTGCGTCTGAGTTGGTTTTGCCTTCTACCTTCCCAAATTTTGTATTCTGATTTCTACAAACAAGAGTTTGGGGAGAGTAGCCATTATGACATAAAAAACACAGCAAATAGGATTTTGAAGCTTATAAATCTACAGGTAACATGACCAAGGGGAGTTTTTGTGTTTTGGAAAATCAAATGGAACACTTTGGCTGAGGTGACAGATATTAATTGCCTCCAAACTGAGTTTCACTGCGATTTTCAGGTTAACTCAGTCAGAATTGCACAGGCAGTCAGCTGGAGGGGTGGATGAATCTGGGAATAGCCGGTTTCCTTGCGACTGAATCAAGCCCAATATTATGGATTCTTGCATTTCCTTGTCTTTTTTCTCATTTTTCTTATTCATCCTGGTTTGTAATGAATTTTCTGATGTGAGCTTTGGTTTTGAGGCTGGTATATTGAGTTCAGGGCACAAGAGGAAGGTTCTTTTTCAATCAGGGTACAGCTGTTGGCTTGCTCCAATTCTGGCTTGCTATCATTGTTTTGGGTGCCTCAGCTAACTTTTGGTTTCTTGAGCGGCAATTTCCTAAATGTTTTCGGGGTCTGAGATGGTTTTGCCTTCTTCCTTCCCAAATTATGTATTCTGATGGCACACAAACAAGAGTTTGGGCAGATTAGCCATTATGAAATAAAAAAACACAAGAAATAGGCGTTTAAACCTACAAAATCTACTGGTAACTTGACCAAAGTGAGTTTTTGTGTTTTGGAAAATCAAATGGAACACTTTGGCTGAGGTGACAGATAGTAATTGGCTCCAAACTGAGTTTCACTGCAATTTTCAGGTGAATTCAGTCAGAATTCCACAGGCAGTCAGCTGGAGCAGAGGATGAATCCGGGAACAGCCGGTTTCCTTGTGACTAATAAGGCCAAATGTCACTATGGATTCTTGCATTTCTTTGGCTTTTTTCTCCGTTTGCTTATTTATCATGGTTTGTAATGAATTTTCTGATGTGAGCTTTGGTTTGTGGCTGAATATGGAGTTCAGGGCACCAGAGGAATGGTCTTTTTCAAACAGGGCACAGCTGTTGGCCTGCTCCAATTCTGGCTTCCTGTCATTGTTTTGAGTACCTCAGCCGATTTGTGGATTCTGAGCGGCAATTTCATAAATGTTTTCTGGGTCTGAGTTGGTTTTGCCTTCTTCCTTCCCAAATTTTGTAATCTGACGCAATACAAAAAAGAGTTTGGGGAGAGTAGCCATTATGAAATAGAAAAACACAACAAATAGGCATTTGAAGCTTAGAAATCTACAGGTAACACGACCAAGGTGAGTTTTTGTGTTTTGGAAAATCAAATGGAACACTTTGGCTGAGGTGACAGATATTAATTGCCTCCAAACTGAGTTTCACTGTGATTTTCAAGTTAATTCAGTCAGAATTCCACAGGCAGTCAGCTGGAGGTGTGGATGAATCCAGGAACAGCCGGTTTCCTTGTGACTGAATCAAGCCCAATATCATTATGGATTCTTGCATTTCTTTGGCTTTTTTCTCCTTTTTCTTATTTATCATGGTTTGTAATGAATTTTCTGATGTGAGCTTTGGTTTGAGGCTGCAATATGGAGTTCAGGGTGCAAGAGGAAGGCTCTTTTTCAAACAGGGCACAGAAGTTGGCCTGCTCCAATTCTGGCTTGCTGTCATTGTTTTGGGTGCCTCAGCCGATTTGTGTATTCTGAGTGGCAATTTCCTAAATGTTTCTGGGTCTGAGTTGGTTTTGCCTTCTTCCTTCCCAAATTTTGTATTCTGATGCCATACAAACAAGAGTTTCAGCAGAGTAGCCACTATGAAATAAAAAACACAACAAATAGGCGTTTTAACCTTCAAAATCTACAGGTAACACAACCAAGGTGAGTTTTTGTGTTTTGGAAAATCAAATGGAACACTTTGGCTGAGGTGACAGATATTAATTGCCTCCAATGTGAGTTTCACTGCGATTTTCAGGTTAATTCAGTCAGAATTACACATGCAGTCAGCTGGAGGGGCGGATGATTCCGGGAACAGCCGGTTTCCTTGCGACTGAATCAAGCCCAATATCATTATGGATTCTTGCTTTTCTTTTCTTTTTTCTCCTTTTTCTTATTTATCATGGTTTGTAATGAATTTTCTGATGTGAGCTTTGGTTCTGAGGCTGGCATATTGAGTTCAGGGCAGAAGAGGAAGGTTCTTTTTCAAACAGGGCACAGCTGTTGGCTGCCTCTAATTCTGGCTTGCTGTCATTGCTTTGGGTGCCTCAGCTAACTTTTGGTTTCTTGAGTGGCAATTTCCTGAATATTTTCTGGGCCTGAGTTGGTTTTGCCTTCTTCCTTCCCAAATTTTCTATTCTGACGCCATACAAACAAGAGTTTGGGCAGAGTAGCCATTATGAAATAAAAAACACAACCAATAGGCATTTGAAGCTTAGAAATCTACAGGTAACACGATCAAGGTGACTTTTTGTGTTTTGGAAAATCAAATGGAACACTTTGGCTGAGGTGACAGATATTAATTGCCTCCAAACTGAGGTTCACTGCGATTTTCAGGTTAATTCAGTCAGAATTCCACAGGCAGTGAGCTGGAGCAGAGGATGAATCCAGCGACAGCCGGTTTCCTTGTGACTAATAAGGCCAAATGTCATTATGGATTCTTGCATTTCTTTGGCTTTTTTCTCAATTTTCTTATTTATCATGGTTTCTAACGAATTTTCTGATGTGAGCTTTGGTTTTATGGCGGCAATATGGAGTTCACGGCACCGGGGGAATGGTCTTTTTCAAACAGGGCACAGCTGTTGGCCTGCTCCAATTCTGGCTTGCTGTCATTGTTTTGGGTGCCTCAGCCGATATGTGGTTTGTGAGCGGCAATTTCCTAAATGTTTTCTGGGTCTGAGTTGGTTTTGCCTTCTTCCTTCCCAAATTTTCTATTCTGACGCCATACAAACAAGACTGTGGGCATAGTAGCCATTATGAAATTAAAAACACAACAAATAGGATTTTGAAGCTTAGAAATCTACAGGTAACACGACCAAGGGGAGTTTTTGTGTTTTGGAAAATCAAATGGAACACTTTGGCTGAGGTGATAGATATTAATTGCCTCCAAACTGAGTTTCACTGCGATTTTCAGGTTAACTCAGTCAGAATTGCACAGGCAGTCAGCTGGAGGGGTGGATGATTCCGGGAACAGCCGGTTTCCTTGTGACTAAATCAAGCCCAATATCATTATGGATTCTTGCTTTTCTTTTGGTTTTTTCTCCTTTTTCTTATTTATCATGGTTTGTAATGAATTTTCTGATGTGAGCTTTGGTTCTGAGGCTGGCATATTGAGTTCAGGGCAGAAGAGGAAGGTTCTTTTTCAAACAGGGCACAGCTGTTGGCTTGCTCTAATTCTGGCTTGCTGTCATTGCTTTGGGTGGCTCAGCTGAATTTTGGTTTCTTGAGCGGCAATTTCCTAAATGTTTTCTGGGTCTGAGTTGGTTTTGCCTTATTCCTTCCGAAATTTTGTATTCTGACGCCAAACAAACAAGAGTTTGGGCAGAGTAGCCATTATGAAATATAAAACACAACTAATAGGCGTTTGAAGCTTAGAAATCTACAGGTAACACGACCAAGGTGAGTTTTTGTGTTTTAGAAAATGAAATGGAACAGTTTGGCTGAAGTGACAGATATTAATTGCCTCCAAACTGAGTTTCACTGCGATTTTCAGGTTAATTCAGTCAGAATTCCACAGGCAGTCAGCTGGAGCAGTGGATGAATCCGGGAACAGCCGGTTTCCTTGCGACTATATCAACTCTGATTTCATTATGGATTCTTCCATTTCTTTGGCTTTTTTCTCCTTTTTCTTATTTATCATGGTTTGTAATGAATTTTCCGATGTGAGCTTTGGTTTTGAGGCTGCAATATGGACTTCAGGGCACCGGAGGAATGGTCTTTTTCAAACAGGGCACAGCTGTTGGCCTGCTTCAATTCTGGCTTGCTGTCATTGTTTTGGGTGCCTCAGCCGATTTGTGGTTTCTTGAGCAGCAATTTCCTAAATGTTTTCTGGGTCTGAGTTGCTTTTCCCTTCTACCTTCCCAAATTTTGTATTCTGACGCAATACAAACAAGACTGTGGGCAGAGTAGCCATTATGAAATAAAACACAAAACAAATAGGCGTTTGAAGCTTAGAAATCTACAGGTAACACGACCAAGGTGAGGTTTTGTGTTTTGGAAAATCAAATGGAACACTTTGGCTGAGGTGACAGATATTAATTGCCTCCAAACTGAGTTTCCCTGCGATTTTCAGGTTAATTCAGTCAGAAATCCACAGGCCATCAGCTGGAGGGGTGGATGAATCCGGAAACAGCCGGTTTCCTTGCGACTAAATCAAGCCCAATATCATTATGGTTTCTTGTATTTCTTTGGCTTTTTTCTCTTTTCTCTAATTTATCATGGTTTGTAATGAATTTTCTGATGTGAGCTTTGGTTTTGAGGCTGCAATATGGAGTTCAGGGCACAAGAGGAAGGTTCTTTTTCAAAAAGGGTAAAGCTGTTGGCTTGCTCCAATTCTGGCTTGCTGTCATTGTTTTGGGTGCCTCAGTGACTTTTGGCTTCTTGAGCGGCAATTTCCTAAATGTTTTGGGTGCCTCTTGCTGTCGTAGTTTTGAGTGCCTCAGCCAATTTGTGGTTTCTTGAGCGGCAATTTCCTAAATGTTTTCTGGGTCTGAGTTTGTTTTGCCTTCTTCCTTCCCAAATGTTGTATTCTGACGCAATACAAACAAGAGTTTGGACAGAGTAGCCATTATGAATTAAAAAAGACAGCTAATAGGTATTTGAAGCTTAGAAATTTACAGGCAACATGACCAAGGTGAGTTTTTGTGTTTTGGAAAATCAAATGGAACACTTTGGCTGAGGTGACAGATATTAATTGCCTCCAAACTGAGTTTCACTGTGATTTTCAGGTTAATTCAGTCAGAATTCCACAAGCAGTCAGCTGGAGGGGTGAATGAATCCGGGAACGGCCGGTTTCCCTGCGACTAAATCAAGCCCAATATCATTATGGATTCTTGCATTTCTTTGGCTTTTTTCTCTTTTTTCTTATGTATCATGGTTTGTAATGAATTTTTTGATGTGAGCTTTTGTTTTGAGGCGGCAATATTGAGTTCAGGGCACAAGAGGAATGGTCTTTTTCAATCAGGGCACAGCTGTTGGCTTGCTCCAATTCTGGCTTGCTGTCCTTGTTTTGGGTGCCTCAGCTGACTTTTGGTTTCTTGAGTGGCAATTTCCTACATGTTTTCTGGGTCTGAGTCAGTTTTGCCTTCTTCCTTCCCAAATTTTGTATTCTGATGCAATACAAGGAAGATTTTGGATAGAGTTAGCTCTGTGTCCATTCTTCTGTCTCTTTACTAGATGAATAAAAAGACAGTGTAAAATGATTTGTAAAGAACTATAAGGGGTCAGCGCTGTGCTGCTGCTGCCAATTGATGAGTGAAGCAGGAGATGGAAAACACCTCTCTCTCTCTCTCTCTCTCTCTCTCTGTGCCTCTCCTTCTCTGTTACTCTGACTTCTAAATAAAAAAAATGAATCTTAAAAGAAGTATAAACATCAATAAAACACAAATGAAAATTGTATTCTCAAAACTGGATATTAAACCATGCCTTCTACACCTCTGTTAAAAGTTACATTCTATCATAGTCATTTATGATTTCTAGGGCCAAAGTAGTAAATAAGATTTTTCTGGAAGAGACAGAGGTTATGAGGGAGCCAGGATTTGGGGTCAGTTAGCAGAAGTGAGTGTCACTCTTTCAGATTTGATGCAGGAAAGGAACAGCAACTGATCCCTGAGATTTTGGTGTGGGAAGGAAAGGAAGGAGGGACTTAACAAAAGCAAATGCCCTCTGGTTGTGGGCACCCACCCCTGACTGCAGCTTTTTGGAGGAACAGCTGGTGTCTCTAGGGATGCTGCAGCCTGGACTCCATTTCCCAGAGTTCCCAGTAGCTCCGAGGTATTCTGCTTTCCAAATACCTGTGGGCATGCACCTGCCACTGCCAGTCCCTGGGGCTCAGAGTTGGACCAGGGGAGTTCATTCCTTGATCAGTGTCAACCCTGGGGGCTATGCTGCTCCTTCTCTGGCATTTACTGCAACTCCTGCTCTGCACGTGCGATCCCAGGCAGTTTCCGAGTGCTCACCCTGAGCCTGCCTCCTGCTGCTTCTTCCCTCTTCATCCACCAACTGTGGGTCCCACATGCCAGGGACTCTCTTCTCCACACTCCCAATTTCACTCCCCATATATCTGGAAGAAAGGGTACCTGCTCCAGGGACTTTCTGCTGCAGGTTTGGCATGCAGGAAGGGGCGGAGACACATGTGGGAGAAGTGTGCCAGTGATCCTGGCAGCTTCTCCCGAGGTCAGGGCTGGGACCCGGGCTGCTCTGTCTCCCACCTCTATTTCCCAGGCTCAAAGTGCCCGGACTCTCTCCTGCAGTACCTCACCTAAACTGTCCCTAATGTGCTTTATTTAGTGGTTACAGGAGAGAGGGGGCAGTGTTCTGGGAACCTGCACTCACAGGGAAGGAAGGCAGAAAGACTCCTGATCTCCACAGTTAAATAAGCCGGGTTCCCACTGTGGGTGGTCTCAGAATGCAGTCTGGCCTGGTCTCTTGATGTTTCCTGGGCTGGTTCCTGCAGGGTGGGGCTGGATGGCCCTCAGGAGGGAGCCTGGGGCAGCAGAGGGGTGGGCAGGAGGATCTGTCTAGGATCTGCCCCACTGCTCTCATCCTGCACCTCATCTTCCTGGTGGGGAGCAGTGTGAAGCGTGAATAGCTGCTTTGTGTGTTGATCCCTCTCAAGTATTAATTATCAAATTTTTCCAATGTGGAATTTGAAGCTGTTCCAGAAACATGGGGTGGGAAATCTCCCTTCTTTCAAACAGGCACAGAGACAGTGGAGGATCCAAGGAGTTTCTATTAATGGCCCTAGGCTCAGCTGGAATGATTTCCTGAGAATTGAGCATCAAATTCAAGTTTCTTAGCTGTTACAGCATTGGTGGGTTTAAATGGCAGCCTACATGATTAGAACCACATTTCCAATGGTCAGTGGGTCCAGTATGTTTGTAAAAGAGATGCCAGGGACAGATTTATTAGGACAGATTTATGACTGGAGTTTACAAAAGCAGAACTTAGGACATCTTCCCTCCCTAGACAAGATTTCAGTGGGCAGCTGTTTCACTCATTAATTGTGAGCATCCACTTTTAAAGGTTTGTGTTGGATGGGGTCCACTTCTCTTTCTTTGATGATGTATTTGGCTGCTTTTCATTTTCTGTCTTCAGCTATCTCTTCTCCTGTTAGCAAGGCTGTCAACTGTTTTGACCTGCCACTGATCCCTTTGCAAAGTGAGAAGGGAACCAAAATTAATGCAAGTCTACTGTGTTGTCAATAACTGGAGCTACTTTTTTAAAGATTTATTTATTCATTTGAAAGAGTTACACAGAGAGGAGAGAGAGAGAGAGAGAAAGAGAGAGAGGTCTTCCATCCGATGGTTCATTCCCCAATTGGCAGCAATAGCTGGAGGTATGCCAATTTGGAGCCAGTAGCCAGGAGCTCCTTCTGAGATGAAGCTGTTTTTTTAAATAACTATTTATTTATTTGAAAGGCAGAACTCTGTCCAGGTCTCATAGGTGGGTGCAGGAGATGAGGGGTTTGGGCCAACTTCTACTGTTTTCCCAGTCCACAGCAGAGAGCTGGATGGGAAGTGCAGCAGCCAGGATCCCAACTGGCACCCATATAGGATGCTGACAAGGCAGCAGTAGCTTTACCCACTATGCAACAGTGCTGCCCACTAACGGGAGCTCTTTTAATCTGAGTTTGCATAAAGAGGAGAATTACAGCATCATAAATACAGATAAGTAACAGTTTTTCTCTGCCCAGCACTTTATATTACCCAGTGCTCCACTGAGAATCTTACATTCCACACTGTGTAATTAAGAAGGCCAGTTACTTATCTTATTTTGGGTTCTGTGTTTAAACCCATGACACTTTTGACATGGGAGGATATTAGTTCTACAATTTCATAGAGACTGGTCTTTGGAAGCATCGATAGAAGTTATAACTGTGAGAGTGGTAAGAAAGAAGAGGGGAAGAAATAAGTGCCCCTTACCTCCCTCAGAGATGTCCACAAGTGCAGTAGACGATATGCCCTTATGGTTGACTTTCTGGGACAAACTGTGTTTGAGTGCTTCACATGTTCTGATAGAAAGGTGTTGCCACCAGGTTTTTAGTATATTTTGTTAGTTTTTAAAGATTTATTTATTTATTTGAAAATCAGAGTTACACAGAGAGAGAAGGAGAGGCAGAGAGAGAGAGAGAGAGAGAGAGAGAGGTCTTCCATCAGGTTCATTTCCCCAATGGCTTCATCATTGTGAACTTTGCTCAGTTCCTGACCTATACCTTTCCTTTAACCTAGTACTTTGCCATGTAGTAGCCCATGAAAACTGCAGACTGCATAAATTAATGAATACTTGGAGGGTTGTGATTTCTTAGAGGAACATCATGAGATAGGAGGAATAAAACAAAACAAAAGTATCCTCCGTATATAGAAGGTACACTGTTTTTGCAAGCCACAGCGAAGAGGAAGAAGCAGGAAAGTAGTGAGACTGGAAAGTTTGCGGCAAAGGTAATAGGCACTGGTCAAGAATTTAACAAGCCCATTAGGAAAACATTAAGGTTTCCTTACTTCCATGTAGACTCTGCCCTCTTATGGTGAACAGGGTCCTCTAAACACACTTGTTGCACAAATGAAAACCCAAGCATTGTCTTCTCCCACAGATGGAGTCTGCTATTGGTTTTGATTTACATTTCCCTAATGGCTAGTGATATTGGGCATGTTCATCTATGTCTTGACCATTGAGATTTCTTCTTCTGAGAAACATCTGTTTTGATCCTTGCCCATTTCTTAGCTGTACATTTTGCTTCTTATTTGGAGATTTTCCCAGTTCTATATATGTATGTTCTGGCTATCAATCTTTTGTCATAATCAGAGTTTTCAATGTTTCCTGCCATTCTGTCCATTGTATGTTCACTCTGTTGATTACTTTGTTGTGAAGATGTATCTTAATATGATATGCTCAAATTTCTATATTTTATTTTTGTTACTTGTGCTTTTGGAATCTTACCCAAAACTGTTATCTATGCTTATGTTTTATAGTTTCTCATATGTTTACTTAGTTTCTGGTTTTATATTTAGACTTTTAATTCACCTTGAGTTGCTTTTACATAGTGTATGAGGTTTTGGGTATATTTTCAGGCTTCTACATATGGATAATCACTTTCCTTTAAACCATATGCTAAAGGGGTTCTTCTTTCTCCTGTTTGTTTTCTTTCCTTTGTTAAATAGGAGTTGCCTGTAGAAAAGTCGGTTTATTTCAGCTGCCTATACTTTTACACTGAACTATGAGTCTGTTTTCCAACAGTGCTAACACTGTTTCTATATTTTTAAGATTTATTTATTTATTGGAAAGGCCAGATGCTTCTTCCAAGTCTCTCATGTGGGTGCCAGCACCGTAGAACACGGTCCATCTTCCACCAATTTCCCAGGTGCATTAGTAGGGAGCTGGATTGGAAGTGGAGCACCTGGTCTCCTAGCAGCAACATATGGGATGCATGCACAGCAGGTCAAGGCTTTAATCCACTACACCACAGCACCAAACACTTCCTTATTTACTTCTGCTGTGATCTTTCATTATTCACTTTTTTCTACTGCCCTGCAACTTGACTCCTTCCTGTTTTTTTTCTGGGTCCTGGACGATGGTAGTAGGTGGCTTCTGGGATCTTTTTGTGTTAGTAGATACTTGGTAATCTAAAATCACAGTTTTTAGTTTCTATATTTCTCTGCTAATCACTAGGACCTTCTGGATGACAATAGAAAATGCTGGCAGAAATGAGGATATATTAATTTGCTAAGAAAATACCACAGAGAATATGATTTAAATCATGGAATTTTACTTCTCAGAGTTGTAGAGCTTGAAAATATCAGATCAAGGTGCTTAAATAGGCTCGATTTTTCCAGAAGCCTTTCTCCGATGTGACAGACACATCTACCATTTGATCTGCTTAAAAGCACTTTCTTCAGGTAGAGTCATGTTGCTGGTTAGCACTTCCGTGTTAGAGTTTTAGGGAGGCACATTTCAGTCCATAACAGCAAAAGGGGCCCTGTGGTCTACTTCAATGACAGCCATCTCTGCGGAGGACAGAAAGTTTGGAATCAGCGTTAGGATTTCTCACAGTATTACTGTCAGTGCTATCTCCATCAAATGTGCATTCATGTACACACAAATCTACCTGTACTCATAAACACATTCAACAGTGGAAATGCCTGATGGTTGTGTACGGGTAACATCAATATAATAATCCATAAGATGGCCTATTAGCAGACATTAAAAAGAGAATTAGAAAGAATGACAACAAAATCTTCAGTTACCTATATTTATGTCTATATGTATGATATTCAGTATTTATAGTTGCTAAAAGATGAATACTGATGTGTGGGAATAAAAGCTAAACCTTACCTTGCAATATTGCAGCCTAGTCTACATGAAAGATGTCTTCCTAAAACCATTCACTGGGCCCACTCTGTGGCATAGTAGATTAAGCATCCACCTGCAGCACCAGCATCCCACATGGGCACCAGTTTGAGTCCCTGCTCCTGCACTTCCAATCCAGCTCTTTACTAATGGCCTAGGAAAGCAGTGCAATATGCCCTGAGTTCTTGGGCCCCTGCACCCATGTGAGAGACCTGGAGGAAGCTGCTGACTCCTGGCTTCTGGCACCTGGCTTCAGATCGGCCCAGCTCCAGCCATTCTGGCCATTTAGGGGTGAACCAGTCGATAGAAGACCTCTCTTTCTCTTCCTCTCTATATCTGTAACTCTGCCTCACAATAAAGAAATACATTTTTTAAAAACCTTTCACATGTTAAATTTCTTAATTGTTTTAAAGATTTATTTATTTATGTACAAGTCGAGTTACAGACAGAGAGGAGAGACAGAGAGAAAGAGAGAGGTCTTCCATCTGGTGTTCACTCCCTAATTGATTGCAACTTCCAGAGCTGTGCTGATCTGAAGCCAGGAGCCAGGAGCTAGTTCCCGGTCTCCCAGATGGGTACAGGGGCCCAAAGACTTGGGCCATCTTCTACTACTTTGCCAGGCCATAGCAGAGAGCAGGATCAGAAGTGGAGCAGCTGAGTATTGAACCGGCCCCCATATGGGATGCTGGCGCTTCAGACCAGGGTGTTAACCTGCTCCACCACAGCACCGGTCCAACATTTTAAATTTCTGATACTCTAAAGTAGTACAGGACTGCATTACATCTAGGAAAGATGCATTTAAAAATTATAAATCTAGTGCATTTTAGCAGAAGTTTTAACAAATACTTCTGATTTTCTCAGCATTATATATAAATAAATGACATAATGAGTCATTGTCAGATTTTTAGCTTTTGACAGCCACTTATAATATTTCACAGCTTTTTGAAATGTATTGCTAGTGTGTTTTTCTCAACACATGCACTGGATTTTACCAGTTTAGTGCACATGGAGTTGCCTCTTATAGGATTTGCATTTTAATGGGTTTTCATGGCACATGTAATCAACATCTGCAAAGCCTCTAAAACACATAAATAATAACATGAATCAGGCTTTTTTCTTAAATATTAATTTATTTATTTGAAAGAGTTGCACAAATAGAGAAGAGGTAGAGAGAGAGAGACAGACAGACAGAGACAGAGAGGTCTTCCATCGGCTGGTTTACTCCCAGTTGGCCGCAATGACTGGTCTGTGTCAATCTGAAGCCAGGAGCTTCTTCAGGGTCTTTCACATGTGTGCAAGGCCCCAAGGACTTGGGCCACCTTCTAATGCTTTCCCAGGACATAGCAGAGAGCTGGTTCAGAAGTGGAGCAGCCGCAACTTGAACTGGCACCCATATGGCTTGCCAACACTGCAGGCAACAACTTTATCTGCTATGCCACAGCGCCAGCCCCACATTGCATCTTTTTAAGATGATATGGATTTAAGTTCATGAGAAATTATTAGCATAGTGGGAACTGATAGATATGCATGAAGCAGGATGGACTTGTTAGGAATGGTGATGTTAATTTTCTTATAAAATAAATAAATAAGAAATTAAATATGGTCAGACATAAATGAAGACTAAATTTTATTAGTGGTAATCCAGAAAACACTGATCTCAGGTCTTTTTCTTCCAGTGTTAAGTTTATATTTTTAAATGCATATTAAGTGAACAAATTTCATGTAATTTATATATACAGATTGAAGAGCAAACTGATAACATCCTATCCTATCTTCCCTTGTTCTCATATTTCCAACTCCCTCCTTCTTGTTTTATTTTCTTTTAATTTTGACAGCTGCATGCTTTGATTTTATTTTAGAATCACAAGCTTTAACCCTCTACAAAATAAAGAATTCAGCAAGTAGTAGCAGAAATATCAATGAGTATATGTTGTGTACTCTATCAAAGAGTACAGAAAAGTGCTATGAACAATATTCAAATCTCAAAATGTCAATTTAACTCATATGCTGCTTTTTGTTGTCTATATATTAATTACCACCAGTCAGAGAAAACATATGGTATTTGTCTTTTGGGGACTGGCTTCTTTCATGAAGCATACTTGTTTCCAGTTCATCCATTTAGTTACAGAAGATGGGATTTCATTCTCAATTATGGTTGAATAGTATTTTACACTGTATATATAGCTCATATTTTTGTTCCAGTCACCAGTTGATGGACATCTGGGTTGATTCCATGTTAGCTATTGTGAATTGAGCTGTAATAAACATGAGGGTACAGATAACTCATGCCTGTGCATATTCTATTTCATTTCATGCGGATAAATTCCCAGTAGTCAGATGGCAGGATCACATGGTATGTTTGTTTTCAGATTTCTGAGGAACTTTGATACTGCCTTCCATAATGGTTGCACTAGCTTCATTCCCACCAACAGTGGATTAGGGTACCTTTTTCTCTCCCTCTCCACCAGCCTTTATTGTTTGTTGACCTTTTCAAAAGAATTATTTATTTGAAAGATTGAGTTACAGAGATGGAGAGGCAGAGGCAGAGAGACAGAAGTATTTTATCTGCTTGTTTATGCTCCATATGGCCCAACAGGTAGTGCTGGTCCAATCGGAAGCCAGAGTCAGGAGCATCTCCCTGGTCACCCATGCGGGTGCAGGGACCCAGGCACTTGGGCCATCCTCCACTGCCCTCCCAGTCCAGTGCAGAAAGCTGGACTGGAATAGCAGCAACCGGGACCAGAACTGGCACCCATATGGGATGCCGTCTCCACGGGTGGAGGATCAACCCAGTGTGCTATGGCACTGGCCCCCATCAGGGATATTTTTCTATAGTACTCTCTCTCCACTGTATCTTTTTCTAGTTGAAGAATTAAGGTGATGCAGGATTAATAGAAGGAGTTTGAGAGGATTGTCTCTCTTTCAATTGTGTTGAATAGTTTGAGAAGCATTAGTTCTTTAAAAGTCCTGTAGAATTCAATAGTGAGGCTGTCTGATCCTGGACTTTTGCTTGTTGGGAGGGTCTTTATTACTCATCCAATCTCTGTCTTGGTTTTTGATTTGTTTAGCTTTTCTATGTGTCTTCATGACTCAATTTTGGTATATTGTGTATGTCCAGGAATCTGTTGATTTTTACTCTAGGATTTCCAATTTGTTAGCAGTCACAACAGATGCCCACATCCTATATTGCAGTGCTAATCTGAGTTTTGGGTACTACACTTCCTAATCAGCTTCATGTTAATATCCCTGGGAAGCAATGTATAATAGCTCAAATTCTTTCATTCCTGTCGTCAAATTGGAGAACTGTAACCTCAATGGGGACTTGAGAACCTGGTCTTGCACAGTGGTAGCCATATAGAAAGTGAACCAGCAGATGGGAGATCTCTCTGCTTCTCTTTCCTTCTCTCTTTGTCTCTGTGTGTCTCTGCCTTTTTTATCATGTTAAAATATTTAATTACTTACTTGAAAGAGTTACAGAGAGAGGGAGAGACAGAAATCTTCCACCACCTAATTCATTTTTGAGATGACTTTAATAGCCAGAGTGTGGCCAGGTTGAAGCCAGGAGCTTTCCCTCCGATGTGCATGGCAGCAAGGAGCTTTTCCTGCAATGTGCGTGGCAGCATCCCAGGCACTTGGGCCATCTTTCCCTGCTTTTTCAGTCCATTGGTAAGGAGCTGGATCAGAAATGGAATAGCTGGTACTTAAACTGGTGCACATACAGGATGCCAATGTAACAGATAGCAGCTTTGTCCACTGCACCACAACCACCAGCTCCTCTATCTGCCTTTCCAATAAATAAATCTTTTGAAAAAGAACTGAAGGTAGTAAAAGTCATCATGACTGAGCAATGGCAAATTTATTGAAGTGATCTATTTTCTTAAAGATCCTTTTATGAATTTGAAAGGCAGCACTAGATGGAGAGAATGGGAGAGATTGATCTTCCTCCTGGTTTGTTCACTCCTCAAATGGCTGCAATGACTGCGGCTAGGCCAGACTGATATCAGGAGCCAGGGGCTTCTTCCAGGTCTCTCACAAGGGTGCTGGAGCCCCAATATTTGAGTCACCCTGTGCTGCTTTTCCAGACACATTAGCAGAGAACTGGATCCGTTTGGAGCATTAATGTCTATGATACTCTCCTTGCAGTTGAAGGATTTAGAATCCATTTTGATTATGGGTGGGCCAAGTACAATGTCTTCCAATTGTCCAAGGTTTGGATTAGATGGGTTCTGAGAAATTTTGTTAAAATAGTTATTAATCTTGTTTAGACAAGGTCATAGTCAAAGTGGAGGTTCTCTCCTCCCTTCAGAGAAAGGTACCTCCTTCTTTGATGACCTGTTCTGTCCACTGGGATCTCACTCGCAGAGATCTTTTGCCAGAGTGTCTTGGCTTTCCATGCCTGAAATACTCTCATGAGCTTTTCAGCCAGCTCCGAATGCCTTTAGGGCTGATTCTGAGGCCAGAGTGCTATTTAGGACATCTGCCATTCTATGAGTCTGCTGAGTATCTCACTTCCCATGTTGGATCACTCTCCCCTTTACTCCATTGGTTAGCGTTAGCAGGTACTAGACTTGTCTATGTGCTCCCTTTGACTCCCAGTCCCTTCACCATGACCAACTGTGAACTGAAACTGATCACCTGGAACAGTGAGATGGCATTGGTACATGCCACCTCAATGGGATTGAATTGGAATCCCCTGGTATGCTTCCAACTCCACCACTTGGGGCAAGTCAGCCTGAGCATGTCCCAAATTATACATCTCTTCCCTCTCCCATTCCCACCACCATGTTCAACAGGGATCACATTTCAGTTAATTTTCAACACTTAAGAATAACTGTGCATCAATTACAGATCTAAACCAGTCATATTAAGTAGAACAGATAAAAAAAACTACTAAGAGGGATAATGTATTAAGTTGTTCATTAACAGTCAGGGCTATGCTGATCAAGCCACCATTTCCCATAGTGTCCACCTCACTCCAACAGGTTTCCCTCTTGGTGTTCAGTCAGTCGTCACCGATCAGGGAGAACATATGGTATTTGTCCCTTTGGGACTGGCTTATTTCACTCAGCATGATGTGTTCCAGATTCCTCCATTTTGTTGCAAATGACTGGATTTCGTTGTTTCTTACTGCGGTATAGTATTCTAAAGAGTACATATCCCATAATTTCTTTATCCAGTCTATCGTTGATGGGCATTTAGGTTGGTTCCAGGTCTTAGCTATTGTGAATTGTGCTGCAATAAACATTAGGGTGCAGACCTCTTTTTTGTTTGCCAATTTAAATTCCTTTGGGTAAATTCCAAGGAGTGGGATGGCTGGGTCGAACCGTAGGGTTATCTACGACCTTGTCTAAACAAGATAAGAGTCGGAGAACTCAGAGGGCTTCCATAGCCTTGGAAACTCATGACTGGAGCATAGGGAGATTACTGATGCCATAGACAGGAGTGTCAATTGGTAAAGTCAACAACAGGAGTCACTGTGCACTTACTCCTCATGTAGGATCTCTATCCTTAATGTGCTGTACATTGAGATTTAATGCTATAACGAGTACTCAAACAATATATTTCACTTTGTGTTTCTATGGGGGTGCAAACTGTTGAAATCCTTACTTAATGCATACTAAACTGATCCTCTGTTAAAAAAAAAAAGAAATTATCAATTCCCAACTTGACTCTCACTGGGATTAAACATGACAATAGGTCTGCTCTGATTTCATCATCATTTTAAAAAAAAATCATCTATTATTTTTCACTTTATGTTTCTGTGTGGGAGCAAACTGTTGAAATCCATACTTGATGTATACTAAGCTGATCTTCTGTATATTAAGATAATCAAAAATGAATCTTGATGTGAATGGAAGGGGAGAGGGAGTGGGAAAGGGGAGGGTTGTGGGTGGGAGGGACGGTATGGGGGGGAAGCCATTGTAATCCATAAGTCGTACTTTGGAAATTTATATGCATTAAATAAAAATTAAAAAAAAATAGTTATTAATCATAACTCTCAGTTTAAGCTTTTCTTACCAAATTTTCATGTTTGCTGATGTTTATATCTATGGGAAAATTGGGTCTCTGGATTGCAACCAATGAAAGCATCCAGACTAACAGTAATAAGGTCAACAGTCAGCAGAATGATGTCCAGCTGAACTGAAATAGCTTTTCTTATTTGGTAGAGGGGTTACCTCCTGCATTATGCTGACATACTGACATAGACAGTAGATATTGGAGCCTGTCCCTTCTGCCAAATGGAGAATACCATATTTTGGTCCATCATATATATATTTATATATTATAATATATATTATATATTATACTATATATTTCTATACATAATATAGAATTGCATATAATTATTATAAATATATAATTGTATATATTATATATGAATTTGTTATTTATATATAAATAATTATTTCTGATCCAGCTCCTTACCAATGGATTGAAAAAGCAGTGAAAGATGCTCCAAGTACCTGGGTTCCTGGGACACACATCAGAGGAAAAGCTCCTGGTTTCAACCTGGCCACACTCTGGCTATTGAAGTCATCTCAATAATATATATATATATATAAAATACATATAATAAATTATATAATATTATCTGTTTATAATTATATATTATATAATATATTGTATGATAAATTATAATATATTTTATATATGAATATATTTATATACATAAATATATAAATAAATGTAAATATATATATAAGGAATTTATTTATGTAGTTGACAGGTTTACTTACAGAGAGTGAGAAGAAGAGACACAGAAAGGTCTTCCATATGCTCATTTACTCCCCTAATGACTGCAATGTCTGCAGCTGGGCCAATCTGAGCTAGGAGCTTCCAGGTCTCCCATATTTTGGCAGGGACCAAAGCACTTGGAACAGCTTCTACTGCTTTCCCAGGCTATTGCAGAGAGCTGGCTGGGAAAAGGAGAAATGGGGACTAGAACTGGTGCTCATATGGGGTGCCAGCATTGCAGGTAAAGGATTACACCACTGCACCACAGTGCTGGCCCCAGTCTATCCTTTATTAAGGAGATCTCAGTAATCATGTTCAGGTATTGCTGTCCTATATTCATGGCCAAAGTCCTAGCAGGCAACATGGTTTGGAGAATCATAAGCACAAGGTGTGTAGGAGACTTCATTTCTCATACAGCACAGTTAATAACAAGGTTCCAAGAGGGGAAATTACTTGCATCATAGTCTTTGAGAACTAATGGACATCACAGGTGATCTAAAGAATTTAGAAGGTTTGTGAGCCCCTAGAGTGAAAAAGTCACTGGGAGCACAAGGACAGTGCCTAGAGTTTATTTTGATGGATTTTAGCCCCTTTCATTGGAGGGAGGCCCGAAGAAGCTGGACTGATTAGTAAACCTCAGAAGTGTCTTTTCAAGGTGAAGGCAAACTGAGACTGAGGGGTTTTTGGAAAAACGTTGAACAAAAGACATTTCCCACACGTGGTTAAGACACATCATTTATCTACTGATTTTCATCAGATCTGTTAACATTAGGTATAAGGTACAGTGGACATGGTGGATGGCATATAGCAATATGATTTTAGTAATATATCATGAGGTGCTTTTTTTAAATGGATTTAGCAGGTAAAATTGGGCTACCTAATAGGATGTAGCTGGAATAATCACCTTTTTGTTAAATAAATCTGAGGTAATAAATGTTAGTGTATGAAGACATTGAGTTTTCTTTTATTGGGCCTTCTTGGTTATTTTAATCTGGGATCTGCGAATTCTCATTTTCTTTATTTTATTCCTCATCATGTCGGACCAACTCTGCTGCTTTGGGGATTTTTTTAGTACATCTGACATTTGGAAATTTAGACAATAGTATAGTTAAAATGAGATGTACCAAGTAAAGTATTTATTTTTATTCTGATACATATTTTGGAATTCTTCTAAAATTCCTATTGAGTATCCTTGTTAAATTTAGTTGCATCCCAGGTTAAGACTTATTGGAGGCAGGCTCCATGGCTCAATAAGCTAATCCTCCACCTGCGGTGCAGGCACACCAAGTTCTAGTCCTGCTGGGAGAGCCAGATTCTGTCCCAGTTGCTCCACTTCCAGTCCAGCTCTCTGCTATGGCCCAGGAGTGCAATGGAGGATGGCCAAAGTGCTTGGGCCCCGTACCTGCATGGGAGACCAGGAGGAAGCACTTGGCTCCTGGCTTTGGATCAGTGCCATGTGCCAGCTGCAGCACACTGGCGGCAGCGGTCACTAGGGGGTAAACCAACAGAAAAAGGAAGACCTTTCTCTCTGTCTCTCTCACTGTCCACTCTGCCTGTCAAAATAAAAAATAATTTTTATAAAAAGACTTATTGGAGCCACTTTAGTGATTACACCCATGAAACTTTGTTAATAAATGCAAATAGAACCTGGGAAAATTGATGTATATCTTATGCTGTAGAGACTTAAGATTGAACATCTTTTTTTAATCTTTTTTAATTATATAATTTAAAAACAAATTTTAGATTTTTTTTTTTTACTTTACTAAGTCACAGCTCTGGCCCCATTAATATGACTTAACAATGTTTTTTCCTCTCAGAATTATCTCTATTGTTTCAGTTAACTGCATGCCTTTTCTTTACATTCAGATTCCCTCAGCTGTCAAAGCTTATTCATCTTAATTCTGTTGTTCCTATTTCCCTCCCTTTTATTCTGTCCCTAGGCTAATTGAGATCATGATTCTCCATTCCTTCTGTGTGGTGTCACAGTAGGCTTGAAGTGTTCTTTTTCTCTTCTGATTTCTAAAGAAAGAAATTATGTATTCCCCCAGTTTAGATATTTTAATAATGCACTCTAAAACAAAGGTTAAATGTTCTTAATTTGACAAGAATTTTCGGGGCCAGTGGTGTGGCATAGTGGGTAGAGCCACCACTTGCAGTGCTGGCAGCTCATATGGATCCAGATCTCTGCTATAGCCTGGGAAAGCAGTAGAAGATGGCCCAAGTCCTGGGCCCCTGCACCCATGTGGGAGACCTGGAAGAAGCTCCTTGCTCCTGGCTTTGGATTGGCACAACTCTGGCCATTGCAGCCAACTGGGGAGAGAACCAGTGGATGGAAGACCCCTCTCTCTTCTCTACCTCTCTCTGTGCAACTCTGACTTTCAAATAAATAAATAAATCTTTAAAAAAAGATTTTTTTCTAATTTTAGATTTGTTCTACTTCATTGCCACTTCAGGGTGTGTGTAAGGAGTGCATATCCAGTTTTTCTATTTTGGAATTTGGGGATTTTGTATTAGCTCTGCTGTGTATTCATTTTTCTTGAGCATTGGTGATATCTTCTCCTTAGTTGTATTAAGAGAGAGAGCAATAGCCCTCATGTCTTTTTAGGTAAGTAAGACATATTAAAAACAGAGCATTCAGTATACATTCATAGTATTTTGACTTGTTCAATTGATTTTCCTGACCTCCCTTGGATATTCTTGGTCTTTGCTGTACAACTTTCTATACTCATTAATTCTTTGATATTCCCAAATCCAGAAAATGAATGACTCAACAGCTGTGTTCCTGTATTTGCTGGGACTCAGGGTAAGAAGCAAAGTGGAGGTGTTCAGGAATCTAAAGTTACATGCTACATAGCAAAGCACATCATTTCCTATACAAAGTGACTGGGAAATCCAGAATCTTTTGCACACATATTGGATCCTGAACTATTACTGGACTATTCAGTAAGATTTTAATGTATTTATTTTCTGTGTGTGTGTTTGTATTTCTAAATAAACTCTGCTGGGCTACTTAACATTAACATGTATTGCAGAATTCTTTCATCAGTTTTTACTTTTAAAAAGTTTCTCTTTCAGTTTTATGGGAGAGGGTAGAAGTTTCCTGCTATGTAACTGAAAGTTCATTCATTCATTAAAGTTAAAAATATTTGTTGCAAATTGGTAGAATACTATTAATTCTCATGTGATTTACATGAAACTAAATACATTCTCTATTTTGTTTTGCTTAAAATTTCTGCATGTGTGGACTTCTTTTTTCCTTCTTGCCCCAAATCCCTTTGTGTATTGGGATGGCAAATGGGTTTTACACTGGAGAAAACATGTTATTTTGGCAAAGAAGTACTTAGCCTTCCTGCTTCAAGTATTCAAATATTGCATTGGAAATCAGTATATTTGTTTACTGTACAAATGTCCTTCATACAATTTTGTAATCTTCTGGGATGGGAGAGGAAGCAGGAAATAGGAGGATTATGGGTGGGAGGGATGTTTTGGGGGAGGGGAAGCCACTGTAATCCAAAAGCTGTACTTTGGAAATTTATATTTATTAAAAAAATTAAACAATTTTGTAATCTTCATCTTCCTTTTTATTTCATCCTTTTTAAAAAAAGATTCATTTATTTTACTTGAAAATCAGAGTTACACAGAGAAGGAGAGAGAGAGAGAGAGAGCAGTCTTCCAACCGCTGGTTCACTCCCCATTTGGCCACAATGGCTGGAGCTCTGCCAATCCAAAGCCAGGAGCCAGCAGCTTCTTTTGGGTCTCCTATGCAGGTGCAGGAGCCCAAGGGCCTGGGCCATCCTCTACTGCTGGATAGTAAGTCTTACTTGCCTAAAAAGATGGATAGTAATTTGAGTAGCCAGGACTTGAACTGGCACCCAATTGGAATGTCAGCACTGCAAGCCACAGCTCTACTTGCTACTCCACAGCATCGGCCCCCTAAATTCTTATGAGTATTGCTACACGATTGGAATTTATAATTGATAATGCTGAACAATTGAAACTGTCTTATTTACAATTGTAGGACTGGATATGGCAGTTCTACTTGAAGTAAAGTATGTAGCCTGCTTATTGTATGATTTTCGGAAAAGCATGTATTTATATATAACAGCAGATCTGTTAATCATTTAAAAGTGAATTGTCATGATTACCCAGATGTAAAGAATGCAATATGTGCTAATGAGTTAGCAGTCACAGACATTTAGAATTAGAGGGATTTTAGAACTTTTTCAATACTGCAGTTTTTATGAAAAACTAATAATTTTTTTTATTTGACAGGTAGAGTTATATACAGTGAGAAATCAGAAAGGTCTTCCTTCCATTGGTTCAGTCCCCAGATGGCTGCCACAGTTGGAGCTGTGCCCATCCAAAGCCAGGAGTCAGGTGCTTTCTCCTGGTCTCCCATCCGGGTGCAGGGCCCAAGCACTTGGGCCATCCTCTACTGCCTTCCCGGGCCATAGCAGAAAGCTGGACTGAAAGAGGAGCAACCAGGACTAGAACACTTTGCCCATAAGGGATACCAGCACCACAGGTGGAGAATTAACCAAGTGAGCCACGGCGCTGGCCCCCGATAAATTTACTCTTAACAAAATATCAAAATATCTTATTTAGTATAAAGTTAGTAGTGAAAAGAGACTACCTTGTTGAACACAGAAATTTGAGATTATATTTCTTGGTATTAATTTGCATCTTAAGGCTTATTGCCTAGTTTATTTCAATATTTCAATCTAATATTCCTAATAATATCTTGTACTTAGTGGTTCACTGTGTGCCAGACAATATTCTTTTGATTTTTTAAAAGATTTATTTATTTATTTATTTGGAAGTCAGAGTTACACAGATAGTGAACAAGAGGAAGAGAGAGAGAGAGAGAGGTCCTCCATCTGCTGGTTCACTCCCCAGATGGCCTAAAAGGTCAGAGATATGCCAATCTGAAACCAGGAGCCAGGACCTCTTCAGGGTCTCCCATGCAGATTCAGGGGCCCAAGGACTTGGGCCAACTTCCTACTGCTCTCCCAGGCTATAGCAGACAGCTGAATGGAAAGTGGAGCAGCCTGGACTTGAACCGGCCTCCATATGGGATGCCCCCACTGCATGCAGTGGCTTTACTAGCTACACCACAGCACTGGCCTCAAGACAATGCTCTAAAATGATGCATTAATTATTCCCAAATATTGAAAAGTGGCATGGTACACATTTGAATGTGTTGTTTTGTACTAGTTGTAGAAACAGTTTAAAATATATTTATATTTAAAAATGTAAGCTTTGATCTAAAGGTTTACTTTCCCTTAAGGTGCCTGTTTGGAAACTGAGAGATCATTGAAGTCTCAAGACAGAGTACAACTGATCTTATCCAAGCCTCCTTTATCACATGAGGATGCTAAATGCCAAGCCCAGAGAAGTAAAGTGAATTGTTCAAGGTCACATAGGTAAGTTGTGGCAGGGATAATTCTGTATTAGCATTAGGTATCCTGATACATAGGCCACTGTTCTGTCAATTTTGTACTCCTTCTGGAGTTAAAGATTCTAAGTTGTGGAAAATTGAATTTGGAAATTTAGTGGTTGCTATGTTGTTATGGTGAGAAATTTCTGTGTATAGCTATGAGTTGCTTAAATTTTATTCAATATATTTTTCTAGTATGTTTGCTATTTATTTGAAATGTATAACAAGTAGCTTCATCTATTTGCCAAAAGAATTTTTAAAGATTTATTTATATTATTTGAAAGTCAGAATTACACAGAGAGAGAAGGACAGGCAGAGAGAGTGGTCTTCCATTCACTGGTTCACTCCACAGTTGGCCTCCATGGCTGGAGCTGTGCTGACTGGAAGGCAGGAGCCAGGAGTCTCTTCCTGGTCTCCTATGCAGGTGCAGGGGCCCAAGGACTTGCACCATTTTATAGTGTTTCCCAGGCCATAGCAGAGAGCTGGATAGGAAGTGGAGCAGCCAGGTCTTGAACTGATGCCCCTATGGAATACCAGCACTGCAGGTGGCAGCCTCACCCACTATGCCACAGTGCCAGCCCTTGCCAAAAGAATTTATAGAAGCTATTCCATATATACACTTAACAATTATTTAGTTACTTGACATGAACTATCCCTGCATATTTGAAAATTTTGAATGGTATCACTTGGGTTTTAAGAATGTTATATTTTAGGTCTCTTAATATTTTTAGTGATGATGCTTTAAAGGCCCTTTCTGTTTTATGAAAAATGATAAGGATTTTGTTTTACAATGGCCATAGTATTACTACTTAAAGCAATAGATTAAATAAAACTTTTAAACAAAGTCATTTAATACTGAATTCTAACACACTGGTATATTTTAAAGTGAGAAGCCGGATTTCTTTCAGATATTCTAAAGAAGAATGATAATCAAAATTGAAGACATCTACAGTTTTTAATCACTTGTTTTAAATATTGGTCATAATGGTCCAATTTTGAGTTTAATTTTAATTAGCTTTTAAATGATTCAATATGTTTTATAGAAAAAATTCGGAGAACATAATTATATACTCAACCTCCCTCCCTTCTTTTTCCTTCTTTGTCATTTTTTTTAGCTTATGAAATGACATTTTCAGTTTACATTACATTAAAAAGGGTTCTTGAATCAAGGGACAAGTTTAACAGGCAAAAAGCAAAAAGATCGTAATTTAGAGGGAATATAGACAATGGCTCTAAACAATATTTGAATATCACATCTAAACAATATTTGAATAAATTGATAAATATTTTAATTTCTCCTACTAAAATGCTCAAAGTCTTTAATTATTTATCAAATATTAGTGCAAAATTATGGATTTAAATGATCCCAAAAAGTGATGAATTTTTGTGTAATAAAGTCCAATTTTTGTCAAGGCTTTTTGACAGTCTCACAGAAAACTTATGTTTGTGAATGGGAAGAATAATACCAAAATATCCATACTACCAAAAGCAATTTGCAAATTCAATGTAATCCCAATCAACATACCAACGATGTTCTCAGAGCTAGAAAAAATGATGCTAAAATTCACATAGAAACATGAGAGATGCTTAACATCTAAAGCAATATTATAAAGCAAAAAAAAGCTGGAGACATCACACCATATTTTAAGACATATTACAGGGGTCAGCACTATGACAAAGCAGGTAAAGTCACCGTCTGCAGTGCCGGCATCTCATATGGGTGCCAGTATGTTTCCCAGCTGCTCCACTTCTTATACCCCTCTCTGGTATAGCCTGAGAAAAAAGTAGAAAATGGCCAAAGTCTTTGGGCCCCTGCACCTGCATAGAGACCTGGAAGAAGCTCCTGACACTTGGATTCAGATCAACAGAGCTCCGGCCATTGTGACCATTTGGGGAGTAAACCAGTGGATGGAAGACCTCTCTCTCTCTCTGCCTCTACCTCTCTGTAACTCTGCCTTTCAAATAAATATACTGCAAAAAAAAAAAAAAAAAAGAAGAAGTGTTAGCACTGATATAATAACAGACACATAGTTCAATGGAAAAGACTTGGTAGCATAGAAATAAACCCAAATTTCTACCAGCAACTCATATTTAACAAAGGAACTAAAATGAACTGGAGAAAGAAGAATCTCTTTCACAAGTGGTGCAGAGGAACTTGATTATCCATATGTAGAAGCCTGAAAAGAGACTCCAACATCTCTTACACTATGTGAAAGTGAACTCACAGTGAATTAAAATGTAATCATAAGACCCAAACCCAAGTACACATAGGGAAACTCTAAATATTGTCAACACACAATAGCTTTTGGGTAAGATTCCAATAGCAATAGTCACAAAAATAAAAACAGAGACATTTGAGTATATCCAACTAAGATACTTCTTCACAACAAAGTAAACATCAGAGTGTAGATACAATGAACAGATGGCAGGAAAAATTAAAACTCTGAATGTTTACAGATTTCCAGAACATTTACATGAATTGGAAAAACTCCAAAAAATACAGTGAAGAAACAGGCAAGGATCTGAATAGACATTTCTCAGAAGAAATGTACATGGTCAAAACATGTGAATATGCCCGATGTCACTAGCCATTATGTAAATATAAATCAGAACACCATATCAGTCTCCAACACCTGTGGGAGAATACAACACTCAGGTGTTTGTGTGTGCAGCAAGTGGGTTTAGAGGACCCTGTTCACCTCTGGAGAGCAGAGCCTACAGGGAGGTAAAGAAACCTTACTGCGCAGGGGCATGCTAATCTTCTCTGTATCATTCCAATTTTAGTATATGTGCTGCCGAAGCGAGCACATGTGCTGCCGAAGCGAGAAAGAGATGAAAAGAATTTATCTCAGCTAGCCACTAATATTCAAGAAACAAGGTCTTCAGGAAAGCCAACTCAACTGACATTTTCATGTCATTGTTAAATAAAGGAAAAATTATCTAGGTTCAGCAATACGTAGTTTATAAGAGAAAGACTACAGAGTAATTTCCTTGGCATAGAAATAACTTTGTGTTTTTTTTTTTTTTTTTTTTTTTTTTTTTTTTTTTTTTTTTTTTTTTTTTATCCATGAGGGCTTGCTATCACCACCACACACCCACATCCCATATACAAATGCCTGGCTTGAGTGGTAGCTTCTCTGCTTTGAGGCAAGTTTCTGCTAGTGTGCACCCTGGGAGGAGACGGAGGATGGCAGAAGTGCTTGGGTCCCTGCACCCAAATGGGACATCCAGAATGAATTCCCAGTTCCTGGTTTTGGCTTGGTCAAGCTTTGGCTATTGCAAGTGTCTGGGGAGTGAAGCAGTGGTTCCCTCTTCCTGTCACTCTGCCTTTCAAATCAATAACTGTTGTTGGTAATGACTAATAATGATATTCACTGATTGTCAAATTTTGAATCTATTAATTATAGACAATTTCTCTTTGTATTTTTAAACTTTCATAATGTTCTGTAGCCAATTTCATCACTAGAAATAAAAACTTTTCCTCAAAAAAAAAAAAAAAAAGAAACCTTACTGCTTTCCTAATGTGCTTATTAAGTTCTTGACCAGCGCCTGTTAGTCTTGCCACAAACTTTCTAGTCTTACTACTTTCCTTCTTCTTCTTCTTCTCTGTGACTTGTAAAATAGTATACATTCTATATACTGTGGATACTTTTGATTTATTTTATTCCTTCGGTCTCCTATGAAGTTCCTCCACAAAAGCACAGCCCTCAAAATATTCATTCATTTATGCAGTCTGCAGATTTCATGAGCTACTAAATTCCAAGTAGTATGTTAAAGGCAAGATCTGGGCCTAAGAGAAAAGTGGTCTAAATTCTGTGCCTAGAAGAGGATTTGGGACATAGTAGAACTTCAGTGAAGTGCTATGTGAATGACATGCACTCATTAAATGAGTAATCTAAAGCATACACTTCATTTAAGCAACACAGCAGCCCTACTCACCTCAGGTAGAGCAATTGAGAGGAATAATGTGAACAAAAATAAGACATCAATAAGTTGAATAATAACAGAGAAAAAACAAAATGAGATAGATGCCAACATTACTGAGCTATTTTTGAGGAATTAAATTGATAGAGGGGCTGGCATTGTGGCCAAGTGGGGAAAGCTGCAATCTGTGAGGCCAGCATAACATCTGAGTTCCACTTTGAGTTTAGGAATCTCCACTTCCAATTTAGCTCACTGCTAAACACCTGGGAAACCAGCAGAAGATGGACGAAGGACTCAGGTCCTTGCCACTCATGTGGGAGACTTGGATGAAGCTCCTGACTCCAGCATGCCCCAGGCTCAACTGTTGAAACTCTCTTGGGTGTGAGCCAGCAGATGAAAGCTATCTATGTCTTTCCCTCTCTCTCTAAATCCACCTTTCAAATAATAAAGATTTAATAAACAAATTAACTGATTTCAAAATACACAAAAACATGAACAATACTATATCATTTTTATGCCAAACTGATAAAAAATAACAAATGCTAGAGAGCACATGGGAAAAGAAAACCATCATATATGGTGGGTGAAAACACAAGTTAGTACAGATGTTATGCAGAACAGTATGGTCATTCCTTAAAAAGGATAAAAATTGGGGCTGGCGCTGTTGTGCAGTGAGTTAAAGCCCTGGCCTGAAGGGCCAGCATCCCATTTGGGTGCCAGTTCTAGTTCCAGCTGCTCTTCTTCCAATACAGCTCTCTGCTATCTCCTGGGATAGCAGTAGAAGATGGCCCAAGTCCTTGGGCCCATGCACCCATGAGGGAGACCCAGAGGAAGCTCCTGTCTCCAGGTTTCAGAATGGCATAACTCTGGCCTTTGTAGTCATCTGTAGAGCGAACCAGCTAATGGAGGACCTCTCTGTGTCTCTACCTCTATTGTAACTCTTTCAAATAAATAACAAAAATTAAACTAAGATAAAAATTGACCTACCATGTGAGAGTTATCTTGCTCTTGGCTATATAGAATAAGGAAATTTTATTAGAAGGAAAGGAGGAGAGCATATCAAAGATACAGCAATTTTCCCATAACACAGCCACTATAACACAGTTCACTGCAGCCAGGATGTGAAACCAATCTAGCTGTCCATCAATGAAAAACAATGGACAGGGCAACCTCTTTTAGATACAAAAAAAGAACAAAATATTATTAAATTAATTGAAATAAGCCAGAAGCAGGAACACAAATGTCACCTGGTCCTTGTCGCATGTGGAAGTGAAAGAAAATAATGGATCTGAACACAGAACTGTGATTACTAGAGGCTGAGAAGGGAAGCAGCTAGGGATAGAGGGGGATTGGATAATAGGTATCAAAAATCAAAGAGGCAGAAAGAACTTCTGGTGTTCCATAATATAATGAGATGACTACATTCAACCATATTAGGTTCTGTGTAAAGAACTGAAGGAGAGGAGCTGGTAGTCTCAAATCATGGAGAAGAATTAGAAACTGTAGTTGCTTGGGGGCCAGCATTGTGGCACAGTGGGCTAACACCCTGGCCTGAAGCACCAGCATCCCCTGTGGGTACCAGTTCTAGTCCTGGCTGCTCCTCTTCTGATCCAACTCTCTGCTATGGCCTGGGAAAGCAGTAGAAGATGGCCCAAGTCCTTGGGTCCCTGCACCCAAGTGGGAGATCTGGAAGAAGCTCCTGGTTCCTGGAATCAGATTGGCAGAGCTCCGGCCATTGTGGCCATCTGGGGAGTGAACCGGCAGAGGAAGACCTCTCTCTCTCTCTGCTGCTACTTCTCTCTGTAACTCTGTCTTTCAAATAAATAACTCTTTAAAAACTTAATAAAACTGTAGTTGCTTAGCTTGATCACTTTTTACTGCATAAATGTGTGCAAATATTGCACTACACCCTGTAATAATGCATGACTAGGACACATTAATCACAAATTATTTCAATGAAATTTTAAAAATTAGAAGCATTTCTTTATATTAACAATGAACTATTTGAAAATGAAATTAGAGAAACATTTCCATGCATAGCAGCATAAGAACCAGGAACCAATGTCTTCAATGTTATCAGTGATGAATCAGATTCACAGCCCCCAGCACTCAGTTTTTGCCATATACTTTACCATGGCAATTGTGGGCATATAGTAGTAAATCAATGGACAGGAATCCTTTGTCTCTAAATCTGCTAAATAAATAAACAAGGAATTCATCAAAGAAAAAGAGATATCAATTTGGATGCCAGGCACAAAAACACATGCACTTGAGCTATCCTCCAGTTTGTGATGCCAACAAATCTTTCAGACATGTTACATTTTCAGAGACTTTTCTGTAATCTTGCTAAGCTTTCTGGAAATCTGCCTTATAGCAAAGGGTTTCCCAATTCCATTACACTCATGATTTTTCTTTTGTGTGATATATTAGTTTACCATCTAGAGATAATTTATGGTACAAAACTTTTCTATGCATGCATGTTTTCTCATTTGTGAGTCTATTCATGGGAATTGAAGACTGATTTATAACAGAAATACATTTTCCAAATTCATTGCATAGACTTTTGTTCCTTATGAATTCTCTGAAGTCTGTTGATGTCTAATTTCTGGCTAAAGGTTTTATTGTATTTACAGCATGCAAAGACTATCACCTTTTGTGAATTCTGTGTCTATACAAGCCTGAAATAAAGAAAATGTTTTTGCACAATCAGTATACGCCTAAGAAACCACCTGTGTCAATTCTCTGATGTACCATTGACTTCTGACTCTAATAATATTAATAAGCTTTCTCCTTTACATGAGTCTCTGTTGGATAGGATGTGATTTCCAGCAAAAGGTTTTGTCACAATACTTACATGAATTTTGGAGAAAAGCTCTTCCACATTCATTATATTGTTAAGGTCTCTCCCTTGTTCAAATTCCATGATGGATTATGAGGCATTACCTATGTGAAATGACTTTCTCACATTTATTTCATTCATTAGATATATATGTTGTGCATTCTGATATAAGGAGAGATTTGGGCAGAGCTTTCCAACACTCATTACACCCATAAGGTTTCTCTCCCACGTGAATTCCCTGTTGTCTTATGAGGTATGGCTTCTAATTAAAGGGATTTTACTTTCAAAGGAGTTTTTCCCTATATGAATTTGATGATGTACAATGAGGGCTGAATTATGGTAAAAGGCTCTGAGTCATTACATTCATAAAATTGCTCCCCATGAGAATTCTTTTATGTTTGATGAGGTCTGATTTGCACCACAAAGGCTATTCACATGTATTATATTCATGCATTTCTCCCCTTGGTGAATTCTCTAATATTTCATGAGATATAACTTGCACAAAAAGGTCAAGTAGAAAATTCCCTGTGTGAATACTCTGATATCTTATGAGTTATGAAGTACAGCAAAGAGGCTTTCCACCATCCTTCCATCCATAAAACCTACCTAAATTGAGCAACAAAGATATAGAAAACCTAAACACACACATAACCAGATGGAAATGATACCAGTAATAAAGACCATCACTACCAAGAAAACCCCAAAACTGGAAGGCTTCACTGCTGAATTCTAACAGACATTTAAAGCACTAACTGCAATTCTTCTCAAGTTATTCAAAACAATTGAGAGAGAGGCGATTCTCCCAAATTCTTTCTATGAAGCCAACATCACCTTCATTCCTAAACTTGAAAAAAGTGCAACAAAGAAAGTAATTATAGACCAATTTCCCTGATGAACATACATGCAAAGATCTGCAACAGAATTCTGGCCAATTGAATCCAACAATGCATCAGAAAGATCATCCACCCAGACCAAGTGGGATTTATCCTTGGTATGCAAGGATGGAACCAAAGGCTTTTCCACAGTCATTTCATTTATAAGCTTTCTCCATGGTGTGAAGGCTCTGATACTTTCTGAGGTTTGACTTCTCAGCAAAGGTTTTTCCACAGTCATTGCAATCATAAGGTTTCCCCCAGTACAAATTGTCTGATGCTTTGTGAGCTTTGATTTCTCAGCAAAGGCTTTTCCACAATGATTGCATTCATAAGGTTTCTCCCCTCTGTGAATTCTCTGATGATTTATGAGGTTTGCCTTCTGGCCAAAGGATTTTCCATAGTAATTGCATTCATAAGGTTTCTCACCTGTGTGAATTCTCTGATGATTTATGAGGTTTGCCTTCTGGCCAAAGGATTTTCCACAGTCATTACATTCAAAAGGTTTCTCACCTGTGTGAATTCTCTGATGATTTATGAGGTGTTTCTTCTGGCCAAAGAACTTCCCACAGTCATTAGATTTGTAAGATTTCAACCCTGTGTGAATTCTCTGATGTCTAATGAGATCTGACTTCTGGTGAGTGGTTTCCACACAATCATTACACACATGAGGGTTTTCCACAATATGAGTGCTGTGATGGAGGGTATTTAATACTGAATGAATTCCCACAAGGTTTACATGCATAGGATTTCTTCCCTATATTTGGTCTATGATTCAGTCTAACATGTGATTGGTAAATGACAGGTTCCACAGTCCCAATATACTTATAAATGTTCTCTCTTTTCAGGTGAATACAATCAGAATTCCACAGTCAGTCAGCTGGGAGGGGTGGATGAATCCGGAAACAGCTGGTTTCCTTGTACTAAAACAAGCGCCATATCACGAAGGACTCTTGCATTTCTTTTTCTTTTTTGCATTTTTCACATTTTCTTATTTATCATGGTTTGTAATAAATTTTCTGATGTGGGTTGTGGTTTTGAGGCTGGCTTAAGGAGTTCAGGGAACCAGAGGAATGGTCTTTTTCAATTAGGGCACAGCTGTTGTTTCTCTCCAATTCTGGCTTTCTGTAATTGCTTTGGGTGCCTCAGGCAATTTTTCACTTTGAGCGACTTTTTCCTAAATGTTTTGTTGGTCTGAGTTGGTTTTGCCTTTTTCCTTTTCAAATTGTGTATTCTGATGCAATACAAACAAGGGTTTAGAACGAGGATCCATTAGGAAATTGAAAAACAGAACATATTGGGTTTTCATGATTAGAAATCATAGGCAACATGACCAAGATGAGTTTTTGGGTTTTGGAAAATGACATAGAACCCTTCCACTGAGGGGCAGATATTAATTTCCTCCAAATCGAGAGTGAGTGCGATTTTCAGGTGAATTCAATCAGAATTCCACAGCCAGTCAGCTAGGAGGGGTGGATGAATCCGGGAACAGCTGGTTTCCTTGCAACTAAATCAAGCCCAATATCACAAAGGACTCTTGCATTTCTTTGGCTTCTTTCTCTTTTTTCTTTTTTTCATGGTTTGTAATGAATTTTCTGATGTGAGCTTTGGTTTTGAGGCTGCAATATAGAGTTCAGTGCACAGGAGGAATGGTCTTTTTCAAACAGGGCACAGCTGTTGGCCTGCTTCAATTCTGGCTTGCTGTCATTGTTTTGGGTGCCTCAGCCGATTTGTGGTTTCTTGTGTGGCAATTTCCTAAATGTTTCTGGGTCTGAGTTGGTTTTCCCTTCTTCCTTCCCAAATTTTGTAATTCTGACGCAACACAAACAAGAGTTTGGACAGAGTAGCCATTATGAAATAAAAAACATTACAAATAGGCATTTGAAGAATATAAATCTACAAGTAACACGACCAAGGTGAGTTTTTGTGTTTTGGAAAATAAAATGGAACACTTTGGCTGAGGTGACAGATATTAATTCCCTCCAAACTGAGTTTCACTACGATTTTCAGGTTAATTCAGTCAGAATTCCACAGGCATCAGCTGGAGGGGTGGATGAATGCGGGAACATTCGGTTTTCTTGAGACTAAATCTAGTCCAATATCATTATGGATTCTTGCATTTTTTGGCTTTTTTCTCATTTTTCTTATTTATCATGGTTTGTAATGAATTTTCTGATGTGAGCTTTGGTTTTGAGGCTGGCATATTGAGTTCAGGGCACAAGAGGAAGGTTCTTTTTCAATCAGGGCACAGCTGTTGGCTTGCTCCAATTCTGGCTTGCTATCATTGTTTTGGGTGCCTCAGCCGATTTGTGGTTTCTTGAGTGCCAATTTCCTAAATGTTTTCTGGGTCTGAGTCGGTTTTGCCTTCTTATTCCCAAATTTTGTATTCTGATGCAATACAAGCATGTTTTGGAGAGTAGCCATTATGAAAGAAAAAAAAAAAAAAACACAGCGCATTGACCTTTCAGGATTAGAAATCTACAGGCAACACAACCAAGATGAGTTTTTGTGTTTTGGAAAATGACATAGAACGCTTCTGCTGAGGGGACAGATTCTAATTCCCTCCAAAATGAGTGTGAGTGCGATTTTGAGGTGAATTCAATCAGAATTCCAGAGTCAGTCTGTGGAAGAGGGGGATGAATCTGGAAACAGCCAGTTTCTTTGTGTCTAAATCCAGCCAAATATCACAAAGGACTCTTGCATTTCTTTGGCTTTTTCACATTTCCCTTATTTATCATGGTTTGTAATGAATTTTCTGATGTGAGCTTTGGTTTTGAGGCTGCAATATAGAGTTCAGGGCACCTGAGGAATGGTCTTTTTCAAACAGGACACAGCTGTTGGTGTGCTCCAATTCTGGCTATTGTCTTTGTTTTAGGTGCCTCAGCTGAAATTTGGTTTCTTTAGTTTCACTGGGATTGTCAGGTTCATTCAGTCAGAATTCCACAGGCAGTCAGCTTTAGTGGTGGATGAATCTGGGAACAGCCGGTTTCCTTGCAACTAAATCAAACCCAATATCATTATGGATTCTTGCATTTCTTTGGCTTTTTCTCTTTTTTCTTATTTATCATGGTTTGTAATGAATTTTCTGATGTGAGCTTTGGTTTTGAGGCTGCAATATGGAGTTCAGGGCACAAGAGGATGGTTCTTTTTCAATCAGGGCACAGCTGTTGGCTTGCTCCACTTCTGGCTTGCTGTCATTTTTTTGAGTGCCTCAGCCGATTTGTGGTTTCTTGTGTGGCAATTTCCCAAATGTTTTCAGGGTCTCAGTTGGCTTTGCCTTCTTCCTTCCCAAATTTTGCATTCTGACGCCATACAAACAGGAGTTTCGGCAGAGTAGCCATTATGAAATAAAAAACACAACAAATAGGCATTTGAAGCTTAGAAATCTACAGGTAACATGACCAAGGTGAGTTTTTGTGTTTTGGAAAAAAAAATGGAACACTTTGGCTGAGGTGACAGATATTAACTGCCTCCAAACTGAGTTTCACTGTGATTTTCAGGTTAATTCAGTCAGAATTCCACAGGCATTCAGCTGCAGGGGTGGATGAATCCGGGAACAGCCGGTTGCCTAGCGACTAAATCAAGCCCTATATCATTATGGATTCTTGCATTTCTTTGGCTTTTTTTCTATTTTTCTTATTTATCATGGTTTGTAATGAATTTTCTGATGTGAGCTTTGGTTTTGAGGCTGGCATATTGAGTTCAGGGCACAAGAGGAAGGTTCTTTTTCAATCAGGGCACAGCTGTTGGCTTGCTCCACTTCTGGCTTGCTGTCATTGTTTTGGGTGCCTCAGCTGATTTGCGGTTTCTTGTGTGGCAATTTCCTAAATGTTTTCGGGGTCTGAGTTGGTTTTGCCTTCTTCCTTCCCAAATTTTGTATTCTGATGCAATACAAGCAAGATTTTGGACAGAGTAGCCATTATGAAAGAAAAAAAAAAAAAAACAGCAAATTGACCTTTTTTTTTTTTTAAACTTTTATTTAATGTATATAATTTTCCAAAGTACGACTTATGGATTACAATGGCTTCCCCCCCATACCGTCCCTCCCACCCACAACCCTCCCCTTTCCCACTCCCTCTCCCCTTCCATTCACATCAAGATTCATTTTCGATTATCTTAATATACAGAAGATCAGCTTAGTATACATTAAGTATGGATTTCAACAGTTTGCTCCCACACAGAAACATAAAGTGAAAAATAATAGATGATTTTTTTTTAAATGATGATGAAATCAGAGCAGACCTATTGTCATGTTTAATCCCAGTGAGAGTCAAGTTGGGAATTGATAATTTCTTTTTTTCTTTTCTTTTTTTTTTTTACAGAAGATCAGTTTAGCATGCATTAAGTAAAGATTTCAACAGTTTGCACCCCCATAGAAACACAAAGTGAAATATATTGTTTGAGTACTCGTTATAGCATTAAATCTCAATGTACAGCACATTAAGGATAGAGATCCTACATGAGGAGTAAGTGCACAGTGACTCCTGTTGTTGACTTTACCAATTGACACTCCTGTCTATGGCATCAGTAATCTCCCTATGCTCCAGTCATGAGTTTCCAAGGCTATGGAAGCCCTCTGAGTTCTCCGACTCTTATCTTGTTTAGACAAGACAAGGTCATAGTCAAAGTGGAGGTTCTCTCCTCCCTTCAGAGAAAGCTACCTCCTTCTTTGATGACCTGTTCTTTCCACTGGGATCTCACTCGCAGAGATCTTTTGCCAGAGTGTCTTGGCTTTCCATGCCTGAAATACTCTCATGAGCTCTTCAGCCAGCTCTGAATGCCTTTAGGGCTGATTCTGAGGCCAGAGTGCTATTTAGGACATCTGCCATTCTATGAGTCTGCTGAGTATCTCACTTCCCATGTTGGATCACTCTCCCCTTTATTTACTCCATCAGTTAGCATTAGGAGGTACTAGACTTGTCTATGTGCTCCCTTAGACTCCCAGTCCCTTCACCATGACCAACTGTGAACTGAAACTGATCACCTGGAACAGTGAGATGGCATTGGTACATGCCACCTCAATGGGATTGAATTGGAATCCCCTGGTATGCTTCCAACTCCACCACTTGGGGCAAGTCAGCCTGAGCATGTCCCAAATTATACATCTCTTCCCTCTCCCATTCCCACCACCATGTTCAACAGGGATCACATTTCAGTTAATTTTCAACACTTAAGAATAACTGTGCATCAATTACAGATCTAAACCAGTCATATTAAGTAGAACAGATAAAAAAACTACTAAGAGGGATAATGTATTAAGTTGTTCATTAACATTCAGGGCTATGCTGATCAAGCCACCATTTCCCATAGTGTCCACCTCACTCCAACAGGTTTCCCTCTTGGTGTTCAGTCAGTCGTCACCGATCAGGGAGAACATATGGTATTTGTCCCTTTGGGACTGGCTTACTTCACTCAGCATGATGTGTTCCAGATTCCTCCATTTTGCTGCAAATGACTGGATTTCGTTGTTTCTTACTGCGGTATAGTATTCTAAAGAGTACATATCCCATAATTTCTTTATCCAGTCTATCGTTGATGGGCATTTAGGTTGGTTCCAGGTCTTAGCTATTGTGAATTGAGCTGCAATAAACATTAGGGTGCAGACCTCTTTTTTGTTTGCCAATTTAAATTCCTTTGGGTAAATTCCAAGGAGTGGGATGGCTGGGTCGAGCGGTAGGGTTATCTTCAGGTTTCTGAGGAATCTCCAGACTGACTTCCATAGTGGCTTGACCAGTTTGCATTCCCACCAACAGTGGGTTAGTGTCCCTTTTTCCCCACATCCTCGCCAGCATCTGTTGTTGGTAGATTTCTGCATGTGAGCCATTCTAACCGGGGTGAGGTGAAACCTCATTGTGGTTTTGATTTGCATTTCCCTGATTGCCAATGACCTTGAACATTTTTTCATGTGCCTGTTGGCCATTTGGATTTCCTCTTTTGAAAAATGTCTATTGAGGTCCTTGGCCCATCTCTTAAGTGGGTTGTTGGTTTTGTTTTTGTGGAGTTTCTTGATCTCTTTGTAGATTCTGGTTATTAACCCTTTATCTGTTGCATAGTTTGCAAATATTTTTTCCCATTCTGTCGGTTGTCTCTTCACTCTCCTGACTGTTTCTTTTGCAGTACAGAAACTTCTCAATTTGATGCAATCCCAATAGTTGATTTTGGCTTTGACTGCCTGTGCCTCCCGGGTCTTTTCCAGAAATTCTTTGCCTGTGCCAATATCTTGAAGGGTTTCTCCAATGTTCTCTAGTAACTTGATGGTGTCAGGTCGTAGATTTAGGTCTTTAATCCATGTTGAGTGGATTTTTGTGTAAGGTGTAAGGTAGGGGTCTTGCTTCATGATTCTGCACGTGGAAATCCAATTTTCCCAGCACCATTTATTGAATAGACCGTCCTTGCTCCAGGAATTAGTTTTAGATCCTTGATCAAATATAAGTTGGCTGTAGATGTTTGGGTTGATTTCTGGTGTTTCAATTCTGTTCCATTGGTCTATCCATCTGTTTCTGTACCAGTACCATGCTGTTTTGATTACAACTGCCCTGTAGTATGTCCTGAAGTCTGGTATTGTGATGCCTCCGGCTTTGTTTTTGTTGTACAAGATTGCTTTAGCTATTCGAGGTCTCTTGTGCCTCCATATAAATTTCAGCACCATTTTTTCCAGATCTGAGAAGAAGGTCTTCGGTATCTTGATTGGTATTGCATTGAATCTGTAAATTGCTTTTGGGAGAATGGACATTTTGATGATATTGATTCTTCCAATCCATGAGCATGGAAGATTTTTCCATTTCTTGGTATCCTCTTCTATTTCTTTCTTTAAGGTTTTGTAATTTTCATCGTAGAGATCTTTAACGTCTTTGGTTAAGTTTATTCCAAGGTATTTGATTGTTTTTGTAGCTATTGTGAATGGGATTGATCTTAGAAGTTCTTCCTCAGCCATGGCATTGTCTGTGTATACAAAGGCTGTTGATTTTTGTGCATTGATTTTATACCCTGCTACTTTGCCAAACTCTTCTATGAGTTCCAATAGTCTCTTAGTGGAGTTCTTTGGGTCCCCTAAATACAGAATCATGTCATCTGCAAAGAGGGATAGTTTGAGTTCTTCCTTCCCAATTTGTATCCCTTTAATTTCTTTTTCTTGCCTAATAGCTCTGGCTAGAACCTCCAGAACTATATTGAATAGCAGTGGTGAGAGTGGGCATCCCTGTCTAGTTCCAGATCTCAGTGGAAATGCTTCCAACTTTTCCCCATTCAATAGGATGTTGGCTGTGGGTTTTTCATAGATTGCTTTGATTGTATTGAGGAATGTTCCTTCCAAACCCAGTTTGCTTAGAGTTTTCATCATGAACGGGTGTTGTATTTTATCAAATGCTTTCTCAGCATCTATTGAGATAATCATATGGTTTTTCTTCTGCAGTCTGTTAATGTGGTGTATCACATTGATTGTCTTGCGCACATTAAACCATCCCTGCATACCAGGGATAAATCCCACTTGGTCTGGGTGGATGATCTTTCTGATGTGTTGTTGCATTCTATTGGCGAGAATTTTATTGAGGATTTTTGCATCTATGTTCATCAGGGATATTGGTCTGTAATTCTCTTTCAGTGCTGCATCTCTTTCCGGCTTAGGAATTAAGGTGATGCTGGCTTCATAGAAAGAATTTGGGAGGACTCCCTCTTCTTCGATTGTTCTGAATAGTTTGAGAAGTATTGGAGTTAGTTCTTCTTTAAACGTCTGGTAGAATTCAGCAGTGAATCCATCTGGTCCTGGGCTTTTCTTTGTTGGGAGGGCCTTTATTACTGTTTCAATTTCTGTCTCAGTTATGGGTCTGTTTAGGTTTTCGATGTCTTCATGTTTCAATTTAGGTAGGTTGCATGAGTCCAGGAATCTATCCATTTCTAATAGGTTTCCCTGTTGCTGGCATACAGGTCGTTGTAGTAATTTCTGATGATTCTTTTTATTTCTGTGGTGTCTGTTGTTACATTTCCTTTTTCATCTCTGATTTTATTGATTTGGGTCTTTTCTCTTCTTTTTTTAGTTAGTTGGGCCAATGGGGTGTCAATTTTGTTTATTTTTTCAAAAAACCAGCTCTTCGTTTGGCTGATTTTTTGTAATGTTTTTCTTGATTCAATCCTGTTGATTTCTTCTCTGATTTTAATTATTTCTCTTCTCCTACTAGATTTGGGTCTGATTTGCTGTAGGTTTTCTAGATCCTTGAGGTGAATTGAAAGCTCATCTATTTGGTGTCTTTCCAATTTCTTGATGTAGGCACCTATTGATATAAATTTTCCTCTTAACACTGCTTTTGCTGTGTCCCATAAGTTTTGGTATGTTGTGCTGTTATCCTCATTTACTTCCAGAAAGTTTTTGATTTCTCGTTTAATTTCTTCTATGACCCATTGTTCATTCAGGAGCATGTTGTTCAATCTCCATGTGTTTGCGTGTGCTCTAGGGATTCCTGAGTTACTAATTTCCAACTTCATTCCTTTATGGTCTGAGAAGCTGCATGGTATGATTCTAATTCTTTTGAATTTTCTGAGACTTGCTTTATGGCCTAGTATGTGGTCAATCCTAGAGAAGCTTCCATGTACTGCTGAGAAGAATGTAAAATCTTTAGCTGTAGGATTGAAAGTTCTGTATATATCTGTTAGATCCATTTGGGCTATAGTGTCGTTTAAATCTACTGTATCCTTGTTGATCTTCTGTCCGGATGATCTGTCTATTTCTGAGAGTGGAGTATTGAAGTCCCCCAGTACTACTGTATTGGGGTCTAAGTCTCCCTTTAAGTCCGTTAATAAATCTTTTAGATAAACTGGTGCCCTGTAGTTAGGTGCATATACATTGATAATTGTTATATCTTCCTGTTGAATTGATCCCTTAATCATGATATAGTGTCCCTCTTTGTCTCTCTTAACAGTTTTTGTGGTAAAGTTTATGTTGTCCGATATTAAGATGGCTACGCCCGCTCTTTTTTCATTTCTGTTGGCATGGTATATCTTTTTCCAGCCTTTCACTTTCAGTCTGTATGGATCTTTGTTGGAAAGATGTGTTTCTTGTAAGCAGCAAATAGATGGGTTTTGTTCCTTAACCCAATCAGCCAATCGGTGTCTTTTAACTGGACAGTTCAGGCCATTCACGTTCAATGTGACTAATGATAAGTGGTAACTTTGCCCTGCCATTTGCCAAAGATAAGTTCTAATATATGCTTTGAATTCCCTGTGATCTTTTGCTGTGAGGTTTCCTTCCTTGGTTTCCTTCCTTTACCTTCTTTCATATTGATGACCGTGTTTCTGTGTTTCTGTGTGTAACACATCTTTAAGCATCTTTTGCAGGGCTGGACGAGTGGCAACAAATTCTTTCAATTTCTGTTTGCAATGAAAAGTCTTTATTTCACCTTCATTCACAAATGATAGCTTTGCAGGATATAATATTCTGGGCTGGCAGTTGTTCTCTCTTAGTACCTGGGCTATATCTCGCCATTCCCTCCTAGCTTTTAGAGTTTCTGATGAGAAGTCAGCTGTGAGTCTGATTGGAGATCCTCTGAGAGTAATCTGACGTTTCTCTCTTGCACATTTTAGGATCTTTTCTTTATGTTTCACTGTGGAGAGTTTAATTACAACGTGTCGTGGTGAGGATCTCTTTTGGTCGTGTTTATTAGGGGTTCTGTGGGCTTCCTGTACTAGGATTTCTCTGTCCTTCTCCAAACCTGGGAAATTTTCTGCTAATATCTCACTAAAAAGGCCTTCTAATCCTTTCTCCCTCTCCATGCCTTCAGGAACTCCTAGAACCCGAATGTTGGGTTTTTTAATAGTATCCTGAAGATTCCCGACAATATGTTTCAGATTTCTAATTTCCTCTTCTTTTCTTTGGTCTGACTGTATCCTTTCCTGTTCTCTGTCTTCTAAGTCCGATATTCTCTCTTCTGCTTCACCCATTCTGTTTGTAAGGCTCTCTATTGTGTTTTTCATTTGATCTATTGAATTCTTCACTTCAGTCACTATCACAGTTTCCTGTTGTACTAGTTGTTTTGTTTCATTTTGATTCCTCCTTAATATTTCATTTTCACGAGAGAGATTTTCTATCTTGTCCATTAAGGATTTGTGTAGTTCCAGAATTTGTTTTTGAGAACTTCTTAATGTTCTTATCAATTTTTTGAGATCTGCTTCTTGCATTTCTTCTATGTCATCATCTTCATAATCTTGAATTGGGGTGTCTTTTTCATTTGAGGGCGTCATGGTGACTTCCTTGTTTTTATTACCTCGGTTTTTGCGTTTGTTATTTGGCATATTGGAGATATTTGGTTTCTTCACTGTGGTGCTTTTTCTTGTTATACTATGACTCTAGATTAAGTGGACTATCTGTTTTTGATGGAGCCTTAGGGCTTGAGATGGGTATGGCCTGAGAGCTCTGTTTGTTGTGCCAAAGGTGACACTCCCAGGTTAGGCGTGGTAAATCTCTCTCTCTCTCTCTCTCTCTCTTTTTTTTTTTTTGATTAAAAAGGGAAGTAATTCCGCACAGCTGAACGAAGTTGGAGGTAGTTAGCAGGCAAATGATATACCCACAGGAGCCAGAGATCGGAAGCTCTTTCCCAAGATCCCCACAGGGAATCTGTTCAGCCCTCAGAATGGGCTCAAATTCTCCTTCAGCCTCCCACTGGGTTGCCAAAGTTACGGAATTGTAGCGTCTCTGGAGAGTGCTCACGTGAATTCCGTGAGTTCTCTCCCCCACCGTCTCTTTTTTCACAGTCTCAGTTCAGTAGCACCACAAATTTACTAGCTCCTAATCTCCTGTTAATTCGCCCCGCCCAGAGTCAGGTTTTTCTGCTAGGCTCAGGGCCGGTGCAGACCTGAGGTCGCTCTGCTTATGACGTATGTCCAAGATGGCGCCTGCTCTTTGTCTTGCTCGCCCTTGAGAGGTGAGCGGAGAGAGAGAAACCCGTGTCCGTACTAGTCACCCTTTTTTTTTTCTCTCTCTCTCTCTCTCTCTTCCAGTTAGCCTTGTGAACTTCCCCCCCCGGGGGTCGTTCCCTCTAGTCTCCTCTCTCCGCTTGCCTGCCGGTGTCTCGGGCTATTGAGGTTCGGCTCACCTCGCGTTCCAGCGCTGGTGTGTTGAGTCTGCCGCTGATGTCCCGAACTGTGGGCTCCCACGCTCTCCACGCAGGTCCGCTGTGAGTCACGCGTTCCGGAAGAGTTTCTTCTGCTGTTTCCTCCCCTACTCTTCCTTGAACCTGCAGTATCTCCACTTTTATTAAACTATCTCTCCCCAGACTATCAGTGTGCTCCCTTCCTATTCCGCCATCTTGCCGGAAGCCCTAGCAAATTGACCTTTAAGGATTAGAAATCCATAGGCAACACAACCAAGATGAGATTCTGTGTTTTGGAAAATGACATGGAATGCTTCTGCTGAGGTCACAGATTCTAATTCCCTCCAAATGGAGTGTGAGTGCGATTTTGAGGTGAATTCAATCAGAATTCCAAAGTCAGTCTGTGGAAGGGGGGGATGAATCTGGAAACAGCCAGTTTCTTTGTGTCTAAATCCTGCCAAATATCAGAAAGGACTCTTGCATTTCTTTGGCTTTTTTCTCTTTTTTCTTATTTATCATGGTTTGTAATGAATTTTCTGATGTGAGCTTTGGTTTTGAGGCTGGCATATTGAGTTCAGGGCACAAGAGGAAGGTTCTTTTTCAATCAGGGCACAGCTGTTGGCTTGCTCCAATCTGGCTTGCTGTCATTGTTTTGGGTGCCTCAGCCGATTTGTGGTTTCTTGAGTGGCAATTTCCTAAATGTTTTCTGGGTCTGAGTCGGTTTTGCCTTCTTATTCCCAAATTTTGTATTCTGATGCAATACAAGCAAGATTTTGGAGAGTAGCCATTAGGAAAGAAAAAAAAAAAAAAAAAAAAAAAAACACTGCGCATTGCCCTTTCAGGATTAGAAATCTACAGGCAACACGACCAAGATGAGTTTCTGTGTTTTGGAAAATGACATGTAACCCTTCTGCTGAGGGGACAGATTCTCATTCCCTCCAAAATGAGTGTGAGTGCGATTTTGAGGTGAATTCAATCAGAATTCCAGAGTCAGTCTGTGGAAGGGGGGGGATGAATCTGGAAACAGCCAGTTTCTTTGTGTCTAAATCCAGCCAAATATCAAAAAGGACTCTTGCATTTCTTTGACTTTTTCACATTTCCCTTATTTATCATGGTTTGTAATGAATTTTCTGATGTGAGCTTTGCTTTTGAGGCTGCAATTTAGAGTTCAGGGCACCAGAGGAATGGTCTTTTTCAAACAGGGCACAGCTGTTGGTGTGCTCCAATTCTGGCTATTGTCTTTGTTTTGGGTGCCTCAGCTGAAATTTGGTTTCTTGAGTTTCACTGGGATTGTCAGGTTAATTCAGTCAGAATTCCACAGGCAGTCAGCTTTAGTGGTGGATGAATCTGGGAACAGCCGGTTTCCTTGCAACCAAATCAAACCCAATATCATTATGGATTCTTGCATTTCTTTGGCTTTTTCACTTTTTTCTTATTTATCATGGTTTGTAATGAATTTTCTGATGTGAGCTTTGGTTTTGAGGCTGCAATATGGAGTTCAGGGCACAAGAGGATGGTTCTTTTTCAATCAGGGCACAGCTGTTGGCTTGCTCCACTTCTGGCTTGCTGTCATTGTTTTGAGTGCCTCAGCCGATTTGTGGTTTCTTGTGTGGCAATTTCCCAAATGTTTTCAGGGTCTGAGTTGGCTTTGCCTTCTTCCTTCCCAAATTTTGTATTCTGATGCAATGCAAAGAAGAATTTGTACAGAGTAGCCATTATGAAATAAAAAATACAACAAATAGGCATTTGAAGCTTAGAAATCTACAGGTAACATGACCAAGGTGAGTTTTTGTGTTTTGGAAAAAAAAAATGGAACACTTTGGCTGAGGTGACAGATATTAACTGCCTCCAAACTGAGTTTCACTGTGATTTTCAGGTTAATTCAGTCAGAATTCCACAGGCATTCAGCTGGAGGGGTGGATGAATCCGGGAGCAGCCGGTTGCCTAGCGACTAAATCAAGCCCTATATCATTATGGATTCTTGCATTTCTTTGGCTTTTTTTCTATTTTTCTTATTTATCATGGTTTGTAATGAATTTTCTGATGTCAGCTTTGGTTTTGAGGCTGGCATATTGAGTTCAGGGCACAAGAGGAAGGTTCTTTTTCAATCAGGTCACAGCTGTTGGCTTGCTCCACTTCTGGCTTGCTGTCATTGTTTTGGGTGCCTCAGCTGATTTGCGGTTTCTTGTGTGGCAATTTCCCAAATGTTTTCGGGGTCTGAGTTGGTTTTGCCTTCTTCCTTCCCAAATTTTGTATTCTGATGCAATACAAGCAAGATTTTGGACAGAGTAGCCATTATGAAAGAAAAAAAAAACAGCAAATTGACCTTTAAGGATTAGAAATCCATAGGCAACACAACCAAGGTGAGATTCTGTGTTTTGGAAAATGACATGGAATGCTTCTGCTGAGGTGACAGATTCTAATTCCCTCCAAATGGAGTGTGAGTGTGATTTTGAGGTGAATTCAATCAGAATTCCAAAGTCAGTCTGTGGAAAGGGGGGATGAATCTGGAAACAGCCAGTTTCTTTGTGTCTAAATCCTGCCAAATATCAGAAAGGACTCTTGCATTTCTTTGGCTTTTTTCTCTTTTTTCTTATTTATCATGGTTTGTAATGAATTTTCTGATGTGAGCTTTGGTTTTGAGGCTGGCATATTGAGTTCAGGGCACAAGAGGAAGGTTCTTTTTCAATCAGGGCACAGCTGTTGGCTTGCTCCAATTCTGGCTTGCTGTCATTGTTTTGGGTGCCTCAGCCGATTTGTGGTTTATTGAGTGGCAATTTCCTAAATGTTTTCTGGGTCTGAGTAGGATTTGCCTTCTTTTTCCCAAATTTTGTATTCTGATGCAATACATGCAAGATTTTGGAGAGTAGCCATTAGGAAAGAAAAAAAAAAAAAAAAACACTGCGCATTGCCCTTTCAGGATTAGAAATCTACAGGCAATACGACCAAGATGAGTTTCTGTGTTTTGGAAAATGACATGTAACCCTTCTGCTGAGGGGACAGATTCTAATTCCCTCCAAAATGAGTGTGAGAGCGATTTTGAGGTGAATTCCATCAGAATTCCAGAGTCAGTCTGTGGAAGGGGGGGATGAATCTGGAAACAGCCAGTTTCTTTGTGTCTAAATCCAGCCAAATATCAAAAAGGACTCTTGCATTTCTTTGACTTTTTCACATTACCCTTATTTATCATGGTTTGTAATGAATTTTCTGATGTGAGCTTTGGTTTTGAGGCTGGCATATTGAGTTCAGGGCACAAGAGGAAGGTTCTTTTTCAATCAGGTCACAGCTGTTGGCTTGCTCCAATTCTGGCTTGCTGTCATTGTTTTGGGTGCCTCAGCCGATTTGTGGTTTCTTGTGTGGCAATTTCCCAAATGTTTTCCGGGTCTGAGTTGGTTTTGCCTTCTTATTCCCAAATTTTGTTTTCTGATGCAATACAAGCAAGCTTTTGGACAGAGTAGCCATTATGAAAGAAAAAAAAAAACACAGCAAATTGACCTTTCAGGATTAGAAATCCATAGGCAACACAACCAAGGTGAGATTCTGTGTTTTGGAAAATGACATGGAACGCTTCTGCTGAGGTGACAGATTCTAATTCCCTCCAAATGGAGTGTGAGAGCGATTTGGAGGTGAATTCAATGAGAATTCCAAAGTCAGTCTGTGGAAGGGGGGGATGAATCTGGAAACAGCCAGTTTCTTTGTGTCTAAATCCAGTCAAAAATCACAAAGGACTCTTGCATTTCTTTGGCTTTTTTCTCTTTTTTCTTATTTATCATGGTTTGTAATGAATTTTCTGATGTGAGCTTTGGTTTTGAGGCTGGCATATTGAGTTCAGGGCACAAGAGGAAGGTTCTTTTTCAATCAGGGCACAGCTGTTGGCTTGCTCCACTTCTGGCTTGCTGTCATTGTTTTGGGTGCCTCAGCCGATTTGTGGTTTCTTGAGTGGCAATTTCCTAAATGTTTTCTGGGTCTGAGTCGGTTTTGCCTTCTTATTCCCAAATTTTGTATTCTGATGCAATACAAGCAAGATTTTGGACAGAGTAGCCATTATGAAAGAAAAAAAAAAAAAAACACAGCGCATTGACCTTTCAGGATTAGAAATCTACAGGCAACACGACCAAGATGAGTTTCTGTGTTTTGGAAAATGACATGGAACGCTTTTGCTGAGGGGACAGATTCTTATTCCCTCCAAAATGAGTGTGAGTGCGATTTTGAGGTGAATTCAATCAGAATTCCAGAGTCAGTCTGTGGAAGGGGGGGATGAATCTGGAAACAGCCAGTTTCTTTGTGTCTAAATCCAGCCAAATATCACAAAGGACTCCTGCATTTCTTTGGCTTTTTCACATTTCCCTTATTTATCATGGTTTGTAATGAATTTTCTGATGTGAGCTTTGGTTTTGAGGCTGCAATATAGAGTTCAGGGTACCGGAGGAATGGTCTTTTTCAAACAGGGCACAGCTGTTGGTGTGCTCCAATTCTGGCTATTGTCTTTGTTTTGGGTGCCTCAGCTGAAATTTGGTTTCTTGAGTTTCACTGGGATTGTCAGGTTAATTCAGTCAGAATTCCACAGGCAGTCAGCTTTAGTGGTGGATAAATCTGGGAACAGCCGGTTTCCTTGCAACTAAAAAAATCCCAATATCATTATGGATTCTTGCATTTCTTTGGCTTTTTCTCTTTTTTCTTATTTATCATGGTTTGTAATGAATTTTCTGATGTGAGCTTTGGTTTTGAGGCTGGCATATTGAGTTCAGGGCACAAGAGGATGGTTCCTTTTCAATCAGGGCACAGCTGTTGGCTTGCTCCACTTCTGGCTTGCTGTCATTGTTTTGGGTGCCTCAGCTGACTTTTGGTTTCTTGAGTAGCAATTTCCAAAACGTTTTCTGGGTCTGAGTCGGTTTTGTCTTCTTATTCCCAAATTTTGTATTCTGATGCAATACAAGCAAGAATTTGGACAGAGTAGCCATTATGAAAGAAAAAAAAAAAAAAAAACACTGCGCATTGCCCTTTCAGGATTAGAAATCTATAGGCAACACAACCAAGATGAGTTTCTGTGTTTTTAAAAACGACATGGAACGCTTCTGCTGAGTTGACAGATTCTAATTCCCTCGATATTGAGTGTGAGAGCGATCTTGAGGTGAATTCAATCAGAATTCCAGAGTCAGTCTGTGGAAGGGGGGGATGAATCTGGAAACAGCCAGTTTCTTTGTGTCTAAATCCTGCCAAATATCAGAAAGGACTCTTGCATTTCTTTGGCTTTTTCACATTTCCCTTATATGTCATGGTTTGTAATGAATTTTCTGATGTGAGCTTTGGTTTTGAGGCTGGCATATTGAGTTCAGGGCACAAGAGGAAGGTTCTTTTTCAATCAGGGCACAGCTGTTGGCTTGCTCCACTTCTGGCTTGCTGTCATTGTTTTGGGTGCCTCAGCCGATTTGTGGTTTCTTGAGTGCCAATTTCCTAAATGTTTTCTGGGTCTGAGTCGGTTTTGCCTTCTTATTCCCAAATTTTGTATTCTGATGCAATACAAGCAAGATTTTGGAGAGTAGCCATTAGGAAAGAAAAAAAAAAAAAACACTGCGCATTGCCCTTTCAGGATTAGAAATCTACAGGCAACACGACCAAGATGAGTTTCTGTGTTTTGGAAAATGACATGTAACCCTTCTGCTGAGGGGACAGATTCTAATTCCCTCCAAAATGAGTGTGAGTGCGATTTTGAGGTGAATTCAATCAGAATTCCAGAGTCAGTCTGTGGAAGGGGGGGATGAATCTGGAAACAGCCAGTTTCTTTGTGTCTAAATCCAGCCAAATATCAAAAAGGACTCTTGCATTTCTTTGACTTTTTCACATTTCCCTTATTTATCATGGTTTGTAATGAATTTTCTGATGTGAGCTTTGGTTTTGAGGCTGGAATATGGAGTTCAGGGCACTGAAGGAATGGTCTTTTTCAATCAGGGCACAGCTGTTGGCTTGCTCCAATTCTGGCTTGCTGTCATTGTTTTGGGTGCCTCAGCCGATTTGTGGTTTCTTGAGTGGCAATTTCCTAAATGTTTTCTGGGTCTGAGTCGGTTTTGCCTTCTTATTCCCAAATTTTGTATTCTGATGCAATACAAGCAAGATTTTGGAGAGTAGCCATTATGAAAGAAAAAAAAAAAAACACAGCGCATTGCCCTTTCAGGATTAGAAATCTACAGGCAACACGACCAAGATGAGTTTCTGTGTTTTGGAAAATGACATGGAACGCTTTTGCTGAGGGGACAGATTCTTATTCCCTCCAAAATGAGTGTGAGTGCAATTTTGAGGTGAATTCAATCAGAATTCCAGAGTCAGTCTGTGGAAGGGGGGGATGAATCTGGAAACAGCCAGTTTCTTTGTGTCTAAATCCTGCCAAATATCACAAAGGACTCTTGCATTTCTTTGGCTTTTTCACATTTCCCTTATTTATCATGGTTTGTAATGAATTTTCTGATGTGAGCTTTGGTTTTGAGGCTGTAATATAGAGTTCAGGGCACCGGAGGAATGGTCTTTTTCAAACAGGGCACAGCTGTTGGTGTGCTCCAATTCTGGCTATTGTCTTTGTTTTGGGTGCCTCAGCTGAAATTTGGTTTCTTGAGTTTCACTGGGATTGTCAGGTTAATTCAGTCAGAATTCCACAGGCAGTCAGCTTTAGTGGTGGATAAATCTGGGAACAGCCGGTTTCCTTGCGACTATATTAAGCCCGATATCATTATGGATTCTTGCATTTCTTTGGCTTTTTCTCTTTTTTCTTATTTATCATGGTTTGTAATGAATTTTCTGATGTGAGCTTTGGTTTTGAGGCTGGCATATTGAGTTCAGGGCACAAGAGGATGGTTCTTTTTCAATCAGGGCACAGCTGTTGGCGTGCTCCACTTCTGGCTTGCTGTCATTGTTTTGGGTGCCTCAGCTGACTTTTGGTTTCTTGAGCAGCAATTTCCAAAACGTTTTCTGGGTCTGAGTCGGTTTTGTCTTCTTATTCCCAAATTTTGTATTCTGATGCAATACAAGCAAGAATTTGGACAGAGTAGCCATTATGAAAGAAAAAAAAAAACAAAAAAACACAGCAAATTGCCCTTTCAGGATTAGAAATCTATAGGCAACACAACCAAGATGAGTTTCTGTGTTTTTAAAAACGACATGGAACGCTTCTGCTGAGTTGACAGATTCTAATTCCCTCCATATTGAGTGTGAGAGTGATTTTGAGGTGAATTCAATCAGAATTCCAAAGTCAGTCTGTGGAAGGGGGGGATTAATCTGGAAACAGCCAGTTTCTTTGTGTCTAAATCCTGCCAAATATCACAAAGGACTCTTGCATTTCTTTGGCTTTTTCACATTTCCCTTATATGTCATGGTTTGTAATGAATTTTCTGATGTGAGCTTTGGTTTTGAGGCTGGCATATTGAGTTCAGGGCACAAGAGGAAGGTTCTTTTTCAATCAGGGCACAGCTGTTGGCTTGCTCCACTTCTGGCTTGCTGTCATTGTTTTGGGTGCCTCAGCCGATTTGTGGTTTCTTGAGTGCCAATTTCCTAAATGTTTTCTGGGTCTGAGTCGGTTTTGCCTTCTTATTCCCAAATTTTGTATTCTGATGCAATACAAGCAAGATTTTGGAGAGTAGCCATTAGGAAAGAAAAAAAAAAAAAAAAAAAAAAAAACACTGCGCATTGCCCTTTCAGGATTAGAAATCTACAGGCAACACGACCAAGATGAGTTTCTGTGTTTTGGAAAATGACATGTAACCCTTCTGCTGAGGGGACAGATTCTAATTCCCTCCAAAATGAGTGTGAGTGCGATTTTGAGGTGAATTCAATCAGAATTCCAGAGTCAGTCTGTGGAAGGGGGGGATGAATCTGGAAACAGCCAGTTTCTTTGTGTCTAAATCCAGCCAAATATCAAAAAGGACTCTTGCATTTCTTTGACTTTTTCACATTTCCCTTATTTATCATGGTTTGTAATGAATTTTCTGATGTGAGCTTTGGTTTTGAGGCTGCAATAAGGAGTTCAGGGCACTGAAGGAATGGTCTTTTTCAAACAGGGTAAAGCTGTTTCCTTGCTCCAATTCTGGCTTGCTGTCATTGTTTTGGGTGCCTCAGCCGATTTGTGGTTTCTTGAGTGGCAATTTCCTAAATGTTTTCTGGGTCTGCGTTGGCTTTGCCTTCTTCCTTCCCAAATGTTGTATTCTGACGCAGTACAAACAAGAGTTTCGGCAGAGTAGCCATTATGAAATAAAAAAACACAACAAATAGGCGTTTGAAGCTTAGAAATCTACAGGTAACACTACCAAGGTGAGTTTTTGTGTTTTGCAAAATAAAATGGAACAATTTGGCTGAGGTGACAGATATTAATTGCCTCCAAAGTGAGTTTCACTGCGATTTTCAGGTTAATTCAGTCAGAATTCCACAGGCAGTTGGCTGGAGGGTTGGATGAATCTGGGAACAGCCTGTTTCCTTGCCACTAAATCAAGCCCAATATCACTACGAACTCCTGCATTTCTTTGGCTTTTTTCTCATTTTTCTTTTTTTCATGGTTTGTAATGAATTTTCTGATGTGAGCTTTGGTTTTGAGGCTGGCATATTGAGTTCAGGGCACAAGAGGAAGGTTCTTTTTCAATCAGGGCACAGCTGTTGGCTTGCTCCACTTCTGGCTTGCTGTCATTGTTTTGGGTGCCTCAGCCGATTTGTGGTTTCTTGTGTGGCAATTTCCTAAATGTTTTCTGGGTCTGAGTTGGTTTTGCCTTCTTATTCCCAAATTTTGTGATTCTGACGCAACACAACCAAGAGTTTGGACAGAGTAGCCTTTATGAAATAAAAAATACAACTAATAGGCATTTGAAGCATATAAATCTATAGGTAACACAACCAAGGTGAGTTTTTGTGTTTTGGAAAATAAAATGGAACACTTTGGCTGAGGTGACAGATATTAATTCCCTCCAAACTGAGTTTCACTACGATTTTCAGGTTAATTCAGTCAGAATTCCACAGGCGTCAGCTGCAGGGGTGGATGAATCCGGGATCATTCGGTTTTCTTGAGACTAAATCAACTCCAATATCATTATGGATTCTTGCATTTTTTTGGCTGTTTTCTCATTTTTCTTATTTATCATGGTTTGTAATGAATTTTCTGATGTGAGCTTTGATTTTGAGGCTGGCATATTGAGTTCAGGGCACAAGAGGAAGGTTCTTTTTCAATCAGGGCACAGCTGTTGGCTTGCTCCAATTCTGGCTTGCTGTCATTGTTTTCGTTGCCTCACCCGATTTGTGGTTTCTTGAGTGGCAATTTCCTAAATGTTTTCTGGGTCTGAGTCGGTTTTGCCTTCTTATTCCCAAATTTTGTATTCTGATGCAATACACGCATGTTTTGGAGAGTAGCCATTATGAAAGAAAAAAAAAAAAAAACACAGCGCATTGACCTTTCAGGATTAGAAATCTACAGGCAACACGACCAAGATGAGTTTCTGTGTTTTGGAAAATGACATAGAACTCTTCTGCTGAGGGGACAGATTCTAATTCCCTCCAAAATGAGTGTGAGTGTGATTTTGAGGTGAATTCAATCAGAATTCCAGAGTCAGTCTGTGGAAGAGGGGGATGAATCTGGAAACAGCCAGTTTCTTTGTGTCTAAATCCAGCCAAATATCAAAAAGGACTCTTGCATTTCTTTGGCTTTTTCACATTTCCCTTATTTATCATGGTTTGTAATGAATTTTCTGATGTGAGCTTTGGTTTTGAGGCTGCAATATAGAGTTCAGGGCACCAGAGGAATGGTCTTTTTCAAACAGGACACAGCTGTTTGTGTGCTCCAATTCTGGCTATTTTCTTTGATTGGGTGCCTCAGCTGAAATTTGGTTTCTTGAGTTTCACTGTGATTGTCAGGTTAATTCAGTCAGAATTCCACAGGCAGTCAGCTTTAGTGGTGGATGAATCTGGGAACAGCCGGTTTCCTTGCAACTAAATCAAACCCAATATCATTATGGATTCTTGCATTTCTTTGGCTTTGTTCTCTTTTTTTTTATTTATCATGGTTTCTAATGAATTTTCTGATGTGAGCTTTGGTTTTGAGGCTGCAATATGGAGTTCAGGGCACAAGAGGATGGTTCTTTTTCAATCAGGGCACAGCTGTTGGCTTGCTCCACTTCTGGCTTGCTGTCATTGTTTTGAGTGCCTCAGCCGATTTGTGGTTTCTTGTGTGGCAATTTCCCAAATGTTTTCTGGGTCTGAGTTGGCTTTGCCTTCTTCCTTCCCAAATTTTGTATTCTGATGCAATGCAAAGAAGAGTTTGTGTAGAGTAGCCATTATGAAATAAAAAACACAACAAATAGGCATTTGAAGCTTAGAAATCTACAGGTAAAATGACCAAGTTGAGATTTTTGTTTTGGAAAAATAAGTGGAACACTTTGGCTGAGGTGACAGATATTAATTGCCTCCAAACTGAGTTTCACTGTGATTTTCAGGTTAATTCACTCAGAATTCCACAGGCAGTCAGCTGGAGTGGTGGATGAATCTGGGAACAGCCGGTTTCCTTGCAACTAAATCAAACCCAATATCATTATGGATTCTTGCATTTCTTTGGCTTTTTCTCTTTTTTTTATTTATCATGGTTTGTAATGAATTTTCTGATGTGAGCTTTGGTTTTGAGGCTGGCATATTGAGTTCAGGGCACAAGAGGAAGGTTCTTTTTCAATCAGGGCACAGCTGTTGGCTTGCTCCACTTCTGGCTTGCTGTCATTGTTTTGGGTGCCTCAGCCGATTTGTGGTTTCTTGAGTGGCAATTTCCTAAATGTTTTCTGGGTCTGAGTCGGTTTTGCCTTCTTATTCCCAAATTTTGTATTCTGATGCAATACAAGCAAGATTTTGGAGAGTAGCCATTATGAAAGAAAAAAAAAAAAAAACAGAGCGCATTGACCTTTCAGGATTAGAAATCTACAGGCAACACGACGAAGATGAGTTTCTGTGTTTTGGAAAATGACATGGAACGCTTCTGCTGAGGGGACAGATTCTAATTCCCTCCAAAATGAGTGTGAGTGCGATTTTGAGGTGAATTCAATCAGAATTCCAGAGTCAGTCTGTGGAAGGGGGGGATGAATCTGGAAACAGCCAGTTTCTTTGTGTCTAAATCCAGCCAAATATCACAAAGGACTCTTGCATTTCTTTGGCTTTTTCACATTTCCCTTATTTATCATGTTTTGTAATGAATTTTCTGATGTGAGCTTTGGTTTTGAGGCTGCAATAAGGAGTTCAGGGCACTGAAGGAATGGTCTTTTTCAAACAGGGCACAGCTGTTGGTGTGCTCCAATTCTGGCTATTGTCTTTGTTTTGGGTGCCTCAGCTGAAATTTGGTTTCTTGAGTTTCACTGCGATTGTCAGGTTAATTCAGTCAGAATTCCACAGGCAGTCAGCTTTAGTGGTGGATGAATCTGGGAACAGCCGGTTTCCTTGCAACTAAAAAAAAAACCCAATATCATTATGGATTCTTGCATTTCTTTGGCTTTTTCTCTTTTTTCTTATTTATCATGGTTTGTAATGAATTTTCTGATGTGAGCTTTGGTTTTGAGGCTGGAATATTGACTTCAGGGCACAAGAGGAAGGTTCTTTTTCAATCAGGGCACAGCTGTTGGCTTGCTCCAATTCTGGCTTGCTGTCATTGTTTTGGGTGCCTCAGCTGATTTGCGGTTTCTTGTGTGGCAATTTCCTAAATGTTTTCGGGGTCTGAGTTGGTTTTGCCTTCTTCCTTCCCAAATTTTGTATTCTGATGCAATACAAGCAAGATTTTGGACATAGTAGCCATTATGAAAGAAAAAAAAGAAAAACACAGCAAATTGACCTTTCAGGATTAGAAATCCATAGGCAACACAAGCAAGATGAGATTCTGTGTTTTGGAAAATGACAAGGAACGCTTCTGCTGAGGTGACAGATTCTAATTCCCTCCAAATGGAGTGTGAGAGCGATTTTGAGGTGAATTCAATCAGAATTCCAAAGTCAGTCTGTGGAAGGGGGGCATGATTCTGGAAACAGCCAGTTTCTTTGTGTCTAAATCCTGCCAAATATCACAAAGGACTCTTGCATTTCTTTGGCTTTTTTACATTTCGCTTATTTATCATGCTTTGTAATGAATATTCTGATGTGAGCTTTGGTTTTGAGGCTGGCATATTGAGTTCAGGGCACAAGAGGAAGGTTCTTTTTCAATCAGGGCACAGCTGTTGGCTTGCTCCAATCTGGCTTGCTGTCATTGTTTTGGGTGCCTCAGCCGATTTGTGGTTTCTTGAGTGGCAATTTCCTAAATGTTTTCTGGGTCTGAGTCGGTTTTGCCTTCTTATTCCCAAATTTTGTATTCTGATGCAATACAAGCAAGATTTTGGAGAGTAGCCATTATGAAAGAAAAAAAAAAAAAAAAACACAGCGCATTGCCCTTTCAGGATTAGAAATCTACAGGCAACACGACGAAGATGAGTTTCTGTGTTTTGGAAAATGACATGGAACGCTTCTGCTGAGGGGACAGATTCTAATTCCCTCCAAAATGAGTGTGAGTGCGATTTTGAGGTGAATTCAATCAGAATTCCAGAGTCAGTCTGTGGAAGGGGGGGATGAATCTGGAAACAGCCAGTTTCTTTGTGTCTAAATCCAGCCAAATATCACAAAGGACTCTTGCATTTCTTTGGCTTTTTCACATTTCCCTTATTTATCATGGTTTGTAATGAATTTTCTGATGTGAGCTTTGGTTTTGAGGCTGCAATATAGAGTTCAGGGTACCGGAGGAATGGTCTTTTTCAAACAGGGCACAGCTGTTGGTGTGCTCCAATTCTGGCTATTGTCTTTGTTTTGGGTGCCTCAGCTGAAATTTGGTTTCTTGAGTTTCACTGCGATTGTCAGGTTAATTCAGTCAGAATTCCACAGGCAGTCAACTTTACTGGTGGATGAATCTGGGAACAGCCGGTTTCCTTGCAACTAAAAAAATCCCAATATCATTATGGATTCTTGCATTTCTTTGGCTTTTTCTCTTTTTTCTTATTTATCATGGTTTGTAATGAATTTTCTGATGTGAGCTTTGGTTTTGAGGCTGGCATATTTTGTTCAGGGTACAAGAGGATGGTTCTTTTTCAATCAGGGCACAGCTGTTGGCTTGCTCCAATTCTGGCTTGCTGTCATTGTTTTGGGTGCCTCAGCTGACTTTTGGTTTCTTGAGCAGCAATTTCCAAAACGTTTTCTGGGTCTGAGTCGGTTTTGTCTTCTTATTCCCAAATTTTGTATTCTGATGCAATACAAGCAAGAATTTGGACAGAGTAGCCATTATGAAAGAAAAAAAAAAAACACAGCAAATTGCCCTTTCAGGATTAGAAATCTATAGGCAACACAACCAAGATGAGTTTCTGTGTTTTGGAAAATGACATGGAACGCTTCTGCTGAGGTGACAGATTCTAATTCCCTCCATATTGAGTGTGAGAGTGATTTGAGGTGAATTCAATCAGAATTCCAAAGTCAGTCTGTGGAAGGGGGGGATGAATCTGGAAACAGCCAGTTTCCTTGTGTCTAAATCCTGCCAAATATCACAAAGGACTCTTGCATTTCTTTGGTTTTTTCACATTTCCCTTATTTATCATGGTTTGTAATGAATTTTCTGATGTGAGCTTTGGTTTTGAGGTTGCAATAGGGAGTTCAGGGCACTGAAGGAATGGTCTTTTTCAAACAGGGTAAAGCTGTTGGCTTGTTCCAATTCTGGCTTGCTGTCATTGCTTTAGGTGCCTCAGCCGATTTGTGGTTTGTTGTGTGGCAATTTCCTAAATGTTTTCTGGGTCTGCGTTGGCTTTGCCTTCTTCCTTCCCAAATTTTGTATTCTGACGCCATACAAACAAGAGTTTCGGCAGAGTAGCCATTATGAAATAAAAAAACACAACAAATAGGCGTTTGAAGCTTAGAAATCTACAGGTAACACTACCAAGGTGAGTTTTTGTGTTTTGCAAAATAAAATGGAACAATTTGGCTGACGTGACAGATATTAATTGCCTCCAAAGTGAGTTTCACTGCGATTTTCAGGTTAATTCAGTCAGAATTCCACAGGCAGTCGGCTGGAGGGTTGGATGAATCTGGGAACAGCCTGTTTCCTTGCCACTAAATCAAGCCCAATATCACTAAGAACTCCTGCATTTCTTTGGATTTTTTCTCATTTTTCTTTTTTTCATGGTTTGTAATGAATTTTCTGATGTGAGCTTTGGTTTTGAGGCTGGCATATTGAGTTCAGGGCACAAGAGGATGGTTCTTTTTCAATCAGGGCACAGCTGTTGGCTTGCTCTAATTCTGGCTTGCTGTCATTGTTTTGGGTGCCTCAGCCGATTTGTGGTTTCTTTTGTGGCAATTTCCTAAATGTTTTCTTGGTCTGAGTTGGTTTTGCATTCTTCGTTCCCAAATTTTGTGATTCGGACGCAACAGAACCAAGAGTTTGGACAGAGTAGCCATTATGAAATAAAAAACACAACAAATAGGCATTTGAAGCTTAGAAATCTACAGGTAACACGACCAAGGTGAGTTTTTGTGTTTTGGAAAATAAAATGGAACACTTTGGCTGAGGTGACAGATATTAATTCCCTCCAAACTGAGTTTCACTACGATTTTCAGGTTAATTCAGTCAGAATTCCACAGGCATCAGCTGCAGGGGTGGATGAATCCGGGATCATTCGGTATTCTTGAGACTAAATCAAGTCCAATATCATTATGGATTCTTGCATTTTTTTGGCTGTTTTCTCATTTTTCTTATTTATCATGGTTTGTAATGAATTTTCTGATGTGAGCTTTGGTTTTGAGGCTGGCATATTGACTTCAGGGCACAAGAGGAAGGTTCTTTTTCAATCAGGGCACAGCTGTTGGCTTGCTCCAATTCTGGCTTGCTGTCATTGTTTTGGGTGCCTCAGCCGATTTGTGGTTTCTTGAGTGCCAATTTCCTAAATGTTTTCTGGGTCTGCGTCGGTTTTGGCTTCTTATTCCCAAATTTTGTATTCTGATGTAATACAAGTAAGATTTTGGAGAGTAGCCATTATGAAAGAAAAAAAAAATCCACAGGGCATTGCCCTTTCAGGATTAGAAATCTACAGGCAACACGACCAAGATGAGTTTCTGTGTTTTGGAAAATGACATGGAACGCTTCTGCTGAGGGGACAGATTCTAATTCCCTCCAAAATGAGTGTGAGTGCGATTTTGAGGTGAATTCAATCAGAATTCCAAAGTCAGTCTGTGGAAGGGGGGGATGAATCTGGAAACAGCCAGTTTCTTTGTGTCTACATCCAGCCAAATATCACAAAGGACTCTTGCATTTCTTTGGCTTTTTCACATTTCCCTTATTTATCATGGTTTGTAATGAATTTTCTGATGTGAGCTTTGGTTTTGAGGCTACAATATAGAGTTCAGGGCCCTGGAGGAATGGTCTTTTTCAAACAGGGCACAGCTGTTGGTGTGCTCCAATTCTGGCTACTGTCTTTGTTTTGGGTGCCTCAGCTGAAATTTGGTTTCTTGAGTTTCACTGGGATTGTCAGGTTAATTCAGTCAGAATTCCACAGGTAGTCAGCTTTAGTGGTGGATGAATCTGGGAACAGCCGGTTTCCTTGCAACTAAATCAAACCCAATATCATTATGGATTCTTGCATTTCTTTGGCTTTTTTCTCTTTTTTCTTATTTATCATGGTTTGTAATGTATTTTCTGATGTGAGCTTTGGTTTTGAGGCTGGCATATTGAGTTCAGGGCACAAGAGGATGGTTCTTTTTCAATCAGGGCACAGCTGTTGGCTTGCTCCACTTCTGGCTTGCTGTCATTTTTTTGAGTGCCTCAGCCGATTTGTGGTTTCTTGTGTGGCAATTTCCCAAATGTTTTCCGGGTCTGAGTTGGCTTTGCCTTCTTCCTTCCCAAATTTTTTATTCTGATGCAATGCAAAGAAGAGTTTGTACAGAATAGCCATTATGAAATAAAAAACACAACAAATAGGCGTTTGAAGCTTAGAAATCTACAGGTAACATGACCAAGGTGAGTTTTTGTGTTTATGAAAATAAAATGGAACACTTTGGCTGAGGTGACAGATATTAATTGCCTCCAAACTGAGTTTCACTGTGATTTTCAGGTTAATTCACTCAGAATTCCACAGGCAGTCAGCTGGAGGGGTGGATGAATCCGGGAACAGCCGGTTTCCTAGCGACTAAATCAAGCCCTATATCATTATGGATTCTTGCATTTTTTTGGCTTTTTTCTCTTTTTTCTTATTTATCATGGTTTGTAATGAATTTTCTGATGTGTGCTTTGGTTTTGAGGCTGGCATATTGAGTTCAGGGCACAAGAGGAAGGTTCTTTTTCAATCAGGGCACAGCTGTTGGCTTGCTCCACTTCTGGCTTGCTGTCATTGTTTTGGGTGCCTCAGCTGATTTGTGGTTTCTTGTGTGGCAATTTCCTAAATGTTTTCTGGGTCTGAGTTGGTTTTGCCTTCTTATTCCCAAATTTTGTATTCTGATGCAATACAAGCAAGATTTTGGACAGAGTAGCCATTATGAAAGAAAAAAAAAAAAACACAACAAATTGACCTTTCAGGATTAGAAATCTACAGGGAACACGACCAAGATGAGTTTCTGTGTTTTGAAAATGACATGGAACGCTTCTGCTGAGGTGACAGATTCTAATTCCCTCCAAATGGAGTGTGAGTGCGATTTTGAGGTGAATTCAATCAGAATTCCAGAGTCAGTCTGTGGAAGGGGGGGATGAATCTGGAAACAGCCAGTTTCTTTGTGTCTAAATCCTGCCAAATATCACAAAGGACTCTTGCATTTCTTTGGCTTTTTCACATTTCCCTTATTTATCATGGTTTGTAATGAATTTTCTGATGTGAGCTTTGGTTTTGAGGCTGTAATATAGAGTTCAGGGCACCGGAGGAATGGTCTTTTTCAAACAGGGCACAGCTGTTGGTGTGCTCCAATTCTGGCTATTGTCTTTTTTTTGGGTGCCTCAGCTGAAATTTGGTTTCTTGAGTTTCACTGGGATTGTCAGATTAATTCAGTCAGAATTCCACAGGCAGTCAGCTTTAGTGGTGGATGAATCTGGGAACAGCCGGTTTCCTTGCAACTAAATCAAACCCAATATCATTATGGATTCTTGCATTTCTTTGGCTTTTTCTCTTTTTTCTTATTTATCATGGTTTGTAATGAATTTTCTGATGTGAGCTTTGGTTTTGAGGCTGGCATATTGAGTTCAGGGCACAAGAGGATGGTTCTTTTTCAATCAGGGCACAGCTGTTGGCTTGCTCTACTTCTGGCTTGCTGTCATTGTTTTGGGTGCCTCAGCTGATTTGTGGTTTTTTGTGTGGCAATTTCCTAAATGTTTTCTGGGTCTGAGTCGGTTTTGCCTTCTTATTCCCAAATTTTGTATTCTGATGCAATACAAGCAAGATTTTGGACAGAGTAGCCATTATGAAAGAAAAAAAAAAAACACAGCAAATTGACCTTTCAGGATTAGATATCCATAGGCAACACAAGCAAGATGAGATTCTGTGTTTTGGAAAATGACATGGAACGCTTCTGCTGAGGTGACAGATTCTAATTCCCTCCAAATGGAGTGTGAGAGCGATTTTGAGGTGAATTCAATCAGAATTCCAAAGTCAGTCTGTGGAAGGGGGGCATGATTCTGGAAACAGCCAGTTTCTTTGTGTCTAAATCCAGCCAAATATCACAAAGGACTCTTGCATTTCTTTGGCTTTTTCACATTTCCCTTATTTATCATGGTTTGTAATGAATTTTCAGATGTGAGCTTTGGTTTTGAGGCTGGCATATTGAGTTCAGGGCACAAGAGGAAGGTTCTTTTTCAATCAGGGCACAGCTGTTGGCTTGCTCCACTTCTGGCTTGCTGTCATTGTTTTGGGTGCCTCAGCCGATTTGTGGTTTCTTGAGTGGCAATTTCCTAAATGTTTTCTGGGTCTGAGTCGGTTTTGCCTTCTTATTCCCAAATTTTGTATTCTGATGCAATACAAGCAAGATTTTGGAGAGTAGCCATTATGAAAGAAAAAAAAAAAACACAGCAAATTGCCCTTTCAGGATTAGATATCTACAGGCAACTCGACCAATATGAGTTTCTGTGTTTTGGAAAATGACATGGAACCCTTCTGCTGAGGGGACAGATTCTCATTCCCTCCAAATGGAGTGTGAGTGCGATTTTGAGGAGAATTCAATCAGAATTCCAAAGTCTGTCTGTGGAAGGGGGGGATGAATCTTTAAACAGCCAGTTTCCTTCTGTCTAAATCCAGCCAAATATCACAAAGGACTCTTGCATTTCTTTGGCTTTTTCACATTTCCCTTATTTATCAAGGTTTGCAATGAATTTTCTGATGTGAGCTTTGGTTTTGAGGCTGGAATATGGAGTTCAGGGCACCGGAGAAATGGTCTTTTTCAACCAGGGCACAGCTGTTGCCTTGCTCCCATTTTGCCTTGCTGTCATTGTTTTGGGTACCTCAGCTGACTTTTGGTTTCTTGAGCGGCAATTCCTAAATGTTTTCTGGGTCTGAATTGGTTTTGACTTCTTCCTTTCCAAATTTTGTATTCTGACGCAATAAAAACAAGAGTTTGGGCAGAGTAGTCATTATGAAATAAACAACACAACAAATAGGTGTTTGAAGCTTAGAAGTCTACAGGTAACTCGACCAAGGTGAGTTTTTGTGTTTTGGAAAATGAAGTGGAACACTTTGGCTGAGGTGACAGATATTAATTGCCTCCAAACTGAGTTTCACTGCGATTTTTGTGTTAATTCAGACAGAAACCACAGACACTCAGCTGGGAGGTGTGGATTAATCTGGAAACAGCCATTAACAAGGGAATAAATCAAGCCCAACATCACTAAGAACTCCTGCATTTCTTTGGCTTTTTTCTCATTTTTCTTATTTATCATGGTTTGCAATGAATTTTCTGATGTGAGCTTTGGTTTTGAGGCTGGCATATTGAGTTCAGGGCACAAGAGGAAGGTTCTTTTTCAATCAGGGCACAGCTGTTGGCTTGCTCCAATTCCAGCTTGCTGTCATTGTTTTGGATGCCTCAGAATATTTGTGGTTTCTTGAGTGGCAATTCCCTAAATGTTTTCTGGGTCTGAGTAGGATTTGCCTTCTTATTCCCAAATTTTGTATTCTGATGCAATACAAACAAGAGTTTGGACAGAGTAGCCATTATGAAATAAAAAACACAACAAATAGGCGTTTGAAGCTTGGAAATCTACAGGTAACACAACCAAGGTGAGTTTTTGTGTTTATGAAAATCAAATGGAACACTTTGGCTGAGGTGACAGATATTAATTGCCTCCAAACTGAGTTTCACTGCGATTTTCAGGTTAATTCAGTCAGAATTCCACAGGCAGTCATCTGGAGGGGTGGATGAATCCGGGAACAGCCCGTATCCTTGCGACTGAATCAAGCCCAATATCATTATGGATTCTTGCATTTCTTTGGCTTTTTTCTCATTTTTCTTATGTATCATGGTTTGTAATGAATTTTCTGATGTGAGCTTTGGTTTTGAGGCTGGCATATTGAATTTTTGTGCACAAGAGGGAGGTTCTTTTTCAATCAGGGCACTGCTGTTGTCTTGCTGCAATTCTGCTTGCAGTCCTTGTTGTGGGTTCCTCAGCTGATTTGTGGATTCTTGTGCTGCAGTTTCCTAAATGTTTTCTGTGTCTGAGTCGGATTTGCCTTCTTATTCCCAAATTTTGTATTCTGACGTAATACAAGCAAGATTTTGGACAGAGTAGCCATTATGAAGGAAAAAAAAAAAAAACACAGCAAATTGCCCTTTCAGGATTAGAAATCTACAGGCAACACGACCAAGATAAGTTTCTGTGTTTTGAAAAATGACATGGAACCCTTCTGCTGAGGGGACAGATTCTAATTCCCTCCAAATTGAGTGAGAGTGCGATTTTGAGGTGAATTCAGTCAGAATTCCAAAGTCTGTCTGTGGAAGGGGGGGATGAATCCGGAAACAGACAATTTCCTTCTGTCTAAATCCAGCCAAATATCACAAAGGACTCTTGAATTTCTTTGGCTTTCTCAGATTTCCCTTATTTTTCATGGTTTGTAATGAATTTTCTGATGGGAGCTTTGGTTTTGAGGCTGCAATATGGAGTTCTGGGCACTGGATTAATGGTCTTGTTCAATCAGGGCACAGCTGTTGTCTTGCTCCAATTCTGTCTTGCTTTCAAGGTTTTGGGTGCCGCAGCTAATTTGTGGTTTCTTGAGTGGCAATTTCCTAAATGTTTTCTGGGTCTGAGTTGGTTTTGCCTTCTTCCTTCCCAAATTTAGTATTCTGATGCAATGCAAAGAAGAGTTTGTACAGAGTAGTCATTATGAAATAAACAGCACAACAAATAGCGTTCCAAGATTTTAAATCTGCAGGTAACATGACCAAAGTGAGTTTTTTTGTTTTGGAAAATGAAATGGAAAACTTTGGCTGAGGTGACAGATATTAATTGCCTCCAAACCGAGTTTCACTGCGATTTTCGGGTTAATTCTGTGAGAATTCCACAGGCAGTCAGCTTTAGGCGTGGATGAATCCGGGAACTGCTGGCTTCCATGCGACTAAATCAAGCCCAATATCATTATGGATTCTTGCATTTCTTTGGCTTTTTTTCTGATTTTTCTTATTTATCATGGTTTGTAATGAATTTTCTGATGTGACCTTTGGTTTTGAGGCTGCAATATGGAGTTCAGGGTACAAGAGGAAGGTTCTTTTTCAATCAGGGCACAGCTGTTGGCGTGCTCCAATTCTGCTTGCTGTCATTGTTTTGGGTTCCTCAGCTGATTTGTGGATTCTTGTGTTGTAGTTTCCTAAATGTTTTCTGGGTCTGAGTCGGATTTGCCTTCTTATTCCCAAATTTTGTATTCTGACGCAACATAAGCAAGATTTTGGACAGAGTAGCCATTATGAAAGAAAAAAAAAACACAGCAAATTGCCCTTTCCGGATTAGAAATCTATAGGCAACACGACCGGATCAATGGTCTTTTTCAAACAGGACACAGCTGTTGGCTTGTTGCAATTCTGGCTTGCTGTCATTGTTTTGCGTGCCTCAGCTGATTTTGGTTTCTTTAGCGGCAATTTCCTACATGTTTTCTGGGTCTGAGTTGGTTTTGCCTTCTTCCTTCCAAAATTTTGTATTCTGACGTAATACAAACAAGAGTTTGGACAGAGTAGCCATTATGAAATAAAAAACACAACAAATATGTGTTTGAAGCTTATATATGTACAGGTAACACGAGCAAGTAAGTTTTTGTGTTTTCGAAAATAAAATTGAACACTATGGCTGAGGTGACAGATATTAATTGCCTCCAAAACCGAGTTTCACTGCGATTTTTTTGTTAATTCATTCAGAAACCAAAGACACTCAGTTGGGAGGTGTGGATGAATCTGGAAACAGCCGTTTACATGGCCATAATTCAAGCCCAATATCCCTAAGAATTCCTGCATTTCTTTGGCTTTTTTCTCATTTTTCTTATTTATCATGGTTTGTAATGAATTTTCTGATGTGAGCTTTGGTTTTGAGGCTGGCATATTGAATTTTTGTGCACAAGAGGGAGGTTCTTTTTCAATCAGGGCACAGCTGTTGGCTTCCTCCAATTCTGGCTGGATGTCATTGTTTTGGGTGCCTCAGCCAATTTGTGGTTTCTTGAGCGGCAATTTCCTAAATGTTTTCTGGGTCTGAGTTGGTTTTGCCTTCTTATTCCCAAATTTTGTATTCTGATGCAATACAAGCAAGATTTTGACAGAGTAGCCATTATGAAAGAAAAAAAAACACAGCAAATTGCCCTTTCAGGATTAGAAATCTACAGGCAACTCGACCAAGATGAGTTTCTGTGTTTTGGAAAATGACATGGAACCCTTCTGCTGAGGGGACAGATTCTAATTCCCTCCAAATTGAGTGTGAGTGCGATTTTGAGGTGAATTAAATCAGAATTCCAAAGTCTGTCTGTGGAAGGGGTGATGAATCTTTAAACAGCCAGTTTCCTTTTGTCTAAATCCAGCCAAATATCAGGAAGAACTCGTGCATTTCTTTGGCTTTTGTCTCATTTTTCTGATTTATCATGGTTTGTAATGAATTTTCTGATGTGAGCTTTGGTTTTGAGGCTGGCATATTGAGTTCAGGGCACAAGAGGAAGGTTCTTTTTCAATCAGGGCACAGCTGTTGTCTTGCTCCAATTCCAGCTTGCTGTCATTGTTTTGGATGCCTCAGAATATTTGTGGTTTCTTGAGTGGCAATTCCCTAAATGTTTTCTGGGTCTGAGTAGGATTTGCCTTCTTATTCCCAAATTTTGCATTCTGATGCAATACAAGCAAGATTTTGACAGAGTAGCCATTATGAAAGAAAAAAAAAAAAAACACAGCAAATTGCCCTTTCAGAATTAGATATCTACAGGCAACACGACGAAGATGAGTTTCTGTGTTTTGGAAAATGACATGGAACCCTTCTGCTGAGGGGACAGATTCTCATTCCCTCCAAATTGAGTGTGAGTGCGATTTTGAGGTGAATTCAATCAGAATTCCAAAGTCAGTCTGTGGAAGGGGGGGACGAATCTGGAAACAGTCAGTTTCCTTTTGTATAAATCAAGCCAAATATCACAAAGAACTCTTGCATTTCTTTGGCTTTTTCACATTTCCCTTATTTATCATGGTTTGTTATGAATTTTCTGATGTGAGCTTTGGTTTTGAGGCTGGAATATGGAGTTCAGGGCACAAGAGGAAGGTTCTTTTTCAATCAGGGCACAGCTGTTGGCTTGCTACAATTTTGGCTTGCTGTCATTGCTTTGGGTGCCTCAGCTGATGTTTGGTTTCTTGAGTGGCAATTTCCTAAATGTTTTCTGGGTCTGAGTTGGTTTTGCCTTCTTCCTTCCCACATTTTTTATTCTGACGCAACACAAACAAGTGTTTGGGCAGAGTAGACATTATGAAATAAAAAACACAACAAAAAGCGTTCGAGCTTACAAATCTACAGGTAACACGAACAAGTGAGTTTTTGTGTTTTGGAAAATCAAATGGAACACTTTGGCTGAGGTGACAGATATTAATTGCCTCCAAACTGAGGTTCACTGTGATTTTCATGTTAATTCAGTCAGAAACCACAGACAATCAGCTGGGAGGTGTGGATGAATCTGGAAATAGCTGTTATCATGGGAATTAATCAAGCCCAATATCACTAAGAACTCCTGCATTTCTTTGGCTTTTTTCTCATTTTTCTTCTTTATCATGGTTTGTAATGAATTTTCTGATGTGAGCTTTGGTTTCGAGGCTGGAATATGGAGTTCAAGGCATGGGAGGAATGGTCTTTTTCAAAAAAGGCACAGCTGTTGACTTGCTCTAATTCTGTCTTGCTTTCAAGGTTTTCGGTACCTCAGCAGATGTGTTTTCTTGAGCGGCAATTTCGTAAATGTTTTGTGGGTCTGAGTTGGTTTTGCCTTCTTACTTCCCAAATTTTGTATTCTGAGGCAATACACACAAGAGTTTGGACAGAGTAGACATTATGAAAGAAAAAAATAAAACAAATAGGCATTTGAAGCTTAGAAATCTACAGGTAACACGACCAATGTGAGTTTTTCTGTTTTGGAAAATCAAATGGAACACTTTGGCTGAGGTGACAGATAGTAATTGCCTCCAAACTGAGTTTCACTGCGATTTTTAGGTTAATTCAGTCAGAATTCCACAGGCAGTCAGCTGGAGGGGTGGATGAATCCGGGAATAGCCGGTTTCTTTGTGACTAAATCCTACCCAATATCACTAAGAACTGGCGCATTTCTTTGCTCATTTCTCATTTTTCTTATTTATCATGGTTTGTAATGAATTTTCTGATGTGAGCTTTGGTTTTGAGGCTGGCATATTGAGTTCAGGGCACAAGAGGAAGGTTCTTTTTCAATCAGGGCACAGCTGTTGGCTTGCTCCAATTCTTTCTTAGTATCATTGTTTTGGGTGCCTCAGCCAATTTGTGGTTTCTTGAGCGGCAATTTCCTAAATGTTTTCTGAGTCTGAGTTGCTTTTGCCTTCTTCCTTCCCTAATTTTGTAACTGACTCAATACAAACAAGAGTTTGGGCAGAGTAGCCATTATGAAATAAAAACCATAGCAAAAAGGGCTTTGAAACTTACAAATCTACAGGTAACATGACCAAGGTGAGGTTTTGTGTTTTGGAAAATAACATGGAACACTTTGGCTGAGGTGACAGATATTAATTGCCTCCAAGCTGAGTTTCACTGTGATTTTCAGGTTAATTCAGTCAGAATTCCACAGGCAGTCAGCTGGAGGGGTGGATGAATCCGGGAACAGCCGGTTTCCTTGCGACTAAATCAAGCCCAATATCATTATGGATTCTTGCATTTCTTTGGCATTTTTCTCCTTTTTCTTATTTATCATGGTTTGTAATGAATTTTCTTATGTGAGCTTTGGTTTTGAGGCTGCAATAAGGAGTTCAGGGCAAGAGAGGAATGGTCTTTTTCAAACAGGTCACAGCTGTTGGCCTGCTCCAATTCTGGCTTACTGTCATTGTTTTGGGTGCCTCAGCTGACTTTTGGTTTCTTGAGCGGTAATTCTCTAAATGTTTTCTGGGTCTGAGTTGGTTTTGCCTTCTTCCTTCCCAAATTTTGTATTCTGACGCCATACAAACAAGAGTTTGGGCAGAGTAGCCATTTTGTAATGAAAAACACAACAAATAGGCGTTTGAAGGTTAGAAATCTACAGGGAACATGACCAAGGTGAGGTTTTTTGTTTTGGAAAATAAAATGGAACACTTTGGCTGAGGTGACAGAGATTAATTGCATCCAAGCTGAGTTTCACTGTGATTTTCAGGTTAATTCATTCAGAATTCCACAGGCAGTCAGCTGGAGGGGTGGATGAATCCGGGAACAGCCGGTTTCCTTGCGACTGAATCAAGCCCTATATCATTATGGATTCTTGCATTTCTTTGGAATTTTTCTCATTTTTCTTAATTATCATGGTTTGTAATGAATTTTCTGATGTGAGCTTTGGTTGAGGATGGCATTTGGAGATCAGAGCAGAAGAGGAAGGTTCTTTTTCCATCAGGGCACAGCTGTGGGCTTGCTCCAATTCTGGCTTGCTGTCATTGTTTTGGGTGCCTCAGCTGACTTTTGGTTTCTTGAGTGGCAATTTCCTAAATGTTTTCTGGGTCTGAGTTGGTTTTGCCGTCTTCCTTCCCAAATTTTGTATTTGGGCACAATAGAAACAAGAGTTTGGACAGAGTAGCCATTATGAAATAAAAAGCACAAAAAATAGGCATTTGAAGCTTATAAATCTACAGGTAACCAAGACACTCTGGCAAAAAGATCTCTGTGAGTGAGATCCCAGTGGAAAGAACAGGTCTTCAAAGAGGGAGGTGCCTTTCTCTGAAGGGAGGAGAGAACCTCCACTTTGACTATGACCTTGTTTAAACAAGATAAGAGTCGGAGAACTCAGAGGGCTTCCATAGCCTTGGAAACTCATGACTGCTGCATAGGGAGATTACTGATGCCATAAACAGGAGTGTCAATTGGTAAAGTCAACAACAGGAGTCACTGTGCACTTACTCCTCATGTAGGATCTCTGTCCTTAATGTGCTGTGCATTGAGATTTAATGCTACAATGAGTACTCAAATAATATATTTCACTTTGTGTTTCTATGGGGGTGCAAACTGTTGCAATCTTTACTTAATGCATACTAAACTGATCCTCTGTATAAAAAAAAAAAAAGAAAGAACTATCAACTCCCAACTTGACTCTCACTGGGATTAAACATGACAATAGGTCTGATCTGATTTCATCATCATTTAAAAAAAAATCATCTATTATTTTTCACTTTATGTTTCTGTGTGGGAGCAAACTGTTGAAATCCTTACTTAAGGTATACTAAGCTGATCTTCTGTATATTAAAATAATCGAAAATGAATCTTGATGTGAATGGAAGGGGAGAGGGAGTGGGAAAGGGGAGGGTTGTGGGTGGGAGGGACGGTATGGGGGGGAAGCCATAGTAATCCATTATTCGTACTTTGGAAACGTATATTCATTAAATAAAAGTTAAAAAAAAAAGAAAAGAAAAAAAAAGAAAAGAAAATGGAACACTTTGGCTGAGGGGGCAGATATTAGTTGCCTCCAAACTGAGTTTCACTGCAATTTTCAGGTTAATTCAGTCAGAATTCCACAGGTAGTCAGCTGGAGGGGGGATGAATCTGGGAAGAGCCGATTTCCTTGTGACTAAATCAAGCCCAATATCATTATGGATTCTTGCATTGCTTTGGCTTTTTTCTCATTTTTCTTATTTATCATGGTTTGTAATGAATTTTCTGATGTGAGCTTTGGTTTTGAGGCTGCAATATTGAGTTCAGGGCACTAGAGGAAGGTTCTTTTTCAATCAGGGCACAGCTGTTGACTTGCTCCAATTCTGGCTTGCTGTCATTATTTTGGGTGACTCAGCTCAATTTTGGTTTGTTGAGTGGCAATTTCCTAAATGTTTTCTGGGTCTGAGTTGTTTTGCCTTCTTCATTCGCAAATGTTGTATTCTGATGCAATACAAACAAGAGTTTGGGCAGAGTAGCCATTATGAAATAAAAAACACAACAAATAGGCGTTTGAGGCTTAGAAATCTACAGGTAACATGACCAAGGTGAGTTTTTGTGTTTTGGAAAATCAAATGGAACACTTTGGCTGAGGTGACAGATATTAATTGCCTCCAAACTGAGTTTCACTGTGACTTTCAGGTTAATTCAGTCAGAATTCCACAGGCAGTCAGCAGGAGGGGTGGATAAATCTGGGAACAACTGGTTTCCGTGCAAGTAAATCAAGCGCAATATCATTATGGATTCTTGCATTTCTTTGGTTTTATTTTCATTTTTCTTATTTATCATGGTTTGTAATGAATTTTCTGATGTGAGCTTTGGTTTTGAGGCTGCAGTATGGAGTTCATGGCACAAGAGGAAGATTCTTTTTCAATCAGGGCACAGCTGCAGACTTCCTCCCATTCTGGCTTGCTGTCTTGTTTTGGGTGCCTCAGCTGATGTGTGTTTCTGAACGGCAATTTACTAAATGTTTTCTGGGTCTGAGTTGGTTTTGCCTTCTTCCTTCCCAAATTTTGTATTCTGACACAATACACACAAGAGTTTGGACAGAGTAACCATTATGAAATAAAAAACACAACAAATAGGCGTTTGAAGCTTAGAAATCTACAGGTAACACAACCAAGGTGAGTTTTTGTGTTTTGGAAAATCAAATGGAACACTTTGGCAGAGGGGACAGATATTAGTTGCCTCCAAACTGAGTTTCACTGCGATTTTCAGGTTAATTCAGTCAGAATTCCACAGGTAGTCAGCTGGAGGGGGGGATGAATCTGGGAAGAGCCGATTTCCTTGTGACTAAATCAAGCCCAATATCATTATGGATTCTTGCATTGCTTTGGCTTTTTTCTCATTTTTCTTATTTATCATGGTTTGTAATGAATTTTCTGATGTGAGCTTTGGTTTTGAGGCTGCCATATTGAGTTCAGGGCACTAGAGGAAGGTTCTTTTTCAATCAGGGCACAGCTGTTGACTTGCTCCTATTCTGGCTTGCTGTCATTATTTTGGGTGCCTCAGCTCAATTTTGGTTTGTTGAGTGGCAATTTCTTATATGTTTCTGGGTCTGAGTTGGTTTTGCTGTCTTCCTTCCCAAATTCTGTATTCTGATGCAATACAAACAGGAGTTTGGGCAGAGTAGCCATTATGAAATAAAAAACACAACAAATAGGCGTTTGAAGCTTAGAAATCTACAGGTAACACTACCAAGGTGAGTTTTTGTGTTTTGGAAAATCAAATGGAACACTTTGCTGAGGTGACAGATATTAATAGCCTCCAAACTGGTTTCACTGCGATTTTCAGGTTAATTCAGTCAGAAGTCCACAGGCAGTCAGCTGGAGGGGTGGATGAATGCGGGAACAGCCGGTTTCCTTGCGACTAACTCAAGCCCAATATCATTATGGATTCTTGCATTTCTTTAGCTTTTTTCTCAGTTTTCTTATTTATCATGGTTTGTAATGAATTTTCTGATGTCAGCTTTGGTTTTGAGGCTGGCATATTGAGTTCATGGCACAAGAAGAAGGTTCGTTTTCAATCAGGGCACAGCTGTTGGCTTGCTCCAATTCTGGCTTGCTGTCATTGTTGGGTGCCTCAGCTGAGTTTTGGTTTCTTGAGGGTCAGTTTGCTGAATATTTTCTAAGTCTGAGTTGGTTTTACCTTCTTCATACCCAAATTGTGTATTCTCATGCAATACAAGCAAGATTGTGGACAGAGTAGCCATTATGAAAGAAAACAAAAAACAGCAAATTGGCCTTTCAGGATTAGAAATCTACAGGCAACATGACCAAGATGAGTTTCTATGGTTTGGAAAATGACATGGAACCCTTCTGCTGAGGGGACAGATACTAATTCATCCAAATTGAATGTGAGTGGGATTTTGAGGTGAATTCAATCAGAAGTCCAAAGTCAGTCTGTGGATGGGGGGATGAATCCGGAAACAGCCAGTTTCCTTGTTTCTAATCCCGCCAAGTATCACAAAGGACTCTTGCATTTCTTTGGCTTTTTCACATTTCCATTATTTATCATGGTTTGTAATGAAATTTCTGATGTGAATTTGGTTTTGAGGTTGCAATATTGAGTTCAGGGCACGGGAGGAATGGTCTTTTTCAATCAGGGCACAGCTGTTGGCTTGCTCCAATTCTGGCTTGCTGTCATTGTTTTGGGAGCCTCAGCTGACTTTTGGTTTGTTGAGCGGCAATTTCCTAAATGTTTTCTGGGTCTGAGTTGGTTTTGCCGTCTTCATTCCCAAATTCTGTATTCTGACGCAATACAAAGAAGAGTTTGGGCAGAGTAGCCATTATGAAATAAAAAACACAACAAATAGGCGTTTGAAGCTTAGAAATCTTCAGGTAACACAACCAAGGTGAGTTTTTGTGTTTTGGAAAATCAAATGGAACAATTTGGCTGAGGGGACAGATATTAGTTGCCTCCAAACTGAGTTTCACTGCGATTTTCAGGTAAATTCAGTCAGAATTCCACAGGCTGTCAGCTGGAGGGGGGGTTGAATCTGGGAAGAGCCGATTTCCTTGTGACTAAATCAAGCCCAATATCATTATGGATTCTTGCATTGCTTTGGCTTTTTTCTCATTTTTCTTATTTATCATGGTTTGTAATGAATTTTCTGATGTGAGCTTTGGTTTTGAGGCTGCCATATTGAGTTCAGGGCACTAGAGGAAGGTTCTTTTTCAATCAGGGCACAGCTGTTGGCTTGCTCCACTTCTGGCTTGCTGTCATTATTTTGGGTGACTCAGCTCAATTTTGGTTTGTTGAGTGGCAATTTTCTAAATGTTTTCTGGGTCTGAGTTGGTTTTGCCTTCTTCATTCGCAAATGTTGTATTCTGATGCAATACAAACACGAGTTTGGGCAGAGTAGCCATTATGAAATAAAAAACACAACACATAGGCATTTGAAGCTTAGAAATCCACAGGTAACACAACCAAGGTGAGTTTTTGTGTTTTGGAAAATCAAATGGAACACTTTGGCTGAGGGGACAGATATTAGTTGCCTCCAAACTGAGTTTCACTGTGATTTTCAGGTGAATTCACTCAGAATTCCACAGGCAGTCAGCTGGAGGGGTGGATGAATCCGGGAACAGCCGGTTTCCTTGCGACTAAATCAAGCCCAATATCATTATGGATTCTTGCATTTCTTTAGCTTTTTTCTCAGTTTTCTTATTTATCATGGTTTGTAATGAATTTTCTGATGTCAGCTTTGGTTTTGAGGCTGGCATATTGAGTTCATGGCACAAGAAGAAGGTTCGTTTTCAATCAGGGCACAGCTGTTGGCTTGCTCCAATTCTGGCTTGCTGTCATTGTTGGGTGCCTCAGCTGAGTTTTGGTTTCTTGAGGGTCAGTTTGCTGAATATTTTCTAAGTCTGAGTTGGTTTTTCCTTCTTCCTTCCCAAATTGTGTATTCTCATGCAATACAAGCAAGATTGTGGACAGAGTAGCCATTATGAAAGAAAACAAAAAACACAGCAAATTGGCCTTTCATGATTAGAAATCTACAGGCAACATGACCAAGATGAGTTTCTATGGTTTGGAAAATGACATGGAACCCTTCTGCTGAGGGGACAGATACTAATTTATCCAAATTGAATGTGAGTGGGATTTTGAGGTGAATTCAATCAGAAGTCCAAAGTCAGTCTGTGGATGGGGGGATGAATCTGGAAACAGCCAGTTTCCTTGTTTCTAATCCCGCCAAGTATCACAAAGGACTCTTGCATTTCTTTGGCTTTTTCACATTTCCATTATTTATCATGGTTTGTAATGAATTTTCTGATGTGAGCTTTATTTTGAGGCTGCAAATATGGACTTCAGGGCAGAAGAGCATGGTTCTTTTTCAATCAGGGCACACCTCTTTGCTTGCTCCAATCTGGTTTAATGTCATTGGTTTGGGTAACTCAGCTGTGTTTTGGTTTCTTGAGCGTCAATTTCCTAAATGATTTCTGAGTCTGAGTTGGTTTTGCCTTCTTCCTTCCCAAATGTTGTATTCTGACACAATATAAACAAGTGTTTGGTTAAAGTAGTCATTATGAAATAAAAAGCACAACAAATAGGCGTTTGAAGCTTAGAAATCTACAGGTAACACGACCAAGGTGAGTTTTTGTGTTTTGGAAAATCAAATGGAACACTTTGGCTGAGGTGACAGATATTAATTGACTCCAAACTGAGTTTCACTGCGATTTTCAGGTAAATTCAGTCAGAATTCCACAGGCTGTCAGCTGGAGGGTGGATGAATCCGGGAACAGCTGGTTTCCTTGCGACTGAATCAAGCCCTATATCATTATGCATTCTTGGAATTCTTTGGCTTTTTTCTCATTTTTCTTATTTATCATGGTTTGTAATGAATTTTCTGATGTGAGCTTTGGTTTTGAGGCTGCCATATTGAGTTCAGGGCACAAGAGGAAGGTTCTTTTTCAATCAGGGCACAGCTGTTGACTTGCTCCTATTCTGGCTTGCTGTCATTATTTTGGGTGCCTCAGCTCAATTTTGGTTTGTTGAGTGGCAATTTCCTGAATGTTTTCTGTGTCTGAGTTGGTTTTGCCTTCTTCTTTCCCAAATTTTGTATTCTGATGCAATACTAACAAGAGTTTCGGCAGAGTAGCCATTATGAAATAAAAAAAACACAACAAATAGGCGTTTGAAGCTTAGAAATCTACAGGTAACACGACCAAGGTGAGTTTTTGTGTTTTGGAAAATCAAATGGAACACTTTGGCTGAGGTGACAGATATTAATTGACTCCAAACTGAGTTTCACTGCGATTTTCAGATTAATTCAGTGAGAATTCCCCAAGCAGTCAGCTGGAGGGTGGATGAATCCGGGAACAGCCGGTTTCCTTTCGACTGAATCAAGCCCAATATCATTATGGATTCTTGCATTTCTTTGGATTTTTCTCCTTTTTCTTATTTATCATGGGTTGTAATGAATTTTCTGATGTGAGCTTTGAATTTTGGGGCTGGCATATTGAGTTCAGGGCACAAGAGGAAGGTTCTTTTTCAATCAGGGCACAGCTGTTGGCTTGCTCCACTTCTGGCTTGCTGTCATTATTTTGGGTGCCTCAGCTCAATTTTGGTTTGTTGAGTGGCAATTACCTAAATGTTTCTGGGTCTGAGTTGGTTTTCCCTTCTTCCTTCCCAAATGTTGTATTCTGACAATACAAACAAGAGTTGGGGCAGAGTAGCCATTATGAAATAAAAAACACAACAAATCGGCGTTTGAAGCTTATAAATCTACAGGTAACACGACCAAGGTGAGTTTTTGTGTTTTGGAAAATCAAATGGAACACTTTGGCTGAGGTGACAGATATTAATTGCCTCCAAACTGAGTTTCCCTGGGATTTTCAGGTTAATTCAGTCAGCATTCCACAGGCAGTCAGCTGGAGGGGGGGATGAATCTGGGAAGACCCGATTTCCTTGCAACTAGATCAAGCCCAATATCATTATGGATTCTTGCATTTCTTTGGCTTTTTTCTCCTTTTTCTTATTTATCATGGTTTGTAATGAATTTTCTGATGTGAGCTTTGCTTTTCAGGCTGCAATATGGAGTTCAGGGCAACGGAAGAAGGGTCTTATTCAAACAGGGCACGGATCTTTGCTTGCTCCAATTCTGGCTTACTGTCATTGGTTTGGGTGCCTCAGCTGAGTTTGGTTTCTTGAGCGGCAATTTCCTAAATGTTTTCTGGGTCTGAGTTGGTTTTGCCTTCTTCCTTCCCAAATGTTGTCTTCTGACTCAATACAAACAAGAGTTTGGACAGAGTAGCCATTATGAAATAAAAAACACAACAAATACGCATTTGAAGCTTACACATCTACAGGTAACATGACCAAGGTGAGTTTTTGTGTTTTGGAATATAAAATAGAACACTTTGGCTGTGGTGACAGATATTATTTGCCTCCAAACTGAGTTTCACTGTGATTTTCAGGTTAATTCAGTCAGAATTCCACAGGCAGTCAGCTGGAGGGGTGGATGAATCCGTAAACAACCGGTTTCCTTGCGACTAAATCAAGCCTTATATCATTATGGAATCTTGCATTTCTTTAGATTTATTCTCATTTTTCTTATTTATCATGCTTTGTAATGAATTTTCTGATGTGAGCTTTGCTTTTGAGGCTGACATTTTGAGTTCAGAGCACAAGAGGATGTTTCTTTTTCCATCAGGGCACATTGTTGGCTTGCTCCAATTCTGGCTTGCTGTCATTGTTTTGGGTGCCTCAGCTGACCTTTGGTTTCTTGAGTGGCAATTTCCTAAATTTTTTCTGGGTCTGAGTTGGTTTTGCCTTCCTCCTACCAAAATTTTGTATTCGGACGCAATACAAACAAGAGTTTGGGCAGAGTAGCCATTATGAAATAAAAAACACAACAAATAGGCATTTGAAGCTTATAAATCTACAGGTAACATGAACAAGGTGAGTTTTTGTGTTTTGCAAAATCAAATGGAACACTTTGGCTGAGGTGACAGATATTAATGGATTCCAACCTGAGTTTCACTGCGATTTTCAGATTAATTCAGTGAGAATTCCCCAAGCAGTCAGCTGGAGGGTGGATGAATCCGGGAACAGCCGGTTTCCTTGCGACTGAATCAAGCCCAATATCATTATGGATTCTTGCATTTCTTTGGCTTTTTTCTCCTTTTTTTTTTTTTTTTTGATAGCACAGATCCTTTTATTTTTTTTTTTGCATTTGTTTTTTTTTTTAATTTTTTTTTATCTTTTATTTAATGAATATAAATTTCCAAAGTACGACTTATGGATTACAATGGCTTACCCCCCCATACCGTCCCTCCCACCCACAACCCTCCCCTTTCCCACTCCCTCTCCCCGTCCATTCACATCAAGATTCATTTTCGATTATCTTAATATACAGAAGATCAGCTCAGTATACCTTAAGTAAGGATTTCAACAGTTTGCTCCCACACAGAAACATAAAGTGAAAAATAATAGATGATTTTTTTTTAAATGATGATGAAATCAGATCAGACCTATTGTCATGTTTAATCCCAGTGAGAGTCAAGTTGGGAATTGATAATTTCTTTCTTTCTTTTTTTTTTTTTTTTAACAGAAGATCAGTTTAGTGTACATTAAGTAAAGATTTCAATCGTTTGCACCCCCATAGAAACACAAAGTGAAATATACTGTTTGAGTACTCGTTATAGCATTAAGCCTCAGTGTACAGCACATTAAGGACAGAGATCCTACATGAGGAGTAAGTGCACAGTGACTCCTGTTGTTGACTTTACAAATTGACACTCCTGTTTATGGCATCAGTAATCTCCCTATGCACCAGTCATGAGTTTCCAAGGCTATGGAAGCCCCTTGAGTTCTCCGACTCTTATCTTGTTTAGACACGGTCATAGTCAAAGTGGAGGTTCTCTCCTCCCTTCAGAGAAAGGCACCTCCCTCTTTGAAGACCTGTTCTTTCCACTGGGATCTCACTCACAGAGATCTTTTTGCCAGAGTGTCTTGGCTTTCCATGCCTGAAATACTCTCATGGGCTTTTCAGCCAGATGCGAGTGCCTTTAGGGCTGATTCTGAGGCCAGAGTGCTATTTAGGACATCCGCCATTCTATGAGTCTGCTGAGTATCTCACTTCCCATGTTGGATCACTCTCCCCTTTATTTATTCTATTGGTTAGTGTTAGCAGATACTAGACTTGTTTATGTGCTCCCTTTGACTCTTAGTCCTTTCATTATGATCAATTGTGAACTGAAATTGATCACTTGGAATAGTGAGATGGCATTGGCACATGCCACCTTGATGGGATTGAATTGGAATCCCCTGGTATGTTTCCAACTCTACCAATTGGGGCAAGTCAGCCTGAGCATGCCCCAAATTATACATCTCTTCCCTCTCTTATTCCCACTCTTATGTTTAACAGGGATCACATTTCAGTTAATTTTCAACACTTAAGAATAACTGTGTGATAATTACAGAATTAAACCAGTCATATTAAGTAGAACAGACAAAAAAAAATACTATGAGGGATAATGTATTAAGTTGTCCATTAGCAGTCAGGGCTATGCTGATCAAGTCACCATTTCTCATAGTGTCCATTTCACTTCAGGAGGTTTCCTTTTTGGTGTTCAGTCAGTTGTCACCGATCAGGGAGAACATATGGTATTTGTCCCTTTGGGACTGGCTTACTTCACTCAGCATGATGTGTTCCAGATTCCTCCATTTTGTTGCAAATGACTGGATTTCGTTGTTTCTTACTGCGGTATAGTATTCTAAAGAATACATATCCCATAATTTCTTTATCCAGTCTACCATTGATGGGCATTTAGATTGGTTCCAGGTCTTGGCTATTGTGAATTGTGCTGCAATAAACATTAGGGTGCAGACCGCTTTTTTGTTTATCAATTTAAACTCCTTTGGGTAAATTCCAAGGAGTGGGATGGCTGGGTCGAACGGTAGGGTTATATTCAGGTTTCTGAGGAATCTCCAGACTGATTTCCATAGTGGCTTGACCAGTTTGCATTCCCACCAACAGTGGGTTAGTGTCCCTTTTTCCCCACATCCTCGCCAGCATCTGTTGTTGGTAGATTTCTGTATGTGAGCCATTCTAACCGGGGTGAGGTGAAACCTCATTGTGCTTTTGATTTGCATTTCCCTGATTGCTAGTGACCTTGAACATTTTTTCATGTGCCTGTTGGCCATTTGGATTTCCTCTTTTGAAAAATGTCTATTGAGGTCCTTGGCCCATCTCTTAAGTGGGTTGTTGGTTTTGTTTTTGTGGAGTTTCTTGATCTCTTTGTAGATTCTGGTTATTAACCCTTTATCTGTTGCATAGTTTGCAAATATTTTTTCCCATTCTGTCGGTTGTCTCTTCACTCTCCTGACTGTTTCTTTTGCAGTACAGAAACTTCTCAATTTGATGCAATCCCAATAGTTGATTTTGGCTTTGACTGTCTGTGCCTCCCGGGTCTTTTCCAGAAATTCTTTGCCTGTGCCAATATCTTGAAGGGTTTCTCCAATGTTCTCTAATAACTTAATGGTGTCAGGACGTAGATTTAGGTCTTTAATCCACGTTGAGTGGATTTTTGTGTAAGGTGTAAGGTAGGGGTCTTGCTTCATGATTCTGCACGTGGAAATCCAGTTTTCCCAGCACCATTTATTGAATAGACTGTCCTTGCTCCAGGAATTAGTTTTAGATCCTTGATCAAATATAAGTTGGCTGTAGATGTTTGGGTTGATTTCTGGTGTTTCAATTCTGTTCCATTGGTCTATCCATCTGTTTCTGTACCAGTACCATGCTGTTTTGATTACAACTGCCCTGTAGTATGTCCTGAAGTCTGGTATTGTGATGCCTCCGGCTTTGTTTTTGTTGTACAAGATTGCTTTAGCTATTCGAGGTCTCTTGTGCCTCCATATGAATTTCAGCATCATTTTTTCTAGATCTGCGAAGAATGTCTTTGGTATCTTGATTGGGATTGCATTGAATCTATAAATTGCTTTTGGGAGAATGGACATTTTGATGATGTTGATTCTTCCAATCCATGAGCATGGAAGATTTTTCCATTTTTTGGTATCCTCTTCTATTTCTTTCTTTAAGGTTTTGTAATTTTCATCGTAGAGATCTTTAACGTCCTTGGTTAAGTTTATTCCAAGGTATTTGATTGTTTTTGTAGCTATTGTGAATGGGATTGATCTTAGCAGTTCTTTCTCAGTCATGGCATTGCTTGTGTATACAAAGGCTGTTGATTTTTGTGCATTGATTTTATATCCTGCCACTTTGCCAAACTCCTCTATGAGTTCCAATAGTCTCTTAGTAGAGTTCTTTGGATCCTCTAAGTACAGAATCATATCGTCTGCAAAGAGGGATAGTTTGACTTCTTCCTTCTTGATTTGTATTCCTTTGATTTCTTTTTCTTGTCTGATGGCTCTGGCTAAAACTTCCAGAACTATGTTAAATAGCAGTGGTGAGAGTGGGCATCCCTGCCTGGTGCCAGATTTCAGTGGAAATACTTCCAATTTTTCCCCATTCAATAGGATGCTGGCTGTGGGTTTTTTATAAATTGCTTTGATTATATTGAGGAATGTTCCTTCTATACCCAATTTGCTTAGAGTTTTCATCATGAAAGGGTGTTGAATTTTATCAAATGCTTTCTCTGCATCAATTGAGATAACCGTATGGTTTTTCTTCTGCAGTCTGTTAATGTGGTGAATCACATTGATTGATTTGCGAATGTTGAACCATCCCTGCATACCAGGGATGAATCCCACTTGGTCTGGGTGGATGATTTTCCTGATGTGTTGTTGTATTCTATTGGCCAGAATTTTATTGAGGATTTTTGCATCTATGTTCATCAGGGATATTGGTCTGTAATTTTCTTTCAGTGCTGCATCTTTCTCTGGCTTAGGGATTAAGGTGATGCTGGCTTCATGGAAAGAATTTGGGAGGATTCCCTCTTTTTCGATTGTTCTGAATAGTTTGAGAAGAAATGGGATTAGTTCTTCTTTAAATGTCTGGTAGAATTCAGCAGTGAATCCATCTGGTCCTGGGCTTTTCTTTGTTGGGAGGGCCTTTATTACTGTTTCAATTTCTGTTTCAGTTATGGGTCTATTTAGGTTTTCGATGTCTTCATGGTTCAATTTTGGTAGATTGCATGTGTCCAGGAATCTATCCATTTCTGATAGGTTTTCCTGTTTGCTGGCATACAGGTCCTTGTAGTAATTTCTGATGATTCTTTTTATTTCTGTGGTGTCTGTTGTTACATTTCCTTTTTCATCTCTGATTTTATTGATTTGGGTCTTTTCTCTTCTTTTTTTTAGTTAGTTGGGCCAATGGGGTGTCAATTTTGTTGATTTTTTCAAAAACCCAGCTTCTCGCTTGGCTGATTTTTTGTAATGTTTTTTTGGATTCAATCCTGTTAATTTCTTCTCTGGTTTTAATTAGTTCTCTTCTCCTGGATGTTCCCAGCTGAGTTTCACTGTGATTTTCAGGTTAATTCAGTCAGAATTCCACAGGCAGTCAGGAAGCACATGCTTCCTGTTCGGCAAATGCATCCAATGGCATGTTTACAGAAAGAAATATCATGTTTTCTCAGGTTTCTGAAGCTTTCTTCCTAGAAAACTCGAATGTGTGGCGTATTAGACTCCAGGTGGAACCAATTAGCATTTGCCAGCTGAAAACAAAAACTTACATGCTAAAATGCATTCAAAACCGTAAAGCCCATAGAGAATGTCCAGAAAACACAAACACAGAGGCTGTAGCAAGATGTGGGATTGAGATAGCCACAACACACCAGATAGTTTTGTTTTCATCCAGAGTATCTGGACAAAATGTTGTAGTATCCCGGTGAAATTTAACCAAAAATCACCGTGAAAGTGGTTTTGGAGAAAAGCACATGCTTCCTGTTCGGCAAATGCATCCAATGGCATGTTTACAGAAAGAAATATCATGTTTTCTCAGGTTTCTGAAGCTTTCTTCCTAGAAAACTCGAATGTGTGGCGTATTAGACTCCAGGTGGAACCAATTAGCGTTTGCCAGCTGAAAACAACAACTTACATGCTAAAATGCATTCAAAACCGTAAAGTCCATAGAGAATGTCCAGAAAACACAAACAGAGAAGTTGTAGTAAGATCAGGGATTCAGATAGCCACAAACACCAGATAGTTTTGTTTTCATCCAGAGTATCTGGACAAAATGTTGTAGTATCCCGGTGAAATTTAACCATAAAACACCGTGAAAGTGGTTTTGGAGAAAAGCACAATCTTCCTGTTCGGCAAATGCATCCAATGTCATGTTTACAGAAAGAAATATCATGTTTTCTCAGGTTTCTGAAGCTTTCTTCCTAGAAAACTCGAATGTGTGGCGTATTAGACTCCAGGTGGAACCAATTAGCATTTGCCAGCTGAAAACAAAAACTTACATGCTAAAATGCATTCAAAACCGTAAAGCCCATAGAGAATGTCCAGAAAACACAAACACAGACGCTGTAGCAAGATGTGGGATTGAGATAGCCACAACACACCAGATAGTTTTGTTTTCATCCAGAGTATCTGGACAAAATGTTGTAGTATCCCGGTGAAATTTAACCAAAAAACACCGTGAAAGTGGTTTTGGAGAAAAGCACATGCTTCCTGTTCGGCAAATGCATCCAATGTCATGTTTACAAATACAAATATCATGTTTTCTCAGGTTTCTGAAGCTTTCTTCCTAGAAAACTCGAATGTGTGGCGAATTAGACTCCAGGTGGAACCAATTAGCGTTTGCCAGCAGAAAACAAAAAGGGTCCTGCTAAAATGCATTCAAAACCGTCAAGTCCATAGAGAATGTCCAGAAAACACAAACAAGCACAGAGGCTGTAGCAAGATGTGGGATTTAGATAGCCACAACACACCAGATAGTTTTGCTTTCATCCAGAGTATCTGGACAAATTGTTGTGGATTTTGGGTGAAACTTAACCAAAAATCACCGTGAAAGTGGTTTTGGAGAAAAGCACTTGCTTCCTGTTCGGCAAATGCATCCAATGTCATGTTTACAGAAGGAAATATCATGTATTCTCAGGTTTCTGAAGCTTTCTTCCTAGAAAACTCGAATGTGTGGCGTATTAGACTCCAGGTGGAACCAATTAGCGTTTGCCAGCTGAAAACAAAAACTTACATGCTAAAATGCATTCAAAACCATAAAGTCCATAGAGAATGTCCAGAAAACACAAACAAACACAGAGGCTGTAGCAAGATGTGGGATTGAGATAGCCACAACACACCAGAGAGTTTTGTTTTCATCCAGAGTATCTGGACAAAATGTTGTAGTATCCTGGTGAAATTTAACCAAAAATCACCGTGAAAGTGGTTTTGGAGAAAAGCACAATCTTCCTCTTCGGCAAATGCATCCAATGTCATGTTTACAGAAAGAAATATCATGTTTTCTCAGGTTTCTGAAGCTTTCTTCCTAGAAAACTCGAATGTGTGGCGTATTAGACTCCAGGTGGAACCAATTAGCGTTTGCCAGCTGAAAACAACAACTTACATGCTAAAATGCATTCAAAACCGTAAAGTCCATAGAGAATGTCCATAAAACACAAACACACACAGAGGCTGTAGCAAGATGTGGGATTGAGATAGCCACAACACACCAGAGAGTTTTGTTTTCATCCAGAGTATCTGGACAAAATGTTGTGGATTTCGGGTGAAACTTAACCAAAAATCACCGTGAAAGTGGTTTTGGAGAAAAGCTCATGCTTCCTGTTCGGCAAATGCATCCAATGTCATGTTTACAGAAAGAAATATCATGTTTTCTCAGGTTTCTGAGCTTTCTTCCTAGAAAACTCGAACGTGTGGTGTATTAGACTCCAGGTGGAACCAATTAGCGTTTGCAAGCTGAAAACAAAAACTTACATGCTAAAATGCATTCAAAACCATAAAGTCCATAGAGAATGTCCAGAAAACACAAACAAACACAGAGGCTGTAGCAAGATGTGGGATTGAGATAGCCACAACACACCAGATGGTTTTGTTTTCATCCAGAGTATCTGGACAAAATGTTGTAGCATCCCGGTGAAATTTTACCAAAAATCACCGTGAAAGTGGTTTTGGAGAAAAGCACAATCTTCCTGTTCGGCAAATGCATCCAATGTCATGTTTACAGAAGGAAATATCATGTTTTCTCAGGTTTCTGAAGCTTTCTTCCTAGAAAACTCGAATGTGTGGCGTATAAGACTCCAGGTGGAACCAATTAGCGTTTGCCAGCTGAAAACAAAAACTTACATGCTACAATGCATTCAAAACCGTAAAGTCCATAGAGAATGTCCAGAAAACACAAACAAACACAGAGGCTGTAGCAAGATGTGGGATTGAGATAGCCACAACACACCAGAGAGTTTTGTTTTCATCCAGAGTATCTGGAAAAAATGTTGTAGTATCCTGGTGAAATTTAACCAAAAATCACCGTGAAAGTGGTTTTGGAGAAAAGCACATGCTTCCTGTTCGGCAAATGCATCCAATGTCATGTTTACAAATACAAATATCATGTTTTCTCAGGTTTCTGAAGCTTTCTTCCTAGAAAACTCGAATGTGTGGCGTATTAGACTCCAGGTGGAACCAATTAGCGTTTGCCAGCTGAAAACAAAAACTTACATGCTAAAATGCATTCAAAACCGTAAAGTCCATAGAGAATGTCCAGAAAACACAAACAAGCACAGAGGCTGTAGCAAGATGTGGGATTTAGATAGCCACAACACACCAGATAGTTTTGCTTTCATCCAGAGTCTCTGGACAGAATGTTGTGGATTTCGGGTGAATTTAAACAAAAATCACCGTGAAAGTGGTTTTGCAGAAAAGCTCATGCTTCCTGTTCGGAAATGCAGCCAATGTCATGTTTACAGAAGGAAATATCATGTTTTCTCAGGTTTCTGAAGCTTTCTTCCTAGAAAACTCGAATGTGTGGCGTATTAGACTCCAGGTGGAACCAATTAGCGTTTGCTAGCTGAAAACAAAAACTTACATGCTAAAATGCATTCAAAACCGTAAAGTGCATAGAGAATGTCCAGAAAACACAAACACAGAGGCTGTAGCAAGATGTGGGATTTAGATAGCCACAACACACCAAATAGTTTTGTTTTCATCCAGAGTATCTGGAGAAAATGTTGTAGTATCCCGGTGAAATTTAACCAAAAATCACCGTGAAAGTGGTTTTGGAGAAAACCACATGCTTCCTGTTCGGCAAATGCATCCAATGTCATGTTTACAGAAAGAAATATCATGTTTTCTCAGGTTTCTGAAGCTTTCTTCCTAGAAAACTCGAATGTGTGGCGTATTAGACTCCAGGTGGAACCAATTAGCGTTTGCCAGCTGAAAACAAAAACTTACATGCTACAATGCATTCAAAACCGTAAAGTCCATAGAGAATGTCCAGAAAACACAAACAAACACAGAGGCTGTAGCAAGATGTGGGATTGAGATAGCCACAACACACCAGAGAGTTTTGTTTTCATCCAGAGTATCTGGACAAAATGTTGTAGTATCCTGGTGAAATTTAACCAAAAATCACCGTGAAAGTGGTTTTGGAGAAAAGCACAATCTTCCTGTTCGGAAAATGCATCCAATGTCATGTTTACAAATACAAATATCATGTTTTCTCAGGTTTCTGAAGCTTTCTTCCTAGAAAACTCGAATGTGTGGCGTATTAGACTCCAGGTGGAACCAATTAGCGTTTGCCAGCTGAAAACAAAAACTTACATGCTAAAATGCATTCAAAACCGTAAAGTCCATAGAGAATGTCCAGAAAACACAAACAAGCACAGAGGCTGTAGCAAGATGTGGGATTGAGATAGCCACAACACACCAGATAGTTTTGATTTCATCCAGAGTATCTGGAGAGAATGTTGTGGATTTCGGGTGAATTTAACCAAAAATCACCGTGAAAGTGGTTTTGGAGAAAAGCTCATGCTTCTTGTTCGGCAATTGCAGCCAATGTCATGTTTACAGAAGGAAATATCATGTTTTCTCAGGTTTCTGAAGCTTTCTTCCTAGAAAACTCGAATGTGTGGCGAATTAGACTCCAGGTGGAACCAATTAGCGTTTGCCAGCTGAAAACAAAAAGGGTCCTGCTAAAATGCATTCAAAACCGTAAAGTCCATAGAGAATGTCCAGAAAACACAAACAAACACAAAGGTTGTAACAAGATCTGGGATTGAGATAGCCACAACACACCAGATAGTTTTGTTTTCATCCAGAGTATCTGGACAAAATGTTGTGGATTTCGGGTGAAAATTAACCAAAAATCACTGTGAAAGTGGTTTTGGAGAAAAGCTCATGCTTCCTGTTCGGCAAATGCAGCCAATGTCATGTTTACAGAAGGAAATATCATGTTTTCTCAAGTTTCTGAAGCTTTCTTCCTAGAAAACTCGAATGTGTGGTGAATTAGACTCCAGGTGGAACCAATTAGCGTTTGCCAGCTGAAAACAAATACTTACATGCTAAAATGCATTCAAAACCGTAAAGTCCATAGAGAATGTCCAGAAAACACAAACAAACACAGAGGCTGTAGCAAGATGTGGGATTGAGATAGCCACAACACACCAGATAGTTTTGTTTTCATCCAGAGTATCTGGACAAAATGTTGTAGTATCCCGGTGAAATTTAACCAAAAAACACCGTGAAAGTGGTTTTGGAGAAAAGCACAATCTTCCTGTTCGGCAAATGCGTCCAATGTCATGTTTACAGAAAGAAATATCATGTTTTCTCAGGTTTCTGAAGCTTTCTTCCTAGAAAACTCGAATGTGTGGCGTATTAGACTCCAGGTGGAACCAATTAGCGTTTGCCAGCTGAAAACAAAAACTTTCATGCTAAAATGCATTCAAAACCGTAAAGTCCATAGAGAATGTCCAGAAAACACAAACAAACACAGAAGCTGTAGCAAGATGTGGGATTGAGATAGCCACAACACACCAGAGAGTTTTGTTTTCATCCAGAGAATCTGGACAAAATGTTGTAGTAATCTGGTGAAATTTAACCAAAAATCACCGTGAAAGTGGTTTTGGAGAAAAGCACAATCTTCCTGTTCGGCAAATGCATCCAATGTCATGTTTACAAATACAAATATCATGTTTTCTCAGGTTTCTGAAGCTTTCTTCCTAGAAAACTCGAATGTGTGGCGAATTAGAATCCAGGTGGAACCAATTAGTGTTTGCCAGCTGAAAACAAAAACTTACATGCTAAAATGCATTCAAAACCGTAAAGTCCATAGAGAATGTCCAGAAAACACAAACAAACACAGAAGCTGTAGCAAGATGTGGGATTGAGATAGCCACAACACACCAGAGAGTTTTGTTTTCATCCAGAGAATCTGGACAAAATGTTGTAGTAATCTGGTGAAATTTAACCAAAAATCACCGTTAAAGTGGTTTTGGAGAAAAGCACAATCTTCCTGTTCGGCAAATGCATCCAATGTCATGTTTACAAATACAAATATCATGTTTTCTCAGGTTTCTGAAGCTTTCTTCCTAGAAAACTCGAATGTGTGGCGAATTAGACTCCAGGTGGAACCAATTAGCGTTTGCCAGCAGAAAACAAAAAGGGTCCTGCTAAAATGCATTCAAAACCGTAAAGTCCATAGAGAATGTCCAGAAAACACAAACAAACACAGAGGCTGTAGCAAGATGTGGGATTGAGATAGCCACAACACACCAGATGGTTTTGTTTTCATCCAGAGTATCTGGACAAAATGTTGTAGCATCCCGGTGAAATTTAACCAAAAATCACCGTGAAAGTGGTTTTGGAGAAAAGCGCAATCTTCCTGTTCGGCAAATGCATCCAATGTCGTGTTTACAGAAACAAATATCATGTTTTCTCAGGTTTCTGAAGCTTTCTTCCTAGAAAACTCGAATCTGTGGCGTGTTTGACTCCAGGTGGAACCAATTATCGTTTGCCAGCTGAAAACAAAAACTTACATGCTAAAATGCATTCAAAACCGTAAAGTCCATAGAGAATGTCCAGAAAACACAAACAAACACAGAAGCTGTAGCAAGATGTGGGATTTAGATAGCCACAACTCACCAGAGAGTTTTGTTTTCATCCAGAGTATCTGGACAAAATGTTGTAGTAATCTGGTGAAATTTAACCAAAAATCACCGTTAAAGTGGTTTTGGAGAAAAGCACAATCTTCCTGTTCGGCAAATGCATCCAATGTCATGTTTACAAATACAAATATCATGTTTTCTCAGGTTTCTGAAGCTTTCTTCCTAGAAAACTCGAATGTGTGGCGAATTAGACTCCAGGTGGAACCAATTAGCGTTTCCCAGCAGAAAACAAAAAGGGTCCTGCTAAAATGCATTCAAAACCGTAAAGTCCATAGAGAATGTCCAGAAAACACAAACAAACACAGAGGCTGTAGCAAGATGTGGTATTGAGATAGCCACAACACGCCAGATGGTTTTGTTTTCATCCAGAGTATCTGGACAAAATGTTGTAGTATCCTGGAGAAATTTAAGCCAAAATCACCGTGAAAGTGGTTTTGGAGAAAAGCACAGTCTTCCTGTTCGGCAAATGCATCCAATGTCATGTTTACAAATACAAATATCATGTTTTCTCAGGTTTCTGAAGCTTTCTTCCTAGAAAACTCGAATGTGTGGCGAATTAGACTCCAGGTGGAACCAATTAGCGTTTGCCAGCAGAAAACAAAAACTTACATGCTAAAATGCATTCAAAACCATAAAGTCCATAGAGAATGTCCAGAAAACACAAACAAGCACAGAGGCTGTAGCAAGATGTGGGATTTAGATAGCCACAACACACCAGATAGTTTTGCTTTCATCCAGAGTATCTGGACAAATTGTTGTGGATTTCGGGTGAAACTTAACCAAAAATCACCGTGAAAGTGGTTTTGGAGAAAAGCACATGCTTCCTGTTCGGCAAATGCATCCAATGTCATGTTTACAGAAGGAAATATCATGTTTTCTCAGGTTTCTGTAGCTTTCTTCCTAGAAAACTCGAATGTGTGGCGTATTAGACTCCAGGTGGAACCAATTAGCGTTTGCCAGCTGAAAACAAAAACTTACATGCTACAATGCATTCAAAACCGTAAAGTCCATAGAGAATGTCCAGAAAACACAAACAAACACAGAGGCTGTAGCAAGATGTGGGATTGAGATAGCCACAACACACCAGATAGTTTTGTTTTCATCCAGAGTATCTGGACAAAATGTTGTAGTATCCTGGTGAAATTTAACCAAAAATCACCGTGAAAGTGGTTTTGGAGAAAAGCACATGCTTCCTGTTCGGCAAATGCATCCAATGTCATGTTTACAGAAAGAAATATCATGTTTTCTCAGGTTTCTGAAGCTTTCTTCCTAGAAAACTCGAATGTGTGGCGTATTAGACTCCAGGTGGAACCAATTAGCGTTTGCCAGCTGAAAACAAAAACTTACATGCTACAATGCATTCAAAACCGTAAAGTCCATAGAGAATGTCCAGAAAACACAAACAAACACAGAGGCTGTAGCAAGATGTGGGATTGAGATAGCCACAACACACCAGAGAGTTTTGTTTTCATCCAGAGTATCTGGACAAAATGTTGTAGTATCCTGGTGAAATTTAACCAAAAAACACCGTGAAAGTGGTTTTGGAGAAAAGCACAATCTTCCTGTTCGGCAAATGCATCCAATGTCATGTTTACAAATACAAATATCATGTTTTCTCAGGTTTCTGAAGCTTTCTTCCTAGAAAACTCGAATGTGTGGCGTATTAGACTCCAGGTGGAACCAATTACCGTTTGCCAGCTGAAAACAAAAACTTACATGCTAAAATGCATTCAAAACCGTAAAGTCCATAGAGAATGTCCAGAAAACACAAACAAGCACAGAGGCTGTAGCAAGATGTGGGATTTAGATAGCCACAACACACCAGATAGTTTTGCTTTCATCCAGAGTCTCTGGACAGAATGTTGTGGATTTCGGGTGAATTTAACCAAAAATCACCGTGAAAGTGGTTTTGGAGAAATGCACATGCTTCCTGTTCGGCAAATGCAGCCAATGTCATGTTTACAGAAGGAAATATCATGTTTTCTCAGGTTTCTGAAGCTTTCTTCCTAGAAAACTCGAATGTGTGGCGAATTAGACTCCAGGTGGAACCAATTAGCGTTTGCTAGCTGAAAACAAAAACTTACATGCTAAAATGCATTCAAAACCGTAAAGTCCATAGAGAATGTCCAGAAAACACAAACAAGCACAGAGGCTGTAGCAAGATGTGGGATTTAGATAGCCACAACACACCAGATAGTTTTGTTTTCATCCAGAGTATCTGGACAAAATGTTGTAGTATCCTGGTGAAATTTAACCAAAAATCACCGTGAAAGTGGTTTTGGAGAAAAGCACAATCTTCCTGTTCGGCAAATGCATCCAATGTCATGTTTACAAATACAAATATCATGTTTTCTCATGTTTCTGGAGCTTTCTTCCAAGAAAACTGGAATGTGTGGAGTATTTGACTCCAGGTGGAACCAATTAGCGTTTGCCAGCAGAAAACAAAAAGGGTCCTGCGAAAATGCATTCAAAACCGTAAAGTCCATAGAGAATGTCCAGAAAACACAAACAAGCACAGAGGCTGTAGCAAGATGTGGGATTGAGATAGCCACAACACACCAGATAGTTTTGTTTTCATCCAGAGTATCTGGACAAAATGTTGTGGATTTCGGGTGAATTTAACCAAAAATCACCGTGAAAGTGGTTTTGGAGAAAAGCTCATGCTTCCTGTTCGGCAAATGCATCCAATGTCATGTTTACAGAAAGAAATATCATGTTTTCTCAGGTTTCTGAAGCTTTCTTCCTAGAAAACTCGAATGTGTGGCGAATTAGACTCCAGGTGGAACCAATTAGCATTTGCCAGCAGAAAACAAAAAGGGTCCTGCTAAAATGCATTCAAAACCGTAAAGTCCATAGAGAATGTCCAGAAAACACAAACAAACACAGAGGTTGTAGCAAGATCTGGGATTGAGATAGCCACAACACACCAGATAGTTTTGTTTTCATCCAGAGATCTGGACAAAATGTTGTAGTATCCCGGTGAAATTTAACCAAAAATCACCGTGAAAGTGGTTTTGGAGAAAAGCACATGCTTCCTGTTCGGCAAATGCATCCAATGTCATGTTTACAGAAAGAAATATCATGTTTTCTCAGGTTTCTGAAGCTTTCTTCCTAGAAAACTCGAATGTGTGGCGTATTAGACTCCAGGTGGAACCAATAAGCGTTTGCAGCTTAAAACAAAAACTTACATGCTACAATGCATTCAAAACCGTAAAGTCCATAGAGAATGTCCAGAAAACACAAACAAACACAGAGGCTGTAGCAAGATGTGGGATTGAGATAGCCACAACACACCTGAGAGTTTTGTTTTCATCCAGAGTATCTGGACAAAATGTTGTAGTATCCTGGTGAAATTTAACCAAAAATCACCGTGAAAGTGGTTTTGGAGAAAAGCACAATCTTCCTCTTCGGCAAATGCATCCAATGTCATGTTTACAAATACAAATATCATGTTTTCTCAGGTTTCTGAAGCTTTCTTCCTATAAAACTTGAATGTGTGGCGAATTAGACTCCAGGTGGAACCAATTAGCGTTTGCCAGCTGAAAACAAAAAGGGTCCTGCTAAAATGCATTCAAAACCGTAAAGTGCATAGAGAATGTCCAGAAAACACACACAGAGGCTGTAGCAAGATGTGGGATTGAGATAGCCACAACACACCAGATAGTTTTGTTTTCATCCAGAGGATCTGGACAAAATGTTGTAGTATCCCGGTGAAATTTAACCAAAAAACACCGTGAAAGTGGTTTTGGAGAAAAGCACATGCTTCCTGTTCGGCAAATGCATCCAATGTCATGTTTACAGAAAGAAATATCATGTTTTCTCAGGTTTCTGAAGCTTTCTTCCTAGAAAACTCGAATGTGTGGCGAATTAGACTCCAGGTGGAACCAATTAGCATTTGCCAGCAGAAAACAAAAAGGGTCCTGCTAAAATGCATTCAAACCCGTAAAGTCCATAGAGAATGTCCAGAAAACACAAACAAACACAGAGGCTGTAGCAAGATGTGGGATTGAGATAGCCACAACACACCAGAGAGTTTTGTTTTCATCCAGAGTATCTGGACAAAATGTTGTAGTATGCTGGTGAAATTTAAGCAAAAATCACCGTGAAAGTGGTTTTGGAGAAAAGCTCATGCTTCCTGTTCGGCAAATGCATCCAATGTCATGTTTACAAATACAAATATCATGTTTTCGCAGGTTTCTGCAGCTTTCTTCCTAGAAAACTCGAATGTGTGGTGAATTAGACTCCAGGTGGAACCAATTAGCGTTTGCCAGCAGAAAACAAAAAGGGTCCTGCTAAAATGCATTCAAAACCGTAAAGTCCATAGAGAATGTCCAGAAAACACAAACAAACACAGAGGTTGTAGCAAGATCTAGGATTGAGATAGCCACAACACACCAGAGAGTTTTGTTTTCATCCAGAGTATCTGGAAAAAATGTTGTAGTATCCTGGTGAAATTTAAGCAAAAATCACCGTGAAAGTGGTTTTGGAGAAAAGCACAATCTTCCTGTTCGGCAAATGCATCCAATGTCATGTTTACAAATACAAATATCATGTTTTCTCAGGTTTCTGAAGCTTTCTTCCTAGAAAACTCGAATGTGTGGCGTATTAGACTCCAGTTGGAACCAATTAGCGTTTGCCAGCTGAAAACAAAAACTTACATGCTAAAATGCATTCAAAACCGTAAAGTCCATAGAGAATGTCCAGAAAACACAAACAAGCACAGAGGCTGTAGCAAGATGTGGGATTTAGATAGCCACAACACACCAGATAGTTTTGCTTTCATCCAGAGTATCTGGACAGAATGTTGTGGATTTCGGGTGAATTTAACCAAAAATCACCATGAAAGTGGTTTTGGAGAAAAGCTCATGCTTCCTGTTCGGCAAATGCAGCCAATGTCATGCTTACAGAAGGAAATATCATGTTTTCTCAGGTTTCTGAAGCTTTCTTCCTAGAAAACTCGAATGTGTGGCGAATTAGACTCCAGGTGGAACCAATTAGCGTTTGCCAGCTGAAAACAAAAACTTACATGCTGAAATGCATTCAAAACCGTAAAGTCCATAGAGAATGTCCAGAAAACACAAACAAACACAAAGGTTGTAGCAAGATCTGGGATTTAGATAGCCACAACACACCAGATAGTTTTGCTTTCATCCAGAGAATCTGCATAAATTGTTGTGGATTTCGGGTGAAATTTAACCAAAAATCACCGTGAAAGTGGTTTTGGAGAAAAGCTCATGCTTCCTGTTCGGCAAATGCATCCAATGTCATGTTTACAGAAAGAAATATCATGTTTTCTCAGGTTTCTGAAGCTTTCTTCCTAGAAAACTCGAATGTGTGGCGTATTAGACTCCAGGTGGAACCAATAAGCGTTTGCCAGCTGAAAACAAAAACTTACATGCTAAAATGCATTCAAAACCGTAAAGTCCATAGAGAATGTCCAGAAAACACACACAGAGAAGCTGTAGTAAGATCTGGGATTGAGATAGCCACAACACACCAGATAGTTTTGTTTTCATCCAGAGGATCTGGACAAAATGTTGTAGTATCCCGGTGAAATTTAACCAAAAAACACCGTGAAAGTGGATTTGGAGAATAGCACATGCTTCCTGTTCGGCAAATGCATCCAATGTCATGTTTACAAATACAAATATCATGTTTTCTCAGGTTTCTGAAGCTTTCTTCCTAGAAAACTCGAATGTGTGGCGTATTAGACTCAAGGTGGAACCAATTAGCGTTTGCCAGCTGAAAACAAAAACTTACATGCTAAAATGCATTCAAACCCGTAAAGTCCATAGAGAATGTCCAGAAAACACAAACAAACACAGAGGCTGTAGCAAGATGTGGGATTGAGATAGCCACAACACACCAGAGAGTTTTGTTTTCATCCAGAGTATCTGGACAAAATGTTGTAGTATCCTGGTGAAATTTAAGCAAAAATCACCGTGAAAGTGGTTTTGGAGAAAAGCTCATGCTTCCTGTTCGGCAAATGCATCCAATGTCATGTTTACAAATACAAATATCATGTTTTCGCAGGTTTCTGCAGCTTTCTTCCTAGAAAACTCGAATGTGTGGTGAATTAGACTCCAGGTGGAACCAATTAGCGTTTGCCAGCAGAAAACAAAAAGGGTCCTGCTAAAATGCATTCAAAACCGTAAAGTCCATAGAGAATGTCCAGAAAACACAAACAAGCACAGAGGCTGTAGCAAGATGTGGGATTGAGATAGCCACAACACACCAGAGAGCTTTGTTTTCATCCAGAGTATCTGGACAAAATGTTGTAGTATCCTGGTGAAATTTAACCAAAAATCACCGTGAAAGTGGTTTTGGAGAAAAGCACAATCTTCCTGTTCGGAAAATGCATCCAATGTTATGTTTACAAATACAAATATCATGTTTTCTCAGGTTTCTGAAGCTTTCTTCCTAGAAAACTCGAATGTGTGGCGTATTAGACTCCAGGTGGAACCAATTAGCGTTTGCCAGCTGAAAACAAAAACTTACATGCTAAAATGCATTCAAAACCGTAAAGTGCATAGAGAATGTCCAGAAAACACAAACAAACACAGAGGCTGTAGCAAGATGTGGGATTGAGATAGCCACAACACACCAGAGAGTTTTGTTTTCATCCAGAGTATCTGGACAAAATGTTGTAGTATCCTGGTGAAATTTAACCAAAAATCACCGTGAAAGTGGTTTTGGAGAAAAGCACAATCTTCCTGTTCGGCAAATGCATCCAATGTCATGTTTACAAATACAAATATCATGTTTTCTCAGGTTTCTGAAGCTTTCTTCCTAGAAAACTCGAATGTGTGGCGTATTAGACTCCAGGTGGAACCAATTAGCGTTTGCCAGCTGAAAACAAAAACTTGCATGCTAAAATGCATTCAAAACCGTAAAGTCCATAGAGAATGTCCAGAAAACACAAACAAACACAGAGGCTGTAGCAAGATGTGGGATTTAGATAGCCACAACACACCAGATAGTTTTGTTTTCATCCAGAGTATCTGGACAAAATGTTGTAGTATCCTGCTGAAATTTAACCCAAAATCACCGTGAAAGTGCTTTTGCAGAAAAGCACATGCTTCCTGTTCGGCAAATGCATCCAATGGCATGTTTACAGAAAGAAATATCATGTTTTCTCAGGTTTCTGAAGCTTTCTTCCTAGAAAACTCCAATGTGTGGCGTATTAGACTCCAGGTGGAACCAATTAGCGTTTGCCAGCTGAAAACAAAAACTTACATGCTAAAATGCATTCAAAACCGTAAAGTCCATAGAGAATGTCCAGAAAACACAAACAAACACAGAGGCTGTAGCAAGATGTGGGATTGAGATAGCCACAACACACCAGAGAGTTTTGTTTTCATCCAGAGTATCTGGACAAAATGTTGTAGTATCCTGGTGAAATTTAACCAAAAATCACCGTGAAAGTGGTTTTGGAGAAAAGCACAATCTTCCTGTTCGGAAAATGCATCCAATGTCATGTTTACAAATACAAATATCATGTTTTCTCAGGTTTCTGAAGCTTTCTTCCTAGAAAACTCGAATGTGTGGCGTATTAGACTCCAGGTGGAACCAATTAGCGTTTGCCAGCTGAAAACAAAAACTTACATGCTAAAATGCATTCAAAACCATAAAGTCCATAGAGAATGTCCAGAAAACACAAACAAGCACAGAGGCTGTAGCAAGATGTGGGATTGAGATAGCCACAACACACCAGATAGTTTTGCTTTCATCCAGAGTATCTGGACAGAATGTTGTGGATTTCGGGTGAAATTTAACCAAAAATCACCGTGAAAGTGGTTTTGGAGAAAAGCTCATGCTTCCTGTTCGGCAAATGCAGCCAATGTCATGTTTACAGAAGGAAATATCATGTTTTCTCAGGTTTCTGAAGCTTTCTTCCTAGAAAACTCGAATGTGTGGCGAATTAGACTCCAGGTGGAAACAATTAGCGTTTGCCAGCTGAAAACAAAAAGGGTCCTGCTAAAATGCATTCAAAACCGTAAAGTCCATAGAGAATGTCCAGAAAACACAAACAAACACAGAGGTTGTAGCAAGATCTGGGATTGAGATAGCCACAACACACCAGATAGTTTTGCTTTCATCCAGAGTATCTGGACAAAATGTTGTGGATTTCGGGTGAAACTTAACCAAAAATCACCGTGAAAGTGGTTTTGGAGAAAAGCACATGCTTCCTGTTCGGCAAATGCAGCCAATGTCATGTTTACAGAAAGAAATATCATGTTTTCTCAGGTTTCTGAAGCTTTCTTCCTAGAAAACTCGAATGTGTGGCGTATTAGACTCCCGGTGGAACCAATTAGCGTTTGCCAGCTGAAAACAAAAACTTGCATGCTAAAATGCATTCAAAACCGTAAAGTCCATAGAGAATGTCCAGAAAACACAAACAAACACAGAGGCTGTAGCAAGATGTGGGATTTAGATAGCCACAACACACCAGATAGTTTTGTTTTCATCCAGAGTATCTGGACAAAATGTTGTAGTATCCTGCTGAAATTTAACACAAAATCACCGTGAAAGTGCTTTTGCAGAAAAGCACATGCTTCCTGTTCGGCAAATGCATCCAATGGCATGTTTACAGAAAGAAATATCATGTTTTCTCAGGTTGCTGAAGCTTTCTTCCTAGAAAACTCCAATGTGTGGCGTATTAGACTCCAGGTGGAACCAATTAGCGTTTGCCAGCTGAAAACAAAAACTTACATGCTAAAATGCATTCAAAACCGTAAAGTCCATAGAGAATGTCCAGAAAACACAAACAAACACAGAGGCTGTAGCAAGATGTGGGATTGAGATAGCCACAACACACCAGAGAGTTTTGTTTTCATCCAGAGTATCTGGACAAAATGTTGTAGTATCCTGGTGAAATTTAACCAAAAATCACCGTGAAAGTGGTTTTGGAGAAAAGCACAATCTTCCTGTTCGGAAAATGCATCCAATGTCATGTTTACAAATACAAATATCATGTTTTCTCAGGTTTCTGAAGCTTTCTTCCTAGAAAACTCGAATGTATGGCGTATTAGACTCCAGGTGGAACCAATTAGCGTTTGCCAGCTGAAAACAAAAACTTACATGCTAAAATGCATTCAAAACCGTAAAGTCCATAGAGAATGTCCAGAAAACACAAACAAGCACAGAGGCTGTAGCAAGATGTGGGATTTAGATAGCCACAACACACCAGATAGTTTTGCTTTCATCCAGAGTAACTGGACAGAATGTTGTGGATTTCGGGTGAAATTTAACCAAAAATCACCGTGAAAGTGGTTTTGGAGAAAAGCTCATGCTTCCTGTTCGGCAAATGCAGCCAATGTCATGTTTACAGAAGGAAATATCATGTTTTCTCAGGTTTATGAAGCTTTCTTCCTAGAAAACTCGAATGTGTGGCGAATTAGACTCCAGGTGGAAACAATTAGCGTTTGCCAGCAGAAAACAAAAAGGGTCCTGCTAAAATGCATTCAAAACCGTAAAGTCCATAGAGAATGTCCAGAAAACACAAACAAACACAGAGGCTGTAGCAAGATCTGGGATTGAGATAGCCACAACACACCAGATAGTTTTGCTTTCATCCAGAGTATCTGGACAAAATGTTGTGGATTTCGGGTGAAACTTAACCAAAAATCACCGTGAAAGTGGTTTTGGAAAAAAGCACATGCTTCCTGTTCGGCAAATGCAGCCAATGTCATGTTTACAGAAAGAAATATCATGTTTTCTCAGATTTCTGAAGCTTTCTTCCTAGAAAACTCGAATGTGTGGCGTATTAGACTCCACGTGGAACCAATTAGCGTTTGCCAGCTGAAAACAAAATCTTGCATGCTAAAATGCATTCAAAACCGTAAAGTCCATAGAGAATGTCCAGAAAACACAAACAAACACAGAGGCTGTAGCAAGATGTGGGATTTAGATAGCCACAACACACCAGATAGTTTTGTTTTCATCCAGAGTATCTGGACAAATTGTTGTGGATTTCGGGTGAAATTTAACCAAAAATCACCGTGAAAGTGGTTTTGGAGAAAAGCTCATGCTTCCTGTTCGGCAAATGCATCCAATGTCATGTTTACAGAAAGAAATATCATGTTTTCTCAGGTTTCTGAAGCTTTCTTCCTAGAAAACTCCAATGTGTGGCGTATTAGACTCCAGGTGGAACCAATTAGCGTTTGCCAGCTGAAAACAAAAACTTACATGCTAAAATGCATTCAAAACCGTAAAGTCCATAGAGAATGTCCAGAAAACACAAACAAACACAGAGGCTGTAGCAAGATGTGGGATTGAGATAGCCACAACACACGAGAGAGTTTTGTTTTCATCCAGAGTATCTGGACAAAATGTTGTAGTATCCCGGTGAAATTTAACCAAAAAACACCGTGAAAGTGGTTTTGGAGAAAAGCACAATCTTCCTGTTCAGAAAATGCATCCAATGTCATGTTTACAAATACAAATATCATGTTTTCTCAGGTTTCTGAAGCTTTCTTCCTAGAAAACTCGAATGTGTGGCGTATTAGACTCCAGGTGGAACCAATTAGCGTTTGCCAGCTGAAAAAAAAAAACTTACATGCTAAAATGCATTCAAAACCGTAAAGTCCATAGAGAATGTCCAGAAAACACAAACAAGCACAGAGGCTGTAGCAAGATGTGGGATTTAGATAGCCACAACACACCAGACAGTTTTGTTTTCATCCAGGAGTATCTGGACAGAATGTTGTGGATTTCGGGTGAAATTTAACCAAAAATCACCGTGAAAGTGGTTTTGGAGAAAAGCTCATGCTTCCTGTTCGGCAAATGCAGCCAATGTCATGTTTACAGAAGGAAATATCATGTTTTCTCAGGTTTCTGAAGCTTTCTTCCTAGAAAACTCGAATGTGTGGCGAATTAGACTCCAGGTGGAACCAATTAGCGTTTGCCAGCTGAAAACAAAAAGGGTCCTGCTAAAATGCATTCAAAACCGTAAAGTCCATAGAGAATGTCCAGAAAACACAAACAAACACAGAGGTTGTAGCAAGATCTGGGATTGAGAAAGCCACAACACACCAGATTGTTTTGCTTTCATCCAGAGTATCTGGACAGAATGTTGTGGATTTCGGGTGAAACTTAACCAAAAATCACCGTGAAAGTGGTTTTGGAGAAAAGCACATGCTTCCTGTTCGGCAAATGCAGCCAATGTCATGTTTACAGAAAGAAATATCATGTTTTCTCAGGTTTCTGAAGCTTTCTTCCTACAAAACTCGAATGTGTGGCGTATTAGACTCCAGGTGGAACCAATTAGCGTTTGCCAGCTGAAAACAAAAACTTACATGCTAAAATGCATTCAAAACCGTAAAGTCCATAGAGAATGTCCAGAAAACACAAACAAACACAGAGGCTGTAGCAAGATGTGGGATTGAGATAGCCACAACACACCAGAGAGTTTTGTTTTCATCCAGAGTATCTGGACAAAATGTTGTAGTATCCTGGTGAAACTTAACCAAAAATCACCGTGAAAGTGGTTTTGGAGAAAAGCACAATCTTCCTGTTCGGAAAATGCATCCAATGTCATGTTTACAAATACAAATATCATGTTTTCTCAGGTTTCTGAAGCTTTCTTCCTAGAAAACTCGAATGTATGGCGTATTAGACTCCAGGTGGAACCAATTAGCGTTTGCCAGCTGAAAACAAAAACTTACATGCTAAAATGCATTCAAAACCGTAAAGTCCATAGAGAATGTCCAGAAAACACAAACAAGCACAGAGGCTGTAGCAAGATGGGGGATTTAGATAGCCACAACACACCAGATAGTTTTGCTTTCATCCAGAGTAACTGGACAGAATGTTGTGGATTTCGGGTGAAATTTAACCAAAAATCACCGTGAAACTGGTTTTGGAGAAAAGCTCATGCTTCCTGTTCGGCAAATGCAGCCAATGCCATGTTTACAGAAGGAAATATCATGTTTTCTCAGGTTTCTGAAGCTTTCTTCCTAGAAAACTCGAATGTGTGGCGAATTAGACTCCAGGTGGAACCAATTAGCGTTTGCCAGCAGAAAACAAAAAGGGTCCTGCTAAAATGCATTCAAAACCGTAAAGTCCATAGAGAATGTCCAGAAAACACAAACAAACACAGAGGTTGTAGCAAGATCTGGGATTGAGATAGCCACAACACACCAGATAGTTTTGCTTTCATCCAGAGTATCTGGACAAAATGTTGTGGATATCGGGTGAAACTTAACCAAAAATCACCGTGAAAGTGGTTTTGGAAAAAAGCACATGCTTCCTGTTCGGCAAATGCAGCCAATGTCATGTTTACAGAAAGAAATATCATGTTTTCTCAGATTTCTGAAGCTTTCTTCCTAGAAAACTCGAATGTGTGGCGTATTAGACTCCACGTGGAACCAATTAGCGTTTGCCAGCAGAAAACAAAAACTTACATGCTACAATGCATTCAAAACCGTAAAGTCCATAGAGAATGTCCAGAAAACACAAACAAACACAGAGGCTGTAGCAAGATGTGGGATTGAGATAGCCACAACACACGAGAGAGTTTTGTTTTCATCCAGAGTATCTGGACAAAATGTTGTAGTATCCTGGTGAAATTTAACCAAAAAACACCGTGAAAGTGGTTTTGGAGAAAAGCACAATCTTCCTGTTCGGCAAATGCATCCAATGTCATGTTTACAAATACAAATATCATGTTTTCTCAGGTTTCTGAAGCTTTCTTCCTAGAAAACTCGAATGTGTGGCGTATTAGACTCCAGGTGGAACCAATTAGCGTTTGCCAGCTGAAAAAAAAAACTTACATGCTAAAATGCATTCAAAACCGTAAAGTCCATAGAGAATGTCCAGAAAACACAAACAAGCACAGAGGCTGTAGCAAGATTTTGGATTGAGATAGCCACAACACACCAGAGAGTTTTGTTTTCATCCAGAGTATCTGGACAGAATGTTGTGGATTTCGGGTGAATTTAACCAAAAATCACCGTGAAAGTGGTTTTGGGGAAAAGCTCATGCTTCCTGTTCGGCAAATGCAGCCAACGTCATGTTAACAGAAGGAAATATCATGTTTTCTCAGGTTTCTGAAGCTTTCTTCCTAGAAAACTCGAATGTGTGGCGAATTAGACTCCAGGTGGAACGAATTAGCGTTTGCCACCTGAAAACAAAAAGGGTCCTGCTGAAATGCATTCAAAACCGTAAAGTCCATAGAGAATGTCCAGAAAACACAAACAAAAACAGAGGCTGTAGCAAGATGTGGGATTGAGATAGCCACAACACACCAGACAGTTTTGCTTTCATCCAGAGTATCTGGACAAAATGTTGTAGTATCCCGGTGAAATTTAACCAAAAATCACCGAGAAAGTGGTTTTGGAGAAAAGCACAATCTTCCTCTTCGGCAAATGCAGCCAATGTCATGTTTACAGAAGGAAATATCATGTTTTCTCAGGTTTCTGAAGCTTTCTTCCTAGAAAACTCGAATGTGTGGCGAATTAGACTCCAGGTGGAACCAATTAGCGTTTGCCAGCTGAAAACAAAAAGGGTCCTGCTAAAATGCATTCAAAACCGTAAAGTCCATAGAGAATGTCCAGAAAACACAAACAAACACAGAGGTTGTAGCAAGATCTGGGATTGAGATAGCCACAACACACCAGAGAGTTTTGTTTTCATCCAGAGTATCTGGACAAAATGTTGTAGTATCCTGGTGAAATTTAACCAAAAATCACCGTGAAAGTGGTTTTGGAAAAAAGCACAATCTTCCTGATCGGCAAATGAATCCAATGTCATGTTTACAAATACAAATATCATGTTTTCTCAGGTTTCTGAAGCTTTCTTCCTAGAAAACTCGAATGTGTGGCGGATTTGACTCCAGGTGGAACCAATTAGCGTTTGCCAGCTGAAAACAAAAACTTACATGCTAAAATGCATTCAAAACCGTAAAGTCCATAGAGAATGTCCAGAAAACACAAACAAACACAGAGGCTGTAGCAAGATCTGGGATTTAGATAGCCACAACACTCCAGATTGTTTTCTTTTCATCCAGAGTATCTGGACAAAATGTTGTGGATTTCGGGTGAAACTTAACCAAAAATCACCGTGAAAGTGGTTTTGGAGAAAAGCTCATGCTTCCTGTTTGGCAAATGCATCCAATGTCATGTTTACAGAAAGAAATATCATGTTTTCTCAGGTTTCTGAAGCTTTCTTCCTAGAAAACTCGAATGTGTGGCGTATTAGACACCAGGTGGAACCAATTAGCGTTTGCCAGCTGAAAACAAAAACTTGCATGCTAAAAGGCATTCAAAACCGTAAAGTCCATAGAGAATGTCCAGAAAACAAAAACAAACACAGAGGTTGTAGCAAGATCTGGGATTGAGATAGCCACAACACACCATAGAGTTTTGTTTTCATCCAGAGGATCTGGACAAAATGTTGTGGATTTCAGGTGAAACTTTACCAAAAATCACCGTCAAAGTTGTTTTGGAGAAAAGCTCATGCTTCCTATTCAGCAAATGCAGCCAATGTCATGTTTACAGAAGGAAATATCATGTTTTCTCTGGTTTCTGAAGCTTTCTTCCTAGAAAACTCGAATGTGTGGCGTATTAGACTCCAGCTGGAACCAATTAGCGTTTTCCAGCTGAAAACGAAAACGTACATGCTAAAATGCCTTCAAAACCGTAAAGTCCATAGGGAATGTCCAGAAAACACAAACAAACACAGAGGCTGTAGTAAGATCTGAGATTGAGATAGCTACAACACACCAGATAGTTTTGTTTTCATCCAGAGTATCTGGACAAAATGTTGTGGATTTCGGGTGAAACTTAACCAAAAATCACCGTGAAAGTGGTTTTGGAGAAAAGCACAATCTTCCTGTTCGGCAAATGCAGCCAATGTCATGTTTACAGAAAGAAATATCATGTTTTCTCAGGTTTCTGAAGCTTTCTTCCTAGAAAACTCGAATGTGTGGCGTATTATACTCCAGGTGGAACCAATTAGCGTTTGCCAGCTGAAAACAAAAACTTACATGCTAAAATGCATTCAAACCCGTAAAGTCCATAGAGAATGTCCAGAAAACACAAACAAACACAGAGGCTGTAGCAAGATGTGGGATTGAGATAGCCACAACACACCAGAGAGTTTTGTTTTCATCCAGAGTATCTGGACAAAATGTTGTAGTATCCTGGTGAAATTTAACCAAAAATCACCGTGAAAGTGGTTTTCGAGAAAAGCACAATCTTCCTGTTCGGAAAATGCATCCAATGTCATGTTTACAAATACAAATATCATGTTTTCTCAGGTTTCTGAAGCTTTCTTCCTAGAAAACTCGAATGTATGGCGTATTAGACTCCAGGTGGAACCAATTAGCGTTTGCCAGCTGAAAACAAAAACTTGCATGCTAAAATGCATTCAAAACCGTAAAGTCCATAGAGAATGTCCAGAAAACACAAACAAGCACAGAGGCTGTAGCAAGATGGGGGATTTAGATAGCCACAACACACCAGATAGTTTTGCTTTCATCCAGAGTAACTGGACAGAATGTTGTGGATTTCGGGTGAAATTTAACCAAAAATCACCGTGAAACTGGTTTTGGAGAAAAGCTCATGCTTCCTGTTCGGCAAATGCAGCCAATGCCATGTTTACAGAAGGAAATATCATGTTTTCTCAGGTTTCTGAAGCTTTCTTCCTAGAAAACTCGAATGTGTGGCGAATTAGACTCCAGGTGGAACCAATTAGCGTTTGCCAGCAGAAAACAAAAAGGGTCCTGCTAAAATGCATTCAAAACCGTAAAGTCCATAGAGAATGTCCAGAAAACACAAACAAACACAGAGGTTGTAGCAAGATCTGGGATTGAGATAGCCACAACACACCAGATAGTTTTGCTTTCATCCAGAGTATCTGGACAAAATGTTGTGGATATCGGGTGAAACTTAACCAAAAATCACCGTGAAAGTGGTTTTGGAAAAAAGCACATGCTTCCTGTTCGGCAAATGCAGCCAATGTCATGTTTACAGAAAGAAATATCATGTTTTCTCAGATTTCTGAAGCTTTCTTCCTAGAAAACTCGAATGTGTGGCGTATTAGACTCCACGTGGAACCAATTAGCGTTTGCCAGCAGAAAACAAAAACTTGCATGCTAAAATGCATTCAAAACCGTAAAGTCCATAGAGAATGTCCAGAAAACACAAACAAACACAGAGGCTGTAGCAAGATGTGGGATTTAGATAGCCACAACACACCAGATAGTTTTGTTTTCATCCAGAGTATCTGGACAAATTGTTGTGGATTTCGGGTGAAATTTAACCAAAAATCACCGTGAAAGTGGTTTTGGAGAAAAGCTCATGCTTCCTGTTCGGCAAATGCATCCAATGTCATGTTTACAGAAAGAAATATCATGTTTTCTCAGGTTTCTGAAGCTTTCTTCCTAGAAAACTCCAATGTGTGGCGTATTAGACTCCACGTGGAACCAATTAGCGTTTGCCAGCTGAAAACAAAATCTTGCATGCTAAAATGCATTCAAAACCGTAAAGTCCATAGAGAATGTCCAGAAAACACAAACAAACACAGAGGCTGTAGCAAGATGTGGGATTGAGATAGCCACAACACACGAGAGAGTTTTGTTTTCATCCAGAGTATCTGGACAAAATGTTGTAGTATCCCGGTGAAATTTAACCAAAAAACACCGTGAAAGTGGTTTTGGAGAAAAGCACAATCTTCCTGTTCGGCAAATGCATCCAATGTCATGTTTACAAATACAAATATCATGTTTTCTCAGGTTTCTGAAGCTTTCTTCCTAGAAAACTCGAATGTGTGGCGTATTAGACTCCAGGTGGAACCAATTAGCGTTTGCCAGCTGAAAAAAAAAACTTACATGCTAAAATGCATTCAAAACCGTAAAGTCCATAGAGAATGTCCAGAAAACACAAACAAGCACAGAGGCTGTAGCAAGATTTTGGATTGAGATAGCCACAACACACCAGAGAGTTTTGTTTTCATCCAGAGTATCTGGACAGAATGTTGTGGATTTCGGGTGAATTTAACCAAAAATCACCGTGAAAGTGGTTTTGGGGAAAAGCTCATGCTTCCTGTTCGGCAAATGCAGCCAACGTCATGTTAACAGAAGGAAATATCATGTTTTCTCAGGTTTCTGAAGCTTTCTTCCTAGAAAACTCGAATGTGTGGCGAATTAGACTCCAGGTGGAACGAATTAGCGTTTGCCACCTGAAAACAAAAAGGGTCCTGCTGAAATGCATTCAAAACCGTAAAGTCCATAGAGAATGTCCAGAAAACACAAACAAAAACAGAGGCTGTAGCAAGATGTGGGATTGAGATAGCCACAACACACCAGACAGTTTTGCTTTCATCCAGAGTATCTGGACAAAATGTTGTAGTATCCCGGTGAAATTTAACCAAAAATCACCGAGAAAGTGGTTTTGGAGAAAAGCACAATCTTCCTCTTCGGCAAATGCAGCCAATGTCATGTTTACAGAAGGAAATATCATGTTTTCTCAGGTTTCTGAAGCTTTCTTCCTAGAAAACTCGAATGTGTGGCGAATTAGACTCCAGGTGGAACCAATTAGCGTTTGCCAGCTGAAAACAAAAAGGGTCCTGCTAAAATGCATTCAAAACCGTAAAGTCCATAGAGAATGTCCAGAAAACACAAACAAACACAGAGGTTGTAGCAAGATCTGGGATTGAGATAGCCACAACACACCAGAGAGTTTTGTTTTCATCCAGAGTATCTGGACAAAATGTTGTAGTATCCTGGTGAAATTTAACCAAAAATCACCGTGAAAGTGGTTTTGGAAAAAAGCACAATCTTCCTGATCGGCAAATGCATCCAATGTCATGTTTACAAATACAAATATCATGTTTTCTCAGGTTTCTGAAGCTTTCTTCCTAGAAAACTCGAATGTGTGGCGGATTTGACTCCAGGTGGAACCAATTAGCGTTTGCCAGCTGAAAACAAAAACTTACATGCTAAAATGCATTCAAAACCGTAAAGTCCATAGAGAATGTCCAGAAAACACAAACAAACACAGAGGCTGTAGCAAGATCTGGGATTTAGATAGCCACAACACTCCAGATTGTTTTCTTTTCATCCAGAGTATCTGGACAAAATGTTGTGGATTTCGGGTGAAACTTAACCAAAAATCACCGTGAAAGTGGTTTTGGAGAAAAGCTCATGCTTCCTGTTTGGCAAATGCATCCAATGTCATGTTTACAGAAAGAAATATCATGTTTTCTCAGGTTTCTGAAGCTTTCTTCCTAGAAAACTCGAATGTGTGGCGTATTAGACACCAGGTGGAACCAATTAGCGTTTGCCAGCTGAAAACAAAAACTTGCATGCTAAAAGGCATTCAAAACCGTAAAGTCCATAGAGAATGTCCAGAAAACACAAACAAACACAGAGGTTGTAGCAAGATCTGGGATTGAGATAGCCACAACACACCAGATAGTTTTGTTTTCATCCAGAGGATCTGGACAAAATGTTGTGGATTTCAGGTGAAACTTTACCAAAAATCACCGTCAAAGTTGTTTTGGAGAAAAGCTCATGCTTCCTATTCAGCAAATGCAGCCAATGTCATGTTTACAGAAGGAAATATCATGTTTTCTCTGGTTTCTGAAGCTTTCTTCCTAGAAAACTCGAATGTGTGGCGTATTAGACTCCAGCTGGAACCAATTAGCGTTTTCCAGCTGAAAACGAAAACGTACATGCTAAAATGCCTTCAAAACCGTAAAGTCCATAGGGAATGTCCAGAAAACACAAACAAACACAGAGGCTGTAGTAAGATCTGAGATTGAGATAGCTACAACACACCAGATAGTTTTGTTTTCATCCAGAGTATCTGGACAAAATGTTGTGGATTTCAGGTGAAACTTAACCAAAAATCACCGTGAAAGTGGTTTTGGAGAAAAGCTCATGCTTCCTGTTCGGCAAATGCAGCCAATGTCATGTTTACAGAAAGAAATATCATGTTTTCTCAGGTTTCTGAAGCTTTCTTCCTAGAAAACTCGAATGTGTGGCGAATTAGACTCCAGGTGGAACCAATTAGCGTTTGCCCGCTGAAAACAAAAACTTACATGCTAAAATGCATTCAAAACCGTAAAGCCCATAGAGAATGTTCAGAAAACACAAACAAACGCAGAGGCTGTAGCAAGATCTGGGATTGAGATAGCCACAACACACCAGATAGTTTTGTTTTCATCCAGAGTATCTGACAAAATGTTGTAGTATCCTGGTGAAATTTAACCAAAAATCACCGTGAAAGTGGTTTTGGAGAAAAGCACAATCTTCCTGTTTGGCAAATGCATCCACTCTCATGTTCACAGAAAGAAATATCATGTTTTCTCAGGTTTCTGAAGCTTTCTTCCTAGAAAACTCGAATGTGTGGCGTATTAGACTCCAGGTGGAACCAATTAGCGTTTGCCAGCTGAAAACAAAAACTTACTTGCTAAAATGCATTCAAAACCGTAAAGTCCATAGAGAATGTTCAGAAAACACAAACAAACACAGAGGCTGTAGCAAGATCTGGGATTGAGATAGCCACAACACACCAGAGAGTTTTGTTTTCATCCAGAGTATCTGGACAAAATGTTGTAGTATCCCGGTGAAATTTAACCAAAAATCACCGAGAAAGTGGTTTTGGAGAAAAGCACAATCTTCCTCTTCGGCAAATGCAGCCAATGTCATGTTTACAGAAGGAAATATCATGTTTTCTCAGGTTTCTGAAGCTTTCTTCCTAGAAAACTCGAATGTGTGGCGAATTAGACTCCAGGTGGAACCAATTAGCGTTTGCCAGCAGAAAACAAAAAGGGTCCTGCTAAAATGCATTCAAAACCGTAAAGTCCATAGAGAATGTCCAGAAAACACAAACAAACACAGAGGTTGTAGCAAGATCTGGGATTGAGATAGCCACAACACACCAGATAGTTTTGCTTTCATCCAGAGTATCTGGACAGAATGTTGTGGATTTCGGGTGAAACTTTACCAAAAATCACCGTGAAAGTGGTTTTGGAGAAAAGCTCATGCTTCCTGTTCGGCAAATGCATCCAATGTCATGTTTACAGAAGGAAATATCATGTTTTCTCAGGTTTCTGTAGCTTTCTTCCTAGAAAACTCGAATGTGTGGCGAATTAGACTCCAGGTGGAACCAATTAGCCTTTTCCAGCTGAAAACAAAAACTTACATGCTAAAATGCATTCAAAACCGTAAAGCCCATAGAGAATGTCAAGAAAACACAAACACACACAGAGGCTGTAGCAAGATGTGGGATTGAGATAGCCACAACACACCAGAGAGTTTTGTTTTCATCCAGAGTATCTGGACAAAATGTTGTAGTATCCTGGTGAAATTTAACCAAAAATCACCGTGAAAGTGGTTTTGGAAAAAAGCACAATCTTCCTGATCGGCAAATGCATCCAATGTCATGTTTACAAATACAAATATCATGTTTTCTCAGGTTTCTGAAGCTTTCTTCCTAGAAAACTCGAATGTGTGGCGGATTTGACTCCAGGTGGAACCAATTAGCGTTTGCCAGCTGAAAACAAAAACTTACATGCTAAAATGCATTCAAAACCGTAAAGTCCATAGAGAATGTCCAGAAAACACAAACAAACACAGAGGCTGTAGCAAGATCTGGGATTTAGATAGCCACAACACTCCAGATTGTTTTCTTTTCATCCAGAATATCTGGACAAAATGTTGTGGATTTCGGGTGAAACTTAACCAAAAATCACCGTGAAAGTGGTTTTGGAGAAAAGCTCATGCTTCCTGTTTGGCAAATGCATCCAATGTCATGTTTACAGAAAGAAATATCATGTTTTCTCAGGTTTCTGAAGCTTTCTTCCTAGAAAACTCGAATGTGTGGCGTATTAGACACCAGGTGGAACCAATTAGCGTTTGCCAGCTGAAAACAAAAACTTGCATGCTAAAAGGCATTCAAAACCGTAAAGTCCATAGAGAATGTCCAGAAAACACAAACAAACACAGAGGTTGTAGCAAGATCTGGGATTGAGATAGCCACAACACACCATAGAGTTTTGTTTTCATCCAGAGGATCTGGACAAAATGTTGTGGATTTCAGGTGAAACTTTACCAAAAATCACCGTCAAAGTTGTTTTGGAGAAAAGCTCATGCTTCCTATTCAGCAAATGCAGCCAATGTCATGTTTACAGAAGGAAATATCATGTTTTCTCTGGTTTCTGAAGCTTTCTTCCTAGAAAACTCGAATGTGTGGCGTATTAGACTCCAGCTGGAACCAATTAGCGTTTTCCAGCTGAAAACAAAAACGTACATGCTAAAATGCCTTCAAAACCGTAAAGTCCATAGGGAATGTCCAGAAAACACAAACAAACACAGAGGCTGTAGTAAGATCTGAGATTGAGATAGCTACAACACACCAGATAGTTTTGTTTTCATCCAGAGTATCTGGACAAAATGTTGTGGATTTCAGGTGAAACTTAACCAAAAATCACCGTGAAAGTGGTTTTGGAGAAAAGCTCATGCTTCCTGTTCGGCAAATGCAGCCAATGTCATGTTTACAGAAAGAAATATCATGTTTTCTCAGGTTTCTGAAGCTTTCTTCCTAGAAAACTCGAATGTGTGGCGTATTAGACTCCAGGTGGAACCAATTAGCGTTTGCCAGCTGAAAACAAAAACTTACTTGCTAAAATGCATTCAAAACCGTAAAGTCCATAGAGAATGTTCAGAAAACACAAACAAACACAGAGGCTGTAGCAAGATCTGGGATTGAGATAGCCACAACACACCAGAGAGTTTTGTTTTCATCCAGAGTATCTGGACAAAATGTTGTAGTATCCCGGTGAAATTTAACCAAAAATCACCGAGAAAGTGGTTTTGGAGAAAAGCACAATCTTCCTCTTCGGCAAATGCAGCCAATGTCATGTTTACAGAAGGAAATATCATGTTTTCTCAGGTTTCTGAAGCTTTCTTCCTAGAAAACTCGAATGTGTGGCGAATTAGACTCCAGGTGGAACCAATTAGCGTTTGCCAGCTGAAAACAAAAACGTACATGCTAAAATGCCTTCAAAACCGTAAAGTCCATAGAGAATGTCCAGAAAACACAAACAAACACAGAGGCTGTAGTAAGATCTGAGATTGAGATAGCTACAACACACCAGATAGTTTTGTTTTCATCCAGAGTATCTGGACAAAATGTTGTGGATTTCAGGTGAAACTTAACCAAAAATCACCGTGAAAGTGGTTTTGGAGAAAAGCTCATGTTTCCTGTTCGGCAAATGCATCCAATGTCATGTTTACAGAAAGAAATATCATGTTTTCTCAGGTTTCTGAAGCTTTCTTCCTAGAAAACTCGAATGTGTGGCGAATTAGACTCCAGGTGGAACCAATTAGCGTTTGCCCGCTGAAAACAAAAACTTACATGCTAAAATGCATTCAAAACCGTAAAGCCCATAGAGAATGTTCAGAAAACACAAACAAACACAGAGGCTGTAGCAAGATCTGGGATTGAGATAGCCACAACACACCAGATAGTTTTGTTTTCATCCAGAGTATCTGGACAAAATGTTTTGGATTTCGGGTGAAACTTAACCAAAAATCACCGTGAAAGTGGTTTTGGAGAAAAGCACAATCTTCCTGTTCGGCACTGCATCCAATGTCAGGTTTACAGAAAGAAATATCATGTTTTCTCAGATTTCTGAAGCTTTCTTCCAGAAACTCGAATGTGTGGCGTATTAGACTCCAGGTGGAACCAATTAGCGTTTGCCAGCAGAATACAAAAAGGGTCCTGCTAAAACGCATTCAAAACCGTAAAGTCCATAGAGTATGTCCAGAAAACACAAACACAGAGGCTGTAGCAAGATCTGGGATTGAGATAGCCACAACACACCAGAGAGTTTTGTTTTCATCCAGAGTATCTGACAAAATTTTGTAGTATCCTGGTGAAATTTAACCAAAAATCACCGTGAAAGTGGTTTTGGAGAAAAGCTCATGCTTCCTGTTCGGCAAATGCATCCAATGTCATGTTTACAGAAAGAAATATCATGTTTTCTCAGGCTTCTGAAGCTTTCTTCCTAGAAAACTCGAATGTGTGGCGTATTAGACTCCAGGTGGAACCAATTAGCATTTGCCAGCTGAAAACAAAAACTTACATGCTAAAATGCATTCAAAACCGTAAAGTCCATAGAGAATGTCCAGAAAACACAAACACACACAGAGGCTGTAGCAAGATCTGGGATTGAGATAGCCACAACACACCAGATAGTTTTGTTTTCATCCAGAGTATCTGGACAAAATGTTGTGGATTTCAGGTGAAACTTAACCAAAAATCACCATGAAAGTGGTTTTGGAGAAAAGCACAATCTTCCTGTTCGGCACTGCATCCAATGTCAGGTTCACAGAAAGAAATATCATGTTTTCTCAAATTTCTGAAGCTTTCTTCCAGAAACTCGAATGTGTGGCGTATTAGACTCCAGGTGGAACCAATTAGCGTTTGCCAGCAGAATACAAAATGGGTCCTGCTAAAATGCATTCAAAACCGTAAAGTCCATAGAGAATGTCCAGAAAACACAAACAAACACAGAGGCTGTAGCAAGATGTGGGATTGAGATAGCCACAACACACCAGAGAGTTTTGTTTTCATCCAGAGTATCTGGACAAAATGTTGTAGTATCCTGGTGAAATTTAACCAAAAATCACCGTGAAAGTGGTTTTGGAGAAAAGCACAATCTTCCTGTTTGGCAAATGCATCCACTCTCATGTTCACAGAAAGAAATATCATGTTTTCTCAGGTTTCTGAAGCTTTCTTCCTAGAAAACTCGAATGTGTGGCGTATGAGACTCCAGGTGGAACCAATTAGCGTTTGCCAGCTGAAAACAAAAACTTAGATGCTAAAATGCATTCAAAACCGTAAAGTCCATAGAGAAAGTCCAGAAAACACAAACAAACACAGAGGCTGTAGCAAGATGTGGGATTGAGATAGCCACAACACACCAGAGAGTTTTGTTTTCATCCAGAGTATCTGGACAAATTGTGGATTTCGGGTGAAACTTCACCAAATATCACGGTGAAAGTGGTTTTGGAGAAAAGCAAAATCTTCCTGTTCTGCAAATGCATCCAATGTCATGTTTACAGAAAGAAATATCATGTTTTCTCAGGTTTCTGAAGCTTTCTTCCTAGAAAACTCGAATGTGTGGCGTATTAGACTCCAGCTGGAACCAATTAGACTTTTCCAGCTGAAAACAAATACTTACATGCTAAAATGCATTCAAATCCGTAAAGTCCATAGAGAATGTCCAGAAAACACAAACAAACACAGAGGCTGTAGTAAGATCTGAGATTGAGATAGCTACAACACACCAGATAGTTTTGTTTTCATCCAGAGTATCTGGACAAAATGTTGTGGATTTCAGGTGAAACTTAACCAAAAATCACCGTGAAAGTGGTTTTGGAGAAAAGCTCATGCTTCCTGTTCGGCAAATGCATCCAATGTCATGTTTACAGAAAGAAATATCATGTTTTCTCAGGTTTCTGAAGCTTTCTTCCTAGAAAACTCGAATGTGTGGCGAATTAGACTCCAGGTGGAACCAATTAGCGTTTGCCCGCTGAAAACAAAAACTTACATGCTAAAATGCATTCAAAACCGTAAAGCCCATAGAGAATGTTCAGAAAACACAAACAAACACAGAGGCTGTAGCAAGATCTGGGATTGAGATAGCCACAACACACCAGATAGTTTTGTTTTCATCCAGAGTATCTGGACAAAATGTTTTGGATTTCGGGTGAAACTTAACCAAAAATCACCGTGAAAGTGGTTTTGGAGAAAAGCACAATCTTCCTGTTCGGCACTGCATCCAATGTCAGGTTTACAGAAAGAAATATCATGTTTTCTCAGATTTCTGAAGCTTTCTTCCAGAAACTCGAATGTGTGGCGTATTAGACTCCAGGTGGAACCAATTAGCGTTTGCCAGCAGAATACAAAAAGGGTCCTGCTAAAACGCATTCAAAACCGTAAAGTCCATAGAGTATGTCCAGAAAACACAAACACAGAGGCTGTAGCAAGATCTGGGATTGAGATAGCCACAACACACCAGAGAGTTTTGTTTTCATCCAGAGTATCTGACAAAATTTTGTAGTATCCTGGTGAAATTTAACCAAAAATCACCGTGAAAGTGGTTTTGGAGAAAAGCTCATGCTTCCTGTTCGGCAAATGCATCCAATGTCATGTTTACAGAAAGAGATATCATGTTTTCTCAGGTTTCGGAAGCTTTCTTCCTAGAAAACTCGAATGTGTGGTGTATTAGACTCCAGGTGGAACCAATTAGCGTTTGCCAGCTGAAAACAAAAACTTACTTGCTAAAATGCATTCAAAACCGTAAAGTCCATAGAGAATGTTCAGAAAACACAAACAAACACAGAGGCTGTAGCAAGATCTGGGATTGAGATAGCCACAACACACCAGAGAGTTTTGTTTTCATCCAGAGTATCTGGACAAAATGTTGTAGTATCCCGGTGAAATTTAACCAAAAAACACCGTGAAAGTGGTTTTGGAGAAAAGCACATGCTTCCTGTTCGGCAAATGCATCCAATGTCATGTTTACAGAAAGAAATATCATGTTTTCTCAGGTTTCTGAAGCTTTCTTCCTAGAAAACTCGAATGTGTGGCGTATTAGACTCCAGGTGGAAACAATTAGCGTTTGCCAGCTGAAAACAAAAAGGGTCCTGCTAAAATGCATTCAAAACCGCAAAGTCCATAGAGAATGTCCAGAAAACACAAACAAACACAGAGGCTGTAGCAAGATCTGGGATTGAGATAGCCACAACACACCAGATAGTTTTGTTGTCATCCAGAGTGTCTGGACAAATTGTTGTGGATTTCGGGTGAAACTTAACCAAAAATCATTCGTGAAAGTGGTTTTGGAGAAAAGCTCATGCTTCCTGTTCGGCAAATGCATCCAATGTCATGTTTACAGAAAGAAATATCATGTTTTCTCAGGCTTCTGAAGCTTTCTTCCTAGAAAACTCGAATGTGTGGCGTATTAGACTCCAGGTGGAACCAATTAGCATTTGCCAGCTGAAAACAAAAACTTACATGCTAAAATGCATTCAAAACCGTAAAGTCCATAGAGAATGTCCAGAAAACACAAACACACACAGAGGCTGTAGCAAGATCTGGGATTGAGATAGCCACAACACACCAGATAGTTTTGTTTTCATCCAGAGTATCTGGACAAAATGTTGTGGATTTCAGGTGAAACTTAACCAAAAATCACCGTGAAAGTGGTTTTGGAGAAAAGCACAATCTTCCTGTTCGGCACTGCATCCAATGTCAGGTTCACAGAAAGAAATATCATGTTTTCTCAAATTTCTGAAGCTTTCTTCCAGAAACTCGAATGTGTGGCGTATTAGACTCCAGGTGGAACCAATTAGCGTTTGCCAGCAGAATACAAAATGGGTCCTGCTAAAATGCATTCAAAACCGTAAAGTCCATAGAGAATGTCCAGAAAACACAAACAAACACAGAGGCTGTAGCAAGATGTGGGATTGAGATAGCCACAACACACCAGAGAGTTTTGTTTTCATCCAGAGTATCTGGACAAAATGTTGTAGTATCCTGGTGAAATTTAACCAAAAATCACCGTGAAAGTGGTTTTGGAGAAAAGCACAATCTTCCTGTTTGGCAAATGCATCCACTCTCATGTTCACAGAAAGAAATATCATGTTTTCTCAGGTTTCTGAAGCTTTCTTCCTAGAAAACTCGAATGTGTGGCGTATGAGACTCCAGGTGGAACCAATTAGCGTTTGCCAGCTGAAAACAAAAACTTAGATGCTAAAATGCATTCAAAACCGTAAAGTCCATAGAGAAAGTCCAGAAAACACAAACAAACACAGAGGCTGTAGCAAGATGTGGGATTGAGATAGCCACAACACACCAGAGAGTTTTGTTTTCATCCAGAGTATCTGGACAAATTGTGGATTTCGGGTGAAACTTCACCAAAAATCACCGTGAAAGTGGTTTTGGAGAAAAGCAAAATCTTCCTGTTCTGCAAATGCATCCAATGTCATGTTTACAGAAAGAAATATCATGTTTTCTCAGGTTTCTGAAGCTTTCTTCCTAGAAAACTCGAATGTGTGGCGTATTAGACTCCAGCTGGAACCAATTAGACTTTTCCAGCTGAAAACAAATACTTACATGCTAAAATGCATTCAAATCCGTAAAGTCCATAGAGAATGTCCAGAAAACACAAACACACACAGAGGCTGTAGCAAGATGTGGGATTGAGATAGCCACAACACACCAGAGAGTTTTGTTTTCATCCAGAGTATCTGACAAAATGTTGTAGTATCCCGGTGAAACTTGACCAAAAATCACCGTGAAAGTGGTTTTGGAGAAAAGCACAATCTTCCTGTTCGGCAAATGCATCCAATGTCATGTTTACAGAAAGAAATATGTTTTCTCAGGTTTCTGAAGCTTTCTTCCTAGAAAACTCGCATGTGTGGCGAATTAGACTCCAGGTGGAACCAATTAGCGTTTGCCCGCTGAAAACAAAAACTTACATGCTACAATGCATTCAAAACCGTAAAGCCCATAGAGAATGTCCAGATAACACAAACAAACACAGAGGCTGTAGCAAGATGTGGGATTGAGATAGCCACAACACACCAGAGAGTTTTGTTTTCATCCAGAGTATCTGGACAAAAAGTTGTAGTATCCTGGTGAAATTTAACCAAAAATCACTGTGAAAGTGGTTTTGGAGAAAAGCACAATCTTCCTGTTCGGCAAATGCATCCAATGTCATGTTTACAGAAAGAAATATCATGTTTTCTCAGGTTTCTGAAGCTTTCTTCCTAGAAAACTCGAATGTGTGGCGTATGAGACTCCAGGTGGAACCAGTTAGCGTTTGCCAGCTGAAAACAAATACTTACATGCTAAAATGCATTCAAAACCGTAAAGTCCATAGAGAATGTCCAGAAAACACAAACACACACAGAGGCTGTAGCAAGATCTGGGATTGAGATAGCCACAACACACCAGATAGTTTTGTTTTCATCCAGAGTATCTGACAAATTGTGGATTTCGGGTGAAACTTCACCAAAAATCACGGTGAAAGTGGTTTTGGAGAAAAGCAAAATCTTCCTGTTCGGCAAATGCATCCAATGTCATGTTTACAGAAAGAAATATCATGTTTTCTCAGGTTTCTGAAGCTTTCTTCCTAGAAAACTCGAATGTGTGGCGTATTAGACTCCAGCTGGAACCAGTTAGCCTTTTCCAGCTGAAAACAAATACTTACATGCTAAAATGCATTCAAAACCGTAAAGTCCATAGAGAATGTCCAGAAAACACAAACACACACAGAGGCTGTAGCAAGATCTGGGATTGAGATAGCCACAACACACCAGAGAGTTTTGTTTTCATCCAGAGTATCTGACAAAATGTTGTAGTATCCCGGTGAAACTTAACCAAAAATCACCAGGAAAGTGGTTTTGGAGAAAAGCACATGCTTCCTGTTCGGCAAATGCATCCAATGTCATGTTTCCAGAAAGAAATATCATGTTTTCTCAGGTTTCTGAAGCTTTCTTCCTAGAAAACTCGAATGTGTGGCGTATTAGACTCCAGGTGGAACCAATTAGCGTTTGCCAGCTGAAAACAAAAACTTACATGCTAAAATGCATTCAAAACCGTAAAGCCCATAGAGAATGTTCAGAAAACACAAACAAACACAGAGGCTGTAGCAAGATCTGGGATTGAGATAGCCACAACACACCAGATAGTTTTGTTTTCATCCAGAGTATCTGGACAAAATGTTTTGGATTTCGGGTGAAACTTAACCAAAAATCACCGTGAAAGTGGTTTTGGAGAAAAGCACAATCTTCCTGTTCGGCACTGCATCCAATGTCAGGTTTACAGAAAGAAATATCATGTTTTCTCAGATTTCTGAAGCTTTCTTCCAGAAACTCGAATGTGTGGCGTATTAGACTCCAGGTGGAACCAATTAGCGTTTGCCAGCAGAATACAAAAAGGGTCCTGCTAAAACGCATTCAAAACCGTAAAGTCCATAGAGTATGTCCAGAAAACACAAACACAGAGGCTGTAGCAAGATCTGGGATTGAGATAGCCACAACACACCAGAGAGTTTTGTTTTCATCCAGAGTATCTGACAAAATTTTGTAGTATCCTGGTGAAATTTAACCAAAAATCACCGTGAAAGTGGTTTTGGAGAAAAGCACAATCTTCCTGTTCGGCAAATGCATCCAATGTCATGTTTACAGAAAGAGATATCATGTTTTCTCAGGTTTCGGAAGCTTTCTTCCTAGAAAACTCGAATGTGTGGCGTATTAGACTCCAGGTGGAACCAATTAGCGTTTGCCAGCTGAAAACAAAAACTTACTTGCTAAAATGCATTCAAAACCGTAAAGTCCATAGAGAATGTTCAGAAAACACAAACACACACAGAGGCTGTAGCAAGATGTGGGATTGAGATAGCCACAACACACCAGAGAGTTTTGTTTTCATCCAGAGTATCTGACAAAATGTTGTAGTATCCCGGTGAAACTTGACCAAAAATCACCGTGAAAGTGGTTTTGGAGAAAAGCACAATCTTCCTGTTCGGCAAATGCATCCAATGTCATGTTTACAGAAAGAAATATGTTTTCTCAGGTTTCTGAAGCTTTCTTCCTAGAAAACTCGCATGTGTGGCGAATTAGACTCCAGGTGGAACCAATTAGCGTTTGCCCGCTGAAAACAAAAACTTACATGCTACAATGCATTCAAAACCGTAAAGCCCATAGAGAATGTCCAGATAACACAAACAAACACAGAGGCTGTAGCAAGATGTGGGATTGAGATAGCCACAACACACCAGAGAGTTTTGTTTTCATCCAGAGTATCTGGACAAAAAGTTGTAGTATCCTGGTGAAATTTAACCAAAAATCACTGTGAAAGTGGTTTTGGAGAAAAGCACAATCTTCCTGTTCGGCAAATGCATCCAATGTCATGTTTACAGAAAGAAATATCATGTTTTCTCAGGTTTCTGAAGCTTTCTTCCTAGAAAACTCGAATGTGTGGCGTATGAGACTCCAGGTGGAACCAGTTAGCGTTTGCCAGCTGAAAACAAATACTTACATGCTAAAATGCATTCAAAACCGTAAAGTCCATAGAGAATGTCCAGAAAACACAAACACACACAGAGGCTGTAGCAAGATCTGGGATTGAGATAGCCACAACACACCAGATAGTTTTGTTTTCATCCAGAGTATCTGACAAATTGTGGATTTCGGGTGAAACTTCACCAAAAATCACGGTGAAAGTGGTTTTGGAGAAAAGCAAAATCTTCCTGTTCGGCAAATGCATCCAATGTCATGTTTACAGAAAGAAATATCATGTTTTCTCAGGTTTCTGAAGCTTTCTTCCTAGAAAACTCGAATGTGTGGCGTATTAGACTCCAGCTGGAACCAATTAGCCTTTTCCAGCTGAAAACAAATACTTACATGCTAAAATGCATTCAAAACCGTAAAGTCCATAGAGAATGTCCAGAAAACACAAACACACACAGAGGCTGTAGCAAGATCTGGGATTGAGATAGCCACAACACACCAGAGAGTTTTGTTTTCATCCAGAGTATCTGACAAAATGTTGTAGTATCCCGGTGAAACTTAACCAAAAATCACCAGGAAAGTGGTTTTGGAGAAAAGCACATGCTTCCTGTTCGGCAAATGCATCCAATGTCATGTTTCCAGAAAGAAATATCATGTTTTCTCAGGTTTCTGAAGCTTTCTTCCTAGAAAACTCGAATGTGTGGCGTATTAGACTCCAGGTGGAACCAATTAGCGTTTGCCAGCTGAAAACAAAAACTTACATGCTAAAATGCATTCAAAACCGTAAAGCCCATAGAGAATGTTCAGAAAACACAAACAAACACAGAGGCTGTAGCAAGATCTGGGATTGAGATAGCCACAACACACCAGATAGTTTTGTTTTCATCCAGAGTATCTGGACAAAATGTTTTGGATTTCGGGTGAAACTTAACCAAAAATCACCGTGAAAGTGGTTTTGGAGAAAAGCACAATCTTCCTGTTCGGCACTGCATCCAATGTCAGGTTTACAGAAAGAAATATCATGTTTTCTCAGATTTCTGAAGCTTTCTTCCAGAAACTCGAATGTGTGGCGTATTAGACTCCAGGTGGAACCAATTAGCGTTTGCCAGCAGAATACAAAAAGGGTCCTGCTAAAACGCATTCAAAACCGTAAAGTCCATAGAGTATGTCCAGAAAACACAAACACAGAGGCTGTAGCAAGATCTGGGATTGAGATAGCCACAACACACCAGAGAGTTTTGTTTTCATCCAGAGTATCTGACAAAATTTTGTAGTATCCTGGTGAAATTTAACCAAAAATCACCGTGAAAGTGGTTTTGGAGAAAAGCACAATCTTCCTGTTCGGCAAATGCATCCAATGTCATGTTTACAGAAAGAGATATCATGTTTTCTCAGGTTTCGGAAGCTTTCTTCCTAGAAAACTCGAATGTGTGGCGTATTAGACTCCAGGTGGAACCAATTAGCGTTTGCCAGCTGAAAACAAAAACTTACTTGCTAAAATGCATTCAAAACCGTAAAGTCCATAGAGAATGTTCAGAAAACACAAACAAACACAGAGGCTGTAGCAAGATCTGGGATTGAGATAGCCACAACACACCAGAGAGTTTTGTTTTCATCCAGAGTATCTGGACAAAATGTTGTAGTATCCCGGTGAAATTTAACCAAAAAACACCGTGAAAGTGGTTTTGGAGAAAAGCACATGCTTCCTGTTCGGCAAATGCATCCAATGTCATGTTTACAGAAAGAAATATCATGTTTTCTCAGGTTTCTGAAGCTTTCTTCCTAGAAAACTCGAATGTGTGGCGTATTAGACTCCAGGTGGAAACAATTAGCGTTTGCCAGCTGAAAACAAAAAGGGTCCTGCTAAAATGCATTCAAAACCGCAAAGTCCATAGAGAATGTCCAGAAAACACAAACAAACACAGAGGCTGTAGCAAGATCTGGGATTGAGATAGCCACAACACACCAGATAGTTTTGTTGTCATCCAGAGTGTCTGGACAAATTGTTGTGGATTTCGGGTGAAACTTAACCAAAAATCATTCGTGAAAGTGGTTTTGGAGAAAAGCTCATGCTTCCTGTTCGGCAAATGCATCCAATGTCATGTTTACAGAAAGAAATATCATGTTTTCTCAGGCTTCTGAAGCTTTCTTCCTAGAAAACTCGAATGTGTGGCGTATTAGACTCCAGGTGGAACCAATTAGCATTTGCCAGCTGAAAACAAAAACTTACATGCTAAAATGCATTCAAAACCGTAAAGTCCATAGAGAATGTCCAGAAAACACAAACACACACAGAGGCTGTAGCAAGATCTGGGATTGAGATAGCCACAACACACCAGATAGTTTTGTTTTCATCCAGAGTATCTGGACAAAATGTTGTGGATTTCAGGTGAAACTTAACCAAAAATCACCGTGAAAGTGGTTTTGGAGAAAAGCACAATCTTCCTGTTCGGCACTGCATCCAATGTCAGGTTCACAGAAAGAAATATCATGTTTTCTCAAATTTCTGAAGCTTTCTTCCAGAAACTCGAATGTGTGGCGTATTAGACTCCAGGTGGAACCAATTAGCGTTTGCCAGCAGAATACAAAATGGGTCCTGCTAAAATGCATTCAAAACCGTAAAGTCCATAGAGAATGTCCAGAAAACACAAACAAACACAGAGGCTGTAGCAAGATGTGGGATTGAGATAGCCACAACACACCAGAGAGTTTTGTTTTCATCCAGAGTATCTGGACAAAATGTTGTAGTATCCTGGTGAAATTTAACCAAAAATCACCGTGAAAGTGGTTTTGGAGAAAAGCACAATCTTCCTGTTTGGCAAATGCATCCACTCTCATGTTCACAGAAAGAAATATCATGTTTTCTCAGGTTTCTGAAGCTTTCTTCCTAGAAAACTCGAATGTGTGGCGTATTAGACTCCAGCTGGAACCAATTAGACTTTTCCAGCTGAAAACAAATACTTACATGCTAAAATGCATTCAAATCCGTAAAGTCCATAGAGAATGTCCAGAAAACACAAACACACACAGAGGCTGTAGCAAGATCTGGGATTGAGATAGCCACAACACACCAGAGAGTTTTGTTTTCATCCAGAGTATTTGACAAAATGTTGTAGTATCCCGGTGAAACTTGACCAAAAATCACCGTGAAAGTGGTTTTGGAGAAAAGCACAATCTTCCTGTTCGGCAAATGCATCCAATGTCATGTTTACAGAAAGAAATATGTTTTCTCAGGTTTCTGAAGCTTTCTTCCTAGAAAACTCGCATGTGTGGCGAATTAGACTCCAGGTGGAACCAATTAGCGTTTGCCCGCTGAAAACAAAAACTTACATGCTACAATGCATTCAAAACCGTAAAGCCCATAGAGAATGTCCAGATAACACAAACAAACACAGAGGCTGTAGCAAGATGTGGGATTGAGATAGCCACAACACACCAGAGAGTTTTGTTTTCATCCAGAGTATCTGGACAAAAAGTTGTAGTATCCTGGTGAAATTTAACCAAAAATCACTGTGAAAGTGGTTTTGGAGAAAAGCACAATCTTCCTGTTCGGCAAATGCATCCAATGTCATGTTTACAGAAAGAAATATCATGTTTTCTCAGGTTTCTGAAGCTTTCTTCCTAGAAAACTCGAATGTGTGGCGTATGAGACTCCAGGTGGAACCAGTTAGCGTTTGCCAGCTGAAAACAAATACTTACATGCTAAAATGCATTCAAAACCGTAAAGTCCATAGAGAATGTCCAGAAAACACAAACACACACAGAGGCTGTAGCAAGATCTGGGATTGAGATAGCCACAACACACCAGATAGTTTTGTTTTCATCCAGAGTATCTGACAAATTGTGGATTTCGGGTGAAACTTCACCAAAAATCACGGTGAAAGTGGTTTTGGAGAAAAGCAAAATCTTCCTGTTCGGCAAATGCATCCAATGTCATGTTTACAGAAAGAAATATCATGTTTTCTCAGGTTTCTGAAGCTTTCTTCCTAGAAAACTCGAATGTGTGGCGTATTAGACTCCAGCTGGAACCAATTAGCCTTTTCCAGCTGAAAACAAATACTTACATGCTAAAATGCATTCAAAACCGTAAAGTCCATAGAGAATGTCCAGAAAACACAAACACACACAGAGGCTGTAGCAAGATCTGGGATTGAGATAGCCACAACACACCAGAGAGTTTTGTTTTCATCCAGAGTATCTGACAAAATGTTGTAGTATCCCGGTGAAACTTAACCAAAAATCACCAGGAAAGTGGTTTTGGAGAAAAGCACATGCTTCCTGTTCGGCAAATGCATCCAATGTCATGTTTCCAGAAAGAAATATCATGTTTTCTCAGGTTTCTGAAGCTTTCTTCCTAGAAAACTCGAATGTGTGGCGTATTAGACTCCAGGTGGAACCAATTAGCGTTTGCCAGCTGAAAACAAAAACTTACATGCTAAAATGCATTCAAAACCGTAAAGTCCATAGAGAATGTCCAGAAAACACAAACAAACACAGAGGCTGTAGCAAGATGTGGGATTGAGATAGCCACAACACACCAGAGAGTTTTGTTTTCATCCAGAGTATCTGGACAAAATGTTGTAGTATCCGGGGAAATTTAACCAGAAATCACCAGGAAAGTGGTTTTGGAGAAAAGCACAATCTTCCTGTTCGGCAAATGCATCCACTGTCATGTTTACAGAAAGAAATATCATGTTTTCTCAGGTTTCTGAAGCTTTCTTCCTAGAAAACTCGAATGTGTGGCGTATGAGACTCCAGGTGGAACCAATTAGCGTTTGCCAGCTGAAAACAAAAACTTAGATGCTAAAATGCATTCAAAACCGTAAAGTCCATAGAGAATGTCCAGAAAACACAAACACACACAGAGGCTGTAGCAAGATCTGGGATTGAGATAGCCACAACACACCAGATAGTTTTGTTTTCATCCAGAGTATCTGACAAATTGTGGATTTCGGGTGAAACTTCACAAAAATCACGGTGAAAGTGGTTTTGGAGAAAAGCAAAATCTTCCTGTTCGGCAAATGCATCCAATGTCATGTTTACAGAAAGAAATATCATGTTTTCTCAGGTTTCTGAAGCTTTCTTCCTAGAAAACTCGAATGTGTGGCGTATGAGACTCCAGGTGGAACCAATTAGCGTTTGCCAGCTGAAAACAAAAACGTACATGCTAAAATGCATTCAAAACCGTAAAGTCCATAGAGAATGTCCAGAAAACACAAACAAACACAGAGGCTGTAGTAAGAACTGAGATTGAGATAGCTACAACACACCAGATAGTTTTGTTTTCATCCAGAGTATCTGGACAAAATGTTGTGGATTTCAGGTGAAACTTAACCAAAAATCACCGTGAAAGTGGTTTTGGAGAAAAGCTCATGCTTCCTGTTCGGCAAATGCAGCCAATGTCATGTTTACAGAAAGAAATATCATGTTTTCTCAGGTTTCTGAAGCTTTCTTCCTAGAAAACTCGAATGTGTGGCGAATTAGACTCCAGGTGGAACCAATTAGCGTTTGCCCGCTGAAAACAAAAACTTACATGCTAAAATGCATTCAAAACCGTAAAGCCCATAGAGAATGTTCAGAAAACACAAACAAACACAGAGGCTGTAGCAAGATCTGGGATTGAGATAGCCACAACACACCAGATAGTTTTGTTTTCATCCAGAGTATCTGGACAAAATGTTTTGGATTTCGGGTGAAACTTAACCAAAAATCACCGTGAAAGTGGTTTTGGAGAAAAGCACAATCTTCCTGTTCGGCACTTCATCCAATGTCAGGTTTACAGAAAGAAATATCATGTTTTCTCAGATTTCTGAAGCTTTCTTCCAGAAACTCGAATGTGTGGCGTATTAGACTCCAGGTGGAACCAATTAGCGTTTGCCAGCAGAATACAAAAAGGGTCCTGCTAAAACGCATTCAAAACCGTAAAGTCCATAGAGTATGTCCAGAAAACACAAACACAGAGGCTGTAGCAAGATCTGGGATTGAGATAGCCACAACACACCAGAGAGTTTTGTTTTCATCCAGAGTATCTGACAAAATTTTGTAGTATCCTGGTGAAATTTAACCAAAAATCACCGTGAAAGTGGTTTTGGAGAAAAGCACAATCTTCCTGTTCGGCAAATGCATCCAATGTCATGTTTACAGAAAGAGATATCATGTTTTCTCAGGTTTCTGAAGCTTTCTTCCTAGAAAACTCGAATGTGTGGCGTATGAGACTCCAGGTGGAACCAATTAGCGTTTGCCAGCTGAAAACAAAAACTTACCTGCTAAAATGCCTTCAAAACCGTAAAGTCCATAGAGAATGTCCAGAAAACACAAACAAACACAGAGGCTGTAGTAAGATCTGAGATTGAGATAGCTACAACACACCAGATAGTTTTGTTGTCATCCAGAGTATCTGGACAAAATGTTGTGGATTTCAGGTGAAACTTAACCAAAAATCACCGTGAAAGTGGTTTTGGAGAAAAGCTCATGCTTCCTGTTCGGCAAATGCAGCCAATGTCATGTTTACAGAAAGAAATATCATGTTTTCTCAGGTTTCGGAAGCTTTCTTCCTAGAAAACTCGAATGTGTGGCGAATTAGACTCCAGGTGGAACCAATTAGCGTTTGCCCGCTGAAAACAAAAACTTACATGCTAAAATGCATTCAAAACCGTAAAGCCCATAGAGAATGTTCAGAAAACACAAACAAACACAGAGGCTGTAGCAAGATCTGGGATTGAGATAGCCACAACACACCAGATAGTTTTGTTTTCATCCAGAGTATCTGGACAAAATGTTTTGGATTTCGGGTGAAACTTAACCAAAAATCACCGTGAAAGTGGTTTTGGAGAAAAGCACAATCTTCCTGTTCGGCACTGCATCCAATGTCAGGTTTACAGAAAGAAATATCATGTTTTCTCAGATTTCTGAAGCTTTCTTCCAGAAACTCGAATGTGTGGCGTATTAGACTCCAGGTGGAACCAATTAGCGTTTGCCAGCAGAATACAAAAAGGGTCCTGCTAAAACGCATTCAAAACCGTAAAGTCCATAGAGTATGTCCAGAAAACACAAACACAGAGGCTGTAGCAAGATCTGGGATTGAGATAGCCACAACACACCAGAGAGTTTTGTTTTCATCCAGAGTATCTGACAAAATTTTGTAGTATCCTGGTGAAATTTAACCAAAAATCACCGTGAAAGTGGTTTTGGAGAAAAGCACAATCTTCCTGTTCGGCAAATGCATCCAATGTCATGTTTACAGAAAGAGATATCATGTTTTCTCAGGTTTCTGAAGCTTTCTTCCTAGAAAACTCGAATGTGTGGCGTATTAGACTCCAGGTGGAACCAATTAGCGTTTGCCAGCTGAAAACAAAAACTTACTTGCTAAAATGCATTCAAAACCGTAAAGTCCATAGAGAATGTTCAGAAAACACAAACAAACACAGAGGCTGTAGCAAGATCTGGGATTGAGATAGCCACAACACACCAGAGAGTTTTGTTTTCATCCAGAGTATCTGGACAAAATGTTGTAGTATCCCGGTGAAATTTAACCAAAAAACACCGTGAAAGTGGTTTTGGAGAAAAGCACATGCTTCCTGTTCGGCAAATGCATCCAATGTCATGTTTACAGAAAGAAATATCATGTTTTCTCAGGTTTCTGAAGCTTTCTTCCTAGAAAACTCGAATGTGTGGCGTATTAGACTCCAGGTGGAAACAATTAGCGTTTGCCAGCTGAAAACAAAAAGGGTCCTGCTAAAATGCATTCAAAACCGTAAAGTCCATAGAGAATGTCCAGAAAACACAAACAAGCACAGAGGCTGTAGCAAGATGGGGGATTTAGATAGCCACAACACACCAGATAGTTTTGTTGTCATCCAGAGTGTCTGGACAAATTGTTGTGGATTTCGGGTGAAACTTAACCAAAAATCACCGTGAAAGTGGTTTTGGAGAAAAGCTCATGCTTCCTGTTCGGCAAATGCATCCAATGTCATGTTTACAGAAAGAAATATCATGTTTTCTCAGGCTTCTGAAGCTTTCTTCCTAGAAAACTCGAATGTGTGGCGTATTAGACTCCAGGTGGAACCAATTAGCATTTGCCAGCTGAAAACAAAAACTTACATGCTAAAATGCATTCAAAACCGTAAAGTCCATAGAGAATGTCCAGAAAACACAAACACACACAGAGGCTGTAGCAAGATCTGGGATTGAGATAGCCACAACACACCAGATAGTTTTGTTTTCATCCAGAGTATCTGGACAAAATGTTGTGGATTTCATGTGAAACTTAACCTAAAATCACCGTGAAAGTGGTTTTGGAGAAAAGCACAATCTTCCTGTTCGGCACTGCATCCAATGTCAGGTTCACAGAAAGAAATATCATGTTTTCTCAAATTTCTGAAGCTTTCTTCCAGAAACTCGAATGTGTGGCGTATTAGACTCCAGGTGGAACCAATTAGCGTTTGCCAGCAGAATACAAAATGGGTCCTGCTAAAATGCATTCAAAACCGTAAAGTCCATAGAGGATGTCCAGAAAACACAAACAAACACAGAGGCTGTAGCAAGATGTGGGATTGAGATAGCCACAACACACCAGAGAGTTTTGTTTTCATCCAGAGTATCTGGACAAAATGTTGTAGTATCCTGGTGAAATTTAACCAAAAATCACCGTGAAAGTGGTTTTGGAGAAAAGCACAATCTTCCTGTTTGGCAAATGCATCCACTCTCATGTTCACAGAAAGAAATATCATGTTTTCTCAGGTTTCTGAAGCTTTCTTCCTAGAAAACTCGAATGTGTGGCGTATGAGACTCCAGGTGGAACCAATTAGCGTTTGCCAGCTGAAAACAAAAACTTAGATGCTAAAATGCATTCAAAACTGTAAAGTCCATAGAGAAAGTCCAGAAAACACAAACAAACACAGAGGCTGTAGCAAGATGTGGGATTGAGATAGCCACAACACACCAGAGAGTTTTGTTTTCATCCAGAGTATCTGGACAAATTGTGGATTTCGGGTGAAACTTCACCAAAAATCACGGTGAAAGTGGTTTTGGAGAAAAGCACAATCTTCCTGTTCGGCAAATGCATCCAATGTCATGTTTACAGAAAGAAATATCATGTTTTCTCAGGTTTCTGAAGCTTTCTTCCTAGAAAACTCGAATGTGTGGCGTATTAGACTCCAGCTGGAACCAATTAGACTTTTCCAGCTGAAAACAAATACTTACATGCTAAAATGCATTCAAATCCGTAAAGTCCATAGAGAATGTCCAGAAAACACAAACACACACAGAGGCTGTAGCAAGATCTGGGATTGAGATAGCCACAACACACCAGAGAGTTTTGTTTTCATCCAGAGTATCTGACAAAATGTTGTAGTATCCCGGTGAAACTTGACCAAAAATCACCGTGAAAGTGGTTTTGGAGAAAAGCACAATCTTCCTGTTCGGCAAATGCATCCAATGTCATGTTTACAGAAAGAAATATGTTTTCTCAGGTTTCTGAAGCTTTCTTCCTAGAAAACTCGCATGTGTGGCGAATTAGACTCCAGGTGGAACCAATTAGCGTTTGCCCGCTGAAAACAAAAACTTACATGCTACAATGCATTCAAAACCGTAAAGCCCATAGAGAATGTCCAGATAACACAAACAAACACAGAGGCTGTAGCAAGATGTGGGATTGAGATAGCCACAACACACCAGAGAGTTTTGTTTTCATCCAGAGTATCTGGACAAAAAGTTGTAGTATCCTGGTGAAATTTAACCAAAAATCACTGTGAAAGTGGTTTTGGAGAAAAGCACAATCTTCCTGTTCGGCAAATGCATCCAATGTCATGTTTACAGAAAGAAATATCATGTTTTCTCAGGTTTCTGAAGCTTTCTTCCTAGAAAACTCGAATGTGTGGCGTATGAGACTCCAGGTGGAACCAGTTAGCGTTTGCCAGCTGAAAACAAATACTTACATGCTAAAATGCATTCAAAACCGTAAAGTCCATAGAGAATGTCCAGAAAACACAAACACACACAGAGGCTGTAGCAAGATCTGGGATTGAGATAGCCACAACACACCAGATAGTTTTGTTTTCATCCAGAGTATCTGACAAATTGTGGATTTCGGGTGAAACTTCACCAAAAATCACGGTGAAAGTGGTTTTGGAGAAAAGCAAAATCTTCCTGTTCGGCAAATGCATCCAATGTCATGTTTACAGAAAGAAATATCATGTTTTCTCAGGTTTCTGAAGCTTTCTTCCTAGAAAACTCGAATGTGTGGCGTATTAGACTCCAGGTGGAACCAGTTAGCCTTTTCCAGCTGAAAACAAATACTTACATGCTAAAATGCATTCAAAACCGTAAAGTCCATAGAGAATGTCCAGAAAACACAAACACACACAGAGGCTGTAGCAAGATCTGGGATTGAGATAGCCACAACACACCAGAGAGTTTTGTTTTCATCCAGAGTATCTGACAAAATGTTGTAGTATCCCGGTGAAACTTAACCAAAAATCACCAGGAAAGTGGTTTTGGAGAAAAGCACAATCTTCCTGTTCGGCAAATGCATCCAATGTCATGTTTCCAGAAAGAAATATCATGTTTTCTCAGGTTTCTGAAGCTTTCTTCCTAGAAAACTCGAATGTGTGGCGTATTAGACTCCAGGTGGAACCAATTAGCGTTTGCCAGCTGAAAACAAAAACTTACATGCTAAAATGCATTCAAAACCGTAAAGTCCATAGAGAATGTCCAGAAAACACAAACAAACACAGAGGCTGTAGCAAGATGTGGGATTGAGATAGCCACAACACACCAGAGAGTTTTGTTTTCATCCAGAGTATCTGGACAAAATGTTGTAGTATCCGGGGAAATTTAACCAGAAATCACCAGGAAAGTGGTTTTGGAGAAAAGCACAATCTTCCTGTTCGGCAAATGCATCCACTGTCATGTTTACAGAAAGAAATATCATGTTTTCTCAGGTTTCTGAAGCTTTCTTCCTAGAAAACTCGAATGTGTGGCGTATGAGACTCCAGGTGGAACCAATTAGCGTTTGCCAGCTGAAAACAAAAACTTAGATGCTAAAATGCATTCAAAACAGTAAAGTCCATAGAGAATGTCCAGAAAACACAAACACACACAGAGGCTGTAGCAAGATCTGGGATTGAGATAGCCGCAACACACCAGAGAGTTTTGTTTTCATCCAGAGTATCTGGACAAAATGTTCTAGTATCCGGGGAAATTTAACCAGAAATCACCAGGAAAGTGGTTTTGGAGAAAAGCACAATCTTCCTGTTCGTCAAATGCATCCACTGTCATGTTTACAGAAAGAAATATCATGTTTTCTCAGGCTTCTGAAGCTTTCTTCCTAGAAAACTCGAATGTGTGGCGTATTAGACTCCAGGTGGAACCAATTAGCATTTGCCAGCTGAAAACAAAAACTTACATGCTAAAATGCATTCAAAACCGTAAAGTCCATAGAGAATGTCCAGAAAACACAAACACACACAGAGGCTGTAGCAAGATCTGGGATTGAGATAGCCACAACACACCAGATAGTTTTGTTTTCATCCAGAGTATCTGGACAAAATGTTGTGGATTTCAGGTGAAACTTAACCAAAAATCACCGTGAAAGTGGTTTTGGAGAAAAGCACAATCTTCCTGTTCGGCACTGCATCCAATGTCAGGTTCACAGAAAGAAATATCATGTTTTCTCAGGTTTCTGAAGCTTTCTTCCAGAAACTCGAATGTGTGGCGTATTAGACTCCAGGTGGAACCAATTAGCGTTTGCCAGCAGAATACAAAATGGGTCCTGCTAAAATGCATTCAAAACCGTAAAGTCCATAGAGGATGTCCAGAAAACACAAACAAACACAGAGGCTGTAGCAAGATGTGGGATTGAGATAGCCACAACACACCAGAGAGTTTTGTTTTCATCCAGAGTATCTGGACAAAATGTTGTAGTATCCTGGTGAAATTTAACCAAAAATCACCGTGAAAGTGGTTTTGGAGAAAAGCACAATCTTCCTGTTTGGCAAATGCATCCACTCTCATGTTCACAGAAAGAAATATCATGTTTTCTCAGGTTTCTGAAGCTTTCTTCCTAGAAAACTCGAATGTGTGGCGTATGAGACTCCAGGTGGAACCAATTAGCGTTTGCCAGCTGAAAACAAAAACTTAGATGCTAAAAGGCATTCAAAACCGTAAAGTCCATAGAGAAAGTCCAGAAAACACAAACAAACACAGAGGCTGTAGCAAGATGTGGGATTGAGATAGCCACAACACACCAGAGAGTTTTGTTTTCATCCAGAGTATCTGGACAAATTGTGGATTTCGGGTGAAACTTCACCAAAAATCACGGTGAAAGTGGTTTTGGAGAAAAGCACATGCTTCCTGTTCTGCAAATGCATCCAATGTCATGTTTACAGAAAGAAATATCATGTTTTCTCAGGTTTCTGAAGCTTTCTTCCTAGAAAACTCGAATGTGTGGCGTATGAGACTCCAGGTGGAACCAATTAGCGTTTGCCAGCTGAAAACAAAAACGTACATGCTAAAATGCCTTCAAAACCGTAAAGTCCATAGAGAATGTCCAGAAAACACAAACAAACACAGAGGCTGTAGTAAGATCTGAGATTGAGATAGCTACAACACACCAGATAGTTTTGTTTTCATCCAGAGTATCTGGACAAAATGTTGTGGATTTCAGGTGAAACTTAACCAAAAATCACCGTGAAAGTGGTTTTGGAGAAAAGCTCATGCTTCCTGTTCGGCAAATGCAGCCAATGTCATGTTTACAGAAAGAAATATCATGTTTTCTCAGGTTTCTGAAGCTTTCTTCCTAGAAAACTCGAATGTGTGGCGAATTAGACTCCAGGTGGAACCAATTAGCGTTTGCCCGCTGAAAACAAAAACTTACATGCTAAAATGCATTCAAAACCGTAAAGCCCATAGAGAATGTTCAGAAAACACAAACAAACACAGAGGCTGTAGCAAGATCTGGGATTGAGATAGCCACAACACACCAGATAGTTTTGTTTTCATCCAGAGTATCTGGACAAAATGTTTTGGATTTCGGGTGAAACTTAACCAAAAATCACCGTGAAAGTGGTTTTGGAGAAAAGCACAATCTTCCTGTTCGGCACTGCATCCAATGTCAGGTTTACAGAAAGAAATATCATGTTTTCTCAGATTTCTGAAGCTTTCTTCCAGAAACTCGAATGTGTGGCGTATTAGACTCCAGGTGGAACCAATTAGCGTTTGCCAGCAGAATACAAAAAGGGTCCTGCTAAAACGCATTCAAAACCGTAAAGTCCATAGAGTATGTCCAGAAAACACAAACACAGAGGCTGTAGCAAGATCTGGGATTGAGATAGCCACAACACACCAGAGAGTTTTGTTTTCATCCAGAGTATCTGACAAAATTTTGTAGTATCCTGGTGAAATTTAACCAAAAATCACCGTGAAAGTGGTTTTGGAGAAAAGCACAATCTTCCTGTTCGGCAAATGCATCCAATGTCATGTTTCCAGAAAGAGATATCATGTTTTCTCAGGTTTCTGAAGCTTTCTTCCTAGAAAACTCGAATGTGTGGCGTATTAGACTCCAGGTGGAACCAATTAGCGTTTGCCAGCTGAAAACAAAAACTTACTTGCTAAAATGCATTCAAAACCGTAAAGTCCATAGAGAATGTTCAGAAAACACAAACAAACACAGAGGCTGTAGCAAGATCTGGGATTGAGATAGCCGCAACACACCAGAGAGTTTTGTTTTCATCCAGAGTATCTGGACAAAATGTTGTAGTATCCAGGTGAAATTTAACCAAAAAACACTGTGAAAGTGGTTTTGGAGAAAAGCACATGCTTCCTGTTCGGCAAATGCATCCAATGTCATGTTTACAGAAAGAAATATCATGTTTTCTCAGGTTTCTGAAGCTTTCTTCCTAGAAAACTCGAATGTGTGGCGTATTAGACTCCAGGTGGAAACAATTAGCGTTTGCCAGCTGAAAACAAAAAGGGTCCTGCTAAAATGCATTCAAAACCGCAAAGTCCATAGAGAATGTCCAGAAAACACAAACAAACACAGAGGCTGTAGCAAGATCTGGAATTGAGATAGCCACAACACACCAGATAGTTTTGTTGTCATCCAGAGTGTCTGGACAAATTGTTGTGGATTTCGGGTGAAACTTAACCAAAAATCACCGTGAAAGTGGTTTTGGAGAAAAGCTCATGCTTCCTGTTCGGCAAATGCATCCAATGTCATGTTTACAGAAAGAAATATCATGTTTTCTCAGGCTTCTGAAGCTTTCTTCCTAGAAAACTCGAATGTGTGGCGTATTAGACTCCAGGTGGAACCAATTAGCATTTGCCAGCTGAAAACAAAAACTTACATGCTAAAATGCATTCAAAACCGTAAAGCCCATAGAGAATGTTCAGAAAACACAAACAAACACAGAGGCTGTAGCAAGATCTGGGATTGAGATAGCCACAACACACCAGATAGTTTTGTTTTCATCCAGAGTATCTGGACAAAATGTTTTGGATTTCGGGTGAAACTTAACCAAAAATCACCGTGAAAGTGGTTTTGGAGAAAAGCACAATCTTCCTGTTCGGCACTGCATCCAATGTCAGGTTTACAGAAAGAAATATCATGTTTTCTCAGATTTCTGAAGCTTTCTTCCAGAAACTCGAATGTGTGGCGTATTAGACTCCAGGTGGAACCAATTAGCGTTTGCCAGCAGAATACAAAAAGGGTCCTGCTAAAACGCATTCAAAACCGTAAAGTCCATAGAGTATGTCCAGAAAACACAAACACAGAGGCTGTAGCAAGATCTGGGATTGAGATAGCCACAACACACCAGAGAGTTTTGTTTTCATCCAGAGTATCTGACAAAATTTTGTAGTATCCTGGTGAAATTTAACCAAAAATCACCGTGAAAGTGGTTTTGGAGAAAAGCACAATCTTCCTGTTCGGCAAATGCATCCAATGTCATGTTTACAGAAAGAGATATCATGTTTTCTCAGGTTTCTGAAGCTTTCTTCCTAGAAAACTCGAATGTGTGGCGTATTAGACTCCAGGTGGAACCAATTAGCGTTTGCCAGCTGAAAACAAAAACTTACTTGCTAAAATGCATTCAAAACCGTAATGTCCATAGAGAATGTTCAGAAAACACAAACAAACACAGAGGCTGTAGCAAGATCTGGGATTGAGATAGCCGCAACACACCAGAGAGTTTTGTTTTCATCCAGAGTATCTGGACAAAATGTTGTAGTATCCCGGTGAAATTTAACCAAAAAACACCGTGAAAGTGGTTTTGGAGAAAAGCACATGCTTCCTGTTCGGCAAATGCATCCAATGTCATGTTTACAGAAAGAAATATCATGTTTTCTCAGGTTTCTGAAGCTTTCTTCCTAGAAAACTCGAATGTGTGGCGTATTAGACTCCAGGTGGAAACAATTAGCGTTTGCCAGCTGAAAACAAAAAGGGTCCTGCTAAAATGCATTCAAAACCGCAAAGTCCATAGAGAATGTCCAGAAAACACAAACAAACACAGAGGCTGTAGCAAGATCTGGAATTGAGATAGCCACAACACACCAGATAGTTTTGTTGTCATCCAGAGTGTCTGGACAAATTGTTGTGGATTTCGGGTGAAACTTAACCAAAAATCACCGTGAAAGTGGTTTTGGAGAAAAGCTCATGCTTCCTGTTCGGCAAATGCATCCAATGTCATGTTTACAGAAAGAAATATCATGTTTTCTCAGGCTTCTGAAGCTTTCTTCCTAGAAAACTCGAATGTGTGGCGTATTAGACTCCAGGTGGAACCAATTAGCATTTGCCAGCTGAAAACAAAAACTTACATGCTAAAATGCATTCAAAACCGTAAAGTCCATAGAGAATGTCCAGAAAACACAAACACACACAGAGGCTGTAGCAAGATCTGGGATTGAGATAGCCACAACACACCAGATAGTTTTGTTTTCATCCAGAGTATCTGGACAAAATGTTGTGGATTTCAGGTGAAACTTAACCAAAAATCACCGTGAAAGTGGTTTTGGAGAAAAGCACAATCTTCCTGTTCGGCACTGCATCCAATGTCAGGTTCACAGAAAGAAATATCATGTTTTCTCAGGTTTCTGAAGCTTTCTTCCAGAAACTCGAATGTGTGGCGTATTAGACTCCAGGTGGAACCAATTAGCGTTTGCCAGCAGAATACAAAATGGGTCCTGCTAAAATGCATTCAAAACCGTAAAGTCCATAGAGGATGTCCAGAAAACACAAACAAACACAGAGGCTGTAGCAAGATGTGGGATTGAGATAGCCACAACACACCAGAGAGTTTTGTTTTCATCCAGAGTATCTGGACAAAATGTTGTAGTATCCTGGTGAAATTTAACCAAAAATCACCGTGAAAGTGGTTTTGGAGAAAAGCACAATCTTCCTGTTTGGCAAATGCATCCACTCTCATGTTCACAGAAAGAAATATCATGTTTTCTCAGGTTTCTGAAGCTTTCTTCCTAGAAAACTCGAATGTGTGGCGTATGAGACTCCAGGTGGAACCAATTAGCGTTTGCCAGCTGAAAACAAAAACTTAGATGCTAAAATGCATTCAAAACCGTAAAGTCCATAGAGAAAGTCCAGAAAACACAAACAAACACAGAGGCTGTAGCAAGATGTGGGATTGAGATAGCCACAACACACCAGAGAGTTTTGTTTTCATCCAGAGTATCTGGACAAATTGTGGATTTCGGGTGAAACTTCACCAAAAATCACGGTGAAAGTGGTTTTGGAGAAAAGCACATGCTTCCTGTTCTGCAAATGCATCCAATGTCATGTTTACAGAAAGAAATATCATGTTTTCTCAGGTTTCTGAAGCTTTCTTCCTAGAAAACTCGAATGTGTGGCGTATTAGACTCCAGCTGGAACCAATTAGACTTTTCCAGCTGAAAACAAATACTTACATGCTAAAATGCATTCAAATCCGTAAAGTCCATAGAGAATGTCCAGAAAACACAAACACACACAGAGGCTGTAGCAAGATCTGGGATTGAGATAGCCACAACACACCAGAGAGTTTTGTTTTCATCCAGAGTATCTGGACAAAATGTTGTAGTATCCCGGTGAAACTTGACCAAAAAACACCGTGAAAGTGGTTTTGGAGAAAAGCACAATCTTCCTGTTCGGCAAATGCATCCAATGTCATGTTTACAGAAAGAAATATGTTTTCTCAGGTTTCTGAAGCTTTCTTCCTAGAAAACTCGCATGTGTGGCGAATTAGACTCCAGGTGGAACCAATTAGCGTTTGCCCGCTGAAAACAAAAACTTACATGCTACAATGCATTCAAAACCGTAAAGCCCATAGAGAATGTCCAGATAACACAAACAAACACAGAGGCTGTAGCAAGATGTGGGATTGAGATAGCCACAACACACCAGAGAGTTTTGTTTTCATCCAGAGTATCTGGACAAAAAGTTGTAGTATCCTTGTGAAATTTAACCAAAAATCACTGTGAAAGTGGTTTTGGAGAAAAGCACAATCTTCCTGTTCGGCAAATGCATCCAATGTCATGTTTACAGAAAGAAATATCATGTTTTCTCAGGTTTCTGAAGCTTTCTTCCTAGAAAACTCGAATGTGTGGCGTATTAGACTCCAGGTGGAACCAGTTAGCGTTTGCCAGCTGAAAACAAATACTTACATGCTAAAATGCATTCAAAACCGTAAAGTCCATAGAGAATGTCCAGAAAACACAAACACACACAGAGGCTGTAGCAAGATCTGGGATTGAGATAGCCACAACACACCAGATAGTTTTGTTTTCATCCAGAGTATCTGACAAATTGTGGATTTCGGGTGAAACTTCACCAAAAATCACGGTGAAAGTGGTTTTGGAGAAAAGCAAAATCTTCCTGTTCGGCAAATGCATCCAATGTCATGTTTACAGAAAGAAATATCATGTTTTCTCAGGTTTCTGAAGCTTTCTTCCTAGAAAACTCGAATGTGTGGCGTATTAGACTCCAGCTGGAACCAATTAGCCTTTTCCAGCTGAAAACAAATACTTACATGCTAAAATGCATTCAAAACCGTAAAGTCCATAGAGAATGTCCAGAAAACACAAACACACACAGAGGCTGTAGCAAGATCTGGGATTGAGATAGCCACAACACACCAGATAGTTTTGTTTTCATCCAGAGTATCTGACAAAATGTTGTAGTATCCCGGTGAAACTTAACCAAAAATCACCAGGAAAGTGGTTTTGGAGAAAAGCACATGCTTCCTGTTCGGCAAATGCATCCAATGTCATGTTTCCAGAAAGAAATATCATGTTTTCTCAGGTTTCTGAAGCTTTCTTCCTAGAAAACTCGAATGTGTGGCGTATTAGACTCCAGGTGGAACCAATTAGCGTTTGCCAGCTGAAAACAAAAACTTACATGCTAAAATGCATTCAAAACCGTAAAGTCCATAGAGAATGTCCAGAAAACACAAACAAACACAGAGGCTGTAGCAAGATGTGGGATTGAGATAGCCACAACACACCAGAGAGTTTTGTTTTCATCCAGAGTATCTGGACAAAATGTTGTAGTATCCGGGGAAATTTAACAAGAAATCACCAGGAAAGTGGTTTTGGAGAAAAGCACAATCTTCCTGTTCGGCAAATGCATCCACTGTCATGTTTACAGAAAGAAATATCATGTTTTCTCAGGTTTCTGAAGCTTTCTTCCTAGAAAACTCGAATGTGTGGCGTATGAGACTCCAGGTGGAACCAATTAGCGTTTGCCAGCTGAAAACAAAAACTTAGATGCTAAAATGCATTCAAAACAGTAAAGTCCATAGAGAATGTCCAGAAAACACAAACACACACAGAGGCTGTAGCAAGATCTGGGATTGAGATAGCCGCAACACACCAGAGAGTTTTGTTTTCATCCAGAGTATCTGGACAAAATGTTGTAGTATCCGGGGAAATTTAACCAAAAATCACCAGGAAAGTGGTTTTGGAGAAAAGCACAATCTTCCTGTTCGTCAAATGCATCCACTGTCATGTTTACAGAAAGAAATATCATGTTTTCTCAGGTTTCTGAAGCTTTCTTCCTAGAAAACTCGAATGTGTGGCGTATTAGACTCCAGGTGGAACCAATTAGCGTTTGCCAGCTGAAAACAAATACTTACATGCTAAAATGCATTCAAAACCGTAAAGTCCATAGAGAATGTCCAGAAAACACAAACACACACAGAGGCTGTAGCAAGATCTGGGATTGAGATAGCCACAACACACCAGATAGTTTTGTTTTCATCCAGAGTATCTGACAAATTGTGGATTTCGGGTGAAACTTCACCAAAAATCACGGTGAAAGTGGTTTTGGAGAAAAGCAAAATCTTCCTGTTCGGCAAATGCATCCAATGTCATGTTTACAGAAAGAAATATCATGTTTTCTCAGGTTTCTGAAGCTTTCTTCCTAGAAAACTCGAATGTGTGGCGTATTAGACTCCAGCTGGAACCAATTAGCCTTTTCCAGCTGAAAACAAAAACTTACATGCTAAAATGCATTCAACACCGTAAAGTCCATAGAGAATGTCCAGAAAACACAAACAAACACAGAGGCTGTAGCAAGATGTGGGATTGAGATAGCCACAACACACCAGAGAGTTTTGTTTTCATCCAGAGTATCTGGACAAAATGTTGTAGTATCCGGGGAAATTTAACCAGAAATCACCAGGAAAGAGGTTTTGGAGAAAAGCACAATCTTCCTGTTCGGCAAATGCATCCACTGTCATGTTTACAGAAAGAAATATCATGTTTTCTCAGGTTTCTGAAGCTTTCTTCCTAGAAAACTCGAATGTGTGGCGTATGAGACTCCAGGTGGAACCAATTAGCGTTTGCCAGCTGAAAACAAAAACTTAGATGCTAAAATGCATTCAAAACAGTAAAGTCCATAGAGAATGTCCAGAAAACACAAACACACACAGAGGCTGTAGCAAGATCTGGGATTGAGATGGCCGCAACACACCAGAGAGTTTTGTTTTCATCCAGAGTATCTGGACAAAATGTTGTAGTATCCGGGGAAATTTAACCAAAAATCACAAGGAAAGTGGTTTTGGAGAAAAGCACAATCTTCCTGTTCGTCAAATGCATCCACTGTCATGTTTACAGAAAGAAATATCATGTTTTCTCAGGTTTCTGAAGCTTTCTTCCTAGAAAACTCGAATGTGTGGCGTATTAGACTCCAGGTGGAACCAATTAGCGTTTGCCAGCTGAAAACAAAAACTTACATGCTAAAATGCCTTCAAAACCGTAAAGTCCATAGAGAATGTCCAGAAAACACAAACAAACACAGAGGCTGTAGCAAGATGTGGGATTGAGATAGCCACAACACACCAGAGAGTTTTGTTTTCATCGAGAGTATCTGGACAAAATGTTGTGGATTTCGGGTGAAATTTAACCAAAAATCACTGTGAAAGTGGTTTTGGAGAAAAGCACAATCTTCCTGTTCGGCAAATGCATCCAATGTCATGTTTACAGAAAGAAATATCATGTTTTCTCAGGCTTCTGAAGCTTTCTTCCTAGAAAACTCGAATGTGTGGCGTATTAGACTCCAGGTGGAACCAATTAGCGTTTGCCAGCTGAAAACAAAAACTTACATGCTAAAATGCATTCAAACCCGTAAAGTCCATAGAGAATGTCCAGAAAACACAAACACACTCAGAGGCTGTAGCAAGATGTGGGCTTGAGATAGCCACAACACACCAGAGAGTTTTGTTTTCATCGAGAGTATCTGGACAAAATGTTGTAGTATCCCGGTGAAACTTAACCAAAAATTACCAGGAAAGTGGTTTTGGAGAAAAGCACAATCTTCCTGTTCGGCAAATGCATCCAATGTCATGTTTACAGAAAGAAATATGTTTTCTCAGGTTTCTGAAGCTTTCTTCCTAGAAAACTCGAATGTGTGGCGTATTAGACTCCAGGTGGAACCAATAAGCGTTTGCCAGTTGAAAACAAAAACGTACATGCTAAAATGCATTCAAACCCGTAAAGTCCATAGAGAATGTCCAGAAAACACAAACAAACACAGAGCCTGTAGCAAGATGTGGGATTGAGATAGCCACAACACACCAGAGAGTTTTGTTTTCATCCAGAGTCTCTGACAAAATGTTGTAGTATCCGGGGAAATTTAACCAAAAATCACCAGGAAAGTGGTTTTGGAGAAAAGCACAATCTTCCTGTTCGGCAAATGCATCCAATGTCATGTTTACAGAAAGAAATATCATGTTTTCTCAGGTTTCTGAAGCTTTCTTCCTAGAAAACTCGAATGTGTGGCGTATGAGACTCCAGGTGGAACCAATTAGCGTTTGCCAGCTGAAAACAAAAACTTAGATGCTAAAATGCATTCAAAACAGTAAAGTCCATAGAGAATGTCCAGAAACACAAACACACACAGAGGCTGTAGCAAGATCTGGGATTGAGATAGCCGCAACACACCAGAGAGTTTTGTTTTCATCCAGAGTATCTGGACAAAATGTTGTAGTATCCGGGGAAATTTAACCAAAAATCACCAGGAAAGTGGTTTTGGAGAAAAGCACAATCTTCCTGTTCGGCAAATGCATCCACTCTCATGTTTACAGAAAGAAATATCATGTTTTCTCAGGTTTCTGAAGCTTTCTTCCTAGAAAACTCGAATGTGTGGCGTATTAGACTCCAGGTGGAACCAATTAGCGTTTGCCAGCTGAAAACAAAAACGTACATGCTAAAATGCATTCAAAACCGTAAAGTCCATAGAGAATGTCCAGAAAACACAAACAAACACAGAGGCTGTAGCAAGATGTGGGATTGAGATAGCCACAACACACCAGAGAGTTTTGTTTTCATCGAGAGTATCTGGACAAAATGTTGTGGATTTCGGGTGAAATTTAACCAAAAATCACTGTGAAAGTGGTTTTGGAGAAAAGCACAATCTTCCTGTTCGGCAAATGCATCCAATGTCATGTTTACAGAAAGAAATATCATGTTTTCTCAGGCTTCTGAAGCTTTCTTCCTAGAAAACTCGAATGTGTGGCGTATTAGACTCCAGGTGGAACCAATTAGCGTTTGCCAGCTGAAAACAAAAACTTACATGCTAAAATGCATTCAAACCCGTAAAGTCCATAGAGAATGTCCAGAAAACACAAACACACACAGAGGCTGTAGCAAGATGTGGGCTTGAGATAGCCACAACACACCAGAGAGTTTTGTTTTCATCGAGAGTATCTGGACAAAATGTTGTAGTATCCCGGTGAAACTTAACCAAAAATTACCAGGAAAGTGGTTTTGGAGAAAAGCACAATCTTCCTGTTCGGCAAATGCATCCAATGTCATGTTTACAGAAAGAAATATGTTTTCTCAGGTTTCTGAAGCTTTCTTCCTAGAAAACTCGAATGTGTGGCGTATTAGACTCCAGGTGGAACCAATAAGCGTTTGCCAGTTGAAAACAAAAACGTACATGCTAAAATGCATTCAAACCCGTAAAGTCCATAGAGAATGTCCAGAAAACACAAACAAACACAGAGCCTGTAGCAAGATGTGGGATTGAGATAGCCACAACACACCAGAGAGTTTTGTTTTCATCCAGAGTCTCTGACAAAATGTTGTAGTATCCGGGGAAATTTAACCAAAAATCACCAGGAAAGTGGTTTTGGAGAAAAGCACAATCTTCCTGTTCGGCAAATGCATCCACTGTCATGTTTACAGAAAGAAATATCATGTTTTCTCAGGTTTCTGAAGCTTTCTTCCTAGAAAACTCGAATGTGTGGCGTATGAGACTCCAGGTGGAACCAATTAGCGTTTGCCAGCTGAAAACAAAAACTTAGATGCTAAAATGCATTCAAAACAGTAAAGTCCATAGAGAATGTCCAGAAACACAAACACACACAGAGGCTGTAGCAAGATCTGGGATTGAGATAGCCGCAACACACCAGAGAGTTTTGTTTTCATCCAGAGTATCTGGACAAAATGTTGTAGTATCCGGGGAAATTTAACCAAAAATCACCAGGAAAGTGGTTTTGGAGAAAAGCACAATCTTCCTGTTCGGCAAATGCATCCACTCTCATGTTTACAGAAAGAAATATCATGTTTTCTCAGGTTTCTGAAGCTTTCTTCCTAGAAAACTCGAATGTGTGGCGTATTAGACTCCAGGTGGAACCAATTAGCGTTTGCCAGCTGAAAACAAAAACGTACATGCTAAAATGCATTCAAAACCGTAAAGTCCATAGAGAATGTCCAGAAAACACAAACAAACACAGAGGCTGTAGCAAGATGTGGGATTGAGATAGCCACAACACACCAGAGAGTTTTGTTTTCATCGAGAGTATCTGGACAAAATGTTGTGGATTTCGGGTGAAATTTAACTAAAAATCAGGGTGAAAGTGGTTTTGGAGAAAAGCACATGCTTCCTGTTCGGCAAATGCATCCAATGTCTTGTTTCCAGAAAGAAATATCATGTTTTCTCAGGTTTCTGAAGCTTTCTTCCTAGAAAACTCGAATGTGTGGCGTATTAGATTCCAGGTGGAACCAATTAGCGTTTGCCAGCTGAAAACAAAAACTTACATGCTAAAATGCATTCAAACCCGTAAAGTCCATAGAGAATGTCCAGAAAACACAAACACACTCAGAGGCTGTAGCAAGATGTGGGCTTGAGATAGCCACAACACACCAGATAGTTTTGTTTTCATCCAGAGTATCTGGACAAAATGTTGTAGTATCCCGGTGAAACTTAACCAAAAATCACCAGGAAAGTGGTTTTGGAGAAAAGCACAATCTTCCTGTTCGGCAAATGCATCCAATGTCATGTTTCCAGAAAGAAATATCATGTTTTCTCAGGTTTCTGAAGCTTTCTTCCTAGAAAACTCGAATGTGTGGCGTATTAGACTCCAGGTGGAACCAATTAGCGTTTGCCAGCTGAAAACAAAAACTTACATGCTAAAATGCATTCAAAACCGTAAAGTCCATAGAGAATGTCCAGAAAACACAAACAAACACAGAGGCTGTAGCAAGATGTGGGATTGAGATAGCCACAACACACCAGAGAGTTTTGTTTTCATCCAGAGTATCTGGACAAAATGTTGTAGTATCCGGGGAAATTTAACCAGAAATCACCAGGAAAGTGGTTTTGGAGAAAAGCACAATCTTCCTGTTCGGCAAATGCATCCACTGTCATGTTTACAGAAAGAAATATCATGTTTTCTCAGGTTTCTGAAGCTTTCTTCCTAGAAAACTCGAATGTGTGGCGTATGAGACTCCAGGTGGAACCAATTAGCGTTTGCCAGCTGAAAACAAAAACTTAGATGCTAAAATGCATTCAAAACAGTAAAGTCCATAGAGAATGTCCAGAAAACACAAACACACACAGAGGCTGTAGCAAGATCTGGGATTGAGATGGCCGCAACACACCAGAGAGTTTTGTTTTCATCCAGAGTATGTGGACAAAATGTTGTAGTATCCGGGGAAATTTAACCAAAAATCACCAGGAAAGTGGTTTTGGAGAAAAGCACAATCTTCCTGTTCGTCAAATGCATCCACTGTCATGTTTACAGAAAGAAATATCATGTTTTCTCAGGTTTCTGAAGCTTTCTTCCTAGAAAACTCGAATGTGTGGCGTATTAGACTCCAGGTGGAACCAATTAGCGTTTGCCAGCTGAAAACAAATACTTACATGCTAAAATGCATTCAAAACCGTAAAGTCCATAGAGAATGTCCAGAAAACACAAACAAACACAGAGGCTGTAGCAAGATGTGGGATTGAGATAGCCACAACACACCAGAGAGTTTTGTTTTCATCGAGAGTATCTGGACAAAATGTTGTGGATTTCGGGTGAAATTTAACCAAAAATCACTGTGAAAGTGGTTTTGGAGAAAAGCACAATCTTCCTGTTCGGCAAATGCATCCAATGTCATGTTTACAGAAAGAAATATCATGTTTTCTCAGGCTTCTGAAGCTTTCTTCCTAGAAAACTCGAATGTGTGGCGTATTAGACTCCAGGTGGAACCAATTAGCGTTTGCCAGCTGAAAACAAAAACTTACATGCTAAAATGCATTCAAACCCGTAAAGTCCATAGAGAATGTCCAGAAAACACAAACACACTCAGAGGCTGTAGCAAGATGTGGGCTTGAGATAGCCACAACACACCAGAGAGTTTTGTTTTCATCGAGAGTATCTGGACAAAATGTTGTAGTATCCCGGTGAAACTTAACCAAAAATTACCAGGAAAGTGGTTTTGGAGAAAAGCACATGCTTCCTGTTCGGCAAATGCATCCAATGTCATGTTTACAGAAAGAAATATCATGTTTTCTCAGGTTTCTGAAGCTTTCTTCCTAGAAAACTCGAATGTGTGGCGTATTAGACTCCAGGTGGAACCAATAAGCGTTTGCCAGCTGAAAACAAAAACGTACATGCTAAAATGCATTCAAACCCGTAAAGTCCATAGAGAATGTCCAGAAAACACAAACAAACACAGAGCCTGTAGCAAGATGTGGGATTGAGATAGCCACAACACACCAGAGAGTTTTGTTTTCATCCAGAGTATCTGGACAAAATGTTGTAGTATCCGGGGAAATTTAACCAAAAATCACCAGGAAAGTGGTTTTGGAGAAAAGCACAATCTTCCTGTTCGGCAAATGCATCCACTGTCATGTTTACAGAAAGAAATATCATGTTTTCTCAGGTTTCTGAAGCTTTCTTCCTAGAAAACTCGAATGTGTGGCGTATGAGACTCCAGGTGGAACCAATTAGCGTTTGCCAGCTGAAAACAAAAACTTACATGCTAAAATGCATTCAAAACAGTAAAGTCCATAGAGAATGTCCAGAAACACAAACACACACAGAGGCTGTAGCAAGATCTGGGATTGAGATAGCCGCAACACACCAGAGAGTTTTGTTTTCATCCAGAGTATCTGGACAAAATGTTGTAGTATCCAGGGAAATTTAACCAAAAATCACCAGGAAAGTGGTTTTGGAGAAAAGCACAATCTTCCTGTTCGGCAAATGCATCCACTCTCATGTTTACAGAAAGAAATATCATGTTTTCTCAGGTTTCTGAAGCTTTCTTCCTAGAAAACTCGAATGTGTGGCGTATGAGACTCCAGGTGGAACCAATTAGCGTTTGCCAGCTGAAAACAAAAACTTACATGCTAAAATGCATTCAAACCCGTAAAGTCCATAGAGAATGTCCAGAAAACACAAACACACTCAGAGGCTGTAGCAAGATGTGGGCTTGAGATAGCCGCAACACACCAGAGAGTTTTGTTTTCATCCAGAGTATCTGGACAGAATGTTGTAGTATCCCGGTGAAACTTAACCAAAAATTACCAGGAAAGTGGTGTTGGAGAAAAGCACAATCTTCCTGTTCGGCAAATGCATCCAATGTCATGTTTACAGAAAGAAATATCATGTTTTCTCAGGTTTCTGAAGCTTTCTTCCTAGAAAACTCGAATGTGTGGCGTATGAGACTCCAGGTGGAACCAATTAGCGTTTGCCAGCTGAAAACAAAAACGTACATGCTAAAATGCCTTCAAACCCGTAAAGTCCATAGATAATGTCCAGAAAACACAAACAAACACAGAGGCTGTAGCAAGATCTCGGATTGAGATACCCACAACACACCAGATAGTTCTGCTTTCCTCCAGGCATATCCCGAAAAGTGGTATGGTTCTCAGGTACAATTTAACCAAAAAATCACCGTCAAAGTGGTTTTGGAGTAAAGCACAATCTTTCTCTTCGGAAAGTGGATCCAATGTCATGTTTGTAAATGCAAATATCATGTTTGCTCATGTTTCTGAAGCTTTCTCCCAGGAAAATCTAATGTGTGGAGGATTTGACTCCATGTGAAACCAATTAGCATTTGCCGGCAGAAAACAGAAAGTTACATGCTAAAGTGCATTCAAAACCGACAAGTCTGTAGGTTTTTTCCAGAAAACGCAAACAAACACAGCGGCTATAGCAAGATCTCGGATTGATATTGCCACAACACACCAGTTATTTCTGTTTTCCTCCAGAAATATCCAAAGTGTTGTGGAAACAGGTGAAATTGAACCAACAAATCACCGTCAGAGTGGTTTTGGAGAAAAGCACAATCTTTCTCTTGAGCAAGTGGATCCAGTGTCATGTTTACAATCACAAATATCATGTTTGCTCGGGTTTCTTAAGCTTTCTGCCAAAAAAACTCGAATGTGTGGAGGATTTCACTCCATGTGGAAATAATTAGCTTTTCCAGTAGAAAAAAAAAAGTTGCCATCTAAAATTCATTCAAAACCGTAAAGTTTGTGGATAATGTCCAGAAAACACAAACAAACACAGAGGCTGTAGCAAGATCTGGGATTGAGATGGCCACAACACACCAGATATATCTGCTTTCCTCCACGCATATCCAGACAAAGTGCTGTGGAATTCGGGTGAAATGTAACCAACAAATCACCGTCAGAGTGGTTTTGGAGAAAAGCACTATCTGTCTCTTTGGCAAATGCATCCAATGCCATGTTTACAAACACAAACATTATGTTTGCTTGGGTTTCAGAAGTTTTTTTCCCAGGAAAACTCGAATGTGTGGAGGATTTGACTCCATGTGGAACCAATTAGCGTTTGCCGGTAGAAAACAAAAACTTACATGCTAAAATGCATTCAAAACCGTCAAGTCCATAGATAAAGCCCAGAAAACACAAACAAACACAGAGGCTGTAGCAATATCTCGGATTGAGATAGCCACAACACACCAGGTATTTCTGCTTTCCTCCAGACATATCCGGACTAAGTGGTGTGGAATTTGGGTGAAATTTAACCAAAAAAATCAACGTCGTCAAAGTGGTTTTGGAGAAAAGCACAATTTTTTTCTTCGGGAAGTGGATCCAATGTCATGTTTAGAAACACAAATATCATGTTTGCTCGGGTTTCTGAAGCTTTCTGCCAGGAAAACACGAATGTGTGGAGGATTTGACTCCATCTGGAACCTATTAGCATTTGCCGGCAGAAAACAAAAAGGTACATGCTAAAATACATTCAAAACTGTAAAGTCCATAGATAATGTCCAGAAAACACAAACAAACACAGAGGCTGTAGCAAGATCTCGGATTGAGATACCCACAACACACCAGATAGTTCTGCTTTCCTCCAGGCATATCCCGAAAAGTGGTATGGGGTTTGTGTACAATTTAACCAAAAAATCACCGTCAAAGTGGTTTTGGAGTAAAGCACAATCTTTCTCTTCGGAAAGTGGATCCAATGTCAAGTTGATAAATGCAAATATCATGTTTGCTCGTGTGTCTGAAGCTTTCTCCCAGGAAAATCTAATGTGTGGAGGATTTGACTCCATGTGAAACCAATTAGCATTTGCCGGCAGAAAACAAAATGTTACATGCTAAAATGCATTCAAAACCGACAAGTCTGTAGGTTTTTTCCAGAAAACGCAAACAAACACAGCGGCTATAGCAAGATCTCGGATTGATATTGCCACAACACACCAGATATTTCCGTTTTCCTCCATAAATATCCAGACAAAGTTTTGTGGAAACAGGTGAAATTGAACCAAAAAATCACCTTCAAAGTGGTTTTGGAGAAAAGCACAATCTTTCTCTTGAGCAAGTGGATCCAATGTCATGTTTACAAACACAAATATCATGTTTGCTCGGGTTTCTTAAGCTTTCTTCCAGGAAAACTCGAATGTGTGTAACGCTTATTGGTTCCACATGGAGTCAAATCCTCCACACATTCTAGTTTTCCTGACAGAAAGCTTCAGAAACCCAATCAAACATGATATTTGTGTTTATAAACATGACATTGGATCCACTTTCCGAAGTGAAAGATTGTGCTTTTCTCCAAAACCACTTTGACGGTAATTTTTGGCTTACATTTCACCCAAATGCCACAATACATTGTCCAGATATTCATGCAGGAAAGCAGAAATATCTGGTGTGTTGTGGCTATCTCAGTCCCAGATCTTGCCACAGCCTTTTTGTTTGTTTGTGTTTTCTGGACATTAACTATGGCCTTTACTCTTTTGAATGCATTTTAGCATGTAACTTTTTGTTTTCTGCTGGCAAACTCTAATTGGTTCCACATGGAGTCATATCCTCCACACATTGAAGTTTTCCTGGCAGAAAGCTTCAGAAACCCGAGCAAACATGATATTTGTGTTTATAAACATGACATTCGATACACTTGCTGAAGAGAAAGATTGTGCTTTTCTCCAAAACAACTTTTACGTCGATTTTTCTATTAAATTTCACCCAAATTGCACACCACTTTGTCCGGATATGCCTGGAGGAAAGCAGAAATATCTGGTGTGTTGTGGCTATTTCAATGGGAGATCTTGCTACAGCCTCTGGGTTTGTGTGTGTTTTCTGGACATTATCTACAGACTTTACGGTTTTCAATGCATTTTAGCATGTACCTTTTTGTTTTCTGCGGGCAAACTCTAATTGGTTCCACATGGAGTCAATTCCTCCACACATTAGAGTTTTCCTGGCAGAAAGCTTTAGAAACCGGAGCAAACATGTTTGTGTTTATAAATATGACATTGGCTTCACTTGCCGAAGATAAAAAATTGTGCTTTTAACCAAAACCATTTTGACTGTGATTTTTTTGGTTAAATTTCACCTGAATTCCACACCACATTGTCGTGTTATGCCTGGAGGAATGCAGAAATATCTGGTGTCTTGTGGATATCTCAGTCCGAGATCTTGCTAGAGCCTCTGTGTTTGTTTCTGTTGTCTGGACATTATCTATAGACTTTATGCTTTTGAATGCATTTTAGCATGTAACTTTTTGTTTTGTTTTGTTTTTTTTTTTTTTTGCTTTAAAGCTTTTATATAATGAATATAAATTTCCAAAGTTCAGCTTATGGATTACAATGGCTTTTCCCCCATAATGTCCCTCCCACCCACAACCCTCCCCTTTCCCACTCCCTCTCCCTTTCCATTCACATCAAGATTCATTTTTGTTTCTCTTTATATACAGAAGATAAGTTTAGCATACATTAAGTAAAGATTTCAACAGTTTGATCCCACACAGAAACATAAAGTGAAAAATACTGTTTGAGTACTAGTTATAGCATTAAATCTCAATGTACAGCACACTAAGGACAAAGATCCTACATGAGGAGTAAGTGCACAGTGACTCCTGTTGTTGACTTAACAAATTGACACTCTTGTTTATGGCCTCAGTAATCACCCTAGGCTCTTGTCATGAGCTGCCAAGGCTATGGAAGCCCCCTGAGTTCACTGACTCTGATCCTATTTAGACAAGGCCATGGTCAAAGTGGAAGTTCTCTCCTCCCTTCAGAGAAAGGTACCTCCTTCTTTGATGACCCATTCTTTCCACTGGGATCTCACTCGCAGAGATCTTTCATTTAGTTTTTTTTTTCCCACAGAGTGTCTTGGCTTTCCATGCCTGAAATACTCTCATGTGCATTTCAGCCAGATCCACATGACTTAAGGGCTGATTGTGAGGCCAGAGTGCTGTTTAGGACATCTGCCATTCTATGGGTCTGCTGTGTATCTCACTTCCCATGTTGGATCATTCTCTCCCTTTTTGATTCTATCAGCTAGTATTTGCAGACACTAGTCTTGTTTCTGTGATCCCTTTGGTTCTTAGTCCTATCATTATAATCAATTGTGGATAGAAATTGATCACTGGGACTAGTGAGATGGCATTGGTACAAGCCACCTTGATGGGATTGAATTGGAATCCCCTGGTATGTTTCTAACTCTACCGTTTGAGGTAAGTCAGCTTGAGCATGTCCCGAATTGCACATCTCTTCCCTCTCTTATTCCCAAACTTACATTTAACAGTGATCATTTTTCAGTTAAGTTTCAGCACTTAAGAAGAATTGTGTATTGCTTACAGTATTCAACCAAAAGTATTAAGTAGAACAAACAAAAAAATACTAAGAGGGATAACATATCAAGTTGCTCATCAACAGTCAGGGTGAGGGCTGATCAAGTCACCGTTTCTCCTAGTGTTCATTTCACTTTAACAGGTTTCCTTTTTGGTGCTCAGTTAGTTGTCACCTATCAAGGAGAACAAGTGGTATTTGTCCCTTTGGGATTGGCTTATTTCACTCAACATAATGTTTTCCAAATTCCTAACAGGGATCACTTTTCAGTTAAAATTTAAACACCTAAGAATAGGTGGTCTTCCCAGGTCAAAGAAAATGAACACAGCACCAGTAAGTTGTTTATTTTTGTTTGCATTATATTGTGATATAGCAGATTTATGAGTGTATTTCATTAAAATTGTGAAATAAATATTTGACAACATAAAATTATGATTATAAAGCATTAGAAATATCAAGCCTGAAATCAAATTTGTTTCTAGTCTCTGTGCTGCTATAACAGTAACATGTTTATCATGTTATTCAAATTGGAACATAGAATCTCCTAGATTTTTGTAAAACATAAAGTCTGAATTTGTATTTATTGGTCTTATTGATGATATAGTAGAGGTGGTTTAGTACCAACATAGTTATATACACTGAACTAGTAAAAAGTTGGGGCCAGCACTGTGGCACAGTGGGTTAATGCCCTGGCCTGAAGTGCTGGCATCTCAAAAGGGTGCCGGTTTGAGACCTGGCTGTTCCACTTCTTTTTGTTTTTTTTTGTTTGTTTGTTTAAACTTTTATTTAGTAAAAAAGTACAGCTTATGGATTACAATGGCTTCCCCCCCATAACTTCCCTCCCACATGCAACTCTCCCATCTCCTGCTCCCTCCATTCCATTCACATCAAGATTCATTTTCAATTCTCTTTATATAGGAGATCAATTTTGCATATATTAATTAAAGATTTCAACAGTTTGCACCCACATAGAAACACAAAGTGAAAACTACTGTTTGAGTACTAGTTATAGCATTAAATCACAATGTACAGCACATTAAGGACAGAGATCCTACATGGGGAGTCAGTGCACAGTGATTCCTGTTGTTGACTTAACAAATTGACACTCTTGTTTATGGCGTCAGTAATCTCCTTAGGCTCTTGTCATGAGCTGCCAAGGCTATGGAAGCGTTTTGAGTTCTTCAACTTCGATCTTATTTAGACAAAGTCATAGTCAAAGTGGAAGTTCACTCCTACCTTAAGAGAAAGGTACCTCTTCTTTGATGGCCTGTTCTTTCTACTGGGATCTCACTAGAGGAGATTTTTCATTTAGGTCCTTTTTTTTTTGCTAGAGTGTCTTGGCTTTCCATGCCTAAAATACTCTCATGGGCTCTTCAGCCAGATCCAAATGCCTTACGGGCTGATTGTGAGGCCAGAGTGCTGTTTAGGACATCTGCCATTCTATGAGTCTGTTGTGTATCCCGCTTCCCATATTGCATCATTCTCTCCCTTTTTTATTCTATCAGTTAGTATTAGCAGACATTAGTCTTTTTTTAACTTTTATTAAATATATATAAAATCCAAAGTTCAGCTTATGGAGTACAATGACTTCCCCCTCAATGACTTCCCTCCCACGCACAATCCTCCCCTTTCCTGCACCCTCTCCCCTTCCATTCACATTAAGATTCATTTTCAATTCTCTTTATATACAGAAGGTCAGTTTAGCATATATTAAGTAAAGGTTTCAACAGTTTGCACCCACACAGAAACACAAAGTGAAAAATACTGTTTGAGTACTAGTTATAGCATTAAATCACACTGTACATCACTGTACACACTGTGTGTCTCGCTCCCATGTTGGATTGTTCTCTCCCTTTTTGATTCTATCAGCTAGTATTTGCAGACACTAGTCTTGTTTCTGTGATCCTTTGGGCTCTTAGTCGTATCATTATGATCAATTGTGAACTGAAGTTGATCACTTGGACTAGTGAGATGGCATTGGTACATGCCACCTTGATGGGATTGAATTGGAATAACCTGTTATGTTTCTAACTCTACCGTTTGGGGCAATTCAGCTTGAGCATGTCCCAAATTGCACATCTCTTCCCTCTCTTATTCCCACTCTTATATTTAACAGCAATCACTTTTCAGTTAAGTTTCAACACGTAAGAATAACTGTGTATTGATTACAGTATTCAACCAAAAGTATTAAGTAGAACAAACAAAAAATTACTAAGAAGGATAACATATAAAGTTGTTCAGCAACAGTCAGGGTAAGTGCTGATCAAGTCACCATTTCTCCTAGTGTTCATTTCACTTTAACAGGTTTCCTTTTTGGTGCTCAGTTAGTTGTCACCTATCAAGGAGAACAAGTGGTATTTGTCCCTTTGGGATTGGCTTATTACTCTCAGCATAATGTTTTCCAAATTCCTAACAGGGATCACTTTTCAGTTAAAATTTAAACACCTAAGAATAGTTGTGTGTTAATTACAGAGTTCAACCAATGGTACTAGAACAAAAAAAAAATACTAAAATGGATAAAGTATTACATTGTACATCAGCCGTCAGGACAAGAGCTGATCAAGTCACTGTTTCTCTTACTGTCCATTTCATTTCAACAAGTTTCCCCCTTGGTGCTCAGTTAGTAGTCGCCGATCAGGGAGAACATATGATATTTGTCCCTTTGGGAATGGCTCAATTCACTCAGCATGATGTTTTCCAAATTCCTCCATCTTGTTGCAAATGACCGGGTTTCGTTGTTTTTGACTGCTGTATAGTATTCTATAGAGTACATGTCCCATAATTTCTTTATCCAGTCTACTATTGATGGGCATTTGTGTTGGTTCCAGGTCTTAGCTATTGTGAATTGAGCTGCAATAAACATTAATGTGCAGACAGCTTGTTTGTTTGCCAATTTCATTTCCTTTGGGTAAATTCCAAGGAGTGGGATGGCTGGGTAGAATGGTAGGGTTATATTCAGGTTTCTGAGGAATCTCCAGACTGACTTCCATAGTGGCTTCACCAGTTTGCATTGCCACCAACAGTGGGTTAGTGTCCCTTTTCCCCCACATCCTCTCCAGCATCTGTTGTAGGTAGATTTCTAAATGTGAGCCATTCTAACCGGGGTGAGGTGAAACCTCATTGTGGTTTTGATTTGCATTTCCCTGATTACTAATGACCTTCAACATTTTTTCATGTGCCTGTTGGCCATTTGGATTTCCTCTTTTGAAAAACATCTACTGAGGTCCTTGGCCCATCTCTTAAGTGGGTTGTTGGTTTTGATCTTGTGGAGTTTCTTGATCTCTTTGTAGATTCTGGTTATTAACCCTTTATCTGTTGCATAGTTTGCAAATATTTTTTCCCATTCTGTCGGTTGTCTCTTAACTCTCCTGACTGTTTCTTTTGCAGTACAGAAACTTCTCAATTTGATGCAATCCCAATAGTTGATTTTGGCTTTGACTGCCTGTGCTTCTGGGATGTTTTCCAAGAAGTAATTGCTGGTACCTATACCTTGCAGGGTTTTTCCAATGCTCTCTAATAATTTGATGGTGTCTGGTCATAGATTTAAGTCTTTACTCCATGTTGAGTGGATTTTTGTGTAAGGTGTAAGGTAGGGGTCTTGCTTCATGATTCTGCACGTGGAAATCCAGTTTTCCCAGCACCATTTATTCAATAGACTGTCCTTACTCCAGGGATTGGTTTTGGATCCTTGATCAAATATGAGTTGGCTGTAGATGTTTGGATTGATTTCTGGTGTTTCAATTCTGTTCCATTGGTCTATCCATCTGTTTCTGTACCAGTACCATGCTGTTTTGATTACAACTGCCCTGTAGTATGTCCTGAAATCTGGTATTGTGATGCATCCGGCTTTGTTTCTGTTGTACAAGATTGCTTTAGCTATTCGAGGTCTCCTGTGACTCCATATAAATTTCAGCACCATTTTTTCCAGATCTGAGAAGAAGGTCTTCAGTATCTTGATTGGTATCTCATTGAATCTATAAATTGCTTTTGGGAAAATGGACATTTTGATGATATTGATTCTTCCAATCCATGAGCATGGAAGATTTTTCCATTTCTTGGTATCCTCTTCTATTTCTTTCTTTAAGGTTTTGTAGTTTTCATCGTAGAGATCTTTAACGTCCTTGGTTAAGTTTATTCCAAGGTATTTGATTGTTTTTTGTAGCTATTGTGAATGGGATTGATCTTTGAAGTTCTTTCTCAGCCGTGTCATTGCCTGTGTATATATAGACTGTTGATTTTTGTGCATTGATTTTATATCCTGCTACTTTGCCAAAATCTTCTATGAGTTCCAATAGTCTCTTAGTAGAGTTCTTTGGATCCTCTAAGTAAAGAATCATATCATCTGCAAAGAGGGATAGTTTGAGTTCTTCCTTCCCAATTTGAATCCCTTTAATTTCTTTTTCTTGCCTAACAGCTCTGGATAGACCTTCCAGAACTATATTGAATAGCAGTGGTGAGAGTGGGCATCCCTGGCTGGTACCAGATCTCAGTGGAAATGCTTCCAACTTTTCCCCATTCAATAGGATGTTGGCTGTGGGTTTTTCATAGATTGCTTTGATTGTATTGAGGAATGTTCCTTCCAAACCCAGTTTGCTTAGAGTTTTCATCATGAACGGGTGTTGTATTTTATCAAATGCTTTCTCTGCATCTATTGAGATAATCATATGGTTTTTCTTCTGCAGTCTGTTAATGTGGTGAATCACATTGATTTGCGAAGGTTGAACAATCCCTGCATACCAGGGATAAATCCCACTTGGTCTGGGTGGATGATCTTTCTGATGTGTTGTTGCATTCTATTGGCGAGAATTTTATTGAGGATTTTTGCATCTATGTTCATCAGGGATATTGGTCTGTAATTTTCTTTCAGTGCTGCATCTTTTTCCGGCTTAGGAATTAAGGTGATGCTGGCTTCATAGAAAGAATTTGGGAGGACTCCCTCTTTTTTGATTGTTCTGAATAGTTTGAGAAGAATTGGAGTCAGTTCTTCTTTAAATGTCTGGTAGAATTCAGCAGTGAATCCATCTGGTCCTGGGCTTTTCTTTGTTGGGAGGGCCTTTATTACTGTTTCAATTTCTGTCTCAGTTATGGGTCTGTTTAGGTTTTTGATGTCTTCCTGGTTCAATTTAGGTAGGTTGCATGTGTCCAGGAATCTATCCATTTCTGATAGATTTTCCTGTTTGCTGGCATACAGGTCCTTGTAGTAATTTCTGATGATTCTTCTTTATTTCTTTGGTGTCTATTGTTACATTTCCTTTTTCATCTCTGATTTTATTGATTTGGGTCTTTTCAGTTAGTTGGGCCAAAGGGGTGTCAATTGTGTTTATTTTTTCAAAAAACCAGCTCCTCGTTGGGCTGATTTTTTGTAATGTTTTTTTTTTTATTCTATCCTGTTGATTTCTTCTGTGATTTTAATTATTTCTCTTCTCCTACTAGATTTGGGTCTGGTTTGCTGTAGGTTTTCTAGATCCTTGAGGTGAATTGAAAGCTCATCTATTTGGTAACTTTCCAATTTCTTGATGTAGGCACCTATTGAAATAAACTTTCCTCTTAACCCTGCTTTTGCTGCATCCCATAAGTTTTGGTATGTTGTGCTGTTATCCTCATTTACTTCCAGAAAAATTTAGATTTCTCTTTTAATTTCTTCTATGACCCATTGTTCATTCAGGAGCATGTTGTTCAATCTCCCTGTGTTTGCGTATGCTCTAGGGAAAATTGTGCTTTTCTCCAAAAATTTGACGGTGATTTTTTGGTTAAATTTCACCCAAATTCCACACCACATTGTCCGGATATGCCTGGATGAAAGAAGAAATATCTTGTGTGTTGTGGCTATCGCAATCCTGATCTTGCTACAGCTTCGGTGTTTGTTTGTGTTTTCTGGACATTATCTGCGAACTTTAGGTTTTGAATGAATTTTATAATGTAACATTTTGTTTTCTACTGGCAAACACTAGTAGGTTCCACATGGATTCAATCCTCCACACATTTGGGTTTTCTAGGCAGAAAGCTTCAGAAAGCCGTGAAAATATGACATGTGTGTTTGTAAACATGACATTGGATCCACTTGCCGAAGGGACAGATTGTCCTTTTCTCCAAAACCACATGGAAGGTGATTTTTTGGTTCAATTTCACCCAAATTCCACCCCATATTGTCCAGATATGCCTGTATGAAAGCAGAAATATCTGGTGTGTTGTGGCTATGTCAATCCAAGATCTTGCTACAGCCTCTGTGTTTGTGTTTTCTGGACATCATCTACGGACATTAAGGTTTTGAGTGAATTTTATAATGCAACTTTTAGTTTTCTGCTGGCAAATGCTCATTGGTTCCACATGGAGTCAAATCCTCCACACATTTGAATTTTCCTGGCAGAAAGCTTCAGAAACCCGTGAAAATATGACATTTGTGTTTGTAAACATGACATTGGATCCACTTGCCGAAGAGAAAGATTGTGCTTTTCTGCAAAACCACTTTGAAGGTGATTTTTGGTTAAATTACACCTGAATTCCACAACACTTTGTCTAGATATGCCTGTATGAAAGCAAAAATATCTGGTGTGTTGTAGCTGTGTCAATCCCAGATCTTGCTACAGCCTCTGTGTTTGTGTTTTCTGGACATCATCTACGGACATTAAGGTTTTGAGTGAATTTTATAATCTAACTTTTAGTTTTCTGCTGGCAAATGCTCATTGGTTCCACATGGAGTCAAATCCTCCACACATTTGAATTTTCCTGGCAGAAAGCTTCAGAAACCCGTGAAAATATGACATTTGTGTTTGTAAACATGACATTGGATCCACTTGCCGAAGAGAAAGATTGTGCTTTTCTGCAAAACCACTTTGAAGGTGATTTTTGGTTAAATTTCACCTGAATTCCACAACACGTTGTCTAGATATGCCTGTATGAAAGCAGAAATATCTGTGTGTTGTGGCTATGTCAATCCCAGATCTTGCTGCAGCCTCTGTGTTTGTTTGTGTTTTCTTGACATTATCTACCGACATGAAGGTTTTGAATGCACTTTAGAATGTAACCTTCAGTTATCTGCTGGCAAACACTAATTGGTTCCACATGGAGTCAAATCCTCCACACATTCGAGTTTTCTAAGACAGAAAGCTTAAGTAACCTGAGAAAACATGCTATTTCTGTTAGTAAACATGACATTAAATCCACTTGCTGAAGAGGAAGATTGTGATTTTCTCTAAATATGCTTGGATGGTGATTTTTTGGTTATATTTCACCCATATTCCACATCACATTTTCCAGATATGCCTGGATGCTAGCAGAAATATCTGGTGTGTTGTGGCTATCTCAATCCTCATCTTCCTACAGCCTCTGAGTTTTTTTGTGTTTTCTGGACTTTATCTATAAACTTTAGGTTTTGAATGAATTTTATAATCTAACATTTAGTTTTCTGCTGGCAAACGCTAATTGGCTGTACATGGAGTCAAATCCTCCAAACATTGGAGTTTTCCTGGCAGAAAGCTTCAGAAACTTGAGCAAAGGTGATATTTCTGTGTGTAAACATGACATTAGATCCACTGGCCGAAGAGAAAGATTGTGCTTTTCTCCAAAAGCACTTTGACGGTGATTTTTAGGTTAAATTTCACCAGAATTCCACAACATTTTGTCTGGATATGCCTGGATGAAAGCAGAAATATCTGGTGTGTTGTGATTGTCTCATTCCCAGATCTTGCTACAGCCTCTGTGTTTGTTTGTGTTTTCTGGATGTTATCTATGGACTTTACAGTTTTGAGTGAATTTTATAATCTTTCAGTTTTCTGCTGGCAAACGCTAATTGGTTCCACATGGAGTCAAATACTTCACACATTCAAGTTTTCCTGGCAGAAAGCTCCAGACACCTGAGCAAACATGCTATTTGTGTTTCTAAACATGACTTTGGATCCATTCACCGGACAGAAAGAGTGTGTTTTTCTCCAAAACCACGTTGATGGTGATTTTTTCCTTAAATTTCACCCAAATTCCACACCTTGCCCGGATATGCATGGATGAACGCAGAAATATCTGGTCTGTTGAGGATACATCCCATATCTTGCTACAGCCTCTGTGTTTGTTTGTGTTTTCTGGACATTATCTACTGACTTTACGGTTTTGAGAGAATATTAGCATGTAACCTTTGGTTTTCTGCTAGGAAAGGCTAATTGGTTCCACATGGATTCAAATCCTCGGTACATTTGAGTTTTTCTAGCAGAAAGCTTCAGAAACCTGAGTAAGCAGGATATTTTGTTTGTACACATGACATTGGATCCACTTGCCGAAGAGAAAGATTGTGCTTTTCTCCAAAACCACTTTGAAGGTGATTTTTTGGTTAAATTTCACCTGAATTCCACAACAGTTTGTCTGGATATGCCTGGAGGAAAGCAGAAATATCTGTGTGTTGTGGCTATGTCAATCTTAGGTCTTGCTACAACCGTTGCATTTGTATGTGTGTTCTGGACATCATATAGGGACATTAGGTTTTGAGTGAATTTTACCATGTAACTTTTTGTTTTCTGCCCACAAACACTAATTGATTCCACATGGAGTCAAATCCTCCACACATTCAAGTTCTCCTGGCAGAAAGCTTCAGAAACCCGAGGAAACATGATATTTGTGTTTGTAAACATGTCAGTGGTTCCACTTGCCTAAGAGAAAGATTGTGCTTTTCTCCAAAACAACTGTGACGGTGATTTTTTTGGTTAAATTTCACCCAAATTCCACACCACTTTGTTCGGATATGCCTGGAGGAATGCAGAAATATCTGGTGTGTTGTGGCTATCTCAATCCAAGATCTGGTTACTGGTTACTGACTTAAAACCTATGTGAAACTGGTATCAATTATAAGCTAGTATCAATAATCTAGTATCAGTAAACTAGTATCAATTATAATATTGACAATACCAGTTACAATCTTAACAATTCCAATTATAATCTTGACATTAATCCAGGTATTGATTTTAATCATACTTAGAACATAGACAAATTACATTTTTATCATTAATCTATGTGTAGTCTATCTGCTTCCAAGCTTGATCGATCATGCTAGGGGGTTTCTGTGCTCTGCCAAGTGTGATGTAGTGGACTGCTATTATTCAACTGTTTTAGATCATAGTTTCAGAGCAGAATCTCATGGTGTGTGAGGGGGGCACCTTTCCAGAATGGAGTCTCAAGTGCTCCAACCTGGAGTCCCTACTGTTAAGGTGTTACTTCAAGATATTAACCTTTTATCAGTTATATAGTTTGCAAATATTTTCTACCACTCTTCACTTTGCATGGTGTTTCCTTTGCAGCACTAATCTTCTAAGCCTGATGTAATCCCTTTTGTCTCTTTCTGCTTTCATTGCCTGTGCTTCTGGGGTCTTTTCCAAGAAGTCTTTCCTATGCCAATATCTTGCAGAGTTTTCCCAATGTTTTCCTCTAGTAATATGTTGATATCAGGTCATAGATATAGATTCATGATCAGTTGTGAGTTGATTTTTGTATGGGTGTAAGTACAGGTTTTGTTTCATATGCCTGCATGTTGAGATCCAATTTTCCCAACACTATTTGTTGAAGAGACTGTCCTTTCTCCAGGGATTGATTTTAGCTGGTTTGTCAAAGACTAGTTGGTTGTAGCTGCATGGATTAATTTTTTTGGTTTATATTTTGTTTCATTGGTATACATGTCTTTTTTTCTTCCAGTCCCAGGCTATTTTGTTTGTAACTGCCCTGTAGTATGTCTTGAAATCTGGTCTTCTGATACTTCCAATTTTTTCTTGTTTAATGTTGCTTTAGTTATTTGGGGGTCTCTTGTGTTTCTACACAAATTTTAGCATTCTTTTTTCTAGATCTGAGAAGAATGTTCTTGGAGTTTTGATTGGGATCTCATTGAATCTATAAATCACCTTGGGTAGTATAAACATTTTGATGATATTAATTTTTCCAGTGCACAAACATGAAATATTTTTCCATTTTTTTGTGTGTTCTTCTATTTCTTCCTTTAATGTTTTGTAATTTTCATTGTTAAAATCCTTCAAATTCATAGTTATGTTTATTCCTAGGTATTTAATTTTTTAGTAGGTATTATGGTTGGTATTGTGCTTACAAGCTCTCAGCCTGGACTCATCATATACAAATATATTTAGCTATCCAATTCCCAAAGGATTCAAAGTTCACTTTTTTGGTACATTATAAAAATTGTAAAAGGAGTTGTTAATTATCCATCCCAGATAATAATTCCTGTCAGATCATTCATAGAAAGATACAATTATAAATGTGGATGTTAATTATAAGTGTAGGTGTTGATGAATCTGCCATAGTTTACTGTGGTATTTTTGGTTAAATTTTAAATCATTCCTGATTGCAAACTGATGAGTATCATAACATTTGTGGCAGTGAAGTGTGTTCATAACTTACATTCATACTTTCTCTGAATTCTGAATGATTCAAGCTGGACATGGAAAGAAGTCAAAATGTAAGCTTTCTAGCCCACAGAGTTGTTGGTCTTGGTGCTTAGCAACAAAGATTCCCTTCCATTGCTCTAGTACATTACATTGCATCCTTACCTAGTCACTTACAGAGTACAGGTTTTTTGCTAAATTTACAGTATAAAACAGGGCAGACAAGAACTCATGTTCTCTCATAGGCATCCTAGAAAAGTGCTAAATAAAGAAAAGGGGGGGTGGTAGCTCATTGCCTCTTTCCAATATCTCCATTCATGCAAGTCATTCATAAATCCCACATAGAGGAACAAGTGAGCAGGGGTCGGGAGAGGTGCTCTAATGATTAGGAATTTTACTTTGTGGAGGGGGTTGTATCCTTGTCAGCCTACATTCAAAAAAGATACTCTGTCCCAGGAAAACAAGACTAGGAAAGTCAGCATACCCAAATTATTTCTTTTAATTTTAAAGACTCTCTTGTGTCCAACTGTGGTCACTATGTTAAAAGGAATATTTAGAAGAACGCGAAAATTTTGAATGTTGAGCAAGGAGTTGCTCTCCTATGACACGGGTGAATCTATTGTAAGAACAATATGCATGAGTACATTCTTATAGAATATTTCAGCAGTGGTTTTTGATTTCTTCCAGATTTGAGTTTTATAAAATGATGCCAAATCATAATATTTACTTGTTTACTCAAGAGACACAAATATTTTCCTTGAAAGTGAAGAAGCAAATTGTAAATGTTGAGAAGCAATTAATTCTAGTATGTGGTAATTTGCAGTAACCAGTAAGGATGGCTAAAATACAAATTTAAAATGCAAACCAAGAAGTGAAAAAAGTTTTTGTTACTTTAAAAATGAACATTACAAATTCTCTCCTTAAAATATATTTCACCAGTGACGTGGCTCACAAGGCTAATCCTCTGCCTGCAGTGCTGGCACCCCAGGTTCTAGTCCCAGTTGGGGTGCTGGTTCTGTCCTGGTTGTTCCTCTTCCAGTCCATCTCTCTGCTGTGGCCCAGGAGAGCAGTGGAGGATGGCCCAAGTGCTTGGGCCCTGCACCCACATGGGATATCGGGAGGCCATGGTGGCCATTTGGGGGGTGAAACAATGGAAGGAAGACCTTTCTCTCTGTCTCTCTCTCTCACTGTCTAACTCTGCCTGGCAAAAAATAAATAAATAAATAAATAAATAGATAATGCTTTGTACACACTCAGTTCTTATTCTGAAGATGTTAAAGTGTATCACGTTTTTATTGAGAAGCAAAGAAAAATGTTTCATTTTAGAATATTAAAAACATACAATTTTAAATTTTGCTGAACAGTATGTGATAGTGGAATTTGTATTTTTAGGCATAAATATGTTTTATTCTTGATGTATTATGACAGATATATTATTTTAATGGTAGTGGAATGTATGAGGTAAATGATCCAGCAGATTTGTTTTCATTAGATCAAACTTTCCATGGGGTACCTAAACTTAGAATGAGTTTGATATCACAACACTATTTACATTCTCTGTAAGAAAAATAAAGGATATTTGTCAATAGATTTCAAATCACAGAATGAGATAGTCCAATTTATTTTTGGTTCTCAGTGATGTATTGCTGTGTTTTATAACACCATGCATTCATGAAAAATAGATTTTTATTCAAAAGTTCACATTTGTACCAATTTGTTTTCTGTAGGTCTAAAATTTTTCTAAAGGTCAATCTTTCTATAAAAAGTTCATATGTGTTGCCTGATGTAATCAATTTTTTTCTAGATTTATTTTTATTTATTTGAAAGACAGAGTTACATAGACAGGTAGAGACAGAGAGAAAAGTCTTCAATCTGCTGGTTCACTTCCCAATTGGCTGCAAAAGCCAGAGCTGAGCTGATCTGAAGCCCAGAGCTGGGTGCTTTTCTCAGGTCTCCCACATGGGTGCAGGGGCCCAAGGACTTGAGCCATCCTCTGATGCTTTCCCAGGTGCATTAGCAAGGAGCCAGGTCAGAAATGGAGCAACTGGGACTCAAACCAGCACCCATATGGGATGCTGGGACCATAGGCCAGGGTTTTAACATGCTGTGCCACAGCACTGGCCCCTGAATTCAATTTCTAAAGTGTATACACTGACAAGAAGAATTACACAAAGTACACTCATCTAACAAGGCATATCTTTGCTAAATTTAAAGACAATGGCTTTACCTGCTACACCTAATGCTAGGCTTAAGTATTTGGTTTGGAGCAATACTCATCTTCAGTTTTCATAGGTTTTATCAGAAAGTATTTGATAGTAAATCCTTTTAGTGAATATATGAAATAGATCAAACATTGAATTTGTGAAAAAAAAAAATGCTGCCATTCAGATCATGCCAAGTCTAAGGCTTTGCCACTTCATGATTATATATCCTTGGGCAAACCAGTTACTTACCTCTTCATGCCTCAGTTGCATTTTCTTTAAAGTTAAGATAACAGGAGCTACCTCCATTTTTCTGGAAACATAAAATTCTGGAAACAGCACCTGGTATAAAATAAATGTTAGCAATTATTATTATTATCTATTCACATTTTCCTAAATAAAGGTATTTAAATATCTGTGCCTTTATGCTTAATGTTGTAGTGTACACATTTAGATACAACTCAAAATTTATTTGAAATTATATACATTCAATTTTTGTAAAACTTCATATTTTGCTTGACATGGTAACTCAAACTGGATTCAATTCATTTTAATTTGATGAGTGAGCCGTTTCTTATCTAATTCCCTAGATAATATAACTTATTCACTCATTTGTGCTTTGTGATGATACCTGCCTCTTTTTCAAAACAGTAACTAAACTGCATCATTTTAGGTCAAAAATAAATCAATAGAGTAAATTGGTATTTAAAGAGAGGGACTATTCTTTGGCAGTAATCTTAAACTAGCATATGGATGCACTTTGGTAAATGCATTGGAGACTTGCTAATTGTGTATGTGCATTTGTGAATGTATGTAGGGTACATGGGTGTGTGTGTGTGTGTGTGTGCTCAATTTAAAGCTACAATAAAATTGTAGCATTATACAAAGAAATAATTCTAGAAAATCATGGTCTGCAATAATTTTTGCTCTTTGGAGACTATGATGTTTAGATGATGCCTAAAAAGTTCCTGTGAATTTTTTTCAGAATTCTAGTAATATACAACACTGAAATTAATACAGAAGGGGAAAATAGTTGGGTTCAAAGATATCATTAGACTATAGAACCAATCAGCCATAATTCAGGGCCCCAAATTAAACTACTTGTATGAGAAAATTTAAGTAGTTGTATTGATGTCACATATTGTTTGCAAACAAACGTATCTTTTTAAAAATTATTTATTTATTTATTGGAAAGCCAGATTTACACAGAGAGAGAAGAAGAGGCAGAAAGGAGAGAGAGAGATCTTCCATCTGCTGGTTCCCTCTCCAATTGGCTGCAATGACTAGAGCTGCACTGACCCAAAGCCAGGAGCCAGGAGCTTCTTCTGGGTCCTCCATGTGAGTTCTGGGGCCCATGGACTTGGACCATCTTCCAGTGCTTTCCCAGGCCTTAGCAGAGAGCTGGCTCAGAAGTGGAGCAGCCGGGACTCGAACCAGCATCCATTTGGGATGCTAGCAGTGCCAGGCTGCAGCTTTACCCGCTATGCCACAGTGCCAACCCCAAATGTATCTTAATATAACTGTATTTGATAAACACATAACATTAGTGTTGAAAGAATAAATACTTATAAACCTCAATGAAGGCAATTTGTCATTAGGTAACAAAACCATGAAATACTATTCAATTGATTTCTAGTCCAGATATTTTTTCATGAAGAAATTTTAAACAGAATTATATTGATGCCAAAATATTCACAATAGAATGAGTCCCAAAAGTGCAAACATATGGTAATCATTTACATTGGGTGATGCTTGATAAAATTCATCCATAAATTTAATGTAGTCTATCATTTAATAAATCCTTTAAATTAATTGAATTAGTTGAGGATATGCTTTGAATAGTGTCTATAAAAAGTGTAGGGCAATAATTTATACTGACAATCATTTAATGTGTAGAAATCAATGCCCATAATGTTAATTGTATGATAGAATTATAGATTTTCTTGAAACTTTCAATATTCTTGTTTTCCATGCTGCCTTGTTTTACAATGAGAAAAACATTTAAAAAATTGCTTGAGAGGGAGAGACTGTAGCAGAACTCTCATCTGTTGGTTCACTTCTCAAAAACCAACAACGTAGATCTGAGTCAGCCTAAAGCCAGGAGCTGGAACTGAATGCAAGGCTCCCACATGAGTGGGGATCCCTACTACCTGACCAGTCAGCACTGCCTCTCAGGGTCTGTGCTGGCAGGAGAGTGGAGTAAGCATCCGGAGCCAAGATGTGAAGCCAAGTTCTCCAACGTGGGACACTGTTCCCAAATGGCATCTTTTAAAAAAAGATTTATTCCTTTATTTAGGAGGCAGAGAGAGAGAGAGAGAGAGAGAGAGAGAGGTCTTCCATCCTCAGGGTTTTTCTCCAAATAGCTGCAATGGCCAGAACTGGGCCAATCAAATGCCAGGAGCCAGGAGCTTCCTTCAGGTCTCCCATGTGGATGCAGGGGCCCAAATCCTTGTGCCATCTTCAACTACTTTCCCAGGCCTTAAGCAGATAGCTGGATCAGAAGAGGAGCAATCAGGACATAAACTGACACCCATATGGGTTGTCAGGGCTGCAGGTGAAGGCTTAACCTACTAAACTGCAGCACCATCCCCCCAAAATGGCATCTTAACTGCTAAGCACAATGCCTTCCCAATGTTATCTTCATTAGAAAGAAAGGTATACCTGCATCCTTTTTGTAAGTTTGACTGTGAGTCGAACTATAGGAACTAGTTGTCTCCCTCCCTCTGGCTGGGCTGGTTGTCTAGAACACTCTGGGTCACCACTGACCCCAGGCCTCTTGGGTAGACCCCCTCATGCAGCACAGTCCCCTAGCCCATGGTGGGGCATGAGTGGAGAGGGGTGGTGAGGACCAGGGCAGCACTAAATCAGGTGACTGTGGAATTACTCTGGGCAAGGCTGGTGGTTCACACTGCTGCTGGTGATTGGGAGCACATACCACTGATGCAGATTCTCATGGTTGGGAAGCAGCAGCTCAGTGGCCAGTGCCTCACACACACATTCCACTGGTTGGCTGGGTGCAGGCTCTGCCTGTGCCCACAGCATAGAGCAGGTGGAGCAACTACCTGAATGAGGAGAGGGCAGATGGCACGCAGCATAGCCATAAGTAATGGAGGAAACAATTTCTCAAAGGTCAGAAGAGTTTGAATTTCTGGAGCAAAACTGCAAAGTACTTTTAAGACACTCAAAGTCAGTGACTTGCAACTGGGTGTCTGATTTTACAAAATTCCTTGAAAACAGACCCATTGCATAAGTATCTCACACATCAGAGGGAGAGAATCTGACTCTGAGGACATCCTATTTTCATTTCCACATTTTGTTGACTCTACCTTACAGCCACTCAGAATTTGAACCCTATTGTCAATCTGATTGCACCATCTACTTCAAGTAAAATACCTCAAGTCATTTTCCAGTCCAGTGAAGCTGCACATTGCTGCACCATTTAGAGGAAGAAAACATCCCAATGTCTCTCCTCCAAGTTGCCCAAGGCTCATGCCGTCAGTGTGTTGCATCCTGCAGCTGATGCCCACCTTTGTAGCCACCGATCCTGCCAGTAAATGCAGCCAGCATCTCCAAGTGTTAAGGACAACCCCTTTCAAAGAATCCACCTAAATGTAACACTGCAAGGGAAAAACATACCTTGTGCAGCTGGGTCACCAAACAGAGATGTGAGTGAAACAGTGGCAGAAGTTGATGAAAAAGAGGGTGCTCACTTTGACTTTTCTCTGCCTACCTCAGAGACAGTCATGTATAGATATCAGCTGGCCCATGTCCTCAGGACAAAAGCTGATGATGGGTTCTCAGGTGCCCAAAGCAGCTGTCCTATCTCTTGTACCTCAGTGCTTTTTACAAAGCCCATAGATGCCAATGGTGAGCTCAGATGATACCAGGCTCTCCCATTGCCTCCATTCCTGGGTTTTCCCATTTAGCGGCTAAAGTCTTTTCTCAGATTGACTCTTCCAGAATAAGAAGTCCCATCTGTAGTTATCCAGGATGTGACAAGACCTACTTTAAAATTTCTCATGTGGGACCACAGCTGTGTTGTCTGCAATAGCCTGCATCACCTATGGGTGCCAGTTCAAGTCCTGGCTGCTCTGTTTTGGATCCAGCTCCCTGCTAATATACCTGGAAAAGCAGTGGAAGATAGCCCCAGTACTTGGGCCCCTGTACTCACATGGGAGACCCAGATGAAGATCCTGGCTCCTGGTTTCAGCCTGGCCCAGCCCTGACCATTGTGGCCATTTAGGGAATGAACCAGTGGATGGAAGATCTCTATCTCACTCTTGCTTTCTGTAATTCTGACTTTCAAACAAACAAATAAATAAATAAATCTTTAAAAAACTCTCATGCGATAGTCCCCAGGACAACACATACAGGAAAAAACCCTTTTAGCTGTAAGTGGAGAGGTTGTGAAAGGTGGTTTGCCCCTTCAGATGCACTGTCCATGGCCCTTCAGGCCAGGGCTTTAACCCACTGCACAACAGCACCGGCCCCAATTTTTATCCTTTTTAAGGAATGACCATACTGTTCTCCATAACATCTGTACTAATTTGTGTTTTCACCCACCATATATGAAGGTTTTCTTTTCCCATATGCTCTCTAGCATTTGTTATTTTTTATCATTTTGGCAAAAAGATGATATAGTATTGTTCATGGTTTTGTGTATTTTTAAATCAGATAATTTGTTTCTTAAATATTTGTTTATTTGAAAGGTGGATTTAGAGAGAGAGGGAAAGACAGAGATAGCTTTCATCTGCTGGCTCACACCCCAGAGTTTCAACAGCTGAGCCTGGGGCATGCTGAAGTCAGGAGCTTCATCCAAGTCTCCCACGTGAGTGGCAAGGATCCAAGTCCTTCGTCCATCTTCTGCTGGTTTCCCAGGTATTTAGCAGTGAGCTAAATTGGAAGTGGAGATTCCTAAACTCAAAGCGGAACTCACATGATATGCTGGCCTCACAGATTGCAGCTTACCCCACTTAGCCACAATGCCAGCTCCTCTATCAATTTAATTCCTCAAAAATAGGTCAGTAATGTTGGCATCCATCTCATTTTTTCTGTTATTATTCAACTTATTGATGTCTTATTTTTGTTCACATTATTCCTCTCAATTGCTCTACCTGAGGTGAGTAGGGCTGCTGTGTTGCTTAAATGCAGTGTATGCTTTAGATTACTCATTTACTGAGTGCATGTCATTCACATAGCACTTCACTGAAGTTCTACTATGTCCCAAATCCTCTTCTAGGCACAGAATTCAGACCACTTTTCTCTTAGGCCTAGATCTTGCCTTTAACATACTACTTGGAATTTAGTAGCTCATGAAATCTGCAGACTGCATAAATGAATGAATATTTTGAGGTCTGTGCTTTCGTGGAGGAACTTCATAAGAGACAGAAGGAATAAAATAAATCAAAAGTATCCACAGTATATAGAATGTATACTATTTTGCAAGTCACAGAGAAGAGGAAGAAGAAGGAAAGCAGTGAGACTAGAAAGTTTGTGGCAAGACTAACAGGCACTGGTCAAGAACTTAATAAGCCCATTAGGAAAGCAGTAAGGTTTCTTTACCCCTCTGTAGACTCTGCTCTCCAGAGGTGAACAGGGTCCTCTAAACCCACTTGCTGTACACACAAAAACCTGAGCATTGTATTCTCCCACAGGTGTCGAAGACTGATATTGTGTTCTGATTTATATTTACATAATGGCTAGTGACATCGGGCATATTCACATGTTTTGACCATTTACATTTCTTCTGAGAAATGTCTATTCAGATCCTTGCCTGTTTCTTCACTGTATTTTTTGGAGTTTTTCCATTTTATGTAAATGTTCTGGAAATCTGTAAACATTCAGAGTTTTAATTTTTCCTGCCATTCTGTTTGCTGTATCTACACTCTGATGTTTACTTTGTTGTGAAGAAGTATCTTAGTTTGATACACTCAAATGTCTCTGTTTTTATTTTTGTTACTATTGCTATTGGAATCTTACCCAAAAGCTATTGTCTGTTGACAATATTTAGAGTTTCCCTATGTTTACTTGGGTTTTGGTCTTATGATTAGATTTTTAATTCACTGTGAGTTCACTTTCACATAGTGTAAGAGATGTTGGAGTCTATTTTCAGGCTTCTACATATGGATAATCAAGTTCCTCTGCACCACTTGTGAAAGAGATTCTTCTTTCTCCAGGTCATTTTAGTTCCTTTGTTAAATATGAGTTGCTGGTAGAAATTTGGGTTTATTTCTATGCTACCTATTCTTGTCCATTGAACTATGTGTCTGCTATTATGTCAGTGCTAACACCTCTTCTTTTTTTTGCAGTTTATTTATTTATTTGAAAGGCAGAGTTACAGAGAGGTAGAGGCAGAGAGAGAGAGGTCTTCCATCCACTGGTTTACTCCCCAAATGGCCACAATGGCCGAGCTGTGTTGATCTGAATCCAAGTGTCAGGAGCCTCTAACAGGTCTCTATGCAGGTGCAGGGGCCCAAAGACGTTGGCCATTTTCTACTTTTTTCTCAGGCTATAACAGAGAGGGGTATAAGAAGTGGAGCAGCTGGGAAACATACTGGCACCCATATGAGATGCCGGCACTGCAGACGGTGACTTTACCTGCTTTGTCATAGTGCTGACCCTTGTAATATGTCTTAAAATATGGTGTGATGTCTCCAGCTTTTTTTTGCTTTATAACATTGCTTTAGATGTTAAGCATCTCTCATGTTTCTATATGAATTTTAGCATCATTTTTTCTAGCTCTGAGAAGAACATCGTTGGTATGTTGATTGGGATTGCATTGAATTTGCAAATTGCTTTTGGTAGTATGGACATTTTGATATTATTCTTCCCATTCACAAACACAAGTTTTCTGTGAGACTGTCAAAAAGCCTTGACAAAGATTGGACTTTATTACACAAAACTTGATCACTTTTTGGGATCATTTAAATCCATATTTTTGCACTAATATTTGATAAATAATGAAAGACTTTCTCTGAGCATTTTAGTAGGAGAAACTAAAATATTTATTTATCAATTTCTTCAAATATTGTTTAGATGTGATATTCAAATATTGTTTAGAGCCATTGTCTGTATTCCCTCTAAATTAGGATCTTTTTGCTTTTTGCCTGTTAAACTTGCCCTTGATTCAACAACCCTTTTAAATGTAATGTAAACTGAAAATGTCATTTCATAAGCTAAAAAAATAACAAAGAAGGAAAAAGAAGGGAGGGACGTTGAGTATATAATTATGTTCTCTGAATTCTTTCTATAAACCATATTGAATCTTTTAAAAGGTAATTAAAATTAAAGCTCTAAATTGGACCATTATGACTAATATTTAAAACAAGTGATTAATTTGGGGGGCGGAGCCAAGATGGCGGAATAGTGAGGGCGCGCACCGATAGTCCGGGAAAATTTGGTTTAATAAAAGGGGAGTTACGGTAGCCTCAGAAAAAAGAACCAGGAAAATATTGCAGACAAAACTCTTCTGGATCCAGTGGGCGTGAATCGGAGGACCTACTGGGAGAAAAAGGTCACCCACCACGCGCGAAAGCCGAACCGCAGGACCGAGCCGCGGGACTGAGCCACGGAAGCCGAGCCGCGGGACTGAGCTGCGCAAGCTGCAGGGTCTGCACGCAAGTGCTCGAAGGGGAGTGCAACAGCGGGGAGACTTGGGAAGTCCAGGGCTCCGAGTCCACACATCGGCGCTGGAAGGGGAGCAGACCTGCGTGGAGAGCGTGGGAGCCCACAGTTCGGGACATCAGCGGCAGACTCAACACACCAGCGCTGGAACGCGAGGTGAGCCGAACCTCAATAACCCGAGACACCGGCAGGCAAGCGGAGAGAGGAGACTAGAGGGAACGACCCCCGGGGCGGGGGGGACTTCACCAAGCTAACTGGAAGAGAGAGAGAGGGAAAAAAAAAAAAGGTGACTGGTATGGACACGGGTTTCTCTCTCTCCGCTCACCTCTCAAGGGCGAGCAAGACAAAGAGCAGGCGCCATCTTGGACATACGTCATAAGCAGAGCAACCTCAGGTCTGCACCGGCCCTGAGCCTAGCAGTAAAACCTGACTCTGGGTGGGGCGAATTAACAGGAGATTAGGACTTAGTAAATTTATGGTGCTGCTGAACTGAGACTGTGAAAAAAGAGACGGGGGGGGGAGAGAACTCACGGAATTCACGTGAGCACTCTCCAGAGACGCTACAATTCCGTAACTTTGGCAACCCAGTGGGAGACTGAAGGAGAATTTGAGCCCACTCTAAGGGCCGAACAGATTCCCTGTGTGGTCCTTGGGAAAGAGCTTCTGATCTCTGGCTCCTGTGGGTATATCATTTGCCTGCTAACTACCTCCAACTTTGTTCAGCTGTGCAGAATAACTTCCCTGTTGAATCAAAAAAGAGAGAGAGAGAGAGAGAGAGAGAGAGAGAGAGGTTTACCACGCCTAACCTGGGAGTGTCACCTTTGGCACACCAAACAGAGCTCTCAGGCCACACCCATCTCAAGCCCTAAGGCTCCATCAAAAACAGATAGTCCACTTAATCTAGAGTCATAGTATAACAAGAAAAAGCACCACAGTGAAGAAACCAAATATCTCCAATATGACAAATAACAAACGCAAAAACCAAGGTAATAAAAACAAGGAAGTCACCATGAAGCCCTCAAATGAAAAAGACACCCCAATTCAAGATTATGAGGATGATGACATAGAAGAAATGCAAGAAGCAGATCTCAAAAAATTGATAAGAACATTAAGAAGTTCTCAAAAACAAATTCTTGAACTACAGAAATCCTTAATGGACAAGATAGAAAATCTCTCTCGTGAAAATGAAATATTAAGGAGGAATCAAAATGAAACGAAACAACTAGTACAACAGGAAACTGGGATAGTGACTGAAGTGAAGAATTCAATAGATCAAATGAAAAACACAATAGAGAGCCTTACAAACAGAATGGGAGAAGCAGAAGAGAGAATTTCGGACTTAGAAGACAGAGAACAGGAAAGGATACAGTCAGACCAAAGAAAAGAAGAGGAAATTAGAAATCTGAAACATATTGTCGGGAATCTTCAGGATACTATTAAAAAACCCAACATTCGGGTTCTAGGAGTTCCTGAAGGCATGGAGAGGGAGAAAGGATTAGAAGGCCTTTTTAGTGAGACATTAGCAGAAAATTTCCCAGGTTTGGAGAAGGACAGAGAAATCCTAGTACAGGAAGCTCACAGAACCCCTAATAAACACGACCAAAAGAGACCCTCACCACGGCACGTTGTAATTAAACTCTCCACAGTGAAACATAAAGAAAAGATCCTAAAATGTGCAAGAGAGAAACGTCAGATTACTCTCAGAGGATCTCCAATCAGACTCACAGCTGACTTCTCATCAGAAACTCTACAAGCTAGGAGGGAATGGCAAGATATAGCCCAGGTACTAAGAGAGAACAACTGCCAGCCCAGAATATTATATCCTGCAAAGCTATCATTTGTGAATGAAGGTGAAATAAAGACTTTTCATAACAAACAGAAATTGAAAGAATTTGTTGCCACTCGTCCAGCCCTACAAAAGATGCTTAAAGATGTGTTACACACAGAAACAAAGAAACACGGTCATCAATATGAAAGAAGGTAAAGGAAGGAAACCAAGGAAGGAAAGCTCACAGCAAAAGATCACATGGAATTCAAAGCATATATTAGAACTTATCTTTGGCAAATGGCAGGGCAAAGTTACCACTTATCATTAGTCACATTGAACGTGAATGGCCTGAACTGTCCAGTTAAAAGACACCGTTTGGCTGATTGGGTTAAAAAACAAAACCCATCTATTTGCTGCTTACAAGAAACACATCTTTCCAACAAAGATCCATACAGACTGAAAGTGAAAGGCTGGAAAAAGATATACCATGCCAACAGAAATGAAAAAAGAGCAGGCGTAGCCATCCTAATATCAGACACCATAAACTTTACCACAAAAACCATTAAGAGAGACAAAGAGGGACACTACATAATGATTAAGGGATCAATTCAACAGGAATATATAACAATTATCAATGTATATGCACCTAACTACAGGGCACCCGTTTATCTAAAAGATTTGTTAACGGACTTAAAGGGAGACTTAGACCCCAATACAATAGTACTGGGGGACTTCAATACTCCACTCTCAGAAATAGACAGATCAATAGGACAGAAGATCAACAAGGATACAGTAGATTTAAACGACACTATAGCCCAAATGGATCTAACAGATATATACAGAACTTTCAATCCTACAGCTAAAGATTATACATTCTTCTCAGCAGTACATGCAACCTTCTCTAGGATTGACCACATACTAGGCCATAAAGCAAGTCTCAGCAAATTCAAAAGAATTAGAATCATACCATGCAGCTTCTCAGACCATAAAGGAATGAAGTTGGAAATGAACAACTCAGGAATCCCTAGAGCATACGCAAACACATGGAGATTGAACAACATGCTCCTGAATGAACAATGGGTCATAGAAGAAATCAAAAGAGAAATCAAAAACTTTCTGGAAGTAAATGAGGATAACAGCACAACATACCAAAACTTATGGGACGCAGCAAAAGCAGTGTTAAGAGGAAAGTTTATATCAATAGGTGCCTACATCAAGAAATTGGAAAGGCACCAAATAGATGAGCTTTCTATTCACCTCAAGGATCTAGAAAACCTACAGCAAACCAGACCCAAATCTAGTAGGAGAAGAGAAATAATTAAAATCAGAGAAGAAATCAACAGGATTGAATCAAGAAAAACATTACAAAAAATCAGCCAAACGAGGAGCTGGTTTTTTGAAAAAATAAACAAAATTGACACCCCATTGGCCCAACTAACTAAAAAAAGAAGAGAAAAGACCCAAATCAATAAAATCAGAGACGAAAAAGGAAATGTAACAACAGACACCACAGAAATAAAAAGAATCATCAGAAATTACTACAAGGACTTGTATGCCAGCAAACAGGGAAACCTATCAGAAATGGATAGATTCCTGGACACATACAACCTACCTAAATTGAACCAGGAAGACATCGAAAACCTAAACAGACCCATAACTGAGACAGAAATTGAAACAGTAATAAAGGCCCTCCCAACAAAGAAAAGCCCAGGACCAGATGGATTCACTGCTGAATTCTACCAGACATTTAAAGAAGAACTAACTCCAATTCTTCTCAAACTATTCAGAACAATTGAAGAAGAGGGAATCCTCCCAAATTCTTTCTATGAAGCCAGCATCACCTTAATTCCTAAGCCGGGAAAAGATGCAGCACTGAAAGAGAATTACAGACCAATATCCCTCATGAACATAGATGCAAAAATCCTCAATAAAATTCTAGCCAATAGAATGCAACAACACATCAGAAAGATCATCCACCCAGACCAAGTGGGATTTATCCCTGGTATGCAGGGATGGTTTAATGTGCGCAAGACAATCAATGTGATACACCACATTAACATACTGCAGAAGAAAAACCATATGATTCTCTCAATAGATGCCGAGAAAGCATTTGATAAAATACAACACCCGTTCATGATGAAAACTCTAAGCAAACTGGGTTTGGAAGGAACATTCCTCAATACAATCAAAGCAATCTATGAAAAACCCACAGCCAACATCCTATTGAATGGGGAAAAGTTGGAAGCATTTCCACTGAGATCTGGGACCAGACAGGGATGTCCACTCTCACCACTGCTATTCAATATAGTTCTGGAGGTTCTAGCCAGAGCTATTAGGCAAGAAAAAGAAATTAAAGGGATACAAATTGGGAAGGAAGAACTCAAACTATCCCTCTTTGCAGATGACATGATTCTTTATTTAGGGGACCCAAAGAACTCTACCAAGAGACTATTGGAACTCATAGAAGAGTTTGGCAAAGTAGCAGGGTATAAAATCAATGCACAAAAATCAACAGCCTTTGTATACACAGACAATGCCATGGCTGAGGAAGAACTTCTAAGATCAATCCCATTTACAATAGCTACAAAAACAATCAAATACCTTGGAATAAACTTAACCAAGGATGTTAAAGATCTCTACGATGAAAATTACAAAACCTTAAAGAAAGAAATAGAAGAGGATACCAAGAAATGGAAAAATCTTCCATGCTCATGGATTGGAAGAATCAATATCATCAAAATGTCCATTCTCCCAAAAGCAATTTATAGATTCAATGCAATACCAATCAAGATACCGAAGACCTTCTTCTCAGATCTGGAAAAATTGGTGCTGAAATTTATATGGAGGCACAAGAGACCTCGAATAGCTAAAGCAATCTTGTACAACAGAAACAAAGCCGGATGCATCACAATACCAGATTTCAGGACATACTACAGGGCAGTTGTAATCAAAACAGCATGGTACTGGTACAGAAACAGAAGGATAGACCAATGGAACAGAATTGAAATACCAGAAATCAACCCAAACATCTACAGCCAACTTATATTTGATCAAGGATCTAAAACTAATTCCTTGAGCAAGGACAGTCTATTCAATAAATGGTGCTGGGAAAATTGGATTTCCACGTGCAGAATCATGAAGCAAGACCCCTACCTTACGCCTTACACAAAAATCCACTCAACATGGATTAAAGACCTAAATCTACGACCTGACACCATCAAGTTACTAGAGAACATTGGAGAAACCCTTCAAGATATTGGCACAGGCAAAGAGTTTCTGGAAAAGACCCGGGAGGCACAGGCAGTCAAAGCCAAAATTAACTATTGGGATTGCATCAAATTGAGAAGTTTCTGTACTGCAAAAGAAACAGTCAGGAGAGTGAAGAGACAACCGTCAGAATGGGAAAAAATATTTGCAAACTATGCAACAGATAAAGGGTTAATAACCAGAATCTACAAAGAGATCAAGAAACTCCACAAAAACAAAACCAACAACCCAATTAAGAGATGGGCCAAAGACCTCAATAGACATTTTTCAAAAGAGGAAATCCAAATGGCCAACAGGCACATGAAAAAATGTTCAAGGTCATTAGCAATCAGAGAAATGCAAATCAAAACCACAATGAGGTTCCACCTCACCCCGGTTAGAATGGCTCACATTCAGAAATCTACCAACAACAGATGCTGGCGAGGATGTGGGGAAAAAGGGACACTAACCCACTGTTGGTGGGAATGCAAACTGGTTAAGCCACTATGGAAATCAGTCTGGAGATTCCTCAGAAACCTGAAGATAACCCTACCGTTCGACCCAGCCATCCCACTCCTTGGAATTTACCCAAAGGAATTTAAATTGGCAAACAAAAAAGTGGTCTGCACCCTAATGTTTATTGCAGCACAATTCACAATAGCTAAGACCTGGAACCAACCTAAATGCCCATCAACGGTAGACTGGATAAAGAAATTATGGGATATGTACTCTTTAGAATACTATACTGCAGTAAGAAACAATGAAATCCAGTCATTTGCAACAAAATGGAGGAATCTGGAACACATCATGCTGAGTGAAATAAGCCAGTCCCAAAGGGACAAATACCATATGTTCTCCCTGATCGGTGACAACTGACTGAACACCAAAAAGGAAACTTGTTGAAGTGAAAGGGACACTATGGGAAACGGTGACTTGATCAGCATAGCCCTGACTGTTAATGAACAACTTAATACATTATCCCTCTTAGTAGTTTTTTTGTCTGTTCTACTTAATATGACTGATTCAATTCTGTAATTAATACACAGTTATTCTTAAGTGTTGAAATTTAACTGAAATGTGATCCCTGTTAAACATAAGAGTAGGAATAAGAGAGGGAAGAGATATATAATTTGGGACATGCTCAAGCTGACTTGCCCCAAATGGTAGAGTTAGAAACATACCAGGGGACTCCAATTTAATCCCATCAAGGTGGCATGTACCAATGCCATCTCACTAGTCCAAGTGATCAATTTCAGTTCGCAATTGATCATAATGAAAGGACTAAGAGTCAAAGGGAGCACATAAGCAAGTCTAGTACCTGCTAACACTAACCGATAGAATAAATAAAGGGGAGAGTGATCCAACATGGGAAGTGAGATACTCAGCAGACTCATAGAATGGCAGATGCCCTAAATAGCACTCTGGCCTCAGAATCAGCCCTAAAGGCATTCAGATCTGGCTGAAAAGCCCATGAGAGTATTTCAGGCATGGAAAGCCAAGACACTCTGGCAAAAGATCTCTGTGAGTGAGATCTCAGTGGAAAGAACAGGTCTTCAAAGAAGGAGGTACCTTTCTCTGAAGGGAGGAGAGAACCTCCACTTTGACTATGACCTTGCCTAAACAAGATAAGAGTCGGAGAACTCAAGGGGCTTCCATAGCCTTGGAAACTCATGACTGGAGCATAGGGAGATTACTGATGCCATAGACAGGAGTGTCAATTGGTAAAGTCAACAACAGGAGTCACTGTGCACTTACTCCTCATGTAGGATCTCTGTCCTTAATGTGCTGTGCATTGAGATTTAATGCTATAACGAGTACTCAAATAATATATTTCACTTTGTGTTTCTATGGGGGTGCAAACTGTTGAAATCTTTACTTAATGCATACTAAACTGATCCTCTGTAAAAAAAAAAAAAAAAAAAAAAAAAAAAAAAAAAAAAAAGAAAGAAAAGAAAAGAAACTATCAACTCCCAAGTTGACTCTCACTGGGATTAAACATGACAATAGGTCTGATCTGATTTCATCATCATTAAAAAAAAATCATCTATTATTTTTCACTTTATGTTTCTGTGTGGGAGCAAACTGTTGAAATCCTTACTTAATGTATACTAAGCTGATCTTCTGTATATTAAGATAATCGAAAATGAATCTTGATGTGAATGGAAGGGGAGAGGGAGTGGGAAAGGGGAGGGTTGTGGGTGGGAGGGACGGTATGGGGGGGAAGCCATAGTAATCCATTATTCGTACTTTGGAAACGTATATTCATTAAATAAAAGTTAAAAAAAAATAAATAAAACAAGTGATTAAAAACTATAGATGTCTTCAATTTTGATTATCATTCTTATTTAGACTATCTGAAAGAAATCCGGTTTCTCACTTTAAAATATACCAGTGTATTAGAATT